>NC_138906.1:60218848-60818848 GCF_965231255.1 Vanellus vanellus | reverse complement strand
GAAAACTGAATCCAAAACCACAACTAAAAACTGAAACCAAAACTAAAGTCCAGGGGGAAAAAAAAAAAAGAAAAGCTGAAGCTTCCAACTTCTACATATAATTTTCTTTTCCTTTGTTCATGTGAAAAACAGATAAAATGTGAGGTGGTACTTTAAGCACCCAAATAAGGAATTTTACTGTTTTGAGTTATGGGCCAACTTTTGGACTTGCTGGAGTCTTTTATTAATATGCCAATCGGAATTAAGGAAATAAGTAGGTGATAGAGCTGCAGAATTTGCTACTCAAAAACAAGTGGAGTTCACTATAGACCCAGTAGATGGACTTTCACGGTCAGTTTGGTTTGGGAGAAGAAGGGTAGCAAAAAGGAGAGGCATGGAGGGGAAAGGTAGAAAAGCTGTCCAGCTGTCCCCATATTGCCTGGTTCTTTGTGCTAGCTGGTGTGTTTGTGGTTCACCTGGATGATCAGGGATCTTTATTTCTCTTGGTATTAAGAAGACAGGAACCTGGTGCACTGGCTCCCCTTCCATTTAGAGGTGGAGCTGGAGAGTTCCTGGAGTTGACTGGAGACAAGGAAAGGGACAATGCAAGCAGGAACAGTGGCAGGCTGGGACCACGTGCAATTCCATGTGGCCGTTCATACCTCAGACCAGACGGATCTCAACACAGTAGTATGCGCTGGTAAAAGAGCCTGGAGATCTTTTCAGAAGTGCGGCTTGTCACACCTTTATTTTGGTTTTATATCAGCTAAAGGAGATGGGAAGATGCGAAGCTGTAATGCAAAGTGTTACTCTTATATTTTTATCCATTTATCAGATGTACTGAGCAATGTTTCCAGCCCCTTCTTTTCCTCTTTTTAAAAAAATTTCGTCCCCCGCTTTTCCTGTTTTTCTGCCCATTCAAAGAGCCTTTTCTAATTCATTATTAATACCCGGAACTGGAGTTCTTTGATTTTTCCTATGGGAAAAACTACCCGTTAGAATCTTGTCCTTGTTTTCATTCTGTAGAACCAGCTGTTTTCCAATGTATTACAGTTAACTTTCATTTAGTGTATGCCATTTAATGTAATTGTGTATTTTAAGGGAAGCAGCACCCAAATGTATGTTCCTAATCATGGGTAACTCTCGTATTATTTTCCTTTAGAATTCACAAGCGTGTTATTTGACATGTTAATTATTACATTGGTATATGACTAAGGATACAAATATCTCCTCATTTTTCCCCCTCCCCTCACTTAACATTTTGTTTGAGAAGATCAGTACATTTTGTCTGTGAAAAGCCCTGGATTAAATGCCACCCACAAATGATTTTCTGCATGTTTTATTTTGCCAGAGGAGGTTGTCAGACATTGGGGGAAATAATGTAATATTGGCTGACCTAAGACTTCAATTAACTAACAAGGAAGTTTACAAAAACTGTCATATTAACTTTGCACATCATTTTACTGGGGCAGAAACACTTTGTCACACAGCACTTATTTCTTGTTTTGCTTACCTCAAGGCACAAAGCATAAACAGGAAAGAAATTTATTCCTTATTTCTAATGCAAATAGTATTCTGCAAATATTAAATGTGGGGAAGAGGTTTCCTGTCTATCAGTCATTCCTGTTTCAGCCCCATACAACCCAAATAAGTGGTATTTGAGTTGTGTGTTTAGATTAGCATTGTTTTGAATGGCCCCCTCGGATTTGAGGGCAGCATCTGATTTTAGCCCTGCAAGCACGCAGTGGACTGCTTTCATGTTGTCTTTTACCAAAATGGTTGAAAACATTATGCACAGCGCTCACATGTTTTCTGATGATGATTCTAAATTCACATGCCTTTCAAGTAGGTAAAGGATTGCTGTTCACTTCCCTTTCTATTACTACCAATTTTACCCTCAACTTCCTCAGGCCAATCCTTAGGGAAAGTTTGCCTTCAGTCAGCTGCTTGCCAAGCTATAATTTTATAATAAACATATCATTTCCCCCCATAATTTACCCTTTCTTTTTCTGTTTCCTTTTAACTGATCTTCGACCAAAATCTCATTTTTTCCTTTCCTTCAGACTCCATTTTCTATTGAAATGCATGTCAGATCCACAGTCTCTTTTTTTTTTTTCCCTTCACACTTTTCCATCCTTTCATTTATTTTGTTGCAAGACATCAACCAGATGCCTTCTTCCGCATGCTGGTACTCCCTGCTGGAACTTCTGTTCCTGCTCTGGTCACTTTTCTGTGTTTATAACGTCCTTTGTACTAGCTGCCTTTCTTTTTCCTTTGTCTACTCCAATCTGTTAGCATTCATTGTCAAAATAATCTTCTTACCCATCCCTTTAGCCATATTACCCTTCAGCAGAATTTTTTTGGTAGCCTTTTGTCTTTTTCTCAAGCAAGTTCAAGCTGCTTTTTGCTTCCAGACAGCCTCTGCCACTGTTCCTATCTTTAATTGAGCAAATAAATAGTAATGTTGAAGAAGAACTGGAGGCCTCCCTGGTATCCCAGTGCTTCTCCATCAGGATCTATGTATCCAATGCAAAAATAATCAGTGCAGCTAACAGAATCTTAGGAGCTACTTTGAAAAGTGCCAAGTCAAGCTGTGGCCACAGGCTCTTCCTGCAGAGGTGGAGTATCCCAGGGATGTAATATAACAGAGTGCAGCAATTAGTGGTCCGTTTTCACTGAACACAATTTACAAAACGTTTGCATCCAGTAGCAGGATGAGCCAGGAATCTTTTGCCAGGGACTGAACTGTTTTATGTCAGCTCCTTTGGATGCAGTTACTCCTCAGACTCTTTCCTTGCTTTTTGTCAGTCTCCTTTTCACACTTTGTTTCAGGTTCCTCACCAGTCTTGTGCTCGTGGCCCTGGGGCTGTTGTTCCTCCCTTCTTACAAGAATGTGATGAATCCTCTATCCCCTCTATTGTAGCCTTGGATTAATGACAGGCTTAGCCCATCAGTTCCCAGGAACTCTTTCATTTCACTCTCTTTTCCCACACCTGTGATTCATTAGTCAAGGGAACATAAAACTGTGTAAAAAATCAAGAACTGCTCTGAAATAAAAAACAGTTGTGGGCCTCACTTCATCTTCAACATTTCTTTCTTCACCACTTGATTTTCTGGATCTCAGGATCCAGTGTGTCGTCAAGTTCCTTCAGGTTTTCCTCCTTCTTTTCCTCACTAGAGGGCAGGCAATTTATTTGGGTTCTGAGGCTCTGAACAAGCTTTCATATTGAAGAGATCTATTACTACAGCATTAAGTTTTAGACACCCTGCTGTAGACCTTTTAAACACCTCGTATGGAACTGCTGTCACATCTCCTACCTCTCAGCTCCGTCATCACATCTGCTAGGTGTGCTCATTTGTTCGTGCTAGGTCTTTCTCCAAAACGATGGTCATTGCTCAACTGGATAATGATACCGATACCACATGGAAAGAATGATCAAAACCATTGCATTGTTTCAAGTCTGCAGACTGAAAGATATCTTGGTTCGTACTAGAAAAATATAATCACTAGCAAAAGAGGGTTTTTTTTTAAAAAAAAAAAAAAAAGAAAGAAAAAAGGAAAGCCAAAACCCCAGCAACACAAACTTTTTTCACAGTGGGTTTTAAATTCTGCAGAAAATGAAGAGATAAAATGTATCAGAGCTTATACCTGTTAAATCCTCTGACAGCCGCTTTCTCATCCTGCTGCCTGAAAATGAATCAACTTAATTATTCCTGTGGCTGTGCACATCCAGGCAGCTTAGAGTTGCCTCTTTATCGCTGGCTACAGTAACTGTCCTTGTGTTCTGGAATAGTTAAGGAGGTTGAAAACTGGGGTGTTTTTTTTTTTTTTTTGTAATTCCAGAGTACACAACTGTAATAGAAGAAATGGTCTGGAATTTTGGAGTCTCTTGTCAATGGTTAGATTGTGCCAGCGCAGAGTTTAAATTTGCTTGTGTAGTATGGCATGTTTATATTAATATTCTAAAGTAATGTGGAGTGAAGGCTTGATAGAGGCTGTGACCAAGTGACTAGTGTAGGGAAATCACAGACTGCCATATGTGGAGATACGGGGGGGGAAACAGCATTAAATTATTTTCCAAGGACCTTGAATTCTCTCAGGATGACCCTTCTGAGTACTCTGAAAATATATCCATTGATCTAGTTAGGACAAGTTATCTTTTGGAATAGCCTGAAAATTGTCTTGAATTACCTGGTGCGCACGTTAAACATGTAAAGTTTTCATTAAAGGGATTGACAGGTTGCTTGTAAACTGAAGTCATTTCCTTTCCCTTCAGAATTAGATTTTCTTTATGGCCTCCTTTGTCAGTAAGCGCTGTTCATTAAGAATGATTTGGCCATTTCATTCTACAACCTTATTTTTGCCTGCTCTGTGGATTTAACTGAAGGAAATCCCTTTGTGACTGAAATGATGAAGCTGGATCTCAATTACCAAATGATGTTTTCTCCTTCATTTTTTACTTTGTATAAACCAAGCTGCTTCTTTTCGGGAACATTTAGATAGGAAGGAAACTAGGTATGAATTCTTGACAACCAATTTGCAAAAAAAGCGTCTTTCCTCCAGTTTGTTGGCTTGGTGATTTTTGAATGATCATGTGGAAAAGCTGTTGAATGAAGCCTTAAACCTTCTTCCATCTCAGATGCTTCCAGTCTGGTTGTAGAGGAGCGTCTCTGGATATAGTGCTGTCTGGTGGCTGCCCTTTTATCCTATGCTGCAACAAGATAGAGGAATCATGCCTTGCGATACCTGCTAATTTTGAGCCAAATTAGGAAAGCACTGAACTGAGCACATTGTAACATGGGCTCAGGATTTATACCTAAGTCTTGTCTGTGCAGAAGAAAGGTGGATGGTTAAGATTAATGGCAATCAGTCAGCACAACATACTGACACACACAACCCCCTGAAGCAGTCGGAAAGCAGCAATCAGTGTAACGTGTGCCCCAGGATATTAGAGATACGACTTAGTGGCTTCTGTGATAGTCTCTGGGTGTGTTCTTGCTGGTGTGAGAGGGTCATTACATGTGAAATGGCATGCTTATTCAAGAGAAACACTGATATTGTGGGAAAATGATGAGAAGGGTTCACCTCCAGTCTGGTGCTCCACAGATGGGTGGTTGTGAACGTCCAGCTCTTCACGCTGTTCTGGGGGAGGTTTCTGAGAAGATTGAAGCGGTGAGTTCTTAGAAATACTGTGTCTGGTGAGTGGAAGGCTCAGATTTAAATTTCCAGAAGCTTGCGGGCAATGGTAGGTGTCTGAGATGGCAGCCTGTCTTCTCCAGTCAGTGCCAAGGACAGACTTTGCATTGGTATGGGGTAAGTAGAGCAGGGAGGTTTGTTCTTTCCATAGTTGCAAACAAGCCACTGAAATGCAGTCAGTGTGGAGGTTGCTGCAGAGTTTGGTCCTGGTAAACCTTCTGACATTGACATCTTCTTTCTTTTTATTTTGTCCCCTCGTAGAGCGCAAGTGCTCAGACCTCTGCTCCATCGTGAAAGGGGTAGACTTTATTTGCATAGGCAAAAAGTTGTCATGGCAAGAGAGTTAAGGAAGAATAAAAGCGGGGGGTAAATGTTGGAAAGACAAAGTAATCAGCATGTCATATGACAGAGATGAGGTCAAATAAGCTAATAATAGACCAGAACAGCTTAACAAAGAATGCATAATTTAATGTTATGGTGATACTGATGGTAGAAATATAAGACACATTAGATGGACCCAAAATATGGGGAATCAGGTCCTATGTGATTAAATGAAAAAAAAGTATTCTTTTTTTCCTACTGTCTTTCTTTTCATGTCTTCAGTGAATTTACCTGTCTTAGGCATAATGCAGAACTCGGGATTCTCTTACCGTACAAGAGGTCATCAGATAAAAAGGACATGATTTAAAGCAAGCGTGCCCTCTGAAACACTCATTTCTCAGTAAGAGTAGCAAAGCATAATGTAATTAAACCAACTGTCTACAGTGTTTACGTACAAATCACATTGAGTAGAGAATACCTTTAATTTCATTGTAAGGTCAGACACATGGGGAGGAAGGGTTGATGCTGTCTCTCAGACAGCAGTAATCAAGGGCTGGCAACTCAGCTTTGGAAATTGAACAGATTAGAAGTTCTTGGCAGTGATTCCCAAATGCTCAGGAGACTCAATGCAATCAGCAGCTTTGACATTTGGGCCAGCTAGTTAAATAGTGTTGGCTATAAACATTACAAGGCAAGTGATCACCCCCTTATGTGCTGGGACGGGGCGTACGCTTCCTGCCTTCTGTCTTGGAGCAAGGAGCTCCTCTAAACCAAGGAGCTCTTTGATGATACCCTTTGAGTAACTTCCCAGATCATAGCAAAGAAGAGGAATTTGTGTTGTTTGCATGTTAACCACAACAGTGAGTACCAGAGAAGGGGCACAAGGGTTTTGCAACTACACATAGACAGCGCCCTAAGTCTGCTGAACTTGAGCCTCCTTTGCATTGTTTAGCCAAGGATGAGCGCTGCTTCATATGGATGGTTCAGAGATCAGACCGAAAAGAAGATCCGCATACATGCAACTGCCTAAAATACAGGTTTTGTTTATTTGTTTGTCCATTTATTTTATGGGGAAAACTATTCGTAGAGGCAGTTTCTCCAGAGTGAGTGCCTAAATTTACAAAACTAGATCTATATGTAAGCAACAAAATACCAGATCTGTATAGGTATATGAATGAATGCATGAAACTTGAATTGCATGCATGTGTAAGCGATTGCAGGACTATATTTGCTTGCAAATCTGGTTTAGTGCTGAAAAATCAAGGTGATATGGTAGGGATAGTTAATATAGCAGTGTAGTATGGTTAATTTAGCAGTTATACTACTCCTGTCTGTTTGAAATTGCAATCATTTGTTGCTTTCTAGTGGCCAGGGAATTTGATCCCGTGAATGGCGATGGGGCTTGCATGTTTGAATTAACTACCTGGTTTTGCATGCTTCTTTCGGATGGTAACTGCAGAAATGATGACTGCAGGCTGACCGTAAAACCACATGTAATAAAGTAGTCTGGCACAACTTCTCAGCGAGCCTGAGAAAGCAGAAGTGAAGCCAGAGGCCAAAAGTCACGTTCTCTGGGAGGGTGAAAAGTGAAGCCCAGTTCACTGGGGCTTGGACAGCAGTCTTAGGAGATACCAATAACTGAATATGTTTTCAACAGGAAAGGTGTACAGTCTCTCCCCTCTTCTCCATTCCTGGCCCTAGTATGGTAGTTAAAAATAATTAATCCTAATTAATAAAATATAAATATATAAAATATAAATATATAAAATATAAATTCAAATTAATTAGCAGCAATTAGTAGTCACTGTCAGGAAGACAGAAAGAGGAAGACAGAAGATATTTTTAAACATCCAACTTGTCGCTGGGATTATCTGCTTCATTTTTTCCCACTGTTCTTTGAGGATGTTTCCTTCATTATATTTCCTAAGCCCATTTAGGCATTAAACCGAGACCCAGTGAAATCAGTGGGAGTATGCCACTCACCTCAGGGGCCAGTGGAGTGAGCCATCAACGTTCTGGACTTACGGTTGTTTGGCCTTCAGGTTTGTTGTTTCCAATGTGTGACACACATTTCTTACATGAGCCGGTGTGGTCAGTCTGGTGAACGCACTCTGAATGCAGTCAAGGAGGCATTAATCCCTCTAAGCAGTGGGACGGCAGACAGGAGTTCATCTTTCAGCTGGGGAAGTAGCTGTTTCCCACTGGCAGACCAGCTCGGTAACTCTTCAGAGGGATTTGGCTGCATATGACTACCATCTGAGAACAAACACTTCTGTAAACGAAGCGAACAGTATGCAGGCGCAGAGTACAGAATTCAGCATCGCTTTTTACCATCAAACTAAGTTTTAGGAGACTTGCTCGAATACGCTGCACTGTGCCTATTAGATTTGTAGGAGTGGATGGAGCGGAGCTCAGCTTTGTCTGGGCCAGGTTTGCAAGATTTACCAAAAGTAGGGTGTTAATTGCAAGGATGTTTTCAAAGTAAGGCTGCAGTCTAGTGAGCGTGGGTAGGCTGCCTCATCCAGGCGGTGGAAAGGTGGCAAAGGCATTTGCTGTCCACCTGGGCCAACACCTTTGTGAGAAGCATCTTGCTTCTCTTGAAGTAAGTCTCTGGGATGGATGTAGTCCCTGTAATAAGGAAGGGGATTATCTTCGGTTCTTCAATTGCTTAGGTTCGCCTGCTGGACACAGCTGAAATGAGTTACGTCTCAGGAAGCAAAACTAGAAAACATAGTGCAGACAATGAGTTAGAAGACTGAGGCAACACATGTGAAGCGATGAACTATTGATGTGAAAAGAGAAAATTTCAGAATGATTAGGGAACCTCTGAGGGGCTCCGCTTCTGTTTTAAGATTCATAGTGAAAATGAAAGAATAAAGGAAAAATAGCAGTGCAGAAAAAGCTTTTGCCCTCTGTTTGTGTAGCTGTTAATTTCTGTCACACCCACTTTGATACCAGGGGGGTGTTAACCGTTTCCTACTGCTTTTTAGCTGTTGGATTTGGATGGGATGGGCCTTTCTAAGTCTGACAAATTGTTTTTCCAGCCAACTTAAGCACAGCATCAGAGAAATATTTCAAAGTGTGTGATTTGCGCCGGCACCAAGGAAATGAGTCTAGGATTGCGGAGAGACAGACAGTAGTCTGAGATATGTATTTATTTGAACTAGAGCCAAGCAATTCCCCTTAGTTAACTGTGCCTCAGCAGTTTTCTCCTGATAAAATAATTAATATGCAGATAGATGGCTGTTGCCCAGCCATCCTTCATTCTCATTTTTTGGTTTGCATTGTTTATGGCATTGCTTCAAAAGCAATCCTCTGTAATATCCTTGGCAAATTGATCTCTCTCTCTCCCCAGACTAATAGTCTTTTTTAGCAAGTTCTCTTTCCTTCACTGTGTATGGCCTGCAGCGTAAGTCTGTCACAGAATCACAGAGGGGTTGAGGTTGGAAGGGACCTCTGGAGGTCATCTGGTCCAACTCCCTGCTCAAGCAGGGTCACCTAGAGCCAGTTGGCCAGGATCATGTCCAGATGGCTTTTGAGTATCTCCAAGGATGGAGACTTCACAACCTCCCTGAGCAACCTGTACCAGTGCTTGGTCACTCTCACAGTGAAAAAGTGTTTCCCGATGTTCAGAGGGAACCTCCTGTGTTTCCCTGTGTGCCCATTGCCTCTGAGCGTAAGGAATAAGGGAGGCAATGGGCCACAGTTAGCAGCTTTATGCTACTGCCTTCTGGTCAGGAGAACAGTTCTAAGACCCAGCAGGAGAGCTGTAAGACCTGAAAAACTCTCTGCAGTCTCTCTTGTGGGCAGTTAGACTGACTCCTGCAGCTTGGGCACTTTACCCGGGTTGAGCTGGGAGAAGTCAGCATGTGCATCTGTGCTCTCAGTTGGCTCCTTAGGACTTCACAGCTTTTTTCTGCTGTTACAAGTCTGGTGGTGTATGTGTGCCTGTCCGCAACATGACGGGAGGATCATCTCAGCTCAGAATGCAGCAGAGCCAAGCTACTGCTGCGTTGGGGACACAGGCCATGGACAGAGCAGGACTTAAAATCCTGTAACCAGCAATTGTAATTTAGCTGTCTAGGTAGGCAGCCAAGCAATAAATGACACCCTCCCCACCACCCCCAAAAATAATAATTTTCTTGTTACAGCGCAGATGAACTTTTGCTATAAGCTGTGATGCCTTGTCAACAGTTGGCTTATTTTCTGGTTATGCGACTGAGAAATTGTCTTGAGACCACACAGTACTAATCATCTTCTATACCTACAAACCTTAGTGTGAACCAGAATAGATTTGAAACAAAAACGCAGAAAGCGTTAACATAGGTTTTCTTTTTCTTTCCTTGTCAACCACAGGTAATGCAGGTAGTGAAAGAACAGATAATGAGAGCGCTCACTACCAAGCCTAGCTCTCTGGATCAGTTCAAGAGCAAGCTTCAGAACCTCAGTTACACAGAAATACTGAAAATACGCCAGTCTGAAAGAATGAACCAGGAAGATTTCCAGTCTCGTCCGATTCTGTAAGTACCGTCTTCTCTCCCCGCTCATTTTTGCATGGAAGGATTAACAAATGTGAATGACACTTGTGAGCTTTTCTGGGGGAACCCGAGGAGGAAAGCTGTCCAGGGAGCTGTGCTTAAAAGCAGTAGTGCAGCATCTGCTTGAAGGGCATTATGTTTTCTTCTGCTGGGAATCATAACTATTTCTTTGAGTTCGGTTAAACCAGATTCAGCAAATCCCTCTACAGGGTCTCACATGGTTTATTTGTATGAAACAATGCTTTGACATTTCCTAGCTTTGCATGATAGAGAGCCCGTTTTTGCTGCTAGTAGTGACGTTTTTTTAAAAAGAAAAAAACCACACACACTTAACACCGCAACTTTGTCTTCTGTCCAATGGCCTTAAAAAATTCCAAGTGTCACTTCTCCGAGTGAGACAGGGAGAAGCCCAGAAGAAGAGGAGCCCAATGCACACTGACTCCACAAAAGAGTGCTGTTGTGTATGACTGTGTTTATGGCATTACACTCTGGCAACTAGCCAATGGGATTCTCATTGCCTTCTTGTTTACTGCAAAGTATCAAATGCTGATATTGCCACCGTAGCTCCTTCCCTTTTCTCAGAATACACTTCGTTCTGTTACATGAAAAATAGAGGCCGTACTTGGCTCTGGACCAGGTCTGGGCTTGTGGCTGAACTAATGGCACAGGACAGATGCGGACTCTGTGGTGCACAAATGATGGGCTGAGAATAGCGGGAACCTTTTGAGATCAGTAGAGAAATGGTGAGGACTCCAGAGGCATCAGCTGAAATGTCATGAGATCCTGACCATATTTAAAGTGGAACGGCTCCTGATTTTTCCAATCTCCTTTTCAAGGCAAAGGTATAGAGAAGGGTTTGTATCAGAGCATTTCAGGATTTAGAAGCAGGATTTTCATTTTGATTTGTCTCTAAAGGATACAGATATCTAAATAAAAGCTCTGGGGACACATTCCTCCAGGGGCAGAAGGGCAACAGCGGAAGCATAAGCTAAGTAGAATTACACACTTAAATTTTAATCATACCAATGTGGATCAAAGGGGGAATGCTGCTTTTATGTTTTCAGTGTATTAGAAGATAGGACCTAATGCCCAATTAGAACTGATGTCACTCATAGTAATGCATCAATTAAAAAGCTACAAATGGTTCCAGTCAGTTTTGCATCATTACACCGCTCAGAAATCCCCTGCCAATCCCCTGCAACATTCAGTTGTTCAAAGCCACTCAGTACTGCTAAGCTTGTCACCAAAGCTTCTCATTTTCCCTGCTTTCCCTATGAGTCAACTGTTTAAATATGAAACAGGTCAACTATTTATATTCTCTTGCACCATCGCCTAGCCTCGTGAAACTTGCCAGTGCCCTCTGCAAGTTCTTTATTTCCAGTTTAACTCTGACCAGCTGCTGGTACAGTGCGGAGAGTTTCCTTCCTCACCATGGAATGAGTGAAACAGCCAACAGAGGTAGTTAAAAGCAAGTGAAGTGTTACCAGACACTCATTTTGGATTCAGGACAAAGGCTAAGCCTAAAGGCTATGAAGGCTAAGTAAAT
Organism: Vanellus vanellus; assembly: GCF_965231255.1. Lineage (NCBI taxonomy): Eukaryota > Metazoa > Chordata > Aves > Charadriiformes > Charadriidae > Vanellus > Vanellus vanellus. Next base: position 60,807,267 of record NC_138906.1, on the reverse strand, counting down.
CAATAAGGTGTTTAAGCAATCACAACTGCATTTGCAGAGATTTAACTCTATGCATTTGCATTTTGATTACATCCATGATCACTTATTCTTGCCTGTGAAAAGAAACGGCTCTTTCATTTTCCCCTTTGATTTTATTCCCTGTACTGAACTCTCTCAAATTGCATAGATGGCACAATTGATAGAAGTACAGAATCATGGCCTCATTGTAGGGAAAGAGACTGTGAGTGAAGAGAGCAATCGTGGCTGTGCTGTATATTTTAAAGCCTTGCGGATATGCTAAAAGAGATTGCACACAATGGTGAATGTAAATTCATCAGACCTTGTTTAATTCTGTGTGAGAGTATGGCAATCAGATGATGTTTTTTCCTGCCTTGAACGTGACAGAAGTCTTTCTTCTGCTGTTCATTGTACGAAGCGCTGAAGTTTTTAAGTTTTCAAGCTGCTGGACAAGAGAAGCTTCAGTTAAGTTGGTTTTGAATGTAAGCTGGAAAGTGTTGCCTTAGATCCCTGTAACGACAACCACCTTGTTTCGCAAGGGTTAGTTGTTTCTTTTAAAAGAGCATTGTTGTATCATGTGAGATGAAGTTTTTTCAATTTCAATTTTTGATTAGGGAAAATACAGCGTCTTTCAGAACAGAATCGATTCTGGGATCATTATTGATCATCCAAACTGCCATTCCACAATGAAATGATAAACTATCACTGGTTTGTTTTGAATGACTGTGGAAGAAGGTGTCTAGAAATCCTGTGGGCCTGTAGAGGACCAGACATCTCCTTGACAGATTAAATGGCAACAGAGATGGGTTAATACTGGATAAAGATCTGACGTTCCAGTGGAGGCTTGCTGGTTAAAGGAGAGTTAATGTCAGCCAAGGAGCCATTGCTAAGTAACATCTGTGTGAAAATCAGCAACATACAGGGAAATAGAGGGAGGGATGCAGATGCTTTTCAGCTTTTTATCTTACAGGTTTCTCTGCAATGTTAGAAGGAGTCACTAATGCCTGCTCTGAATGCATGAAGTGATTAGGAGAGGGCATAGCTACAAGCCAGAAAGATAAAAGGACAAAACACATTGAAAGCAGTTCTGGGATTACTCTTCTGTTGTGTTGTAATGATTTAAATGTCTGTAATATGCCCCATCCTGGAAAGAAAATAGCTAACAAGAAAGAGTCTTAGCTATAATCTGGAAAGGTAAAAGCTGGGGACAGATATAATCGGTGCTGAAGAAGAACTAATATCGTTTGAATAATTTTTAAATTATTTCTAATGATTTTCAGATTTGCCGAAAATTCAGGTCTGTTATGTTAAAAGCAAGTAACTGATGTCACCGTTGCCTATAGTGCCGAGACCAGTGAGATCAGAAAACTAGCGATCATATATGTTATTGTGTGGTTCCCTTAACCCTTCTGTCTTACCAGCCCACTAACTTTTGCAATTCTTATGTGACAGGAACGCAGCGGGAAACTAATGGCAATTTTTAAAGCCGCTGTCTCGTCAGACTTTCCGAGTTTGTTCTCTCTCTTTGCAAGGCACAAACTGCTAAGCCGATGTCATCTGAAGGACAATAAATAACATTTTCACGAAAAATATTTGCATTTATGATATTCCTTTAGCTCACTGTTTCCATTTGATTTTAAAATTAGACAGGAGGACCTATTTCTTGTACAGAGATATTTTTTTTCTAACCTTCCTGTCGTTAGACACTGACCTTGAGGACCTGAACTGCCTTAACCTTCAGATGGCTTTCTGAAGGAAATACGAAGATTCAAAGAAGCACATCTTTTTGTTTAACTGTATGTTGTGGTTTAATTGTTCTGCCCCATTTCTGTCACCTTGAAGTGGTGGAACAGAAGCCTTGACAGGAGCATTAAGTGGTAGGATCACCTTGCAGAAATGTATCTGGAGCCATGGTATCTGAAAAATAGCTGGAAACCGTACAAGTCAGAGTAACCATGTGTTGGCATGAGCTGCTGAGGACAGTAAGCGCAGGTGACCGTGGCAAGGGATCGATGGACTTAGGGGGTGTCACTAAAGTCCAGAGTCACTGAAGACTGTTTCTCTGTGGAGTAATGAGTTGTCTCCATAACCTCTGTGTGTTCAAGTATGGGGACTGTAAAACAGAAGAGTACTGCGTCTGAGCTTCATGGTTGTGAGAGCAAATATATGCACATGTGTAGAGAGACTCCATCACATCAGCAAAGAGGCGGAGGGTGTCCCTTCTTTCCTACCTCCCTTCCTCCTGTGGAAAGTCTGCCTTAGACAGTGAAGTGCTTCAGAGAGGAGGACAGGTTTGGTTTCAGATTGGTTTAAAATCCTTCTCTTCCTCTGGTTTGTAAAGGGCAGGTGGGGCTTTAGGGGACAGAAGAGGGAATATTATGAGCAAACAGTCAGGTGTTAATGTGCTGGGTGACCCATTCGGTTTTGGTTTTTCAGTAGTGTCTTACAACTATGACATTATGATATCTTTAACACCCATTTAATGATAATCATCCAATTTCTGAATTAAACTACCTAAATGTCAAACCGATGTCTATACCAGTCTTGAGTGTTTGAAACCAATCCAGCTGGAGATTTGGTCTGCAGCCTGGACTGCTGAGTAAATCCACACTGGGTTTTAAAGCTGTTCTCCTCAGCCCCTGCTCCCAGCTCTTACCTGAGGAATGGGGAAGCTCATCAGCTCAGTAAAGGCACAAAATTCTTTTAATCTCACAGTGTTTAACCATTCAGCATATTCATACATTAGTTCCCAATGAGAAAACAACAGTGCTTGAAAATTATCCTAAGGACTAATAATACAATCCCAAAAGGTGGACTGTTTCTATAGTTACAGTGCTTCCTTGAGTTTTGACCAGCTAGGTGTTCACAGCTTGTAAATATGCGGTGGGTTATGCATCAAGAACTCCAAACATTGTTTTTTTAATAGCTGGGGGAAAGATGGCGTTTTTGTTCAAAGGCCTGATCTTTCTAGCGGAGGACTTCAAGTGGTTTCAGTGGGGCTCTGTCGGATCAAAGGTATAGGATCCAAATAAATGTGGAAGTCAGCAGAGACTGGGCTCCCTAAGTTTTTCAGAAGAGAGGAATTTTTGTTGTCTCTATGGGATACCACAGCTTTGCTTCCTTTTGATGATGATTGCTGGAACATACTGCCAGACAGAATGATTTTTGGTATTACCTAATTTGCATAGCAATGCAAAATTATGGTTCTGACACACTTCATGTTTTATAAATCCTCTACACATTCGGTTATTTTTTTAATCTTACTAGGCTTGCTGTCGAGTTGATGTTTAAACCTGTCTTTTATGTATTCTTAATGAATCTAAGTGAGGATATAACCGATGAATTCAGACATCTGTGAATCCATGTAATGGCGTATGAAATCAAACTTTAAATATTATGTGCATACGTTTTCTGCCTAGTTCTTGACATGTTGAACTCTTATCAAAGTAGGACGTAGAAAATGGATTTTCTGAAGCATATATAATATTATTTCTAAATGCACTGTGGGTTTCTGCGCTCCTGGACAAAGGCAAAGTTTGATCCTTGAGCAATCTCTAGTCATGGGTTAGTCTTCCACAAAATTCTGATAATAATGAATTAATGGAATGGTGTGGAATTAAGAACAAGCATATAGCGCTGGTCATTATTTTAGCTCATTGGCAGTGCTCGCTGTTTTTTATCATCATTTCAAAATATGTTTTAGCCTTCTTGTATTGTTCTAAATAATAGTGCTAGTAAAGTATACCAGCAGAGGATCATGCAAGGAAAGGTGACAGTTCCTCAAATAAGCTTCACAGTGCTCCTACGATGAAAGAGCATTATTTGCCTCAGAAAAACCTTGTTGATGCATTATAACAAGCGTTATTTTTAGATGAGTAAAGTAAGAAACAAATAAGTGTCTTGCCTGAGTCATACACTGATGTCGTAGCAGGGAGATGTCTACAACAGAGGTATCCTGCGTCCCATTCTTTCTTATAAGAAAAAGGCGGGGTTTTTTTCTGGAGCAGACTTAGATTCTGACCTGGGCCTGCCTGTGACTGTTGTCCCCTTCGAACTCCTTGCAGAAATACCTTGTGAGACTCTCTCAGAGGAAGGAGAATGGTCTTTGATTGAATTTGACAAGTGCCTACTTTCTGTCTTCCCAAGGGAACTAAAAGAGAAGATTCAGCCTGAGATCTTAGAACTGATCAAGCAGCAACGTCTCAATCGACTTGTGGAAGGCACCTGCTTTAGGAAACTCAACAGTCGGCGTCGGCAAGGTACAGCTCAGACTGCCTAGTCTGGCTTTTTATTGTCGCTTTTCTCTAAAAGTTGAGATGAGGAATACTACTTTTGCTGGCAAGATCCTTGGTCGTAGTGCTGTCGTGACTGCTTTTACCAGGGGGCATCTGAAAGCATCTCCTAGTTACGGTTGTTGTAGGATTTCCTGTGTTTTCCTGGAACTGGTTTTGGCTTCATCACACAGATCATCAGGAACAAGTCCAGCATTTGACAAAAATCTCAAGCAGCGGTCTTGTTCTCTGAACTGAGTATTTTGATCTCTGCCTGGATGTCCAGGCTTCTTGTTCATCTCAAAACAAAACCTCTGCCTTTGCAGGAATAGCCCGTGAAACTTGGTGTAGCCAGGATTTGAATCTCTCAGACTTGGCCCACCTCTATATATGTGATGAGGTCATTCTGCACCCCTCCCTCTAGTAGCCCCTGTCCTTGGTTTTTGTCTTATATTACCACATATATTAAATACATTATGGTGTTTAAATATACTTTTTAAAAGCACTTAGATCAGTAATTTGTGTACCGTCAGATGAATACTTGATTGACATGAGAAGATTATTTTCCCAATCCTATGAGTCATTGCTCAGTGCCAGATTTACAGCTCATTTTACACCGTTAAACTCTCTATAGTTCTCTTCCCCTCAGAGGCGCACTTCTTTCTGCAGACAAAATAACAGGGACATAGTGCAAATTCAGTAGATTAATTAGAAGTTGTATCCAAAATTTTCTCTTTAAAACCCTCATTTTGTGAGGATTCAGATTGCCATTTGTTTTCCACTCTAAATACAGTACAAATTAGAAAGTTACAAAAGCTAAGAGTAAGTCAAAGATCGATATTTGATACTTTCAGATCAATTGGGGAAAACTGCTTTCTTCGCAGAGAGAAGTATCCCTGCAAAGCTTCCTTCCTGAGAAACAAGAAGGAAATTTTCCTTAATGCAGGGAGGTTATTTTGGAAAATTACAAAGCCTTATGAAACCCTTTATGAAAGGGTTGAGTAGAAGAAAAAATGGATGCAGCTTTATATCCTCTCTGTCAAGTCTACAAACACCTATGAAGCCCACTGCACAGAGATTAGGGAAAAAACGTTAATATTAGACTGTGACTTTCTATACAGATTTCATAGGGTGGCATGATACATGTTTTCCCTTCAGCAGCATATCCACAGAGTGAAAGTAGCTAAAGTAATACATAGTTCGGTTTGGCTATCAGCAGTGAGGGTTGTTTATTTTATTCCTCTCAGAGCCTTAATGCAAATGACTGAAATTCTGGGGAAGGAGCAGGGTTTGCGGCAAATGTTCTTCTTTTGGCAGATCTCCAAGAGGAAGACAGACTGTTTATTTTATCTTAAACTGGTTTTAGTTCACGATCTATAGGATCAAAAGCCTTAAGGGGTATAAATTGGTTCAATTTATATGAGTGGAGTTGAAGTTAAAAAAAATATTTTTAAAAAACAATCAACGTAATCTTCTGGTCCACAATTGAGAACTTTGCTATGTATTATGGCTTGGAATGAATTGTATAGGCCACCAGATTGATTGCTTTGATGTCATATTTATACAAGGCCAAAAAATTTCATGATTCTTTGTAAACAAATAAAACACATGACCGTGCCTCAAAGAACTTGATCTTCTCTGAAATATATTGGGTTTTGTCAGATACAAGCCCATTTAGAGGGGCATGTTTCCGCATGCCCTTCTAAGTTGTCTGTGCTTCATGTTAGACTCCCTGTATTCCCTGTAACAGAAGTGTGAATTATCCCCCTGGGAAAGAGGGAGAAGCCACAACCCTTACAGAGGATGATGATGCATGAGGCCACTGGGACTAAACTCGATAAGATTTAACACTGTGCAGTCTAATGAAGAAGCAAAGTATGGTTTGTAAACACAAGCACGTTTGACATATAAGCCATGCAATTGGGATCCTTTTTTGGGTATGTACAGTGCCTGGCACAGTCCAAATAGCAAATAGTGGCAGCTGGCACAAAGCAGAAGAAGATCTCTTGAAATCATCTTGAAATCAGTCTTTATTCTTCAGGGTCTCCTGTACCCCAAGCAGAGCAAGCTGTAAGACCAAGGCTCTCATGATGTCAAGAACTAGGAGATGAAGTAAAGTGAACGGAGGACCAGAGGTTTAGCTAAGTGACACTAAACATCGGAACAGTCAAGCTTTCAGACAATTCCTCTGAATGCCCTGATCAAAATAGTACAAGTCCCAAATTCCTGAGCGTGTCTTCTGTTAGCCTTACCCCACCTTCCCATCTCCTCTTCCCCAACCCACCTCCATGTACGTGTGCCCTGTGCTACCTGGGGGTTCTGGAGCCCTGTCGCCTGTCCACTGCTCCAACTGAATTAATTTGCGACAGAGCATTACCAAGGCCCTCAAAGGGCCGTGGTCCATCCAGGTTGATATGGAGCTGAAACAGAAATGGGGAGTGCTGTGAGGCATCACAATTTGCCTGTTATGTGGCAACCTACTTGTAAGAGCAGTAAGATCAGGTAGGTGTTTTACTTTAGCATGTATACGGCTTCTTTTAGCTTTCCTGTGATTCTTTTTTTCCCTCGAGACAATCCTGGAACAAATGTCACAAATCTACAGATTGTACAAAAAGAACCTGAACATGCCCTACACAGGAGGAGCTGAAAGCATTAAATTGCCCATTTAAAAAAATAATTAACAGGCATTATCCTATGATAAAGACTCCAGAACAAACTTCTGTTAAGACTGTTGTTTGAACATGTCTTAGGACACACACGGTTAGTCACAATAAGTTGGAAAAATTGACTTACAAAAAAATGAGCAGGGAGTTTACAGCCATTTTACAGCCTTTTGAGAAGAGGTGAAACACTTCATGTATGCTTGGCATTGGAAAGCCTGCAATCCAGCATTGGGGGGATGCTGAAGATCAAGTGAGGTATCTGTTGTCAGATCTCTGCCTTTTGTGTTTCAGCAGAGGATTATCATATCAGCAGGATCTCTCTGTAGCTGAAATTCAGAAATACCATTGTTGTCCCAGCAGGCTCCTTAGCACTTTCAAAGAACACATGGCCTTTCCCTTGCAAGGTTTCATAGGAGAACTGCCGCAGTAACTTCTGTTTTCATGAAGCATTCTCAATCAGTTGGAAACAAAACACCAAAATCTAGCCTGCCCTTCTGGTCATTGCTCAACAGCAGATCATGAAGCTCTGCAAATCCCCACTTTATTCCTTGACCGTGGACATCAGCTGACAGATAGACCTTTTCAGCCTTCTCCTTCCTTAGTTAATTCCTAAAAGAAAGGGGAGAAGACTAAAGCGAAAGCCTGCAAAGCACTTTACAGCCCCAAAAGTTATTATTTCCAGTAGAGTTAAGTAGCAGATAAAGGCATTTTATTGAGGATAATAGATACTTCTGATGCTGTCATCTAGTACATTTGTAGTTTATGCTGCTGGGTGCACTCTTGGAAATAAATTCCCCTTTTAGCTTTATAAAGATTATAGAGAAATTGCATGTTATTGAAGTGGTTTTGCAGCCAAAGATGAGGTTTCTTGAAGAGTAGTTTTTGGAAGAGAAGGAAAGCCTGGTGATATACACCATTAAATTAAAAACAGAAGGCACCATGGAAGTAACCTGGAAACAGAAAGCTTAAATTAAAAACAAAAAAATCAAGTGAAGACAGGTTTTCCTTCTCTTGCTAGGATAAGTAACACACATCTGAACAAGAACACACCCTTTGTCTTTTTTCTGCCCAGCCCCTTTGCCACTTTCCCACCCTCCATAGTCCCGTAAAAAATTAAATCCTGTGAATGCGTGACTTGCTGAGAGGAACCTGTTAACCAAATATGCCTCCAGCATTGCCACAGGTCAATTATTCGACAGTCATTTGCAGGGCTTGCTGGCTTTCATCTAAGCAGTTAAGACCAGTTAGAGTGAAAATGTGTCACTATGGTTGTATTAGAGAAAGACAACATGATGAAAGAAAAAGTGTGAGTCCATGTACATATATCTAAAAATCTACACAAATACGTATGTTTTCACTAATATATTTAGAAGTGTGTTCCTGTTGCTAAATCTGCGAGGCAGATTTTCTTTGAACAAAAAACTTCTTTAGTAATCTGGATCATATCTTGGGATAAAATATATACGCCTAGACTTTTGTTCGTGCATATCTGAGCTATTTTCTCCCCAGATTCTAACTATAGAGCACTTCTGTACTAACCACAGCACTTCTTTACCTGGGATAGCATTGTTAAGGGCATCTGAGTCATTGGCCATTAAGGCACTTGAAAACACACTATGTGAATGGCCAAGCACTCTGTAGCCCGTCAGCAAAATGTTCTATGCCCTACTATTTGGGCACAGTTTTGAATATTACTCTTCTAGCCAAATTGTAGCTGATTTTGTTATTCGGGATTTTTTTTTTTAACCTCATCTATAATCTTTAACAATGCGCTGCAATACCCACTGGCTGCTCTAGCAATTATCTGAAAATCAGAACAATTTGTATGAAACCTTTTCAGGTTAAAAACTGGGATGATTAATTTGGTTTCCCAAAGAAGAGTCTCTAGAACCTTAACTTGATTGCATCAGTGGTCAGTGAGCTAAAAGACATAAGGACTCACCGGAAAGTTTAAATGATGCAGTGTCTGAAAATTGCAATGAAATCACAAGCCCACATCGTCTCTAAAGACACTGTGGTTAGTAACTGCCCTCCCTGCAGCTGCTTGCTCTGAGGAGTTTTATGGAGGCAGGTGTAATAACACTGGATACAAAATAAGATTTGTAGCTCATAGAAGGGACTTAGGCTTTGAGACAGATTCGTAAGACTGAGCCTAAAAGCAAAACAAACTCCACTCCTTCCTGAACGGATAGTTGCCTCACTCCAGCTGTGCGCATACACAGGGATCTGCCAGCTGTGGAGTGCGAGGTCTATTGAGAAATGCCTGTCCCGTCTTTAAAGCCTCTTGTGGCGCTTCAACTCTGCAAACTTGGGTTTAAGAGCTCTGGGGGGTTTGGACGGTAGTTTTTCTTTGTTTTATAAACACTACTTTCTAATCGTGGTAGAAAAGAGCTTTCTCTTTTGCTTTTTTTTTTGTTTGTTTGTTTATTGATTTAGAGCTGGAAGTAAATGCTGGCCACTTCCCACGTGCTGTTCTGTAATTAAGATTTTTTTCCACCCTTTTTGTCAGTGGAAGCAATTTCATACGATTTTTGGCTGCAGCATTATTTTATACACTACTTTTCCAATAAAGTTGTGTTCAGCACCTGCACGACAGTAAAATACATGTTCCCCCTCCAAGGCACTGAGATCTCACCTAAGTGGGATATTGTCTGATGAACTGTTTGTAACATCATGTACAGCTGAAAAAAAACCACCCCAGCTGGTAAGGCTGAGGTGGTTGTAGGAAGCAAAGGTTAGTTCCCATCACTAACGTGCTGATCGCCCTCCTCAGCCTGGCTCATGCAGTCGTTTTGTGGCTGTGGCTGAGGAAACCTTGTTAGTTCCATTTGTAGGTTTCATTTAAGGGTTTTCCTCTTGACAGTAAAGCTGTGGTGCGATGGCATTTATTAGTGAGCCCACAGGAGAATTGCGTTGGACATGCTTCAAGCTACAGTCTATGGCTATTAGTTCTTTAATTAACCTTGGGTTATGGGGAATTGCTGTAAAAGGCTCCACAAGCCTTTAGAGCTGGGGTTTCTTCCTATAAAACCCACCCCTTCTTAAAAACGAAGTAAAGACATTTTTATTGACGGGTTTTTCTCTCTTTTATTATTGGAGCAGGGCATTGAAACGGGACCAAGGTTACCAAAACACTGTAACCCTTCAAAGGTTAAAGAGCCAAACTTTTTCAAACCCTCACTAACAACACCAGCCCCATTTGTGCTAAATTGAAAGGAAGTGATGGTAGTTTTTTTTTCAGTTCCACCATCTTCCCGGCCAGGTCATTGAGAAAGGTAGTGAGACCAAGTTGACTTTTATAAGGAAAAAATTGCTGGTTTAATCTTAGATTTGGAAAGTTGTATTCCTTTGTACAGCCTAATAAACAATGAGGTTGCAGTTAAAGCTAGACACGAAAGCCTCCTGCTACAGTTCCTAGAGGCTTTTCTTTAGGTAGGCAAAGGGCATGATGGTCTACCATCAAATTAAAGGGGGTTTATGTTTTAAGCATCAGGTTTTGATGTGGTTCTGGTAGAGTTCCCTGGAAAAGGTACGAATCTAGAAAAGTTTCACATGCACCCTTCTGAGACACACAAACCGTCCAACGAGTTGGTTGTGTGTGTGCGCTCTTCAGATGAGAGGCTACTGAGTGAGGGCTCCTGCTTGTTCTTGTTTCAGATCCCAACAAAAGCTTTGCAAGTGGGGTTTTCCTCTTGACCCCACACTGCACAACATTGTGTGTACTGCTTACAGTCCAGGGATGCTTATACTTCAGCAGCTTTTTGTATGCATTACAAAATCATAAACTCAGGCTCTCTACCATAAATCTTTCAGTATTGTGCATGCCTGTGCAGTAGATAACCAGAGTCTTGTCCATTGCCGTTTTGAGCCTTTGCCAGCGGTTTGTAAGTTCTTTTGAAACCTTTCTGTAGAAGGGGCTGTACGCTTAGAAAGCAGTTTGAAGTGTGGGGTTTTTTTTCCCCGCAAACGTTTTTACCCAGCATGACAAAAAAATTGAAAAGGGCACGTGGAAGCCCACTTTTGCCATTCCAAGCGCATTTGCCTTTCTCTGTGTTTTATTGCATTGCATTTTAAATGGCTGGCCAAGGGACTGGAGAGTGCCCTTTAGAAAGAAGTTGGGTCTTCCGAAGCAAATATTTGACTAACAGAGCCAAGAAGTCCTTCCTTTGCTAACACCCGCAATGAGTACACATATGCTGGCTCTGGTGGTTCTACAGCTCCTCCGACGTTTTATCCAAACTCTGGCTCTATTCACTCCCGGCGATTGCAGCACCGCGGGGCTGTGTCAATGCTAACATTTCCCTTAAATTGTCCTTTAGGCTGCTGCTTGGCACAGCACCAGCACTGCCAGCAGCAAGAGAAGCACAGAGCCAGAGAAGCCCTCTGTAACCCCCCACTGGCATTTTAACATCTAGCCTTGCTCTGAGCTTTTGGAGATTTATAGCTTGGATGTAATAAGATTGTATTTTTGACAGCTTAACATTATGCGATCTATTTATTAAATAGAAAGTACTCCGACAAGGAAGGGTAACCTCATTCTTGCCATTTCAGAAAGGGAATTGGCAAGCACGCTAGGCAGCGTGGTGGCCCGGCTCTGCAAAGGTGATGTTCTTCGCAGGAGCAGATTTTAACAAATAATGTTATGGGGAGTTATATCCTGCGAAGCAGGAGTTGGCAGGAGATGTAAATATACACCTCCTGGGAAGGGCTAAAATGCAAACTGGAGCGTGACTGCATGGTCACACGTATATTTGTGACCATGCAAAGCGCTGAGTTATATGCTGGACAAGGGCGGGGGGTAATGTCTGCTTTTTAAATCTGCGTGTTTGTTATGTCCAGTCCCTCCATAAATATGGAGGTGTTCTCCCATATCTATAAAAAGACATGAGTCATAATTTTCATAAAGTATGGGATATTTCAAATCTATCGGGTTTTGGGTGTCCCACACAAGACAGCTGGCAGGGATTAATTTTCACATAGTGGGTGCTAAAAATGAAGCTTTTATGGGGAAAATAAAGTTATCCACTCAAAGCTGTGGTTACTTTGCCAGTCTTCTGTCCATGAAGGTATATAATATCATGTAAAACTATGTCAATTGTTTCTTGCTAATATTTATCTTTGGAGCCAGTGACTAAGTCAATAAAAAAAATGGTAGATTAATGCCAGCTTCACTTAATCAAGTAAAATTACGGAGCGAAGTCCCTGCCCTACTTTCTATACACCCCACACATTCCTCCTTCTGAAAAAGACAGTCCTTCCCCGTAGTGCCTCATTTGTGTAAACTTTCTCCTATGCTATTGGTAATGCTGATGAAGACACGTTAGTGACCTTGTTTAATGCGTTTATTTTAACAGACAAATTTTGGTATTGTCGACTTTCACCTAATCACAAGGTCTTGCACTACGGAGACTTGGAAGAAAGTCCCCAGGGAGAAGTCCCCCATGATTCCTTGCAAGATAAATGTAAGTCATGCACAAAGATTGTACTACTTTTGCTTCTTATAAGCTAGTTCCTCTTTATAACTTGTGGTAGGTTTCTCTTACCACAGGACATTATGACCAGCTCTGTTTGTGGCAATAAAGACCAGAGGACATTTCCTTCTGCATTCAAACACTGTTCTCCTGGTTTTGGCAACTGTGTATGAGGACTGAGCTCAGCTTTCCAATGAGTTTATAATTTCATTCAGCTTGGAAACGTCATGCCTTTCATGGGGAGGAACGCAGTTTATTCTCATTGCTCATCTAACTGCAGATGTTGAATAAAAATACTCGGGCATATTCAAAAGCACTTCCTGTCCATAACAGATGTTTCTTCTGTTGCAAACAGTCTCGTGACTGGAGGAGAAATCAGTGGGAGGCAGAGGTCTTTGTCATTATCGTGGGGAGTGGACTTAAAGATGACACATTGCTGTGAACAGTATTGAGAGGACCTGTGTACCGAACTGGGAAAAGATGTGCCTTGTTGATAACTCTTAGCAAGGAATTTATTGGAATTTTTTTTTAATGGACAAAAGTAATTTTGGAGCCCTCCAGAAAGATCATACTCTCATGACAATTTCTCCTTCGTCCTTCAACATGAGTTGTAGAGGTTTAACCTGCGATCCTGGGAAAGTTTTTTTTATAATAACGGAAATAATGACCGGTGTGGTTCTGTCACCAGAAAGCAACTTCAAGAAATCAAGCATCGAATAAGGAATAATTTATTTTTGTTCTTTTCTGAACCTCTGTTAGTAATAAATGCCATTCTTGGCATTATCAAATTAGACATGCTTGTACAAGCATTGCAGTTGGTAGCTCCACTTCTTTCATGGAATGGCAGAAAGACTAATTTTTCAGAAGTTGGAAATTCTTCCAGCCTGAAAATTGAGAAAGGAGAAAATGAGTGATTTTTCTGTATATTAGTAAAATAAAGAATTGTTTCTTTTTTGTGCTCCCCCAACCTGTCTCCAGGCAGCACCTTTTAAAATTTCTAAGTGCTCCCAGATGCAGTCTGGGAGGGAAAGAAGAAGAGCCTGTCTGATGCTGGAGCCCTGGCAGTTCACAGTCACATTCCCTTGTTTCATTGCCTTACAGATTGCCTCAAGGATGTTGCACGCTCTTAACTGCAGTCTTGGCAGAACGTAGGGCGGGTGTTCACATTGCTGCATTGGCACTGGAAGAGGCTGTTTTTCTGGACGAGGTGTAGAGAAATAGCCCTTGAATGTTAGAGTAGCGTCAGAACAACAGAAGAAGAAGAATGAAGGTCACACTTGGACTGCAGGCACAGTTATGAGACCGGCAGTTCCCAGATTTGTTTGCTTTGAGCACGCTTCCACACTCAAACCGCTGACCCTGACTGCAGACTTCATCTTGCATTTGCATTTTCTGTAGGCTCTTGAGCCTACTCGGGAATGTCAGGATCCCAGGGGACAGAAGGCTCCTACTTTAGAAACCACTTTAGACCCGTGTTCCCTGCGCATGCCTGCTGGCAGAGCAGATACTGATGCAGTTTGAGAAAGATACGATTATTTCATCCATACCTCAGGTTTTGAGACTATGAAGGGTATGAGATTTAGCAGAGTGACACCCACATGAGAGTTTAAGTAAGCAGAGTTGAGAATATTGCAAGTTGCAAGATTATAAAGCGGCACTATTGTTCGCAACGTGTCAGGCCAAACTTCTTAGGCATTTTACAGAACATTTCCGGGAATATTCTGATGTTCTTTGGATAGACTTATATTGAATTTTGAACTATTGAGGTCTGAATATGATGATCAGGTTGTCACTATTTGGGAGCAGGCCAACAGATGAAAGAGAATAGGTGGGTAAGAAAATGGAGGACCAAGAGAACCAGCATAGGGCATTTCATGTATCTCTTTGCCAAGCTTGAATAACCAGTGACTATCTCCAAAAATAAATGTGGGGGTTTGTAACCTTTTTGCTTCTGTGAATGCCACCCCTGTCCTCAGGCTGGCAGAGTTAACAAGCTGTGCAGACTCCAGCTGGGACAGAAAACAGCTACCCTCTTTTTCGGGGCTTTATATGTTGTGAACACATCACATCTGTGCTCACACCCTCCAGCATCTTGTTGTCAGCTTCTGATACCATCTGAAGTCTTTGATTCTATTTTTCCAAAGCAAGGAATAAGCCAAGTTCCAGATAAATAAAGATCAGGATGTCACATCAGTCTCTGTTCTGCCGTAGTAACTGCATTCCAGATCACAGAGATAGAGTATGAAAACTGGAAAAAAGCCTTCTTGGTCGAGAGATCTAACTTGAGAAAACCCTACCTTATGCAAACAGAAATTGTTTTTATGGGCATCTTCAGCAAATGGCAGGAACTCTTTCTTCTTAAGAAGACCTGTCTACCATAGTTGCAGTCAAATATATCCTTTACTTCCCAGTTTGTCCTAGCTTGCTCTCGAAAATAATACCTCTTCTTGACCAAAAACTAGGGTAGTGTCAGAGATGTAATAAAAAGTCAGCAGGGCCATAGCATGAAATGCTGAGACTAAAGGCAGGAGAGGTTGAGTACTGAAGGGCCAAATAACTTCCATGTCTTTTAGCTTTCTATGCAAAGAAAGTCCTTTAAAAATGTCTATTATATCCCACGCTATCCATTTGACCATAGCGCTGAGGTAATCTGTAATAAAATACATAGTGTTGCTGTAACCAGTGGAAGAGAAAAATGCATTTCTCCTCTCCAGTATTTCCATTAGAGTTTGTAAGAAGCTGGGCAGTAACGGATTTTCATATTGTTATGCTGTTCTATATATATGATGCTTTTCCACAGCCACAAGGATAGTGGATTATATATAGATTGTAGAAACTGTCGCTCACTGACCATATTGTGTTGTGGAGCATATAGATTCTCCATAATGTAATTACCGTTGGAAAATTGACTTCCACTTGAAACTCAGGGAAATTTATGTTTTAGTGACCTCACTCTGTGAGTGAGTCTGAGTGGCAGCAGCTTCCGATATTTTTTTCTTACCTTTTTTTTTCCCCCAACGATTTCTGATCATTTCACGTTTTAAAGCAATTGGAATGGGTCGTTAGTAGTCTTTATTCCTGTTAGTACCATAAAGTGACAAAACTGGTGATGGTAGTGAAATAAAAAACGATTTGAAAAATTCATACAGGCATTAACAGAAGAACAACAGCATTGAGTGAGGTAGGGTCCAACTTGCCCAGCATGTCCTCTCCAGCAGCGACTTTACCTGGAGGCCTAGGAAAGAGCAACAACAGGGCAAGCATATTACTTTAGTAAGGCAGAAAATACATACTATGTTGTCTACATACATGACTACACATAAGAACTGTCTGGACACAGGTACACATCTATATGAAAGGCTCTTTGCCAAAGTAGTCTCAACAGGCAAGAAAAGGCACGCTCAGATGTCTGAAACTTTCTCAAGACTCATTTATTCCTATTTTACTTGTTTTCTTCCAGTTTTCTTTCTTTCAACAGGCTGGAAACGGCAAAGGAGGTGGCAATTTTAACACATTAGTCTCGCCTCTTTTTAGACTCTGTAGCTTTTACACATCTTGGTTGTAACTAGTTTTCTGGGTTTTGCTTTTGTTTCTTTTTAATGCAGTGCCAGTGGCAGATATAAAAGCTGTTGTGACTGGGAAAGACTGCCCTCACATGAAGGAGAAAGGAGCTCTAAAACAAAACAAGGTACGGTTCTCAAATTGTTATGAACATGCACTCTGCAGAATACAAAGCTTGTCGACCTTGCCTGAAGTAATACAGGTATTTTTCATTCCAGCCTGCCGCCTTTCTGTGTATGCACACACGCTTTGTTTTCAGCTCAGACCATTTGAGTTAAATTATTAGGACAGTCTACCTTCCATTACTCAGATTTCACAGCGGATGTGCATTGCGATATGCCCAGAGCACGCTAAGATAGTCTTTAGCAGTGGTGTCTTCTACCTCTTAAGCAAAGCAATTTTGACTGCTGCTACAGAGCAGAGCAGCGATGACTGTTGGTACCTACTCCTGCATCATCTTTGATAAATAACTAGGTTGTTCCATCTGAATTATCTGATGAGCTCACATTCAGTGAACACTGGCACATGCCAAATTTGCCATTAATGTCCAGCTGATGATAACTTCAGGTCCAGTCAGAGAAAAAAACAACTGCCAACAAAAGGATATAAGGTAAATGCTACGCAATTAATGAGGTGTATAAAGATGTGTTCAGCAGTGCATTTGGGAAAAAATATGTAGGAGACAATTGTCAGCTTAAATTAGATTTATGCTACCTTTCAGATTTTCAGATCAAGAGCTGTGAACTGACGGTAAGACTCAAACTGTACAGTGCCAGAATCTTGCAGAGGTTTTTTTTAGTAAGAATTGCCACTACAGCAAGAAGAAAGTGAGGTACTAGCAAAGTCTACGTCTTTGGTAGCGATGGCCTTCATACCATATTGTGTGAGGTATGCTCATAAGTTTTCCATCAGGTCGTGCTGTCTGACCTTACAAGATGGAGTGAGACTCTAATGATGTTTTAGGACCGCACCCTGAGGTCTGGGAACCAGATCAGAGGATTTGAATCAGAATTTCTGATTACCTGAAGCAGAAATTTTGGGTCCAACTAGAAAGATATTTTGGTGGACAAAATAGTAAAGTTAAAGGTTCCTGCTTCAGCACTTTAAAAAATAAAATGCATGTATTCAGTGTTCAAATAAATACTGGAGAAAACAGTTCTGATAGGAACCGCAGAAAATCAAAAGGCACTCATTTGCATTTGTTTCTTGTACACACAAGTTGCTTTAAGTCTGTCAGGATACGGTCATCTCCTTTCAGCATTGGCTTTACATGGTTGGAAATGAAAAAGTCAAGACAAGCCTGGAAAAAAATCCCATGAGTATTTTTCCTTGTTGATTTTTCTGAATCAGGGCACTAACACACACGCACACAATCGATTGCATACAACTCCTACCTCATGTTACAGCTGAACCGTCAACAGCATTTGGCTGGGGCATTTATATGATGCATATAAAGTATTTTTAGTGCTTCCCTGTCTTAGCACTCATATGTCCACACAGAAAGGAAACATGAGGAGAAGGAAAGCAGTGGGTGGCAGCGATGGAATGTGTCATCTTTATGGAGCAGTAATGTCTAGATAGTATTTAATGCTAAATAGCAGTGCTGCAGATGAGTTTGTCCTCAGCTGTCGGCATCACCCCATTTCCTCAGGTAAAATTGCTTTGGACTAGCATAAAACTGCTGGCTGAGAATTTGAAGATCAGGAGTTGATAGGTAGCATGGCTGCATCCATACATAGCTGGAGATTTCCATTTATGATCCTGGCAATAATAACGACAATGTTTTTACTATTTCTGCTGTGGTAGGGGATTTTGGGGTTTGGGGTTTTTTTTTTTTTCCTTCCTCGATTCCTTTTTTCCCCTAAGAATCACAGAATTTGTGAATTAGTTGTCATCCCAATCAAACTGTCATGCACAATACTGCAACTACTTAACTGACATCATAGGAATAACACATTAGTGTTTGTGGAGTACCAGGTTAATGTGGACAATGAAATAAAAATTAAAAAAAAAAAAAAAACCCAGACACAATGCAATTTGGCTGTTTGGTATATGAAACCTTTCACTTCCTGAAATTTCACAATTGGTGATATATTTTTTAAGAGGCCTTTTCATCCTGTGCTTTCTTCGTACATGTATAACGACCACCTTAATGTTTATTCATTGGCAGAAAAGAAAATTGAATGGCAGAATGCCACTGCTATGAACATAGCTGGAATTGGCAGAATGTCCATAACAAAGGCTTCAGCATCTCTTCATTTGCCGGCACATAGCCGTTATTCTTCCAAAGGGACGATTTAGAAATAAATAAGAGTTAAAGTGAATTGGAATTAGCATGCGTGTGAAGCTGGAATGACTTGATAGGACCCGACCTGAATCCATTGTTGTTCATCTTGCTTGTTTTTTCAAATTAGGTTTAATTTTACAGTCCTCATTTCTGACTCTTGAGTAATATTAATGAATTTCAAGGAAATTAAATATATTAGATTTTGCACCCTTCAAAACAAAGCACGAGAGAAGAATTTGGAGAAAACGTTGCCATGTTTTTCTAAGTGTTCATCTATCACCCTTTATTTGCTGACACGGCAAGGTTCAGGCTCAGTGCCTTTTCTGTGAGCAGAAATGGTTCTGCCCGCTTCCCTGTTGAATGCAGCTTCTCTTCGCTTTTATTTCATGTTGGTTGAACAAGTTCTCAGCCACTGCATGTATAGATAGTTCTCGGGGGGTGGGGGGGCGTGGAACAAACTTATCATGGCTGTGGTCTCAGCCTTCAGCAAAGATGTGGTTGTTTTGAGGCTGTTGATGACAGAGTAGGCAAGGAGGAGTGGGGTCATTCCAGCTGCATGGGGTCGCTCAGCAGTAGCACCTAAAATGCCTTTTCAGATGTCTCTCGCCCATGTGAGATGCCAGCAGAGATTGCGGGAGAGAGAAGCTCTGGGCGTGGGAGAGCAAGCTTCCCCTCATACCACCTCCAACAGCTTTCCCTGCAGAGTTGAAACCAAGCAGTGGGAGGTGTCCAGCCAGCAAGTGGGGAGTCACTTGTTCCCCATTTTCAGTGAAGCTCAAAAGAGAGCCACGTTGTGGGTCCCAATACTGTTACCTTTGACAAGCATCTAGGGAAGGGCAGAGTTCTGACATGTGCAAGGGTGGAAAGACTTAGGGGTGTCAAGGGAGTGAGTTCATCAGACTGAGGTGGGGGAGGAGGAAAGCAAAACAAAGAGGGAAGGAGCAGGTTGGAAGGAATGGGAGAGAAAAAAAGACCAGAGAGAAAGAGAAACTGCTGGAGAAGCCCGGAGTGGAAAATGACTTTGAGAAAGGTTGAGAAGTAGGACAGAAAAGGGAGGAGAAAACCACAGATGGCTGATAGAGACCGACCAGTTTTCCTTTAGGAATTGCCAGTTCTTCAAAATCACCTGTCATTGATGGGAATGGAACAAAACGAGGTGGGAGTGCCTTAGAAGTCAGCCAGCTCAACCACTGAGACCACCATCAGTGTGGAGGGCCAGTTGGCAACTCCAGCTCCTTAGGCTTCCATTTTCCTCAACAGTTTGCTGTGCTTGAGGTGACAGAGATGCTGGCACCTGGAAACTGTAATTTCTGAGCCTTTAGTCTCCGGAGCAGCCAGGGAAGAAGCCGAATGGGAGCCAGAGCTGCCAAACTCCCACTTCCCCCCATAAAGGGAAGCTTGGTGCCCTAAATGTAGCCCTTTCTCATTCTCTGTCTGACTGGAAATGACCAAACCCATGGCTCCCTGCGATATTCCTCTTTCAGGCAGGGTTTTTCTCTCCTTTTCCTTTTTTTGAGATGAACAAAAATTTAAATCCCTTGGAATTTCCCAAAGGACAAATATACAGGGGCCAGGCCTGTGGGATTGTTGTTGACCTTCATGAAATTCAGGAACATCATAGTAGAGCAGTACAAGCCCTTTTTTTTTAGTGGCACACTTTATTTTCGCAACTTCAGTTGCATGACTTAGCATATTCTGTCAGTAATTTATAACACTCTAGGAGATAATGCCAGGTTTGCGTGGGCAGAGGTAAACTTGTTTCTGTAATGAGGGACATCGCTCTTAATAAGGTGTGGCTGAGAGACATGCCTAAAACACAAAAAGGCTGTGTGAGCCGTGAGCCATTTGTTTGCTGAGCGCACCAGCGCTATTAGTATCTGCAGCTTCCGTGGGGATTTAACAGAGACTTGTCTCCTGTGGCCTGGCAATGCAGCAAGTTGAAGCTAATAACTAAACCGAGGAAACCAAGAGCGTTTCCCATGAGAAGCCCCATCTCTAATCGTCCAAGATTATCCCTAAGGATTGCACATTCCATGAATCAGACTCTGCTCTTAATCACGCAAGTTCAAAAATGAAATAGCCCTTACCAAAGTCCAAAGACCCGTGGCTGTTTCAGACCAGGAGATCAGGGGTAGAAGTCTAGAGCAATGGATGCGCTGCAGTCCTCGCAGTCAGTTCTTCCATTTTAAAACGGAGCGCAGCAAATCTAAGAAGCCACACTCTTGTCACTGCTGGCAGCGTAGGGACTGTCATCAGCTGAGAAGTCAGCAAAGGCAATCAGTATTATGGGGCTCAGGAAGCCAAGAGGCAGAAAGAACAGGACATACGATACAGATCAAAGTAGTTAGGAGTCAGCACTCTCGTCTGCAGCCAGGTCTTTTTTCCACAGGGTTATTATATCCATATCCAGCTGCCTTATGGGTTGTGAACTCCTTGTAATGGTGTTTGTAGCAATGCGTGCAGTAACCGTGAGGTTCATTATTTATTCAAATTGCTTGGGTTTCCCCATAGGAACCCAGGTCCAGGTGACTTTTATGGAAGGTCAGTGCTTGATGAATTCACTTTGGCACCTTTGAAATTCCAGCTTCAATGCTGAGGGGAAAAAAGATGATCATTTTTGCCTTTCCCAAGATTCATTTGGGTCTTAAAGTAACCCAGATAGTTCAGTTTGACTGAGGCTGCTGATTCTGGTTCAGGTAGAAAAAAAATGACAGAAATCTCTTGCGAATGAATAATTTAATAGATTTCCAGCAGTGAAAGGAGCATAAGCATATACCAGGAGATTAACTGTCCTGGCAAGATTTTTTGACACAGGGAATGAAACCTTGCAGAACGTTGCGAGTTTAATCTATACAAATTGAAAAAAATGTGGGTCCTCATCAAGAGTTTGCTGCAAGTGTACTATTGTGCATTATATTGATTTTAGTCCTCACCGTTGCCTAGCCCAAATTTAAACTCAAATGCTGAAGTAATCCATGACTGAGTGAGCACTGAGGGCGTGAGTTGGTTTTGACTGAAGCATCTGTGGTGGGTTTCTTGCTGTGCCAGTCATGGTCTGGTACTGGCCAGTCTGGTACTGCTGTAGCTTTGGCCAGGCAGGAGAGTACCATAACCTATTTTTCCACTTGTTTTGGGGAATAAGTGGTAGGAAAGAAAGACGAACCTGAATGTATGAATGCCTCTCTCGTGCAGCATTAATATCTGTTTCTGTATTGTTCTGTATTGTTCCAGGAGGTGCTAGAGCTTGCTTTCTCTATATTGTATGACTCAAGTGGCCAGTTGAATTTCATTGCTCCAGACAAGCATGAGGTAAGTCAAGTTCAGAGTACAGAAACTTCTTTGAAGCCCTCTTAGTTGCTTTATGACACCAGACAGCTTTACAAGAACATAAGAATGGTCATCTCGGCACAGAGTACTGGTCCATCTAAACCTGTGTTGTGGCTCACAACAAACTGAAAGCAGAGGGATTAGTATGGGAAAAAGACCTTCTGCAATTTTCATGCATATCCTGAGCCAGAGAAGGAACATGTTTTGTATTTGTACATCATGGAGCACACAGGGTCCAAATTAAAGATCAGTATTTCTAAGCCCTACTGAAATATGAGCCATAAGTAAGACAAAGAAGAGATCTTGGGAAGACCTCGCACTTCCACAGACCTTGTTCAGTATTTCCTGGTGTAATAAAGATTTCTCTTGGTCTGGTCTACTTTAGACACTGAAGAATTTAGCTGTGTGTTCACTTTAGTGAACTTTAGTTCAACACTGATGATTTCTGCAGCCAAGCTCTTAAAGAATCACTGCCATCCTCAGCTCATGTTGACGATGCCAGCATAATCAGGGGTGGTTATACCATTGCTGGATCTCAGTTTCAGCCAGACTTGTGTTCTCCAGAGCAGCATATCCCCTTATTCTTAGTTTCACAGTGTTTAAGACCATTCATGACAGGTGGTCATAGAAGGTCCTGTCTATTGCATCTCCACAGGGGAGTGTTTTGCAATAGGTCTCATTTGTATGAAGACAGTGTAAATACCAATAGCAAGGCAGAATGACAGCCCTTTCCCTGCTCCTTTCTCTTAATTGAAAACACAAAGAAATAGACAACATCATTGCCTTTTGGAAGGTGATGGAATTACTGTACCTAATTATTTGTGTTTCTCTCAAAGAACTTCCAAGTAAAGATTTAGCAGAATGCACTATATTAAAAAGAAATAAAAAATGAAGTTTTTCCTTCTTATTTCTAAAGCAGCAAGAGTTGGTGTTCCATTTGCACACTTATTTTGTGGTATCACATTTGGTCTCAATTCAGGACACCGCATTAAGATGATGAAACACAAAAGATTGTGTTAAGCTGTTATATTGTAGTGTTATTACAGTGCATGAAATTGCTTTAAAAGTGAAGCGTATTTAGTTACGCAGCTTCAACATTTGCAATTCTGGATTAAAACCTTCAAATGAACGTTCATTTTAGGAGAGGAAATTAAGTTATGCTCATTTGGGTTTTCCTGGGGATTAATATTTGAGTGTCATTTTCAAGCACGTTCATGCCAGAGAAATATTTGCTGGTCAGTTTTGATCTAAGAGAAAACAGCAATGGGATCCCAGGCATAATGTGCCGTTAGAGCTGTAGGTCTGAGCAACGCGTGATTGTCTTCATCCTCTGAACTGAACATATGTCAAATGCTTTCTGATATAAATTCTCTAGAAATTGAGTTCTAGTCTGTTTCAGCTCATAAGAGCGAATGGTCGTGAAAATCGACAAATTTTTCAGCTACTCGTATCTCAAATATAGCCTGTGGCTACAAGTGCGTTTTAATGGTCTAAATGTTCAAAAACTGCTGCTGCACCCCACTGATGGGCAGTAGCATTGTGAGATGCACTAACGCAATTGCTCATGATTGCATTAACACCCCTATTATCTTTATTTCTCTTTTTGATCTCGTGCAGCTTCTTTGAAACAAAGTTAGTACGTTCAAAAAAAAAGGCTGGAGGCAGCAGTCTCTGCTGCTACTTGACAGTCCCCAAGTGAAAGTTTTCAAAAGGCCATTTCACTTCTGTACTTTTCCATGGCCTACAGAAGAGTGAGTTGTTTAAAGCCAACTAAAGCAAAAAGTGCAAATGTTCAGAGGAAGCACCCACAAGAAAAGGCAAGTAGCACGTTATGAAGCCCAGGACTCTTCATCAAAGCAACTGGGGTTCTTGTCAATAGAAGTGCTGGTTTAGCAGGGTTGTCAGCCTGGGAGATTTGGTGGGTAACATCTCGAGGTTTAGAAAGTTTTGTGTGAAGCACCAGGAATGATGTCAATACATGACAATTTCAGGTCAGACTTCACAGGTTTTTTTCAAGCACTTCTACAGTCCTCATGATTGTAGAGTGAGGGTAGAGTGACATTGAACTAGGATCATAGGATGATTCAGGTTGTAAGGGACCTTGGGGATGTCCCCAGTCTGACCACCTGCTCAAAGCAGGTCAGCGATGAGCTCAGACCAGGTTGCTCAGGGCTGCATCTAGATGGATGAAGCCTGCACAACCTGTCTGGTTCCACTGACTTGACTCCCAAGGTAGTTCTTTAATAAAATCTCGTTACTGAACCGGTATCTTTGGGATTTGGACCTCACTCTTACACGCTTAAGTTTGGCAATACCCTTTGCCATCTGTTGGAGCTTACTGCTAGCCAGAGGATTCAGCACTCTGAGATCACTCCATCCTATTTGTTTTTCATTTAAATACTAATAGCTGGTTTCAACTACACAGCAAAAAGGTGGATTAATCTTATCCTTGATTTTTGACAGAAAAACTGATGAGGGAGGCTATAATTAGGTTTCATTGGAGTTTTATGAAAATGAATCTGTAGTAAATTAATTTTTCAGTGGCTCTTACTCTGTTTTGCATATTAAAAAGAAAAAAGCTTCTGAATGAATGCTTCTGTTTTTCCACCATCTCATTAGGATTTCTCTCTGCTCAAAATGTACAGGAGTTTAATTAGATGCCCTTGCCAATATGGAGATTAGCGAGGAAGCCCCTTTTCCAGGCCATTGCGTTCATCTGAATTGTGGCCAGAATTTGGTTTCTGTGGGCCCTGAATGAGTTATATCTGGAAGAGGAGAGAACTGCAGTTCAGCTTTCTGGCTCGCTGGGATTCCTCCCCAGAGAAAGCGCTGGCCGTACTCACTGAGCAGGTGATGGACAATTTACGTCAGGGGCTGCATCTGTTGAATGGATGCTCCGCGCTTCTGTAACCTGAGCAGAGCCTTTCACCTTTCTGTTCCTTTCCTCAGAGTGAATTCTGGGAAAACTTGTCCAAAGAAAGATTGCAAGTCGATCATAAAAAATTACAGTCTCTTCAAAAATAATTACATTTTTAGGATAGATTCTTTCTTTTCCGGATGTTCTGCGTACACTCCACAAAAATTGGATGCTTTAAAAGTCTTCAGTGACACACTTTGACAGCCTAGAATAGGCAGGCTGAGTTGTTTATTTAGTACTTGTTAGCAGGACAGCCTGAACCCTAAAGTGTCTTCTATATAGCTAATCTCATATTAAAGCTGCAGCGTGGCTTACTGACACCCTGGGTGAAATCCTAGTGCCGCTACTGTTTTGTTACTGACTTAAATGGGTCGGGGATGTTGGAAGTCTGTTAACCGTCCTATTTTAAAAATATGCCCTTTTTCGGGATGGAGAGGTACAACGAGAGGGGGCTTTCTCTCCCTTCCTTAAAAATAATCCTTATTTCTGCTGTAGGATGAAGTCAACCATGGCTATCTTTAAACTTGGCTGTATCATGTAGCAAATGGTCAGCTAAATTTAAAATCGTGGTTTTGGCATGAAATCTAGCATAAGTATTTGTAAGATAAAAATGCAGTTACGGTTGATTTAATTTCCTCCTGCGAACTAGGACACAAGTTCATGATTGAAATCTTTATTTTTAGATGATCGCATTTGAGGACTTCTGTTCATAGTTGAATAAATGGCTTGTAGTAATAAATGGAAGTGACTTATTTGATAGAAGTTGACTCTGGATCACCAATCTCCCTTGGGTTTGTTGCTTATTTAAAATGGTTATTCAGCCAATGTTTATCTCGATCTGTCAGCTGTTGGGAAAGATGGCATCTTCTATTAGGGAAAAGCTAACATTAAGGAAGGGGTTTTAGAGGCCAATTCAGCCTTTGCGGCATTTAGAATTACACCAGGTAGCTTGGCAGTTAGTTTTCATGTAGGACACAGCATTGATTGACTGTAGTTTTCACAATGTGTTGTTTCGTGTAAAATAGTGGTAAAGTAGGCATAGGTATGTGGGAGCCTGTCTTTCTGTAGGTCAGTTGATACCGCTTAATCTATTAGGAAAGCAAACCATGATAAAACTAGATAGTTGGTAATAAAACTAGATAGTGGGTAAAGAATTTCTTAAACAAAGAGTCGAGAAGGATTTTGGGTGGGATTCAGTTCACCTAACTTAGCTGCCTTGGAATTAAAAGTTTGGTGTAAGATAATCAGGCTTTTTCTGTAAGTTCTGGGGAAAGAGAAAGAGAGGGGGAGAAGGAGATATCTCCAGAGGTTCATTGTCCTAAGTTGTTGTTTTTTCCCGTAACTATTGAAGAATATTCAACAAGAAGTTTGGAGGAGATAGCAAACTGTCAAAATACTAAATCCTGTCATTTCTTCCCATTTTTAGGGAACTGGATTTTTTAGGGAATTTTCAGTGGTACGTGCCGCCTTTATGATACAAGCTAATAAAATGAATCAACCTCACTGTAGGTCTCTTTGTAAGCCCCTGTGGGAGCACTAACTGAAGAGGACAAGGCCAGACAAGCAGTTTGTGTACGGAAAGTCTATTAATGGTAGTTTTTCTCTTTTTCCTGTGCAGTATTGCGTATGGACCGATGGGCTGAATGCCCTCCTTGGGAAGGATATGTTGAGTGACCTAACGCGGAATGACTTGGACACGCTGCTCAGCATGGAGATAAAGCTACGCCTCCTTGACTTGGAAAACATACAGATCCCAGATGCTCCCCCACCTATCCCAAAGGAGCCCAGCAACTACGACTTTGTTTATGACTGTAACTGAGGCTGCCACTGAAACTTGCTTCGAAACTGGAAATATTATAACTGGAGAAATATTAAAAAAAAAAAAAAAAAAAGAAAAGAAGAGCGTGAGGAAAAAAGAAACCCACTTGTGCACCTTGGATTTTGGCTTTGGGGAGGAGTGTAGAAACACTTGCATTCCTCCCTGTTCCCTGCATCCTTTCCTTCCTTCCCCATTCCCATCTTCCCCATTGCTCATCCAAATCCACATTGCTTTAATTAACTAGTAATTGCAGGCCGTTGGCCTTGCTTAAGGCAAAGACTGCCACTAAGAAGCACCCTCCCGAGGACTTTTTTTACATTTTTAATACTGGAATAGACATTCTTAACTAAAGGACGATGTTATCAAACTGCATGCCTGTGAAACCCACTTGGCAGGGCAGAGGCTTTAACTGGAAGGAGAAGGGAGGTAGGGAGCAGAAGCAGCTACTGTAAGCAGAAGATTTCCCCAGACACTCCCAAGAGTCTGCTCACAACTGAATCCAATGCAATGACAAAAATTGTTAACTGCTTCCCAGTGCTTGCACCATTCGTCACTGTCATTATTCTTTCCGCCGCCACCTCGACTCTTGCCACCGGCATCCACCCAACTGATCGGCTCCCAGAATGGAAAGTCTGCAGGTTTTTGCTGTACCATACGCTGCAATGCTGCAACAGCTTTTAACTTCTTTTCCTCCCAGCTCTTAAATAGCCCCACACTAGCAGATCACTCGCACAAACTGTGTATGAAGCCACTAGTGTGTCACATCCCTATAGCGTTCCCTAAGCCTCAGTTGCCTCTAAGATTGGCTTGTTGCTATTCGAAGTGATTTTTATTTTCTCGGTCCAAAGTTCAACAGTAATGTCCACAAATTAATTACAGCTGCCAAACATCCAGGTTTACATTGTTGTCATTGCTACAGTGTTATGAATTTGCAAGGGATTTTTTTTGTACGGGTTCTAATTTTTTTTTTATTTTATTTTGCCAAACAAATATATTTAATGAAAACTAATTTCATTGTGAGTACTTTTGGGGGACAGTATTTTTACTTAATTTCCATTTGGAACATTTGCCCTGAAGGGAAAAAATAATATTTCCCTTCAACTTCACTGTTGAATAAAAATCTGAGTTGTGATGATTCTTGGAACTTAGTTTTTCTTCTGAAGTTGTCTTTTATTCTTTATGGTTCCTAGCAATTCTGAAGTGTGTGGTACAAAGAGGAGAGGGAAAGGTGTCTTACCCGTGTCTGATCTAATTTACTTATTTGTTTGTTTGTGGTGACAAGGATGAGGTGGGTACATGAGCCTTCCCGTGAGAAGGACCCTTCGGGAAATCTGAAATCACAGCGTATTGTTGTGCTCATGATCAATTTAAGGCTGCTGCCTTTACCGTGTTTGCTGGAGCAACTGTCCTTCCTGTATTTCCATTTCCTCCATTGAGAGTGTTTCTGACTGCAACAGATTGGTACTGGGGAACTTTGGGCTTTGCAGGATGGATTCCCTCCCTCCTCATGGTCTTTTAGGTATTTCACCAAGTTCAAGATCTCTCACTCCAAAAGTGCTGGGTCTAGATCGAGAGGAACCCACCAACCCTTTCCTTCCCACTGCACAGGCTGAAGACAGATGTTTATTTGTGTGAGTTCCTCTCCTACTCAGACCCGTCTGAAAAAGACTGAAGGTGTTTTAGCAGAGCTTCTGCTAGTGAGAAACCTAGAGGGTGGTTCCAGTTGAGACAGACGCAGAAGACCTCTACTGAGGTGGCCTTTGCTTCATCCAGCCAGCTCTGGGGCAAACATCCTGACTGACCTCACACCAGGTGAGGACAGAAATGATGTCCTGCAGGTGCAACGATAAGGAGGATGAGGAGAACATTGTATGAATTCAAGCGTGAGGGTCCTAAGTAAGGTGCCTTCCTGAGGCTGTGTGCACAGTATTTAATTAATGCCTTTATCTAACAAGCAGACGTAAGTTGGTTTAGGTGGTGATGGATGATAAAGTAAGGAAAAAAGAGACTCTTTGAGTTAAGCACTGGAATAGGAGATTACAGTGGACCGTGGCCTGAGAGGATTCAGCCTGAATGAGAACAGGGATGGCCAACGTGAGGTGTAGGAGCTTGAGATGTTTTATTCTCTGGAGCCTTGTCAGACCACGGCAAAGGTAGTCAGGGGTCAGAAATGAGTGAAAGCAAAGGCACTGCCTGCCACAGGGGATTTTAAAGGGGTCCTGGGAGGCGGGGGATGGAGGTAGGAACACATTTCTTTACAAGGCAATAATGCTACCTCTTGTCTGCGTGAAGACGAGACTCGGAGCAGAACAGAGAATCTGAGTTGTTTTATTAATCTCCCTGACCCAGCTGGATGGCTTGGCTGTGCGTAACCTTTGCTTTTTATTTACAGACTGCAGAGCTTGTGCTTCAGATGGGTATTGCTCGCTGTCGAAAGAAACACCTTTCGCTCCTAAGTGATAAGAGCCAAACGCTGCCGGCTCAGTGGCAAACCGACGCCGTGATCTTAGCAGGTAGGCGTCTGCGTGACAATCAGAGGAGCAAACAAAACCTCTCCTCCTCCGGGGGAGAAATTGAGTGGGAGGGAAAGGTTAGACCCACCTCCCCCACTAAGGTGAGTGCCCCAAATGGCACACCAAGAACCCAGGGGAGGCAGTGGGGGAAGAGCCGGCAACCCAACCTTCTGTTTTTACCCACACCTCGTGCCCCTCCGCATAACACCCAGGCACATTGACACCACTGGGGCAGCCTGGGGCTCTTGAGCGTGAATCGCTGGTAGCTGGCTCTCTCCTCACACCCCTCCACCCCCGTGCGAGCAGGCGACACAGCCCAGCAGCATCTCTCCTGCCCTGGGTCTCTGCAAGGGGGGGGGGCACAGCCTGACTGGGGGGTCCAGGTCCAGGTGCGGCTGGATGCCATGACATTGCCAAATAGCTCTAGCTCCCCATCTTCTACAGCCTCTGCCTTGCCAGGAGCCCCATCTCCTCGCGTGGCCCACCTCTTTGTATGGGTTACGCATCATGTAGGATGGCATGCTAAATTTGTCACCTCCCCACGTGTCCCACCCTGCCAGAAGAAAGAAGATGCTCGAGAGATGCGTCGGCGTGATAGCCCATGCAGCTATTTTAAAAGCGCTCCCACAGCAACGGCGAAGGGCCGTGGTGCAAACCAGAACCCTGCCTTCGGTTTTTAGAGCTGTCATGCAGGCTCACTTCACCATTATGAAATGAAAAAAAAAAAAAAAAAAATGTTTAATGATGAACAAGTATCCCGCTGCTTCCCATTCATTTTAAAAAAAATGAGAATGAAAATGGCAAATTCATTTGCTCATGCTGTTGTGTGTTCCGGAAAAGCTTTTAAGGCTTCGCGTTCAAGGAGCTGCAGCAGGAAAAAAAAATTGCTATTGAAGTTTCTTGTATAATTTCAAAACATTAAGTGGGTAATTGCTTGTAAAAGCCATAAAGGAGAGAACAGAAAAAAAAAAAATAATCAGTCTAATTTTAGCTCCTGTTTTTGAAATGACTTTGCTTTTGAAAGTGAATGTATTCTTTTACGGGAAAACTTGAATCAAGGAAAACATGTATCTTCTTAAGTCAACTGCTTGCCCTGCTTGTAAGGACGAGGAGAGGAGCAGCAGTGCTAAGTCACCCTGCGCAAAAGCAAGCTATGTGCCAGAGACAGAGCTTGCACTCTCTGGGCTTCCATTGCCGCTTTTCAGAAACAATTCCTTTTTTTTCCATCTGGAGAACTCTTTTATTAAACCTCCCAACTTTCAGGGAAAAAAAGAACATTCCCTTGCAAAGAGGCAGGTAGGTGATGACTCTCTTTGAGGTTGCAAAATGACCATGCAAGGTCCTGATCGCTTTATTTGCAAAATCCCCTTGCGTCTTCGTGCCCTACCCAGCACTGCCTTTTCCTTGCCTGGGGTGCTTCTTACCCACGTTTCTCTCCCATCAGTTGTCCCTGGTAATGCAGGCGCATCACGTGTCTACAGGAATGTGAAGGCTTGTGTGGAAATCTGGTGGGATTCACGGCCCAGAACAAATCCCTGTCTTCTCTGGCTGACGGCTGAGCCGCAAAGGGAGCCCTGCCTGCCCGCAGCAGCCCTGTAGCCCACTGGCTGCGATCACACAGGCTCTGGCCACTGAACAGCTCTTAATAGAGGGAGGGAGAAACGAAACCCCCTCCTGGCAGGGTAAGACGGGAGAGAGAAGAGCATGAAATGCCCCTGAACGCCGGTCTGCTTTTTGGTGGGTCGGACACTGCGTTGGACTGCGGGGGTGAGAGGTGGCTCTGGTGCGTCCAGCTCTACAGCGGTGCAAGCTGTTAATCCCGAGCAACGACCAACAATGGAAGATGTCGGGAGTAGGAGGACACTCTTGTTCTGCCATATCCCCCCCTCCCCTTCCTCTCTTTTGTTGCTGTTGCTGCTGCTGCTGCTGCACTGACAACTCGATGCCATTAGCTTCATTGTCAGGTGAAAGTCGTTCATCTAAGGAGTGTAGTAAGATGAATGGGAGATTTTACTCCCTTCTTCTTTCATTCTTCTTGAGAGTTAAAAAAAAAAATAAAATAAATCTAGCCTTTACTGACCTCGGGCTATCTTAGCTGTCAGAAGCAAGCCTGGAATACTAAGTATCTGCCATAAGAAAGGAGCCCTTGGCCTTGCAGCAGCATCCAGGAGCTGGAATTGAAAAGGATTTCCCTTCAAACAGTTCTGCTGAGGGTAAAATCCCTGCAAACTCTGGAAGACATTCGTAGGACAGAATTTTTGTCACTTACTGCTAGCTGAGCTGTCACTGCTTTCCCCAGAGCTCGCTAAATCAGGATGAGGCTCGCTCAGTGCTCCCTCCCTCCCTAGATGATAGTTATATTTGAATATTAAACATCCACATGGCTTACGCAAGTTCCCCGATTAACAGAGCACTTACCCATGCAGCAAAAGAGACTTGATTTCCGTTTGATAAACAGGCACTGAAATTTAGGTGGGTGCTCGTGGACTTGGCTGGCTCAGGGCCTGTGCGAGCAGATAGGCTCTTTTTTACCCATTACTGAGTTTTCACTACATGCTTGGAGGCGATGCGAGTAATAAGTTCTCTGATGCGCAATTGGATTGGGTACCACCGGTTACTCCAGGAGACTGTACAAGATGCAGCCTGATTATTCAACGTCACTCCAGCTGCTTCACCCATCTTCGGGACTTACACAGAGGTAAAAGGATCGAAATGAGAACCGTTTCTGTGTGAAATCAGGCTGCAACTTGAGAGGAAAGTGGTGTCAAAAAGCACAAGTTTGTTAGGGCAGGACCAGGTGTAACGCAGATGTTGGAAGAGGCGCGGATTTTTATAGCAAGGTGATTTCAAAGTGCTGATTCAGGGAGCGCCGTCCTGCGGCAGCCCCATGAGGGCGAGGTTAAAAGAACCTGGAGACCGTTTCAAACTCATTTAGTAACATATATTTACATTTTATTTTCACTTCTAGCTGGGAGGTCTTGAAGGTCTCTGAAGACTAGAGCTGGTCTGGGGATGCTTAGCTTGCGGGGACACAGGTGGGGCAAAGGGAACATTTCATTAGCCGTTCTTCTCTAAGTGGAGAAGTTCCTGTTGGAAGCAGAAGTGTTTTCTGAACTGACGTGGCTTTTTAAGAGAGAATTTCTCAGCTCTACTGTAGCCACCTCGCTGGAGGTGCTACGTGGAGAACAGTAGCTGTTGCGGTTTTATGTGTTTGTGGTCTTGGAAGAGCCAAACAAGCCTCCGCGTGTTGGGAGGCTCAGCCAAACCTTCTCTTATCCTATTTGCCTGTTGTTTATAGACCATTTCTTGTAAGACGTGACCTATGGGACAGTCACAAAGCTGGGGGACCAAGTGCTGCCCGTTCCAACCCGGATGTTGGCCTTGGCTTTCAATGTGGGGAGGGTATGGCCACAAGACAACAGTGCACGTAAAGGATGGGAGGGAAAAGAGACACCTAATATAATTTTGCCAAGGGCTGCAGCCAAGGGCAGGCTTTCTTTCCTGTGACACTTCAGGATGTGTCTTGAATGACTTTATTTCAATTGTCATTAGAGGATTTTGCAGCCTGATTGAGCACCGCAGTTAAACTCTCCCTTGATGAAACCTCGTCAGTCTAATTTTAATCTTGTAGGCACCATGGTGTTCAGCCTAAACTGATTATGTTTTGGGACTCCTCTGGGCTGTCGTGAGGGGGAGGGAGGCTGGTTGTCTTTTGTTTGATAAGAGGCAGCATTTTTTTACGAGGTGTGTCTATCTTCTCAGTTTCTCTTGAAATGCCTCCAATTTAATATCCCCTTCCCACCCAACCTCCCCCAAAGGGGCAAAGGCACCCTGGAGACCTTTGCTGTCCCACCAGTAGGCCACGTGCGGGTGGGAGGCTGAGCCTGCGCGACTTCATTCCCTGCCAATTAGCAGGGACTTTGTTGTGTCCGGGCAGTTTTTGAAGAAGTCAGGAAAAGCAACGTAGGAATCTGCCAGGCTTCAAAAAAAATACATTTTCTGTAAATGCTTAAAATGAGGACACTGAGGATGCAAGCGCCATACGTTGTGCAAAGCTCCTGAGCGCTTGCATCTTTCCCAGAGGAAAACGGCTGATCCACAGGGTTTTCCCAGAGCACAGCTCCCCCCTTCCCCTCCCAGGCAGCAGAAGCCTGGTGCGTTTGAAAAGCTCAGAGATGCGAGCAGGAAAAAACATGTGAAAGGTTTCTCTGCCAGGAGTATGACATTTAAAGAGCGCCAGTAGGATTATTTCGGCTGTTTTTCACCCGTGCCGGTCCCTCTGCACATATTGCTCGGCTCACGATACCCTCTGTCAGTCCCTGACTTTTCTCAGAGCCCCGGGTCCCCCCTTTCTGTCGCCAGCCCAGGGTGGGTGCAGTGATACCTTACACCTATCCACCATTTCATCTATCCCAAATAGTCAAAGCGCCACCCCGGCAAGCTGGGCTCCAGTATGGTTCGAGGTCCGTTGAAAACTGAAGTTAAGGCATTAAAATGGGCTCGCTAGTGGATGGCTTCTCCAGCGTCCGATAAGGTTGTTTTCAGCCCAAGCTTTTCCTTCAGTGAGGACCTTTACCAAGTCCTCCACACTGATCTTCATAAAACCTGTAAGAGCTTACTATTTCCAAGTCACCAACTTCTCATTAAATCTGACAGCTCACCAGCAGATGCACGCATGCAAACGCTTGCACGCATGCACAGGGAACAAGTGCCTCAGATCCATTTCCCCAGAAAACGGGGCTGCAAACAGCACGTTTACAGCTGGCCAGTGTCGGATGCTCCGGCGGGCAGCATCGAGGTGAAAATGGGATGGAGGGAATCGGAGCCAGGAGCATCCTGACGGAGGCGGGCAGGTTAGTGGGGCTGCAGGGGAAGGGGATGTTGGGGCAACATGAACCTCACCATCATACCTGCAGCCACGCTCAAACACAAAGATGAAGTGAGGACAACTAAGAGCAGGCAACAACACCAAGTGGCTGAGCTGTGGGGGGGGGACAGCAGGGACCAGAAAAAACGTATTATGCAAAGCAGCCTTTCTAAGGCCTTATTTTACATTGTTATTATCATTTTTAACCATCATTTTATGCCTTGTGGAAGTGCCCCCTTGGCATGGGGGGGGGGAGGGTGCCATCACTGCGTTTTCATCACCTTGAATCCGCTGCAAGAAGAAGCGCGGGGAGGGGAGCACTGGTGCGATGCTGAGCTGGGCAGGAAAGGGGCGGTGGGAAAAAAATTTCCCGTCGGAAAATGCCGCTGAAGGAAAATGAACACGCACACAAAATGTGTGAATTTAGCTGAATTGTTGATTTGTGAAGGGAAACTGAGAAGCTAAAGCAGCTGAAACTTGCTGCTCAGGTGGCTTTTGGACTGCTGTGGGTCATGGTTCTCCTTCCGTAAAGAATTAGTGTTTCAGGGTTTCCTTTTAGTTCTAAGATTTAAAGTGCCATACATACTTGTAACTGAAAGAAAATGTGATTTGGGTTGTTTTGGTTTTGGGTTTTTTTTTTTAAATTTTTCACTTTCTATTAGAAATTGTGTGGCTTATTTCCCCTCCTCCAGAAAATAAGCCAAACTGCAGCAGTCTGGATACCCTCCCCCAAGTCAGAAATTCTGGCCCAGAACCTCCATCACCAAACCTGCATCGCCTGAGGACAACCATCCCACCTGCCCGTATAGCTGACTCGAAGTAAAATGGTACACGTAACCAGTCCATCCGCAATCGCTCACGCAGAATGAATTGCAGTATTTTCACCCAAGTATATTTCTGACGAGCTGATCTGATGAAAAAAAAAACAAAACAGTCCAAGCCCCCAACTTTTGTGGCATACAAAGGACTGGCCGCAGCCGTGATTCGAAATTGTGCTCGTGGGGAAAAAGAAACGGGAAAGCAAGCAGCAATTGCCTTCAATGGTTTGGTTTTAATCAAAGCCGAGTCGCTTTTAAATTCCCAGACTTCAGGAGGCTTCTCAGCGATGGGCTTCTGAAGACAGGTTTCTGAATTAAGCCAATTAGTCAAGTGACTGGCAAGTATTCGTTCAGCTCACCCCGGCTGGAAAAAAAAAAAAAAAAAAAAAAAAAGTCTTGTGGATTTAATAACTTTGTTCACGCAGAGCATAGAAATTAATCACAGCTGGCAACGGCGCTGTGGTCAGCCCGGACCCGAGCACTGACCCGCGCTCGATGGCCCGGCGAGGTGTCCTGACTACCCCAGGCCAGGCAGCAAGCGCCTGCCGTGCCCGTCGAGCCCTCGTCAGCAGGGAATTGCTGCCTGCGATTTTCTAGTCCTTTCCGCCGTGTAAGTTTCCCAGAAGTTTATACAATGAGGAGCAACCCCATCAGGCAGGCGGGAGGTGTAGTAGGGTGGGGGGAACCGTTTGCTTCTCCCGTTTTGATGAGGCTCGATAGACTTTTGATGCCGAGTTTTGCAGGGACTGAGCGGGGTACCGGTACCGCAGCACTGCAGGGCCTATTAAAACTGATTCCGTCCCCCCTCCGAGCAGGTCTGAGTGGCTTTGCACCATCAGCCCAGCACGCTAACTCCTCCACCAGGGCTGAAAAAAGTGGTTTTGCCTCGTGGGAGCCATCCCCAGGCACCCGACGGCTCCCGGCTCGTGCTGCTGTGTGGGGCTGCTGTCTAGGGAAGTCATCTCGGGAGAGCAAGAGGTTCCTGCTGCTGTCAGCATCCCCGCGGTGTGCGAGCCATGTGTGCCCCACGGCGGATCCAGGAGCCCAAAGGTGGTTCATTCAGGCCTCGGCGTTGCCGGACGGGGCTGAAGCTGCGCTTCACGTGCTGTAAAGGGAGGGAAAGCATCTCTGTAACTGCCCGGCTTCTGGCCGAGTTCCTGATGGAAATTAGTACCTTAGTGCTGCTGAGACCGTCTTGTCTTTCTAATGGCATATCAGGGCACCCAAGGTGCTGTAGGAGCACGATTTTATGCCGTGTATTAGAAAAGAAAAAAATTATGGTACGGTGAGATGAGAACTCATAGGTGCTCCCCATTTGTTAATGGACTCGTAATTCTCTTGCTGACACATTAGTGCATTAAAAAGGCATTTTCCAGGCTCTTGAAACTGCCGTCGAAGGCCCATTTCCATCAGCCTTCTTTGCAGTTTCTCAGCTTCCGAAGCCGGCTGACACGGGCTCCTGTGGGCAACCGTCCCTGTCTCCCAGCCAGGTCTGTAACGCACCGTGTCTTCTTCCAGCACAGCCTGAATGGTAAATGCAAAGGTAACCCATAACCCTACGGCAGCGTTGTCCAACACAAGCCAGGAGCACGGCACCGGGTATCGTTTGGTCTAGGGTTTATCCAGGTGCCCACACCTCAGCTGAGGATGTTCGATGATGTTTCCCTTACGGCTGTGGCGAGGATTTGAGCCAGGCTGTAACTTACTCCTGAAATATCCTGAAATGAAAAACAGAAGTTAATCTTTTTGGGAGACAGGTATGCTTATCTTCAAGAAAGGAACTGCATTAGTAAAGTAAGAGAGGATTTGATTCTACTCTTGCAGCGAAGATAATAAATATTCATCTCTGAAGGACAGGTGGATGTGAGGATGATAAAACAGGTGTGCAAGACCGGAGTGACAGGTGCTGAATAACTCATGAGGAGGATCCTGGGATTTAGCGATGGCATCGGGAAATTTAATGTCTTGCATGAGCTGTTCCCTGCAAACAGAGACAATAAGGTCTGTTCTGTCCCGGCGATTCCCCCTGGTATGAGCAGAAAGAATAGCTCCCAGCAGCCCGTCACACTGGGGACACGTGCAGGATTAATAGTGTTTCGTGTTGGCCTGTACCTTACCTGCCTCATTGTGGCCTGAACCTCCAGGGGATGGGAAGGTCTTATTAATTAATTCTCTTAATTCAGGCACCTGTAACTGATTTATATGCAGCCTAGGGCCTGATCCTGCAGGGCGGGAGCTGACTTTGGCAGGGTGCACGGCTTTCCGAATCCCCAGCAGAGGGGAATTACTGGATCTTATGCTGCAACATAAGCAGCAAGGCTATTTGGGAAACCTCTGCTGGCTTTTCCCCAGGGCAGCTAATACATGGCATTTGTTGTTCACCGGTGCTGCGGATTCAGCGCACCCAAAATTCGCCTTCCAGGGACGGCTGCGTGCTTGGTTTCGTCCACGGGCAACAGCACGGTCTGGAAGAAGACGGGAGAAAACAGTGTCAGGAGGAGCAGGGGATTTCGCTGCTCGAGGATGCAAAGGTTGAATCGTCCTGCTCACTGTGTGGGGGGCAGAGATGTGGCCTTTCGGCAAGGGCTTGAGCTGGTCCCCACCGACTGCTCTTTCAGCTCGGCGTGCCCCGTCCCCAGACCCGCTACAGTGACCAGCCTGCGTCTAATGCAGGAAACAATTCGTCCCGGGGACGGTCCTAGCAAGTGTGTGCACGCCCGCTATGTGGACAGGAGTTGACATAGTGGTCTCATCCTTCTCTTTCAAGCAGTACCACGGTGTTGGGTCACACCTGGGGAGCCGAGGGACCGAGCCGTGGAAAGGCAAGTGGGGCCAGCAGCAGAGGTTCGGCGGTCCCTGCCCTCCCCGGACGGTGAGATCAGGAGGTGTGATGGATAGACCATTCAATGGGTGACGGCACCTTTCCCACTCACCTCTGAATCACCAAAGAAATAAAATACCCAAACAATCGGGCAATATTTTAGAATGAACAGTAACAATAGGCCCCCATCCTGCTGAGATTGCAGCTCCCCGGCTCGTTCTGCCGCTTAACCTCTCCGCTGCCGGCGGGGATGAGCTCATGTCCAGGCAGGGTCCCTCCACCCCTGCACGCACAGCTTCTCTGCAGGGATGGCCGCATCCTGCCTCTTCTGCCCTGGGGCGCGATCCTGCCCAGCAGACCTTGGCAACCACGTTTGCCAGGGGAGCTGGTCCCACGCTGCCCGGTGCCCTGACCCAGAGCCCCACACCTCTGCCACGACCGCTGTGCCCTGGGATGGATAGCAAAGTGCCCCTTGCATCCCCCAGGGCAGTGCCTGAAGTAAATAAACGCATTTATTTATATTTGCCTATCTAGTGTGTGACACAGAAGTACAAACAGCCATAAAAATGACATTTACTTATTAGCACCAAAATTAACTTCTAAAATTGAGCAAGACCAATCCCGTCAAGCCCCTCAAATTGAAGGCTTGCTCCTTGAAATGCACAATAAGACGTTTCAAGATGAATTGTCTTTTTGAATACATATTGAATCTTCCCTTCCCCTCGTATTGCAGAGATGTGAAAAAAAAAAACCAAACATGAAAGCCCTTGAATTGCCTATTGCAGACAGATAAACTAAAAGATAACATCCTTTTTCTTTAGTCAAGAGGAAAAAGAATTTGCTTCCATTTTTTTTTCTTTCCCCGTAAATGGGACAGAAGAAATGTCTTTCCAGATATGAGTCTTTTCTCCCAGGATGTATCCGGCGTGTGCGCACATGTGCGTACGTGTGGAGTCTTCCTTTGGCAAAAGCAGACAGTAATTCTGCCTGTCGCACTGCCCGTCTCTAAAAACGCTGAAAGCACATATTTCTGTTACAGCAGTATTGCTCTGTGGGATGTCCCAAGTGCCCCAAGCAGAAGCGAGCAGCTTTAAGAACTGATGAAAACTGTAGCTACCTGCGTATAGGGAAAACGAATCACTAGGCCAAAAATAGCGAATATATGGCTTCTGTTGGAGGGGCCATCTTCTCTCTCAGTAATACCGTAGGAGAGAGCTGCGATGTGAGGGGGAGCTCTGAACATGGGTACCTCCGGACGGTCAGCGTGGAGAGGCAGTCAGCATCACCAAAAAGGCCAAGGACCCACCAGTTGTGCCCTGATGGCCAAGTGCTACCATCTGAGTGACCACACTATGCCAAGGGGAGGAAAGTCCAAAGGAAAGGTGAGGATGGAAAGAATCCCTAACATGTTTACATTTTACTTGCAGTGGCAATTAGCAGATCAAATTTTAGTGACTGAGGTCTTGGGTCGGGGTATCCCAGCCATTCAGTATTTTAAAATTTGCCAGATTTTGGGGTGGGGGTGGTGTACAGCTGGAAATCTTGCTGGCTATCCTTCCTATTGCAAATCCAAAACAGCACTTCAGACAGCCCGTATTCACAGTGTCCTGCTTTATCCTGCTGAGAGGAAGGGAATGATTCATTTTCAAGCTGGGTACCGTGGTGTCCCACCATCAGGTAAGCTCTCCCAGCGTATCGGTTTGCTTTCCTACAGCCTGCTTGCTCACCGGCTGCACTGGGGGGAAATGAAAGCCACGTTCAGAGAGCCTGAACGGCGGCCCAACAGCAGTGTGGAGGAGACACACCAAACAGCCCCCGCTTCTAGGGCTAGGGAGTACACCTCTGACTTCATCTCCTGACGCTCTCCTGAGAGCTACAGCTAAACATGCAGGAGCAACTGCGATCCAGAGCATCCTCCGTCCTGCATCCTGGATAGAAATGTTTAGCATCCTCTGCAGAAAAGAAGCCCACTGTACTTGCGAAGCCCCTTAGTGAGGTGGATCCTCCTCGGGGATGCAGGGGAGCACCGAGGATGCCGTCCTGGGCGCTGTGCACAGGCAAAGTAGGGGTTTGGGAGCCCATGGAGCAGCAGGATTGGGTGACCTCGCTGAAAACACAAGCAGTCACTTGACAAATATAGCCAGAGAGCTTTAGATAAAAGTTACAGCTTACCTTCATCGGCAGTGACTGTAGTTATTTTTACTAGTCATCAAAAGAAACTGCTGGATGTAGGTTTAAAGCAAAGGAATGATGTAGACACATGAATTATGAATTTTGCATCACAAATTATCGCCTAAAATAGCGTGATGCACCAAATGCATCTAGGGCAAGTGTTCTCTAGTTTTGAAGGGCTGGAAATGACACCAGCTTCAGGGAAAAGAAATAGTTTCTTTGTATATCCTAAAAAAAAAATTGGGCAACTTTCCTTTACCTGTTTGGCATCCAGTAGTTCCTGATCTCTGTACACAGCTTTTGCCACAGCGATGCGTCTGGATTTTGGCTGCTCATCTTGAAAAGCTTAACTGGGATTTGATTTTCAGAAGGTCAGTGCTAAGCATTTGCCAAAACCCAGCTGTCAGGAGGGGATCAGAGAACCAAACACTGAGACACCCAAACCCAGATGGTCATTTTTGGGCAGGAACATGACTCACTGTGTCCTTCCTACCTCTTCTCACCTCCTCATAACTAAATCATAGAATCGTAGAATGGTTGAGGTTGGAAGGCACCTTGAAGATCATCTAGTTCCAACCCCCCTGCCATGGGCAGGGACACCTCCCACTAGACAAGGAACTTGCAACATGGGATCTTTAAAATTTCTTAACCAATTTCCATGGTTTCCACATCAGAGCTTTGGGGCAGGAGACTTCTTTTCTGGAGGACTCACAAGGCAGGAATTTGGCTACAGAGGGTGAAAAGGGGGAAAGTCTTGGGTAGAAGAAAAACACTGATGGGACCTAGATTCTGAGATCACTGGATATCTGCATAAATAACTTTGTTTGTTGTGGCTAAGGCTCCCAAGCTTACCCCTCTTGGGGTTAACCCCAGCCATGCTGATGGGACATCTGCCTCTACGCTGTGCTCCACTTCTGCCCCAGCCCCAAAAAAACCTTTGGTCTACTGCCTGCCCAGCTCCTAATACGAAATGAAATTCCCTATCTTGCACGTTATCTTTTATCTGGACTTTTACCCACACCACCATCGCTGTATCGTTTGGAGGCAAGATTATTCAGGCTGCCTGCTGGGAACCTGCAGCATCACCATCGCACAGAAGGAAGCGCACCCACAGACCGCAAATAGGAGATGTTTCCGATATCCACAGAATAGATTTGGGCATACCCTGCTGTGAAATTATGACCTCTGCTTCCTGAAAAACATTTCTTGGGGTCTTATCGCCGCTAGAAGCGGCTGGTGGTTTGTGTTCAGTTCAGGACCCGGAGATCTCCAGAACATACCTGTTTTCTACCTTGGCTTTATGTGATGGGAGTTTAGTGAAGAGTGACAGACTTGCTGCCGGGGTGTCTGCCTACCACCTTTTCTGTGAGACTGAGAGAGTCGCTTTCTTGGGTCCCCAAAATTCATTTCCACTTACTTATCCTTCCAGAAGCGATGGAGAGGCTCCCTTTTCCTTTGGTGGTGAAGTTTGGACGGTAAAAGTCTCCCAATCCCCACTTCGTTGATCTCCTGGACTTAGTGTTAGACCAAGATGTTTACTCAGGTATTTTCATGTTGAGAAACAACTCCAAGGAAGGGAAAGAGTTTTATTGGAGGTTATTTAACATCCTCAAGCTTTGTTGTTAATTTATGTCGGTTGCTTTAAATATACATAAATGCTGAGTCTAAATGATGAATGGTGGCGAACAAGTAACCGGGAGACAAAATCCATAAATACTCCAGTGTTAATTTGTTTTCTGAGCCAGGAAGACGGGGGAGATACTACTTGTGTGTCACGCTTCAGTAAAACCCTGGGTAACATTCCTGACTCCTCATCTCTCTACTTACTGGCTGGTTGTGCAGCATTCACCTTACATTATTTAGGCAAAGAAAAAGAGGATGCCTGCGGTGGTGTCCAGCAGCTTTTTTTTTTTTTTTTTTTTTTTTAAAAAAAAAAAAAAAAGAGAAGTGTCAGGAAAGCCTAAACCATACTTTTTTTTGGTGTCTGTCGGTGGACATATCTTTGCAGAAAAAGGCGGTGGGTCCAGCATCAGCAGGCTTGGAGCACTTTGTCGTGGCAGACGGCTTGATTTGCAAGGCAGAAGATTGCTTGCTCATTTTTTCTGAACAATTTAATTGGCTAGGCTTCGCTAATGCATATGCCTATACCCCTCATATTTAATAAACCTTGTACGAACGTATATATCAGGGTTCAAAAAGGATTCAGTAACGCATTGAAAGATATTACAGCTCTTTTTTTATGCGACCAGAGCGAGAGCAGGAAGGCGTTGGGAAGGTATTATAAGAGAGTGAACGTTTATCTGAAATGCTATTTATATTTCATTGAATTGGCTGAAAAGGACCGCAGAAGGCCAATAATGAGCGAGGGAGTCGGGCAGGCAGGCAGCCATCCCACCGCGCACAAAGGACGGTGACTTGATGGATGATTTAATGACTCCACCGTGTGCGGAGGGGCCGGGGACCAGGTGGAAATATTCTGCGTTGAGGGCACAGCTCGAGTGGGGAAAAAAAACGTGATGCGGTGCCTGCTTTCTCCCTCGCTTACAGTCTGATGGTCCTCGTGCCGCTGGTTTTGATTCTCACAGGGCTGTTCCTCGTTGTGAAGGCAGGAGTCGTGCCTGCCTTCCCCAGGTTCACGTCTCTTCTGGGATGAATGGACTCATCAGATTTGCATTGAGCCACTCGCCTCACCGCATCCCTCAGAAGAAGCCTGAACAGGTGGTGTTGTGTTTAACTGGGTATTTTGCCTAGTACCCTAATTTCTGCAATGGGCCAGAAAAAAAAAGAAAAATACAGGTCTGAGGCTGAAGCCGGGAAGAGATAAGTCTGGGGGATGCCCAGCCAGGGTAAGGAAGCAGAAAGAAGGAAAAAAGGTTTTCTGAATGCGGAACCGTTTTGGAGAGGCACATTTCTGCTTTATGGTGAGGTGGCTACGCACAGTGGTAATTAAAACCAGCTGCCCGTGTCATCTTCTCATATATATGCAAGACTAAACCACCGATGTCAGACATCAGCATAAAAATCTGCTGCAAGTGAAAAGACGGGCGAGTGCAAATAAGGCCTCCATGAATTTCCAGTGATAGATCTGAAAGATGAAGCGTTAAGGGCTGACCTCATGCCCGGGTTTGGCTTGTCTGTATAAAACCAGATTATCGGTGAGGTCGGTGCGATCTTTACTGACTGTAACCTCAACCTCAGCTTGTTTGAGTTAGGGGATATACATATATAGTCCTCCAAGTGCTTTGAGTACTTTCATACAGCCTGACTTCCCTGTAGAGCAACAAAACTCTGTACATGCCTGGCTGACCAGTGACTTGCTTAATTAATATTTGAAAAATCAGCCTGCGCTGCCTTTGCATATTCATCTGTGGATGATGGATGCTATCCCTGCAGGGCCGTTTTGCTGATGGAAACTGTCCAGCTCACCTGCAGGTCTTTTATTATCGAAGCGAATCAGTGAAACGTCTCTTCGAAAAGAGGAAAAAAAAGAAAAAAAAAATTCCCTCACCCTATTATTGAACTGTGAAGTGCCATCAATGGTACGTATCTTGTACAGGTCCCATTTCTGAGCACAGAAGTCTCAGTACGAGCCTCAAACGGTATGTTTAAATAATCTCGTGAACTTTGGTACGTGCTAAAAATGCCTCCAGTGACATTTACCACTGTTCCCTAACCCAAACACTGGGAATAATTATCTTTTATTGGCACATGTTCTGCGTTGAGATCAAGAGGCTGTCGAGCTGCATTCCTTTTATTTGCGTTGCTGGAGGAAAGATCAAATGGAACAAACGTAATCAAACATTTCTTTTTCTTCTGCTTTGATTTCGTGGTGCTGCCCTTGTAAACACTTATAAACTGACAGCATCTGGGGCAAACTTTTCGCCCCTCCGTCACAGCTTCAATCAGCGCTAAAGCGGGAGCCTAATAGTGGGTTACATTTCTGACAAAAACCCGACGCAATAGCCATAGCTCTGCAGGGATCGATGCGGTAGAGCGGATTTTGGCTTGCCTAGCAGGCTACTAGCTATTTATGGCAAGGCAATAATGGGAGAAAAACGCCATCACGCTGACTCGGTACTGCTTGGCTCTTATTTCTGCGGGATTTAACTGAGTACCCAAACTGCAGGGCAGCGCCGAGTCCATCCCAGGCTTCCCGACTTGCATTTACAGCTGGCTCTGAGTGACTCTGTTATCCAAGTGCTCTAACTAAGCCTTTCTAATTAGTCCTTTCTCAGCAATATTGCCACACCCTCTTGCTCCTAAATTGCCCGAGTCGCTTCTTTTGTCTAGGCAATAGCAAGAATTAATTCTTCTTTAGATCCGAAAAAGCCCACAGTTGTGCCCACACAGCTCAAACTGCAAAATCTATGTTGGTAAGGTTACTTCTGAATTTAGAGTGTCATCTGCGCGTAGTAAGAACACAACAGCCAGGTTTGTTTTCCTGCACTAAAACCAATCAGCTAAGGAAATGTACTGCATCGCCAATAACGCAGCGGTGTTTGTCACGGGTAACCTCTTTGAAAGCCCTCAGAGTCTTGTTCCCACATTTTGTTGTACCCAAAACTGAAGTAAGTCGTGTCAGTGATTTACATTTCCAAGAACGCAGATATCAACAGCTCTTGCAAGCTGGGACATTTAATTTTATTAAAGGTTGCAGAATAAAGGATAATCATCTCAGCTACGGCTTGGCAATAGCTTGGAACAAATTTTCAGATAGGGCTGTAGGAAAATATTGGTTTAAATGCTTTCCCTGCAGCTTTGAATGACAATGAGATGGAGAGAGAGTCTGAAATAGATGCATAACTTGAACCGAAAGCAGTAACTGATAAGGAAA
Source organism: Vanellus vanellus (assembly GCF_965231255.1). Taxonomy (NCBI): domain Eukaryota; kingdom Metazoa; phylum Chordata; class Aves; order Charadriiformes; family Charadriidae; genus Vanellus; species Vanellus vanellus. The sequence continues at coordinate 60,762,929 of NC_138906.1, read as the reverse complement.
CTGGGGCAGAGGGAATGACTCAGTTGGCTGTGGTGCAGTAGCAAATCCACATGGGGCTTCGGAAATGTTCATCCATGCCAGTGATAATGCACCAACCGCAGAGATGATTATGACAGTCAGAGAAATTCGGAGAGCAGTAATGAAGAATAACCAATGCAATGAACCAGTGGGAACTTCAGAGTCAAAGGGCACAAAGGACGACGTTTTGAAAATAAAAGGAAGAAAAGGGACTGAGAGGATCTTTGATCTAAAGGCTTCTTCCTGCAGGTTTTATCTCTCCAGACAAAAATATGAGGCTTATGTCTATTCCCTTAAGAACTGAACAACATGTCAAAGAGGAGAGAGAGGGAGAGAAGGCCTTCCAAGATAACATTTAATCATCATAAAAATGCATGCATGAATGTGACAAAGAAGAAAAAAAAGGCATACATCTTAAAAATAAATATGTAACAGAAATCTAACCAAATAGTTAAAAAAAAAAAAAAAAAGTGCAGTAATGTGTGCAGTGACTTGGACAGAATAGGATGGGTAAATATACACTGCCAGCTGATCTCCTTCCATAAGATGACTATTCCATATTTCAAGGGAGTGTCTCCCTTTTTCAACCAAGTGGTCCCTAATCTTGACAGATGACACATCGATGCTTACATGTCCTGTTTTGGGGCTTCAGGCAAGTATTTTCCATTCTCTTTTCTTTTCGAGTTTTTTTTTTTGTTTCCCAATGTATTTGCTATATGCATAAACAGGTCTTTAGGGACCCATTATAGAAAGCAGCGTTGAGAATAACTCCATCCTCACATCTCATTTCACATTTCTAGTGGCAATCACATGAAAGTGTCCCTTTTGGGGAAAGGGTGACTCTTAAATTGTGTTTAAGCTCTTGTTCAGAAAATCAAAAACCCTAACTCTGTTGCATTGCATTTTTGCCAGGGGCAGCACCAGCGGAGGCTGAACCCTTACCTGTCCCCCAGCGTGTTTGTCACCAGTACCCAAGCCAGTGTACATCAGGTGTCAGGAGCTAAGATGAAAGCACAAGAAATGAAGGAGCGTTGTGGGTCCTTCAGACCCCAGCAACCACACTCCTCAGCCTGGGACCAGCCACGGGGACTGGGTATCCCCATGAGCTATGCACGTGCCCGGCTGCCGTCTGCTCTGCCGTCATGGAAATTCAGGTTAGGTTCTGCTCGGCTTCGTCTGCTTTGCCTCAGGTTTTTGGCAGCCACACAGGTGTGCAAGTTCCTCTCAGCTCTGCCTAAATTGAGAGAGGCTTTAGGGTGCAGCTGGAGAGCTTGAGCTGGGAGTTACCAAGTGGGGCACGTCGTGGTCCCATGCAGTCCTCTTTTGTGACCCCCAACCGAAGCCCTCTCTTGTGTGGTGTGTCCCCCCCGCGTCACACTTATTACTGCCTTACATGTGGGAAGAAGGTAACCGGCATTCGGCTCTGTGGACCCTCGTGTGCGGTAAAACTCCCCCAGAAACATGAAATGGAGGGATGTAATGATCTCGTGCATCAAGCAGGGTGAGACGGGGAAGCTCCCCAGTGTGTTCAGGCATCCCGGGAGCAAACTGCAGAGAGGTGCAGGACTTTCCTTCAGGGCAGTGTTTTACTGAAACCCTACAGAGAATGCAATGTACGTCCCTCCTCGCCTGCATGCTGAATGGGGGAACCTGCAGCCCCCCCCCCCGTTTCCTTGGTAAGAAGCAGGAGTGTGTGGGGGGGATGGTGTATGCAATGTGTATACGCATATTTTTTTATTTACGTATTTATTATGATGAGTCCAAATTCAGCCTTGAAGAAATTCAGTTGACCCTACGTGACCCCTGTGTCTGCGGAGCTGGGTCATTGCCAGAGCACTGAAGGTTTCCCAGCTGCAAGAGGTGGTGTCCTCACCGCACCCCTGGCTCGACACAGTCCTCGGCCCCTCTTCAGAACTGACATAGGGACACCTAGAGGGAGACAAAAATGTTGGTGGCATTCTCAACTCTATTTTGGTGTGGAATGCTGCAGGCAGGTAATTAGTGGGATTTCCGGGAGCATCTCTGCAGAGCTCATTCCTGTTGCCCACCTGGCTCTCCTGGTCCCCCAAGGCAAGTGCCAGGGCCCTGAGGCACCCATGGGCCAAACAGGTCTGACCAACCCCACCTGGGACCCCCTCCCCGGCACTCTGCCCAGGGGCCCCATTGCATTTCAGCCCTGAGCACAAGGGCGCTGGGGAGACAAAGATGCTTGCAAGCTGTAGGGTGACCCTGCCAGACCTTTTTTTTTGGGCAGGGGACATCCCAGGCATCATCCCTGCGTTCTGGTGCTTTGCAGAGGGCAGAGCTCTGGTCTCCTCTTGCTCCTGTTGCCACACTCTTGATTTCTAGGAAGGTCACATCTCCTGAGTCACCCTTGTCCGGGGTCTGCTTCCCAGGCTTAGATGTTGTACAGAAGCCTAAAGGAATCATTTATGGTCAAATCCCCTCCTTTGGGGGAGATCTAATGTGTTTTTTACCTCCCATTATCATCATTCACGCACTTATTAAGAGACAACGTCATGTGCTCCTTCACTGCTATTCCAAGATGGCTTTAGGTCTTCCTGTCTTAGGGACTTGGAAGTAATATAAAATCTACTTGGCAAAAAGGCAGGGCTTCCTGTCTGATTTGAGTGGGAAGGAGAAAGATTTAAGATGGGGGGTGGGAGAGTGTCACCTTCCCAGCTGGCCTCTAAATCTACACACGCAAATCCCTCATTTGTCTGACCAGACTGCGTATTTTAAAAGCCTTGGGGGTATTCTTTAATTGGTTTAAGAGCTTGGCAAACGTGTAAGGTATAGGAAAAACCAGCTCTGCGTTACACGCGATTCTGGGTTATCTCACTACTCTTTCCACAGCCTAAACTGAAAGAAAATAACACAGGCGATTACGGGGCTAGAGCTGCGTGCTTTGCAGGTTTACACGCCTGGGAGCAGCTTGGGATCTATCTATATACTTTATAAGTGCCGTTGTTTAGATTTGTATTTTGCTACAGATATAAAGTGGAAACCATTCCAAAGACCTCTCCGCTAGGAAGATTTTTCTTGCCTATTATTAGCACTCCGCTTTTGCAGCAAGCGCTCATGAGCCAATATGCAGAGTTTTAAAGGACTTCAAAGTGTCATTGGGAACCAAGTGATATGTGTGTTAAAAAGGGTTTAATGGAGCTGCAGTCACTGTAGCACAGTGTCTTTTTATAGCAAGTTTTTACAGCGTTAAGAAAAACATCCTGCAGATTTCAGTAGGATTGGCATATGGATAAGGTACTTTGCACTATGATTTTTGTTTATCTGCTATTAAAAAAAAAAAAGGAAACCAGCATTGCTAGAATGATAAGGAGGAATGGGTCTGCAAAACTCAGGCAAGAGCTGTTGCCTCTATTTGTGTTTAATTTTTTTCTCTTTTTTTAGAAGAAAAACATACATTTTGAAGCCAACGGCTTGGTTTAGAGAATGGAGATGCGCAGTGATTTGTATTCACATTGAAGCTTTTAACAGTCTTTTCTTTTTCTTTTTTTTTTTTTTTCCCTCAGAGCCACTGGATTATATTGTCATTGTCACAAGGCAAATCCTGCTTATCAAAGTTGAGGCAAACTTTCTGGGACTGTCCTTAAAAATGTCATAGGTCAGGCTTGCACAGAAAATAAGTGGTTTGCAAAAAAAAACCCCACATTAAATACTAAAGCTGACCTGATCCCTGCGCGGTCACCTTGATCTGCAGGAATGTCTGAAGATTTGGCAGGGAATCACTGACTTTAATTTCATATATTCTCTATTTTTCCTTTTACAGCACCATTTACAAGTCTCCTTTAATTATGCCCGGGAAGCAGGTAGGGATGCCAAATCGGACAGGCTCCTCATTGCCCTTTAGCAACCCGTGAGGACAACCTGCCCGCTTCCGAAAGAGCCGGGCAAGGGGTGGTAAGGAGAGACGAGTACCCGTGGCCCATGGCGGGGAGGGTAAGAGACTTGCCCAGGGTTATACAAAAAAGGCAGAGGCAGAGGTGGAAAGTAGCTTTGGCCCTCCGGTGCCTCAGCCCTACATCGTATCCTTTATAGCTATCCTTGCATCATCCACAGCGTCTGGGATTTAGCTGTTCAGGCTTGTTCCACCTCTGAAGCGATGTCATTTAAACGGGCTTTACTCTCTGCTTTAGCTTCAGGCTGGGGAACGGCGGGTTTCTGCCTTATCTGGGAGAATTAGAAAAAAAAAAAACAAAACCCAAACAAAAAAAAAGGAGAGACAGGGAAACCTGTAGTCGTTGTGACTGCCCAAGCAGGAAAAGCTCAGGATTTTTCAAGCCTCGCAGGCGGCTGGAGGCTGCAAATGAACGATCTCGAAGCTGACGAGAGCAGGGGTTCAGCTCCCGCTGCTGCCCTTGCGCCTCCCGTCCCTCCCCCCCGTCCCCCCCCCTACGGGCTCGACCCTGGCGGAACCAAAGCCCCGGCAAACCCCGCCGTGGGAACCCCATCCTCCCCCCGCCCCCCGCACGCAGCCCTGGCCCCGAGCGGCCTCTTTCTTTTATTTTTCACGCCCCGAACGGAAACCCTGGTCGAAAATCTTACAAAAGCAGCCAGAGATAGATTTTTTTTTTTTTTTTTTTTTTTTAGCTTGTCTGCAAAGGAGCGACGGGGGGGTGGGGGTGGGGGAGGAAGGGTTTGTGGGGTTGTGTTGTTTTTTTTTTTTTTTTTTTTTCTCTTTTTGCAACACTAGTTGTTCAGGGGAGTGTCTTGCGTTGTGAATGCTGAGTGGCTCCGGCAACTACTGTGGTTTAAGGTCGTTAGTCATCCGCTGCTACCGCAGGAGAAGCGGGGAGCGCTGAGCCAGAGCTGTTCATGCAACCCTCCTGGTCCTCCCAGGCCAGCAGGTCGGGAAGAGCCGCCAACGGGGCGACGGGGGTGCGCGGGGATGCAGAGAGCGGTGCGGGGCCGCGGGGGCATCCTCCCAGCCCGGTCACGGGGTGCCCGCTTGTATGGGACTCGGCGGGTGGTGGTGGGTGGCTGCAGAGCCGCCCCAAATGGCCTGAGAGGGGCTGTGGGGTGTGCAAAGGACGGGGGCTCGGAGAGCACCTGCGATGCGCGGGTGCGGGGTCCTCCGTGCACCCTGTGAGAGGGCAGACGTGTGTCCCCCCCGGCCTGGGGAGCAGCTCTTGCGTCACGTATAGCTACACAGGCACACGAGCTTCCATTCTCCTCGAGCTGCTAATGAGACCAGGATGCAGGATGCTCCTTGAGCACTAAGGGAAAATACAGGTCCACGTGGTCCCTTCCCACCTGATTCCCTCCTTTCTTTCCTTCCTTAGGATGAGGGGGTCGAGGCGAACATTCCTTAATTTATTCTGCATCTTCTGGCTCCTGCTTCTGCTGAAGGCTGCCTCTTCCTCCCCTCTCCCCCGTGGAAGCGACCCGCCGTCCCCTGCGCTCCCCTCCGGGCTGTACAAAGGACACACCTGCGTCGGTATGTATTCAGGTTGTGTTTGCCTGCTGGACTAGTTCATTTGTTACTCCACCGGTGAGCTGGGAATTGCTTATGCACATCGTAAATCGCTCCTTTATCTATTTCAACAGCTGTGCTGCAAAATAACTCGTAGTCTTCGGTGAAATAGTCACCGCAGATTTTGCAAGGCCAGCATGGGGTCTGGAGTTATTTTATGATTTTGTTTTTGAGGGGCCTGCTTCCCAAAGTTCACGTTTTTTTGCTCTGCAGGCAATGGCGCCTAGAAAGCTGCCTTTAACGTCCGTAGGTCAGAGACCTGGAAACAAGGTGTTATGGGGTCCGAGTATTTGTTAGGGTTTGCAATGCGCTTTGCCTAACTGCAGGAAATCTCGGTTTCCTTCAGGCTCTCCCAGCGTCTCCTTATTAATTTAATTGCCTGGGGAAATACTCTTTAGAATAGTTGGTCCATGCTTGGGCCAGAAAGCTCTGTGGTCTGGATGGTCATCTCTGGATAGCCCAAGTTGTGAAGGCTGTTCCGTCGCATTTCCTCCCTTTTTTGTGAGAGCACGCGTCTGCACGTCCCGTGCTGAAGTGTGGTGAGCGTGTTTCGGCAAGCCCCTTTCCTGCGCCTTTGATGACTGCGGTGATCTCCGCAGCAGCTATAGCTGAGGGTATCCTATAGCCTCAGCTGACTGGTTCCCAAAGCAAGACCAGTAACACCAAAGTCAACATGGGTATCTCTGCACCAGAAATGCCCTTGGCGTGAGACTCTATATCCACAGAGAGGTGGTAGCTTGTATTTTTTATGTGACCGATCGTTAAACGATGGATATCTCATGTATTATGATCAAACATTTGATTTTGTCTTCTTTTAGCTTCTCAGGGCACTTCAGGGCTGTAAACGTAAACTCCGTTACGGTTCCCCGTCCCTCAGAAGGAAATATTTCCTTCCAGCCCGAAGTTATTTTCGCTGTGGCTCAAAGAACGCGATCAGAAATCATAACCCTACTCTTGACAAAAAACAGGGGTTTGCCTCACTTCTGAGCCTTCCACGGTGCCCCTGCAGATTTTGGGGCCGGGGAGGCAGGGTGAACCGAAAGTGGAGCGAAGCGGGGGCGGTGAGGCTCGCGCAGCCCCCGGCTGGAAAACGAGAGCGAGTCGTGAAAAGCAGAAATGGCTGCCAGGGACTGGCCTGGTTTGGGCCGGCAGCCACACCAGCAGTGACCGAGCAGCCGCCAGAGCGAGAGGGAAGTGGTGGTGGTTTGTTTTTTTTTTTTTTTTTTTAAGTGTGAGATCTTTGGGCAGCCGCGGTGTTGAAGGCGGCAAGCGCGTGGGGCTGTAGGGTTTTTACACTGCTAAACAAATATGAGTGTTGTCTGCCTTTTTCACCTTAACGACCCAGCAAGGCTCTAAATTCCTAACGGTGGCTGCACATTGCATTGAAGTCGCCTTGCACAAGCTAAATTGTGCTTTCTTGGTTTTTGTTTGTTTGTTTGTTTCCTCCCCAAAAAGGGAGGAAAGCTGCGCCAGCCCCATTGCTGGGACCACCGAGCATCTCCCTGGCTCGTTTGTTCAGCGGGAGGACACCAAAAACGCCCTGCCTCCCGCACCAGGTGCTCTCGGAGCTTCAGCTCAGAGCATCCACGTGGGCTCCGCTCGGGACCAAAACGCAATCCACACCTCTCTAAACCACAAGCTAAAACTGAAGGGTGCGGAGCATTAAAACTGCAGGGGGAGGGCTGGTGACGCCACGCGGGCCTGCTGCTGCCTGCTAGCCCAGATGGCCGCCTCTGGGGTTTCACTGATTAGCCCGCTCTCTCGGCTAACTCTTGAAAACACTGACAAGCCATCTGTGCCTCTTCCTTTTCACAAGCGGGAAAGGGAAAGTGCGGGGGAGCTGACGGTTCCGCTTGCCCTGGCGTGGAGCAGGGGTAACCCCGGTTCTCGCGGCTGATTCGGTGACCGGCCCTGTCAGGAGCAGAAATTAAGCCGAGATTGTGATTTCCTTTCACCAGCTCCACCCCAGACCCTGCTAGCCCCGTTTGCCGTCAGGGAAGGCACTGGGAGAGAGACACCCATGGGAACTTCCTCTGTGTCCTCTTGGCCTTATCGATCGAGGCAGCATTTTTTGATGCGAGAAAGGCCCGCTGCCAAACGTATGGGAGATTTTTCTTGAAGAAACAGGCTTTTTCATGCAAGTTAAATGTGTGGTCGGGTGTCTAATCTTTCAAAAGTTGTTTGCCCCTCTTTTCTGAGGAAGATGAGGTGGCTGCACATGGAATAGTCATTTCTGATCACTCCCGTGCGGGTACCACCTGCATGGTCGAGATGGCTAAGTTAGTAGGCAATGCCGGTCAGAAAATGGATGCTCTTTCAGTAACAAAACCAAGAAAATATTTTCCATTAAGCTTTCCCACTGCAAGCAGTACACTTCTTGGAAGAAATACGTATAAAATGATATGGCGGGAGAGCGAAATGCAGCTCTGGTGCCTCTGTTGAACGCAGTACAACTTGGTTGCTTCCTTCTTCTGTTCCCCTTGCTAGCACCAGTATATTCCGGGTGTGCTGGGAAAGCAGCTGGATGCTTCGGGGGACTCCCCTGCCCTTAGCGCATCCTGGGAAATGTGTTTCGGGTAGGCATCTATATGCCAATATGGAATAAGGCTGGAGGAGCATTTCTGCTTTCAGATTGTTACTTGTCTAAAAAAGGAGTTGACTTTTTTTTATGGCAAACTTAATTGTGTTAGAAAACATTTAGACAGAAGTTTTAATCAGCCTCAGTAACTATACAGAAATTCACATAATTTTTGCTGCATTTTCTTGAAAAATTTGGCTGCTTCATTCAAAGAAAGTCTTTTCATAATTGACTTCGTATAAAAATAAAGCATCTGGAAAGCGTGCACACCTAAAAAGGGATGTAATACTGCTGCTTTTTAGAATTGTGGAGAAGAGGGGGAAAGGACCTAATGATTGTCCTCCTGGCCCTAGGACTAGATGTAGTATATACCTATGCAGTTCCTGACCATCTCCCACCTGCTCTTAAATAGATGCATGGTCTTTCTTTGGCCCTGACACTAGAAGAGTTTTCCCAACATCTCACAGTCTCTTTTCTCCATCAGTGCTTCCTGCTTCCCCAGGCTGGAGAAATGCCCCCACTTTTTGCATACCATGAAATCGGCTCAGACCCTTCCCCCGAGCCTCTTGCACGCTTTGCATGTGAGATATATATATATATACACTTCTGCTTTTTCCTTATGGCAGATAAAAGGGCTTCAGTAAGTTTTCCTGTACACAAAGGCCCGTGAAGCTGTTTTTCCTTATGTAAAGATGGTGGGTTTTTGCTCTGTGCACTGGTTTGGGAGCTGGATGGTAGGTCTGATTTTCATTTCTGGGTTTGTTGCTCGCTGGCAGTATGGCTTAAGGGATTTATTTATTCAGGACGAGAACCAGAAGCACTTCTGCTAGGTGTAGCCCAATTTGGGTGGGGCATGCCGAGAACAAGATGCTGTGTATTTCTTTCTCAGAAATTAAATATGAATGAGCCTTTCTGATACTCGGGTCTTTGACTTTGCCCATCTGTTAATAGAGGAAAACACCTGCCCATTTCACAGGACAAGCAAAGTTTTACTTAAGTTAATGTTAAGGTATCCAAAGACAGTACAGTAACATTGGTAACTGTTGACACTGGTGTTAACATTTCATCATACATAAGATCATGTTCTTTATTTTTCTGTTATTTCTGATTAATTTTTAAAGGTTTTATTCCACACCTCCCACCACTCTGAATTATGACAGAGCACTTAAGGGGTCTTTGCAAATTGTCGTGTTCTTTAGCAAAGGTGACTTCATCCAGAAGTGTCTGAAGCAACCTTAGGAAAGGCAGAAGCTGCCCTGAAGGATGCAGAAAGCGGGGGCGGGGGGGGGCACTGAATGCCAGGAGGGAACTGATGTATTTATGACAGAACAAGAGGGAATGGCTTCAAGCTCCAGCAGGGTAGATTTAGACTGAACATTAGGAAAGAATTTTTCACAGAAAGAGTGGTCGGGCATTGGAATAGACTGCCCAGGGAGGTGGTTGAGTCACCATCCCTGGATGTGTTTAAGAGACGTTTAGATGTAGTGTTGGGGGATATGGTGTAGGGGAGGACTTTGTAGAGTGGGGTAGATGGTTGGACTCGATGATCCCAAGGGTCTCTTCCAACCTAGACGATTCTATGATTCTATGATCTCTCTTCAACATGGTGAAGAAAGGAAATTTGGAGAATTGTAGACCAGTCAGCTAAACATCAATTCCTAGTAAAATCCTGCAATAGTTAATAAAACTTTATAAAAGCACCTTTCAAAAGTAAATATGAGTAAGAGCCTCACTGGATTTATCAAGGAGAAACAGTGTCAGATCAATCTAATTTTCTTTGCTGATGGGATAATGGCGCATAGACACAGAAGAGGTAGTAGATGTTACAGCTTGATTTTAATAACGCTTTTGGCACCACCTCAGCACTAATCTAATGGCTGAGAGATATGTGACATTGATTAAGCTTCTACAGAGCAGGGCAAAACTGGTGGGTGGCCTTGTTCGGAGAGTAATTATGAGTGTCTCGCTCCCTAAGTGGAAGGATGTACAAAATGAGGTCTTTCTTGGACCTCTGTTTTAAACATAATATCATTCCACATTTTCATTAGCCAGGATAATGAAACAGTGTGCTATTAAATTAGCAGCTCATATGAAGCTGAAAAGGTTTGCAAGTACAGTGGAAGGCAGGATTAAATTGAAAAGAATCTTGAAAACGTGGAGTACTTGCTCCCCAAAAAGATAATTTCAATATGGGTATGTTGAAGGTACTTCAGCAGAAACAGTCAATGACACACGTAGCGGGTGAGGAACGACCGGCTGTGTAGCATCCCTAGGGAGGATCATCTGGGCTTGTAGTGGCACAATGATGGCATGCTGTCACGAAGAACGCACACAGTGCGTACACCGAGACGTGTGAACAGAAGTTAGCTTGCAAGACATGTGAAGTAACCCGCTACCTTTCTCAGCATTGACAAAGCCTCAGAGGAATTTCTGCCTTCCCTTTTGGGGCTGTGCATCAGGAATGATGCAGAGTGACAGGAGGTTTTGGAGAAAAACAAACATAAACTATAAAGAAAGACTGACTAAATTAGAGTTAATTAGGCTAGAGAAGAAGAGCTTAAGAAAAGACACGATATCTGTCCTCAAGAACATGAAAGGGGGTCATCCATTCTCCAGGTTCATAACAGCTATGGCAAGAAATAACAGAAATGGATACCAGTAGGGACACTCAGGTTAGGAAGAAAAATGTCTAACGGTAGTGTTAAGTGAGAGCTGTCATCAGTTCCTGAGAAGGCTATAGAAGACCTCACTAGACATCTTAACAGATCTGTGTCTACCCTGTCCCTTCGGAACAGCACAAATACCATAGATGAGCTGCTAGGGCAGAGGCTTGGTGAAGATGACGTCTTCCAGGCTGGCTTCTCAGGGGTTCTACGCCGTGACCACAAGCACCATTTGCAAATAGCAGGGTTTATTTATTTTCTCCTGGCGGCAGGCTGCCCTGCTCTTTTGGCTATTAACTTTGGCTGCCCTTTTTTGGAATGAGGCGATTAGTCAGGGAGCGCTCGATACAGGCAGACAGCAGCACTTTCCGTCTTCCCCGCTAGTGAGCGGAGATCCTCTGGGTCAGCAGCCAGGGAAGCAAATTTCCCCATCTTTCTGCTCGATATAATGCCATTCTCAGCAACCTTTGCGGGTCACCTCTTCCATTCACCCAGGAGCACATTGTTCCTAGCGTGTGGTTTTGAAACATATTTTCAGCTCTGATTACATTAAAGGAGGGATGTTTCCGAGCTTCCCGGCAGCCTAAAATGCCGACCTCTACCTGTGTTGATTTGTGTGATAGTCAATGTCCTCAAGAGTTTGCGTCTGTCTAGCTGTGCATGAGTGCAGGGATGAAATATGCCCCGCGGAGCGGCGGCAGGTCCGGTGGCGTTCGGAGTTCCCAAATAACTTCACACAATGGAACATGCCAAATGGGGTTGGAGGTTTTTAATAACTGCGCTCAGACAAAGTGGCTGTGCACATATTGTCTGGGGAGGCACCATGACAGAATGTATAATTTACAGCTCAATGAGTTCTGTAAAAAGGCCGTGCCCAATATCAATGCGTTTTACTCTGAAAGGCTGAGATCAACTTTGATTACAGCTAAACCAGTGCCGAGCCACAGCGCCTCTGTTCGCTTCCCCGACATTGCTCGGTTTACTCAGTGGCAAAATCTGGCCTGATGATCAGTAATAAGCACCAAATTTGACCATAACATTTTTTTCCTACGGTTATACTTCAGATGGAAAAAACACAGGCATGTGACTGGTGCGGTAGAGGTACTAAAGCAACTCTTAAAATGGGAATATTTTCTACAGGGATTCGTATTTTTCAACAGCTGATGGTAAAACTTTCATTTGCAAGATCACCCCAAGTCTTACTGAAAGTTTACGGCTCTAAAATGCAAATATATATATATAGATTACAATAAAAAGGTATGCTTAGCATACATGTATGTGTGCGTAAATACACGCTCGTATACATTTGTGCGTGCATTTGTATACATGGGTATTCTTGTATGTTTTACATTACTGATGCTTGGTGTTAGTTTTCTTTTATGATCTTATTTGTTTAATATTGATCGTCTGTTTGGTCTCTGCCTTAATGTGTGTGCCTCCCGCTCTTGCTCATATGTTAGCCTTATACAGAACTTCAGAAAAACCTGCTTATGTTTAAGGCCATCACTTTCAGTGGTTTTAGGAACTCTATATCTGAAACAAGTTTTGTGCATTCAGAATTTTAAAACGGTCAAACCTTTGCAATAAGGATGAAGCTGTCCGGTTACATTAACTCCTCTTGCCGCCATTCCGGCTTCAGTAAATTTTTAATACCCTTTCCTGATGTGGAAAATAAAAATATGTTAATGGGACACATACACACATGTTTTTTTTTTTCTATTCATTAGTGCAGAAAGCATTTCCATTGGAAATGCCTGGGGTTATAGATTTTGTTAAATAGGGCTCTTTAAAGTGTAATGCGGAAAACACTAGGGATACATTTGGCTGGCAGGTATGGATACCAGAGTCTTCCACTAGATGGAAACTGAATTTTCTGTACCGGCATAACTGTATCAGGGTCCTCATCGGGTGTCTTAAGGAAACAATAAGGAACAAATAGAGCTCTGAAGTTAGGGGTCTGAAGTGTCTCACTGCTATTCTGTGAACTGCAGAGGCACGAGCAACAAAAACGGTAATTGATATTCCAGGGTTTGCTGTTTTTCTAACAAACAGAGCTACAATGCACTCAAAATACTGCTGTGCTGATAATATTTTAAAAGTGTCTATAGCCAGTATATTATACTTAATTTTATGCCCAGTGACAGGTTTGATAATAGTGTACCATGTAACATTTCCAAGATATTTTATGACACTTAGCAAATTTAGGGGGAAAAGGTCTTGTGTATTCCAACATATTTGAATATGGATACCTATTATTACATTCCATCACTTCAGTATCGCTATGAAATACATTAACGCTGTAAATGGAATAGTCTGAATGAAAAGACTTTAACACTCAGATCCTTTTCTAAATTAGCTTTCAAAGCAATAAATCCTCTGGCTGTATATGGAAAATAAGTACCTTAACTTTCCATATACAAATATGCCATTTTTGCTGAATGTTTCCATGCTGGAATGAAATCTTGAGGTTATAAAGGGCTGTTCTTTGAAAGTATCAGCTTGGTGCTGAGAAACAGTGAAAGAAGGCAAAATGAGTATTGGGAAGGAATATATAGTGAAAAAGAACGCATTCCTGGATTGTAACATTGCATATCCATGGTCTGCCTGCACCTAGAATACCCACGTGCATGTCCCTATCCCAGAGGAGAAAACCTCATTTCTTCTTCATTTCCCATATGAATGCTCTTATTTCAAACAGAATGTCTGATTCCCAGTTGAACTGGATGAGACAAACTTGGAAAGAGGTGTTTTTATTCCAGATCAGCGGCACCTGCACGAGGAGTCGCGGTATTGTCTGATACGCTCTGTTGGCAGGATCTGGGGACTCCTCATCTGTAGGCTTTAAGGGATGCGCCGGACCCTGTGATCACCTATAAATGGAAGAGGCAAAGACTGTGTTTTAGGAAAACCTTCATCTTCTATATAAATCCAGGGATGCGGTAGCTGGGTTCATTTCCTGGGGCTTTCCTGCTGCAGACAGATGTTCGAGGCAGAGGTTTGCCTCTTCGCCAAGCAAGGCTCTGGCTCCTGCCCCACCAGGAGCGAGCAGGGTGAGCACAGCTTGGCCGGCAGGGTTTGCGGAGAGCTTTTGCAGCCACTTATTTTGGGCTTATTTCCTCTTTGCGCTTCAGGGGGTATGTTTAATTTATGGCTGGGGAACAGCAAGATGACTGGAGAAGCGAGAAAGGTCTCCAGCACCCAAGAATGTGAGCAAGGGATGGCAAAGGAGGATGCGCCAGGTGCCAGAAATCCCATTTGACAGAGTTTAACTCAGACAAATATATCTACAGATCTGAAACTTAGAGAGGCAGCTTTCACTATCCAGACAGTTCTTGACATCCCTAGGTATAATTCTAATTATAGAGCCTTTCAAATGTGTGCGGCAAAAGTGGATTAAGTTAAATAGTCTGCTCAAACTGCCAGAGGCTTCACGGCTAAGAAACAAATTTCTCTAGCTCTGATTTTATTATTGGGGTACGATTTTTATTTTTTTTTCCCGAGCTTATTGGAAATGTCATTTTATTATTACACGCTTTTTTCAAATACATGGAGAGAAGAACTTCCTGACGCGTGAGTTTTCAGATTACTGCTGCAGAGCAAAATGGTTATGGTTTTCTCTTATCTCTTCAGAAATTAATAGCAGATGGGACAAACTATCGCTAAAAGAGACAGGCATTTTATTAATACCGGAGTCTACTTTCTAATGGCTGGTGGGCATTATAATACCAATGAATTTCTTCCAGAGAAAACATCCTTCAGCCTGTCAAGGCACTGAAACCTATTACTGAAGTGTGGCAGCAGAGTCAATTTCTTGAAACTTGTTTCAAAGAAAATAATGTGCAGCTATCAAAAATTTAGAGCTTTTTTTTAACCTTTAATTATGAAGCCTATCTACATTGCCTTATATGTGCCCAGCTTATGATGAGAAATAAATCACATCTAAATATCTACTAAATTAAAAGCAAGCAATAGTTGCTAATGACTGTCCAGATCTGGAATTGCTTTTCTACTGATGCCAGAGTATTAAAGAGTTTATATTCTCACACACATCATAAGAAGTTAAAGCAGTGAGATTTCTACCATCGAAGACAGCTGATTTTCCCCTGTCCTTTTTTGCTAACTAATTATTGTCCATTTTTAGCCAGCAGGATTAGGATCCATTAAAGGCTAGGATAACTGGTTAGCATTTGCGATGATGGAGCCCCGGGGAGAAGGACTTGAGGGTGTCTGTTGATGAGAAGCTCAACATGAGCTCGACACTGTCTCCCACATCATCCTCACAGGCAAGTTTATGAAGCGTGAGTTAGATGAATGGGCGGTGCGGTGGATTGAACAGTGGCTGACAGATAGAGCTCAGAGGGCTGTGGTTAGTGGTGCAGAGTCTAGTTGGAGGTCAGTAACGAGTGGTGTCCCTCAGGGGTCAGTACCGCGTCCAGTCCTGTTCAGTATATTCATCAATGACTTGCATGAAGGGATAGAGTGTACCATCAGCAAGTTTGCTGATGACACAAAACTGGGAGGAGTGGCTGACACGCCGGAAGGCTGTGCTGCCTTACAGCGTGACCTGGACAGGCTGGAGAGTTGGGCAGAGAGAAACCTTATGAAATTCCACAAGGGCAAGTGTAGGGTACTGCACCTGGGGAGGAATAACCCCATGCATCAGTACAGGTTGGGGGCTGACCTCCTGGAGAGCAGCTCTGTGGAAACGGACCTGGGAGTCCTGGTGGGCAACGGGATGACCATGAGCCAGCAATGTGCCCTGGTGGCCAAGAAGGCCAATGGCACCCCGGGGTGCATCCAGAAGAGTGGCCAGCAGGTCGAGGGAGGTCATTCTCCCCCTCTACTCTGCCCTGGTGAGGCCACATCTGGAGTATTGTGTCCAGTTCTGGGCTCCCCAGTTCAAGAAGGACAGGGAACTGCTGGAGAGGGTCCAGCAAAGGGCTACAAAGATGATGCGGGGATTAGAACATCTCTCTTATGAGGAGACTGAGGGACTTGGGTCTTTTTAGTCTAGAGAAAAGAAGACTGAGGGAGGATTTTATTAATGCTTATAAATACTTAAAGGGAGGGTGTCAGGTGGATGGGAACAGTCTTTTTTCAGTGGTGCCCAGTGAATAAGGGTAAGAGGTAGTGGGCACAAACTTGAGTATAGAAAGTTCCATCTAAACATAAGGAGGAATTTCTTTACTTTGAGGGTGGCAGAGCATTGGAACAGGCTGCCCAGAGAGGTTATGGAGTCTCACACTCTGGAGGTGTTCAAAACCCTCCTGGATGCCGTCCTGTGCAACCTGCTGTAGGTGACCCTGCTGTGGCAGGGGGGTTGGACTAGATGATCTCCAGCAGTCCCTTCCAACCCTGACCATTCTGTGGTTCTATGAGCTGGCAATATGCACTTGCAGCCCAGAAAGCCAACTGCATCCTGGGCTGCATCAAAAGAAGCATGGCCAGCAGGTTGAGGGAGGTGATTCTGCCCCTTCACTCTGCCCTGGTGAGACTCCACCTGGAGTACTGTGTCCAGCTCTGGAGTCTCCAACATAAGAAGGACATGGACCTGTTGGAGTGTGTCCAGAGGAGAGCCACGAAGATGATCAGAGGGCTGGAGCACCTCTTCTGTGAAGACAGGCTGAGAGAGTTGGGGTAGTTCAGTATGGAGAAGAGAAGGCTCCAGGGAGACTTTATAGCATCCTTACAGTACTTAGAGGAAGCTTACAGGAAAGATGGGGAGGGACTCTTCATCAGGGAGTGTAGCGATAGGACGAGGGGTAATAGTTTTAAACTGAAAGAGGGGAGATTTAGATTAGATATCAGGAAGAAATTCTTTACTGTGAGGGTGGTGAGACACTGGAACAGGTTGCCCAGAGACATTGTGGATGCCCCATCCCTGGAAGTGTTCAAGGCCAGGCTGCGTGGAGCTTTGAGTAACCTGGTCTAGTGGGAGGTGTCCCTGCCCATGGCAGGAGGGGTGGAACTAGATGATCTTTAAGTTCCCTTCCAACCCAAACCATTTTATGATTCTATAATATTTGGTGTGCAGGGAGATTTCTGTTGATTTTGTTAGAAGGTAGTGGCTTCTTATGCTGCAGCCAACACTGAATTCTTTTTATGCCACTAAATCCAGAGGAAGATGATATATGCGGTTAAAAAGAGTTCAAGTTTGTAGTAGGAGCAAGGATAGTCTGAGTTAACTTTAATTTATAGATGTTAACTTCTTGAGGTTTTATCTATAGCCCAACACAGGAGATGATAGGTTCTCCTAGAGAATAAATTTGAGTTACTGAGGGGAGCATGTTTTTATCCAAAAAAATGGGGTTAGACTCCCTGGACTACAGCGAATCCCCTTAAACATTCCTCTTCCCTCCTCCCAGGATTCAACCCTTTTCTGGAGTAATTTACAATCTCCAGCCCAAAAGCTGCTCCTCATGGTATCAGTCTAAACGAAAGCCTTTGAGGCCAGTGGAGCCCGAACGTAAGCGGGTGTCCCCTGGGGCACGGCCCATGGCGGAGCAATAAGAGGTGCCAGCAGACTGCAAGGAGTAAAGAGAGGTGGACCAAGGGCACCTAATGAAAGCCCAGGTAGATGAGGCAAGCAGGGAGCAGATCGGCCAGTGGCACATGTTGGTGGTACGCCTTCCCAGGGAGCACCTTTCCCACCAGATGGCAGGAAGACTCCCCGGATTCAGTTTCAGAGAGTTCAGCTGTGGCGTCTGGGGCTGAGAATACCCCAACTGGAACCGCAGACTCCTTTGAAAAATCAGTCAAGATTTTCCTTATTGGCTTGTCCTGTGAAGCGCAGCGTTTCGTCTGGAAAAAGTGCATTTGTGGGGGAGCATTTGAATAGCCAAGGTGTGGTCTGCTGGTGCTCGAGGCAGGGAGGGTATAATAGTGCGACCAGAAGCATCCTCTCTGTGATAATAAAGACTAGTTTATGAGAGCAAACACTTTGAAGTTCAGCTCTGTGGGTTTTTCCCAAGTAGTCAGGCTATTATTATTGTTATTTATATTCATATAGCATCTAGTAGCCCAAGGTACTGCATTAAGTGCTGCACGAACTCAGTGATGGCTCCGTTAATTCTCATGTGAAGCAAATCTCCCTTTGGGCCTGGTTCGATAGACACAGAAGTGTCTGACTTAATCAGCATGAAAATTTTCCATTTATTTGCTGGGACACCGCTCCATGAGTAGGGTTACCTGCATGATTGTGTTTGTGATTAAGAATTCTGTTTCTATTTGGCAGAGCTGAACCAAAAATAGCTTTTTTTTTTTTTTTTTTTTTCCCGGGCCCTCTGTGGTACTTTGACAAACATGAGAGAGAAACTCACATCTTCAGTGGAGGCTGTCTTCTTGTGTAACAGAGGAAATGGAAAAACGAGGGGTATTTTTATCCTCAGCCCAACTTTTTTGGATTTTGAGCACTCAGGCTGTTTGTCCATAAGCCCCTTTATCTGCACCGCCTCTACTGGAAGCGAGAAGACCTCTCTGCGATGATGAAAATGAGAGTTGGGGGGGCAACATCAGAGTCAGAGGGAGAAGAACCTCTTTGCCCCCCTCACCCTGACACGAATCATTGGGCAGGAATGCTGAGCCTGCGCTTGGGGGGAAGAACTCTCATTTCAGAGTGAAAGCGGAGCGCTGAGGTGCGGCAGGCCAGCTCTTTCCTCGTCTTCTGGGGAAGGTGTGAGCCATCATGAGCCGGTCTCTCCCCACGCAAGTGGGAGGCTCAACTTGTCGCGGCGACATTTTTATCAGGCCACCTTTTGCACAGAAATAAAAACTCTCCTTGCAGCACTTGAGCCAATGTTTTGGCACCCGAGGATGCCATAACTGAAAGCAGAGACATTGTAGAGGTTGATTTCTGCTCGCGGCTGGAGCAGACCTGCCACGACACGAGAAGTACGAGCCGTGGTGCTGGGGGTGGGGCAGGCGGGCAGTGTCCCACTCCCTCTGGCAGCACTTTGCAAGCTTCATTGTGGTGGTACATGGCACCCTCTGGTCCTGCAGAGGATTCGGGGGTGTCAGAAGCAAGAGATAGACTCTTAGAAAGCTGAACCCAGCTGAAGCCCCCTGTTCCAGTGCTGCTTGGCAGGGATTCCCAGCAGCCAGAGGGTTGGCAGGGGTACAGAGGAGCTGGGGACCAAGAGAGAAGGACTCTGTCTTCTCTGTAAAGTGTGCTGGCAGGCCCCGGCTGAAGGTACAGAAGTGCTGGGTTGCACAGCACAGGCAAAATGAGCGTAATTTCTCTATGCTGCAGTCAGTGACACTGTCAGCTCCCTGGTGCGATGGGTTACTGGTCCTCATAGAATGGTTTAGGTTGGAAGGGACCTTAAAGATCATCTAGTTCCAATCCACTGCCATAGACAAGGACACCTCCCAATAGACCAGGTTGATCAAAGCCCCATCCAACCTGGCCTTGAACACCTCCAGGGATGGGGCATCCACAACTTCCATGGGCAATTTGTTCCAGTGTCTCACCACTCTCAGAGTGAAAAATTTCTTCCTAATATCTAATCTAAATCTCCCCTCTTCCAGTTTGAAGCCATTCCCCCTCGTCCTATTACTACATGCTCTTGTAAAAAGTCTCTCTCCAGCTTTCTTGTAGTCCCCCCCCTTCAGATACTGGAAAGCTGCTATATGGTCTCCCTGGAGCCTTCTCTTCTCCAGGCTGAACAACCCCAACTCTTTCAGTCTTCACAGGAGAGGTGCTCCAGAACTCTGACATTCCAGACGCCCCTGTGTCTGAGCTCACACCTGTGCTTGCAACAGGGGCTTTTCCCTTGCTTTGCATCCAGGCTTTCAATTTCACAGTCTGGTCAGGCTGTCCTATTCCTCAAGCCATGCTGGTGTCCACTCCATTACCGTTGTCCACTTGCCCCTGTGCTCAGTTCTGCTTCAGCCTGTGTTTTGGGGACTGTCTGCTCTCCCAGCTCCTCTGCTCACTGCAGCATTTTCTTCTGCTAACATTGCTAACTTTGATGTCTTCCAAGATTCCTTCTGTCCTCCTTGAAGAATGCTAGGCACCAGTACAGGTTAGGGGCGGACCTGCTGGGAAGTAGCTTGGAGGAGAAGGATCTGGGGGTTGTGGTAGACAGTAAATTATCCATGGCCCAGCAATGTGCCCTTGTCGCCAAAAAGGCCAATGGAATCCTGGGCTGCATAGGGAAGAGTGTGGCCAGTAGGTCGAGGGAGGTCATTCTCCCCCTCTACTCTGCACTGGTGAGGCCACAACAGGAATACTGTGTCCAGTTCTGGGCTCTCCAGTTCAAGAGGGACAGGGAACTGCTGGAGCGAGTCCAGCGAAGGGCAACTAAGATGATTAAGGGCTTGGAGCATCTGCCTTATGAGGAAAGGCTGAGAGAGCTGGGACTCTTTAGCCTGGAGAAGAGAAGGCTGAGGGGAGACCTTATTATGGCGTACAAGTATCTAAAGGGTGGCTTGAAGGAGGATGGAGCCAGGCTCTTTTCAATGGTTCCAAGTAACAGGACGAGGGGCAATGGGCACAAGTTAGAACACAGGAAGTTCCGTTCAAATACACGGAAACACTTCTTTACGGTTCAGGTGACAGAGCACTGGCACAGGCTGCCCAGGGAGGTTGTGGAGTCCCCTTCTCTGGAGATTTTCAAGACCCGCCTGGATGTAGTCCTGAGTAATGTGCTCTGGGCAATCCTGCTTTGGCAGGGGAGTTGGACTAGATGATCTCTAGAGGTCCCTTCCAACTCTGATAATTCTGTGATTCTGTGATTATCTTCACCCCTCACGGACACCTGGACCCATGTCTGCTAAGCACTGGCACGTACTCATTCGTAGCTTCCTTGAGCTCCTGGTGCAAAGGAATGAGAGGTAAAACAACAAAAGCTGTCTCCTTTAGAAAATATCAAAGAACTAGATCCTTCCCATCTTTCTGCTTGGTCTCCTTTTTGTCTTTCTGACTGCTAGACAGCAAGATGGTTAGATGAAGGCCTGACCTTGGTAAGAGAAAAAAGGAAAGCACAGAAAAAATATGTGGTTTTGTAGTTAAAGCATCATTTTGGTCATTTAATTGTTCTGAGCCTCCATCCTCATGAGTAAAACAGACCCAGAAGGCAGGGGAAGGGTAGTTTTGGCTGTCTGTAACGCTGCTCGCGTGTGTTAATAATATGGCCTTGTAAGAACCAAGTTATGCAATGCCTTTTAGGTGAGTTTCCAGCGTGTTTCAAGGATGTGCAGTGCCATCACAGCGCTGAGTGATGGAGTCGCTCCAGCATGGCTATGCCCACGCTACCCTTGAAAATAAGCCAGGGTCTGTTTTTTGCCTCTGTGGACAGGGCAGGGCACGGCTTGCACCCAAGCGACTGAAGTCTCTTGCACCCCTCAACTCTCCCCCTGCCTCGACTGGGTGTCCTCATCCGAATGTGCTGTGGGGACTGGTCCCTAGCACAAGCACAAGCATTGCCTGGGGCATGGCATGGGGTAAGGCTGTGCTAAGGCACCTGCCACTGGTTAAACAGGGACCAGATGGCCCTGAGCTGTTCTTCCATCCCAAGTCCTGAGTGTGATTTACCCTCCAGCTTGGATGTCCCCTTTGATTTTAGTTTGGGTCTATTATTCTATATTTTTTTTTCCTTTATGAGCTATTGTGTTTTAAATAACTGTTAATTCCTTGGGCTAGCCTGTGGCTATTTTTTGGGCGGTAGGGAGAAGGAAGAAGAAATGACTTTCGTCAGGGTTTTTTCTTGGTTGTATCTGTCTCCATTTATTCTCCTATTCTTTTAGGCTGACTGGAGGTAATGGCTCTTAGCAAGCTTTATAAATCATTCCGCAGAGGATTTTGAGTGAGCGTTTTATTTAATAAGTGTGGAGAAGTGGGCTTTTATCCCAACAAAAGAGGTGGAAAGTTCACTGTAATTTCCAATGGATTACTGTATTTGGGGTAGAAGAAGTGATAGAAGACTCAAAGATATTGGTCTTACAGCAAGTTCCAATTGTATTGCCTCCTCTTTGGCTTGCTACTTGATCCATAGGAGCATCAAAGTTATTTATGTTGGAAAACAACACTTTGATTTAATAGCGCATAGGCAGGGGTACTTGGAAGGAATTTAAAAGCTCACTTTGAAAAGTTGAAAAAGTTGAAAACTCGAACATTAATGCTCTTGAGCTTTGGAAAAAGGTGGACCTGCAGGCCCATCCTAACACTGCAGCTCTTCTCCGTTTCTAGACTGTGTCAGAGCACGTCCTGAGAGCTGAGATTTTTTGCAGAAGGGAGGAAACAGGGTTCAGCTACAGGGGTTTCAAGGAGAAGCCTTTGTTCAGCCTGCTGGAAACTGGCATCCTGGCTCCTCGTCTCCTGGCTGCCTGGGATACCCACCTCTGTTACACGGGCTCTGAGTCCAGGCAGGGACCTCACCCTGGCTGCCAGGTCTGACGGTATTGGCCAGACTTTGCATCACCAAATGTGGCTTCTTTATAAAATGGTGAAGCCACTGCAGGAAGAGGGAGCACAATGCTGGCCTGTAGCAGTTTAAAATCTACTTGAAATGAACCACTTATGGTCATCACGTGGATTTTGAATGGTTGCTATGTAGGGATCCCATGGAACCTACTTCATCCCAAAAATATGAGAAAAGGCACTACGGTGTGCAAGTTCTTGGGTCTCAACCACAGCTCATCCAAGAAGCAACTAGGCTTTAGCCCTGCTCACACTCAGATTAGCGATGAGAAATCACCAGCTTCCTAGGTCATAGGAAACGGTTTCTTTCCAACCACAGAAGGAGAGCAGAATGAACTCTGAAGACATTTTGGCTTTAGCAAATGCGTATCTGGGCCCAGCAGCGCTGTGCATGCCAAGCACTGCTGGGCTTCAGAGGAAAGTCTGTGAAGAAATGATGCCACGGATGCTTTGTGGGGGTCAGCACATACGTCTGCTTCATGACGTCTGTTCGGCAGGCAGTCAAACACATTTGGTTTTCAGTTTCGGTAGCTCTCTCCGTGGCTTGTGTGGAGAGCTATAGCAGTCCTATCAAGTACAGACCTGTGACTTTTTTCTTATGAGAAATAATGAGAGAGCAGGTGGCCAAGCAGGTAGTTGTGATAGCGTTAACTGTCCCCCCGGCTCCTTGATTTCCATCCTTGAAAGGATGGAAAGCCATTTTTTTCAGGAGCAACATCCAGCGTTGTAAAAGCCAGGCTGTTCTGTACGCTCCTCTGGCACTGCCATCCTCTCTGCAATAACTTACAGGTTTTGAATAAAGACAAAAATTCACAGATATTTTTTTTTTCCCCCTTGAACACTCATCTGTCATGGAGCATCTCAGGAAATGAAATGCCCAACGATGCCTGAAATATTTCTTGTTGCGCGGGGTGCTTCATCACACTTCGCAGATAACCGCGTTCGCTCTTTCTGTTTGTTTGTTTGAAGGGTGCGTGCTTGCGGTGTCTGTAATTGAACAGCTTGCGCAGTGGCACAACAGTACAGTAAAGGCAGCCGTGGAGAGACTGTGCAACTACATACCTGGTAAGTACCAAATAAGACGCCATATGTTACACTGCTACCCCTGTATTTCTCTGTTAATTAAAAATTCACACGTGGAGTCTGCAAAAGCTTTACCCACTTCTCGTGCAGCATCTCAAATGAATGTAGCTGAAGGTGTTGTCTGCGGGGAAGTCAGTGGCGTGGCTCACTTGGCTTCAGAGCTGGGATTTTGTCCCAAAGTTAGAGTGAATGGGGTTGTATTAAGCCCATGCGTGTGTGAGCACCAACATATGCAGACCCCTTCCCTCCGTTTTTCTCCACTTTGTCTCTTTGTTAGCAGCTTAAGAACAGATTCACTCTATGCCCAACCACTCCTCTTTCTTGTTGATATGGATCTTTATAGCAACTGTGACGATGAAAATGTTTTCAGCAGCTATAGCAAGCCGCTGTTGTAAAACCTCAAAACTGAGCTGAGGTTGACAGGTGTAAGATGTGAGCATTTGGTCTGCACAGAAAAGCTATTGAAATGTAACTGATGACACAAATTTCAAAAGCGATAGCTATTCCATATGAATATGCGTAGACTCCCCTTTTCCTGCTCCTTATTTTATCCACCCAAAGGAGCTTAGCTGTCCGAATGCACATCCCTAAATAGAGAACGTTTTGAATGCCAAAATAGCTTTGTGCCTCACAGACCAATCCTATAACTATTTAAGTAACTAGATCTCACATTCATGATGTCTTTTTAATGTTATGAATGTAAAAAGAAGGCTTAGGATACTTCATTAAAAAGTCATTTATATAGGACTTCCCGAATTGTATCTCTGAGAAACCATCTTGCTCTATAGACCCTAGTTTCACAGAAGATGCACGTAGAATATTAATCCTCTCCTTTCTGAGAGAGGATTTCCCGATGTAGGATGGGGCAGGGAGGTAATTGCTGGGATTCATTCATTGATAGAATGACGCTTATCTGATTTCTATTCCATAAGTCATATCCTCAGTGTTTTAAATTACAGGCACATAACCATGAAGTTACAATTAGAAGCGCTGATCCTGCTATTAAAATACAATTTTCTCCTTTAAAATATGACATGCTAGCTCTATGTTCATGATTCACTCAGTGGACCTTGTTCCGCTGCCATGTCAAGATATTTCTTTTCAGCTGCCATTCTTTACACACATAAAATCCTATTATCCCTTTAGTTAAATCTGTATAATCCAGTTACCTTCTATGAGATGCATGGATACACCTAATAGAAAGAAACTGACCCTGAACTTGAAAGGAGTGAAAAATCCTGTGGATTGTGTGGGAGCTACAGTGTAACCCGATTTATCCTCTCTCGGGAGGTGAAGGCTGCAGCCCAGCAGGAATCAACAGCTTCCTCTTGCTGCTTGAAACAGTAGAAAGAAGTTTTGGATGCTCACAAGGAAAAAACGACTAAAGCAGGCCATGCCATTTCACCTGAAGGACCAATTTCGTTATGATACACATGCCTACAATTGATTGCAAGAGTAACAGCAACAAATTAATGGCAATGGGGATTTTTGCAGGGCCGAAAAGGGAATAAGAACTTGTGTGGTTTTTTTTAAGGGCCTCCTTTAATTTCAGTTATAATCAAGTTGCGGTTGGATCAAGCCTGCAGTGAAGTTATATGATGTTCAAGAACAAAAAATTTTAAGAGAAAAAGAGAGAAAAAAATGCATTACCTGTCAATCCCACTCAGTCCCGTAGGCTATGTAGAAACCACAATCGCATCCTTATTTATATGGAAATATTTGCAACGTGTGTGATTCAAGCGACGTGGCCAATAAATGTTCCTATGAATATAGGAACAGTAACACCACCGGTGAAGGAGGCTCTTGAGCAGGCAGAAAGGCCAGGTCTGGGGGAATGGGCAGTATTTACGGTGTAAGAGATGTTGTTAGCAAGAACGTATGTTTACCTGGATACTGGCTGACTGCCTGATGAAACAGAGATGTCTGATACCCAAAATGTGCTTTCAGACTGTCTGCCTCCAGCGTTGCCTCTGAGTCACGCTCTGCTTCTGTGTCGGCCACTGCTGTGTAAACACCTTAGAGCTCAAGTGGAAATGGCAACATGATTAATACCATCTTTCTTGCAAATATTTATCCCCTGGGTTTCAGCCAGAATTTGTGTTTCTAGGACTATGAAGCTATAGAGGAAAGCCTTCTGGACTTTTATCACGTAAGAAGAACAGTTTAGGAGGTCTTTTTTACCTGAAGCAGGGCAAAAGCAAGCGTACGCTCAATTTTCTCTAAATTTTCCAGCATTTAGTTTGGTTTAAGCTCTTCTCTGGCCCCTGAACACTCAAAGTTATTCATCATTTTCACTCTTTCTCTCTTTCTCTTTCTCTCCTTTCTGACTTACGCAGCTTCTCCCCGACAGAGCTTTCTCTCTGCGATACCCTCTCCTCGTGTGTGTTAGCAGAGCTGGAGGTTTGTGAAAGCATGAATGCTGGCTCGGAGGGCAAGTCCTGTAAAAACTGCCCACGGCTTGGGTCTGTTTTACTGGAAGCCAAAGCCTGAATGGCATCTGTTATCTTCCAGGAGGACTCTATGTGCGCAGCGATAGTTTTATGTTACTGCCGTTCTTTTTACCACCCATCATTTGTTACGCCATGGGGTAATTACATGTCAAGCTTCCCATATGCATAAAGAAATCAGCGCCTGGAAATCAGTGTGACCAGCAGGCCACCAACATCAGGTCCCCAGAACTGCCGGCCAGCCGAACCCTCCCCTCCTCACGGCCACCAGTACTGGTTAGAGCAGCCAGCTGGCTCCTCCAGGGCCAGAAACGTTATGGAAACTAGCCGGTTTGGGAAACTTATAAGGAGACCATCGCCTGTGATGCACCGGGAAGGTGTTGTGGACGCCAGTCACCTTCGGCAGGCTGCTGCAGGGAGCCAGGTGCCTCGCAGGCAAACCTCATCAGAGGTTGTTTTAATCAGCGATGATACCAAACACAGGGTTATTGATGTCTGCGATGTCTTTCCTTTTAGGTGAACAAGAATAAAATGTAATTCTAGCCAGGAGACCAATTTTTAACTTGCAGATTGCTTCTAAAGAGCCAATAGAGAGGAGTTATGTGGCAAAGGAGGCAAAGAAATGAAGCTAATAACTTGATTGAAATAAAACACCTGGCATGGGATAAGAAAAATCAGCTATCGTAGTTACAGAAGCTGCCTGCAACACCGCATGAGTAGGAGGGTGTTGGAGAAATTATTTTTTCATTCCCTGCTATGCCTTTCTGGTCCCAGTCCTCCTTTCTTGGGTGCGGGTTGCCAGCCGGGGTGTCTGCAGTCCTGGCAGGAGAGCAGCTGCGGGAGCAAGAGCACACCCATGCCCGCTGATGGAGTCGGTGCTGCAAGGTTTTGTACCCTCCCTGGCCAAAACCTACCTACCTTGTATGCAGCAGACCCCCAGCCCTTTGCATGTCCAGCCTGGCAATGGTTAAAATTGAATATTCAGCCCAGAGTTGGAGGGAAGTGGCTGCTTTGGGTGTTTCTAAAATTTTTCTTTGGTAAACAGAAGGGTACTCCATTTTTTCTTCCCCAAGGACAGATAGTTATCTGTCTGGGTAATGGAGGTGTAAGAGAAAACGACGCCTCTCAGGAATTTCAGGAGCTGCAAGTTTGTCGTCGTTGCTGCACTTGTGTGAACCTGCCTCTTCAGGACTTTTCACAACACCATCCCTGCCGAAACAAGGTCTGACACCTCCTTTGCGGGATACGTGTGGGGTTTAACCGGCTCTCATCTGTTCAGGCCAAGAAACAGTCGACTTTCCTTTGTGGGAACTATCAGATCAGTGCTACCACCATACCTGTTTTCAAAGCCCCAGTCTCTCCCACAAGTGTCTTTGCTCAGTGGTTATGAAATGGTGTGGGGACCATTTTTATTTTACTACAGTACATTAAAGAAATCTCTGACGAACTGTCTTCCAGAGAGCACGGAGGGCGTTTTTCACCCAGATTGAAGAAAGCCACCTGAGCCAGCATCCCGAAAAGGCACACGGCTGTAGATTGTGAAAGGAAGCCAAATGAAAAGTGTCAAATATTTGTTTGAATGCAATTACTCCTGCGCAACTCCTGCTCCACACAAAACAGATTCTCTTAACTCACACAAACTCCCCAGAAGCTCAGAGGCAGCTCTAGCAGTAGCATCCAGTCCTACATCACTTTCTGCACTTTGATTTATGTATTTGTTTTCTTTCTTTCTTGCCAACCTACTGAGCTGTTTGTTTAAACGGCTTAGAAAATGCTGCGGCATGGGATGATTTCTTTTGACTTTTCCACGATGCCATACTCAAAACATTTGACAAATGTTATTTATCCTTTTTAGTCTTTATCGTGTGGCTTGCCTAAAGGCAAGGTTAGAAATTCCCGTTTTCCCATTCTCTGAAGTGATAGATTCACGCACCTTCCCCTAAGATAAATCAGCATTCACCTTAATGAACAAAATCCTGCTGTATTTTGACTGTTATAAAACCAGTTTCACTGTGCTCAGTAACTTTAAAGAAAACCGTATGTTTTCTAGAAAAACTGCAAGGTATCTGTTACGTACTTGCTGAACTTTATGGACCGCACATAGCTGAACTGTAAGTATTGTTGTGCCCTCTCAAGTCTTTGCTTAGTTCGTTCTTTACATGTATGGATGTGCTGTCAAGTTGAAGCGCAGGGGTTTCATTCTTAAAAACCGCATTATTATTAAAGAAAAGATGCTCGAGAGTGATTCTGGTTTGGCATTTGGCATAGCTATTCCTGAGTGAATAAATACAGGCTGCCACTGGCAACCATTTTCATACTCCATTTGAATCTCAGATCAGGCCCACCTGGTGTAATTGCCTTTTGAAACTCTGCTCGTTTGGCTGAGGGAGGAATTTGAATAACCCGTGTGTGCGAGACAGGTTCGACAAAGTCACGCTACTGTAATACTTGGCTCTTGCTTTCCCTTCTGCCTTTAATCAGACTTTCTAATTGTCAGCCCCTACATGGTCTCAGCCCCGACCTTGATACACACTCTTGGGGAAGCCTACTAAGTAATTTAAGTGATTAATAAAATAAAATGTAGGTCATTTTATTCCTCTTTGAAAGTTCTTAGTTTAATTAACAGAGCTTTTTCTAGACCGTCTTCCTCCCTAGGGTTCTTATTTTTATTTTTAAAACTAGCCAAGGGACTGCAAAGTGCTTACAGGACTAAGAAGTGCTATAATCAAACATTTTAATTTAATTCCTGATTAGCTCAGAGGTGTGTCCCAAAAAAAGAAAGAAGCAATCCTAGCACTTGTGCTGGTGATTAAAGGTTAAGGATCTTTGAAGAATTTCTGGTTATTTTCTTGAGTTAATGATTGAACATTCATGTGTGCCAAATTGCATATGCATTAACTTTAACCTTTAAATCTTTGTCAGAATTTTGATTGATTAAAAACCAGAACAGTCATAACGTATTTGATTTAGGTGCTGCATATAAAGCACGGTGCTTTTTCATTATCCTGTGATCCAATTTTAAATGCTGAATGGGATGTGGTGGCAGAAAATTGTTAGGACCCAACACCGTACCGAGCAGCGATTACGGGCCACAGTGAAGTGAGCTGAGGTTATTGTTTGGCATTGGGGAGATTTACCTTCCTGTGAAACTAGCTTCTACTTTCAAGCACCCAGAAGAACATAATAGTCTTTGTTTTCGCACCATTTCCTTCAGCATAGACAGGGAAATGAACGCCGATGTGGTCTGCCATTCCTTGAAGCTGTGTAAACAGGATCCAGGACAACCTCTTTGTCATCTCTACCCTCCTCCAAAGGTGAGTTGGTTTTCCACTTTTTTCAAAGCTACAGATTGTGGAAGGTCTTTTAAGCTGGAACTGAACAGTACGGAGGCTTCCAGTGCACAGGCATTGTGTGTGGGAAATAAACTCCAACATTTTGTGCATGGACACCTTTAGAAAATATCTGTTTGAATGAAAGGTACATAACACACGTTAGCTGTATGGAGCATCAACAACATGGTTGTCAGAAAGTGGGAATTATGGGGCCAAATTATCTTGTACCAGTCCGGGTCAGAGGAGTAGGGAAAAAAATCTCGCTTTCTCCAGACTTTATTGTTAAGCAGTACAATAAGCCCAAAGCAGATACTCAGCTGAGGTTCATCTATGCCACTGTGTTACCACGGCATGACGAGTTATCCCCACATTGCCTCATCTACTGTGGCAGCCTCTGTAGGCGCCAGTTCCCCGCTGCAAATGCGGGACGCTCTGACTTGGGTTAGTCTGCAGTGCGAGAGGTTTAAGCTAATGCGCATAATCCTTTGCCGCAGGATGGAAAGGTATTTAATTACCACCACTTTTGTGATGTACAGTTACTTGCTACACCACGGTGACTTGATTGCATGTCCAAGACCTTTGCTACTCGGACGCATACATATTTGCATGGGTGTCTAAATAGATACAGGTTTGGGGGGGATTTTTTGGTTGTGGGATTGTTTGCATTTTTTTCCCAGTCATCATGTAGCCCCGGTCACACTAAAAGGTGTGAGTGATGGTGGTTGGTTGGCAGTGTCGAAAAGCAAGTGATTCACTTAGGCATATATTTTTTGGAAACCTTTGTCCTTGCATCTGGATGGATAAAGACATGTTTGATTTCTAAAGGTTTGTATAAGATGTTTTACATATGGCCTCATTCAACACCCATTGAAATCAGTCAGAACCTTTTAATGGGCTTCGGTGAGCCGTGGTTCATCTCCAAGATGGATTTAGTCCTGCCAATATTAAGACCTGGGGAAGCACTTGCCTTCCGAGAATGGCAGTAACATTTGTTTAGTAGCAGATGTGTGTCCCACATGATGACAATGTTCCATGCTATGCCAACATGGGTATATATGCGTGTGCAACCCAGCAGGTGTGAAAGACGGTGAGTGCAGGCAGTAAAGAGGGCCCACACTAACCTGACCGAACCAGGATGTTACCCAAACTTCATCAAACGGGCTCCTTCAGAAATTCTGCTTCTGAACTGGTAAAACAGTTCATGGGTCCTTCCACCCTTCCCCGAGGTACATCAGAACTACCCTATTGCAGAGTCTGCCTTAATAATTGTCAGGTCTTTACTCACCCCACAAACATCCTGGAGTCTCCAGCACTTTCTGCCCTGGTAATTGCATGTTTTTTCCCCTCCCCTGCACTTTTAAGAGCAGCAGAGACCCTGGCAGTGACAGGGGCCTTTCTTTTTTCTTTTTAGTTTTTTTTTTTAAATTAGGAGTCCTGAGGGAAAGGTGAGAGTACAGCAAAGGTGGCAGGCTCCTCCAGCTCCCAGTGTAGCAGGTCACCCAGGAGGATGGCAGGAGCTGTAGCAATGGTGGCTGTACATGCACCGCGCTCCCAGCCTGAGAGTTACATTTTCACATGGACTTATTTCCTTTTGTGGGGGAATAAAGAGAAGTAGAAACTACCCTGCACCCTAACTTCTGCTGGTGGCAGAAGTGCAAGGTGCCTCTTGAGGTGAAAGGGGATGCAGGCAGCGAACTGCACTTGAAGAGAGGGATGGACTCTCCGTGGCTGCATGGTGACCTAGGCTAATGAGTCTGGAGAGAGGGGCTGTTTAAACTGAGGTGGCTCCCATGCAGAAATTAGAAGATCTGTGGTGAAATGCTTGGCCTATCAACCAGAGAGGACAGGCTGCCACTCGTAGGGTTGCTGTTAAATCTTTGGTGACCTCTTCCCATCTCTCAGAGCAGGTGTGGGACCAAGCTGTTGACTGCTTCCACCTCCAGCAACAGCTCCAATGACTGCACTTTCTGCAAGGAAAACAACTGAAGATGGGGTTTTTTTTGGTTTTGTTTTCTAAACAAAATTTGGACTCTCATTTGCATGGCCTGGAGAGTGTCCATCTCAGTGAGTGGCTCAAGCAAACCCTCTCCCTCCCAAATGGTAGTTAAATACTTTTCTGTCGAGGTTTTTTACCAGGAATAAGGGAACTCTACCAACAAAACAATTTTACTACCTCGACTGTGCCCACCTTTTCAGCCACCTTGCGCCCTGAGACACCTGGAGGAGGCTGGGGGAGATGGGAGAAGAACAGCACATAGAGTTCACGCTCAAGTGGTTGATAAATTGCCCACAGTAACTCTGTGACAAGTCAGACTGAGTGAAGATGAATTATGGGTGAAAAAAAATAATATACAGTCAGAGACACAGATGCATAAAATGCAGTTTACCTCACATTCGCTTCTTTGGTTTGTAATTTGATTGATCACTTTGGTTATATGAGCCTGCAAATGTTGGCTCAGTCCCCTGCCAAGTGTTTGAACAAGACTTTAATACTAATGACTGTTTTGTTTGACTATATTGATTTTCAGGTACTTCATTTATTCATTTTGACCTTTGGATGCCCATTTTCCCAGAATTAGTATCATATTTGCACTGGCAAAGGGAGTAAAACCAATATAGAGTTACTTGCCCTTATAAGGCAGTATAATGTTCAGGTTGTTATTGCCTTTAAGGTGGCAAATATCAAGGTGTAGCTGCTTTTGCAGTCAATAGTTAATTTTGTTCTGTTTCTGTGATGTTGCACGAGTGAGATCGTGTGTCTTGCGGAAGGAACGGCCCCTGCTTCAGAGGCCTTGCAAACTGTCTACATAACGGAGACACTGCAAGCCGAGTAAATGATACGTGCGTTATATTACATACTTCCCTGGTCTCTGACAAATTAGCCCAAATTAATTTTTTTTGCCAACCTGCTTGGAGCCATTAGTGCTCTGTGATTATTCTAGGGGACTTGGCTCTAATCATGAATAAAAAATATTGCTCCACTTGCATGGAGTGCAATGCTCTCAGCGTGGATCTGGAGGAGGAGAGCATCTAACCTGGACAAGGGCGACTCCGTTGCGGGGGCTTCCCAGGGACTTGGTCAAGGTGGGCTTCCCCGCTGGTGGGCAGTTTCAGAAGCAGACCTCTGATGTTGGTGGGGAAGTGTGGAAGGGGCACTCGCAGCTCCTGGGGATCACCAGCACAGCTGCGAGCCCCTCATTGCCACCAGTGGCCTACAAAGCAGAGACTGGGCCAGGGCTGGAAGTGTAGGTAGATGTGCGTGCGTAGGCTCTCCCATTGCATGTTTCTTGCCCAACAAGAGGTTCTCCTCTATCCTTAGTTTGAGGGTAGCAACACTGGGGACTCCTTCAAGTCAGGGGGCAAAATAATAAGGTGCATCAGAAGCGTAGGCTTACCACAGGTAGCTGAAAACTGGGCAGTATCTAGAGCTGGTGTAATATGCCTTTGTGGTTTAAGCCACATCAACAGCAGATACTCTTTAACATTGGCTGCAGCACCGCTCCAAAACACTGATGGTGGGTACAAGTATCCAAGCTAGCTGGTTTAGGATGACTGGGTATTTTTTAGCCAAAAAAAAATAGGTTAATCAGCTCGCGTGGTGGAGGACTTTCTGCACCAGGTCCTGTGATACAGGGACGTTCCTCCAGCGAGTGAAAAGGGCTGAAATAAGGTGAGGGGGTTTAGGCACGGCCTAACAAGCTCCCCTTCTGGCCCCGGGAGTGAGCAGGTTTGCAGGAGATTTTTCTCAGCTTGTCTCTAGATTGTTTTAGGCCAGCTGGTCTGTTCAGTTAAATGGCAATACTTTAATTGATTTTGTTGGGGCCAGAATAATGGCTCGACTTCAGCACTGGAGTCCTGCCGCTGGCAATCTTAAACGGTCTGTGTTGGAAGGAGCTTGTACTCTTTTTTTCTGCTTTTCAGAGTGCCTCTTCTCTTCCCCATCACTTTTCTGCTCTGGATTATTAGAACTTGTGGCTGGAGAGTTTAGCTTAATCTTCAGTAGTAGGATTTTGTTATCTTACGTCAGCAAAAATATACATATTTATGCTACTGTCATTTTATCTTACCAAAATAAGCCTCATTGCCACAAGAACTCATGCTGGTTCATGTCCCCTCTATCGGGTCTTTCACTCGCTTTGCGAAAAGCAAAAGCCACATCCCTCACGGACATTACTGCTGCCAACCTGCTCTTTGACAAAGTAGGAGCCAACCAATCCTGGCTGGAAAAAAAGCAACCCTTTGCGGTTTCATGAAATAAAAATACTCCCCCTATTTTCTCTCTTTTCTCCATCTCTTTCAGTGAGAGCTTCCCAGGGAGGTGAGGCAGTTTCCTCCTTTTGAGACCACAGACCATAAAGCAAGCATCTGGGAGGCAGGCTAGGGCCTGGGGAGCAAGATGCCCTCCTTTTAGCCTTTCTTTTAGGAACTAGGTAACATCTCCTGAAATGTGAGTTGTTTCTGCTGCAGTCAGAACTGAGCCCTGGAGAAACAACCTGCAGACAAACGATAGCAGAAGGCACAGTTTGAGCATTAGTTCTTCCTCTTTTACTCGTTTCTCACAATTTCCCCTGCTCCTCTTCACTGGCAAAAAATAACATGGAAAAAATAAAAATAATATAATAATAAAACAAAAAAAAATTTAAAAAAGCCCAAACGAAAAATCAAACCACTCCCAAAAAACAAACCATGCAACCCCAACCTTCCACTCAATAAACCTGAAGAAAACAGGGTGGCAGGGAGTTTGCAGGGTGCTGCCTGCAGTTGTGTCATACCGGTGCAGAAGCTGCCCCAGGCAGGACTCCTTGAAAACAAGTCTCAAGCGGCCCACGGGCGCAGCCGCATTTGGGGTGGAGGGCTGGCAGACAGAAGTGTGAGGACAAGGAAGCGTTGCCCGTGGATGCTGACTGCGTTTTGCAGAGGCAAGCTAGAAAAAGTGAATCAAAATATTCCATCCGGAACACACAGAGTCCAAGTCCAAAAGAAACAAGTGGCGTAAAATGAGCAGAAGTCAGAGTAATTGCCCTGGGAGGAGAAAGGACCGAGTCAGGTTTTGCGTGTTTCAGATCTGGGCTTGCAGGGAAGGTCCCTATTTCGCGTTCAGAGCACATATCGTTTGGTTTGGCTGCCCCGTGCAATCGTAAAGATTCCCCCTACGGTCTCTACAAGATGAAAGGTGGGAGATGTAGAACAAATCCCAGTTTTGCCAGTGCTGTTTAACAAGCTCTGCGGCGTTTTGGTACTTGGGTGTGCATACTCCTGGTAAAAGGATGATGAAAATGAGTTAGAAGGGAAACTGTTGGAGTGTTTTGTAAATATCCGCTCTCCTGGGAAAGAGCTGGCTAACAAGAATGATAAATGAGAGACAATTAAAGTTGGCTCGTGTGTTTATGATGAGAAATAGATCTCTTTGTGAAAAACTCATTACTGGGAATACATGGGCTCTGTGGAGAGCACTGAAAGGCAGCAGTGAATGAAATCCCAGTGACCCCCCTGACCCCATCCATGACGTGGATATCTTGTGTACTGCCGAGCAGCAGGGCTGTGCACATTCGGGTGGACGGAGCTCGCTGCTCCCCAGGACCTCCACACACCCTCCGGGCAGTGTCTGCGAGTTCATCCATCGGCTGCTGGAGCCCAGGGAGACTCTTCCTCGGTGGGGTTTTCATGCCATGGGAAAGAGAGGAGGCTGCTTGCTAGCCGAATTGCAGCAAGAGGTGTTTTATGGGCTGTGTGGCCTTTGGTGACATGGTGGTGTCAACCAGGGGTTACAGGTGACCCATGAAACCAAAAGTGTTTTCTCCTGGATGGGTGTTTCGGCTGCCGGTCCTCCACAGGCCACCCTGGAGTCCTGGCCGCAGTAAATTCTACAGTGGGAGGAGATCTCATCCTTAGCATTTCAGAGAGAGTATTTGCTACACGAGGGGGCAGTTCAGCCTTTTCCTCCCTTGTTTTCTGCTTTCTGCGTGCAATATTGCCGTAGCTATCTGAAGCGTGTGCTTCTCATGCGCTGCTGCTGAGAGCGAGAAAGGTGTCTCCTCTCCTGCCCAGCAGAAAGGGATTGAGGAATCTTACCTCTCTGGAAATGTGTCATGCATCATACTCAATTTTAAGCCATTTTCCTCATCTAGATGAGTCTTGAGTTATTTTATAGCAGAAATGACAGCAGCTGGTAACATACAACATAACTATGCCAAATGCAAGATGCATGTTTGTTTTGGGGGACAGCAGTTGCCCCAGGGGAAGAAACTTAGGAAACAGTGTCTTGGCTCCTTCCTAGCGTCTCCCATCTATTTGTGACATAGCCAGATTTTTATAAGACTATAGACACCCTGAATTAAGCATATATTAAACACATATATTAATGTGACACATATATTAAAAAAGAATAACTTAGAAGTCTGTGTTTCTTGCTGCTTATCGTTATTCTTCCTTATCCCTTTATATTGTTCACTATAAATTTTTGACCCTTGACTATCACAGTTAATTAATTTGCTTTGATCACTGCCTAAATCAATTAAAATGACATGCTAAATTTTATCTCCAGTTAAAAAAGGTTGGTAATGGTTGCTTTAAATGCAAATGTATGCTGCTTTAATATTCCAAGCTGGCATGCCCGCTGTTCAGTAAGGTGCCGTCACTCGAGGGATATTTCCTTTTTTTCCAAATGCTTTAATACTACCGCTTGGCAAAGCATACTTTTTTTTCCCCGCATGTTGAGTTCCTGTAGCTCCAGCCAGATAAATATAAATATAAACTTGTGCTGAGCTTTACCTTGGAGCCCTCAGGCCCAGTTGGTGTGAAGCGAGCCATTATGTCCTTAGGCTGGGCTGTAGGAGAGACTGACGGCAGGTCATCGTTGGACAGAACAGTCTGTCCTTGCTAACCATTTTGATCAGAAACAAAGCCCTAACACATTTGTGATACACCAGATTTTTCTTTCCTTTTGAAACATTTTAAAAAGGTAATTGATTTTAATCTCTTTTTTTTATTTTTTTTTTTTTAATGATCCTCAAAGCCTACAGAACAAAAGCAGTAATTCATTCCGAAAGAGGGCAAATGGTCAGTATTTTCAGACCTCCTCATGCTGAATGCTGAGGGGAAGGATGGAGGCCATCACGCAGATACTGTCTCACAGCTATGACTGTTTGCAAAGGTGCCCTACAAAAAGCAGGATGCCATATAGGAATTATCATCACTGAGATGGAAGAATATTGTCCAAAAGTGAAAATGGAGCAGCAGGAGGGACCACGCTGCTGTTACCCTGCCAAAACCAAATGCTTTTGCCTGAAGTTTGCACCCAGGTCTGCAAGCTCGGCTCATCTCAGGGGCACTCAGCAAGTGGCTGTCTCCTGAGCAGGGCACCCACAGCACAAACTTAAACCACCCTCCCGGCCCCCTGTGACTAGCTTTTTTTTTTTTTCACTGACGTTGTGGGATCTTCTTTTTCCTATGGGAAGACAAGGCTGAATTTAGGAAGCGCGGTTCATCAGAGCTGTTAAAGAGTTGTTCAACATTTTGGACTGCATGAGCATATCTGTGACATCTCCCCACCTCTGTGACTGGCTAGAGTCCTTGTAACGGGAAAATCAGTGTGGTCCTTCTGTGCTGGGGCCACATTTCTTAAGGCCGGGATAAATACTTAACAGCAGAGTTAATTTAATTTATTTATTTATGTATTTGTTTGTTTATGTGTTTATTTATTTATTTATTATTATTTATTAATAAATAGTCCCTGCTTACTCCCCATGCCTCAGGGTTCAGCCAGGCAGTGCCCAGGGCTGTGGACCTGGAAAATGCGTTGGTTGAGGTTTTTGCAGTGGCAGAGCTTAGAGGGAGGCTTGAGAGCAGGACCTCAGCAGTTCTTGGGCAGTTCCTGGCCATAGGAAGCAGCCGTCGCTGTGCGTTCCACCACAGCCCTGCTGCGCCACGTCCGTCCTCCTGCTGCCAGCAGCGCTGGTCCCTGGCTGTCACTCACACTCACAGTGTGTGCCCCTTGCACAAAATTTCTTCTCCTCCTTTGAGGAGCATGTGTGTAAAAGGGAAGGCATTTGGGCAATTATTAGGATGTCACCCGTAGTTATAACCCACAGCCTTATGATTGCCAACATGTTCTCCTTTGATAAGGATAACTTTCCATAGTCTTCTCTTGCAATGGTTCTCCCACTCTTCCTTTCTTTTTAGGAGAGGGTGGGGAGAGCATATGTCATTCGTTTCAGTCGCCAGTCCAGCCCAAACTATGATGGTATAGGTACCTCATTTTGGAAGAATCCCAAAATGCTTCTGTAGCATAAATTTGCATGAACCCCATAGAAAACCAATCTTGCCACTGTCCGTGAGAGCTTGCCCTCCAGGGCAGGTATTTCCAGAATAAAAAACTAACCTTCCTAGATCCTAAGCAGGAGATTTGCCTTCCAAACTCTGTTCCCTGCTTTGTACCTTCCCATGCGCCAGCTGTTCCCCTGCTGAGGTGAACCTTAGCTGAGAATAACCTTTATCCATGCAAGACCAAACGATTCCTCTGTAGCCTTCCTCAGCAAGTCAGACCAGCATCGTGTGTGTAATCCTCTTTTGACCATCTAATGGATGAGTTGTTCTTCATCGGGAGTCACTGGAGAAGTCTGTCCTCTGCAGCTCACGCAGTGCTGTCAGGATATGAATCTCAGCTCTTTAACCCATCTGGACTTTTCCTTAGGAAATAAATGATGCCCTGGAGCAAAATAAATGAACTCTTACAACTGGAGTTTCATTGGGGGTGATTGGATAATTGATTGTTAGTCCAATAAGAAGTAACTGATGATGAGTTTGTGGACTCATACATCATTTTTGTGCTGTGACTGAAAAAAAGGAAGAAAATGGGGAGAAAAAAATGGTAGAATACTGTGAGACTGATCTGTTTTTTTCTGTTTTGTTTTGTTGGGTTTTTTTTTGTTCTTGCTCTCCTAGGTGGGGCTGAGTACTGCAATAAGGAAAGCAAAAAGGATTATGAAGAATTCCAAGGATCTGGTAAGAAATCAGTGCCATTAGGGTGTTTTACGCTGTACCTGCATTTTATGAGGAGTCAGTCCTTGCTTATTTTGCCTAATTGTGAACTTGCCTGATCATCATCATTGAATTGAACGCCGACTCACTCCTACCTGGTATAGGATCTGCTCTATCAAGTGACACTGGGAAGAAGGAGAGGGTGATAACAGAGAGGAAATATGAAAGTATGGGGGAAGAAGAAAAAAACTCGTGAAAAATGCAGACTGCTTGTAGAGTAGGGATAATTGTCTATATCCATCCAAGACACAAATTTGTGTCTGAAATTCATGCAGCAGCTGAGGATATAATCTGTGAGCTCCATAGTACAGCTCCACGCTGAGGCACTTGCTTGTGCTAGCCCAACTCACCTTTAAGGCAGGCAGCCTTCAAAAAAATGCAAGCAGGCATAGATTTTATTTAGATTTTTTTACGAAAGCAGGAATTTTCCACTTAGCCTTGCCCTATGCTTTTCCATGCAGAGAAGCTTCCTTCCTTCCTTCCTTCCTTCCAGCTTCTTGCAGTGTTTATTATTGCTCCTCCTTGTTTCATGTTTCTTCCTTATCCCTTGTCGTCCCTGCCTTGCCCTCGTAGCCATATGTAAAGGGAAACCACTTGAACTGAGCCACTGCCTTGGAGCACAGTGACTGACTGCACTTTGGGGTTGTCTGAAACTCAAGCAATGGCCTGAATGCAAATCCTGCATAGTTTTCCTTTATTTTTAAGAGGCTGCTTTAGCCTCTAAACTTGAAAACTGGGATTTGAAATCTTTCCGCCTCCACCGGTTTCCAGATTTATAGAGGATCTCTAAAGGGTAGCAGAGAAGAGAAGGGCAGCTTTTATTCTGCTGGGTTCACTTATATGAGTCAGCTCAGCCATAGAGTTTGCTCCGGTTGTCTTCAGGCACTTAATGCAGAGCAAATGTTTTTGCTGTTTGTGAAGAACTTCTCGATATTGCTTCTTCCTGAATCCTCACTGTGATGCTACTCACAAAAGTGAAAATTGAGGTGCCTAATTAGCCTTTGGGCAATTGCCAAATTGCCAAGCCAGGGAAATAAACAATGCGCTGGAGAGGCGGGTCTCAGCTCCTGCAGAACAGCAACCAGCAGGATCTTATTCATTTTCCTTCCTGTTCAGCGCTGTGCTGCTGATGGCCTGAGATTTCCGCTCAAGTTACGTGAAATTTCTAATGCCCTTTCCTTGGGTGCAAGTCACCATGTTAACACCTGCAGCGAGATGCTCTTGAGTCGAGGAGTTCCTCTCTGTTAGCCTGAGCCCGGGCGCAGGTGCGGGGATGGAGAGGTGCTGGTGGCGTCTCCCAGGACACAGGGCTCCTTGGTTTCCTCACGCGTGCTTCTACCCTTGGCACATTGGGCTGTGTCCCTTGCATGGCCAGCCCTGCCTGGCCTCTGTGGGCCATGCATGCCATGTCCTTTCAGGCTCTCCTGGGTAGGGTGGCATGGTTGGCATCAATCTTTGGGTGCAATGGGGTCTCCTTCCAGCTTGCCTCTACTCTCCCATATCCTCAATGCTGCTTGATGCCCTGATGCACTTCTGTCTCCCTTGCTCTCTATCGTGACACCCTTGGCTTCTTCCTGCTCCTACTTGCCTATTTAGCAGCAGGAGGGATGAGCAGACTGTACCTCAGCTAGAAGCAGCAAGGCCTTGGTTATAGTTGGGTTTCTCCAGTCAATGTGTTTCTAAACCCACAATACAAGCTCAGTTCAAATTAAAACAAGCGTAATGCGGTTGGTTGGGGCCCTTCTGCAGTTATTGCTAGCACGTTCCCTGTAACGATCCTTGTTGGAACTTATTTTAAAGCTAGAAAATTAAAACTAACAACATGTCTAGAAGCATTACTGTCTCTCGCAACTTCTGCGTCAGCTGGGTTGTGGTTAATTTCATTTCAAATGCAGAAAAACAGTGTAGTAAGAAACACAAGGAAGATCTCCAGGAGAGAGCACAGCATGTATCACGCCTGCATAAGGCCCGTATCCCAGAGTGGCAGTATGTGATGAACTGGTAGGAAAACCACCTGCACAAACTGAATGCTGCCAAATCATGGTCTGTTCACCTGCCCAGCTACATACATGTGTCAGTGAGCGGGGGCCAAAGCAGCTGAGGTGCTCTCGCTGCTTGGGGAGAGGGTTTCCTGGCTGAACGTGTGGCTGAGGATCCAGAAACACCCTGTCTGTGGTAGGACATCTCTGCATCCACACTGGTGGAGAGAGAAAAACATTCACCTGGCTGGCCTCTTTTATGCTGTGGCTCATTCTGGACAGCAATGTCAAATTGTCTTTGCTCATTCTTCCCATATCTGCTATTTTGGTTGCTTTTGCCCCTTTGGATATTTGGGGAAAGCCTTCTGAAGAGGTTCTTGCAAGTTAGCTTTCCCCATCTTTGCTTGGCAGCTGTGTGTGACTGTGCATAAAAAAGAGACATGATTATGGCTGTTGGTAATGAGAATGGGAGGTCTGTCTGGCTTCCAGGGGGGTTCTATTTACTGGGCATTTCTTAGGATCATTGTGGTCTCGGGGAAAAAGAAAAGGTATTTTCCAGATGTAGAGATGCAGTGAAAATGGCTGCAACCCAAAAAAATCTAATAAATGTCTCCATTCATTAAAAGTAGTGAGCCATCTGTGAGCGACTGCCTTAAACGAAACACCAACAAGGATTAGGGGCTCATTATTATTCCTTTTTGTAAAGCGAATTAAAATAATTACGGAAATGTCATTAGAGAATGTTAACAGGCAATGAATAAAATATTGGTGTTATCAATCACTTTGAGCACCTCTAGCGCTAACTTTTTTTATGGGTGGAGAAGATACTAAGAGGCATCATTGTACCACAGCAGTGAAAGAATGACAAATAGAGCCATGGCGGTGGCATTTAATGAGAGCAAGCACCGTGCGTACAATCCTGCCATGACTACATGGTGCCTGCAGCTCACAGCCTGGCAGTGGGAGAAGTGGGAAGGCACGGGGGGAGCCAAAAGGGAACTGCAAGGCAGAGGCGGGGGATGAACCAGTCTCCTGCCCACCCACTCATGGTACGCAGGGGCAAGTAACCCATCTCCTCCCAAAACCACATACTGCAGACGTAGCCTTTCTCTGCTGGGAAGGGCCCTGCAGTGCCTGCTCACCTGTGCTCCCCCACTCTCTCGCTTACATGTGCACATGCAAAGATTATCCCTTTTTTTTTAACCCTGTGATCCTTGCTAACTCTTTAAGAGTAGCCCAAGACACCTTCAAAGAGCAGATGAGCTGCTCTCCTGCGCATTCCCAAGCAGAGCTACAGCATTACATCTGGACCTCACTGTCCCACATGCTGTGGGGATGCCAGAGGCTGCTGTGCTCATCCCTTTTTTTTTAACCCTGTGATCCTTGCTAACTCTTTAAGAGTAGCCCAAGACACCTTCAAAGAGCAGATGAGCTGCTCTCCTGCGCATTCCCAAGCAGAGCTACAGCATTACATCTGGACCTCACTGTCCCACACGCTGTGGGGATGCCAGAGGCTGCTGTGCTCCGGGACACTGCTGCAACTAGTCCTCAAAGCCCAACTGTACATCACCCGTGCCATTTCCAGGGCACCATCACGCCAACTGTTCCCACCAAAGTTAGGCGGTCTCTGGGGCTGCTGGATAGTCTTCCTTTGAAACTCATAGAGATTCAGTTGGCAACAATTTTCAAATTACTAGCTGAGAAAAAGGCAGGAAAGTTTTTATTCTACTTACAGCAAAGGCTGTAAGTAGACTTTAAATGCAGCCTGTGAGCAGATTGAAAGGTTTTATTTATGTGTTTATTTATTTATTTATTTATTACAAGCCCTGTAGTTTGTCCTTCTGGTGCAGTTTCGGCTCCCTTAACTTCAAAGGCTTTACATGCTGTGACTTAGGCTGAAGTGAAAAGCCCATCGCTCAAATGAAGACACTGCAAATCTTAGCTTGATGGAAAGCTTTAAGAGCCTCTAGCGCTTTTGTAGGCAGCGCTGGGATGAGTCCTACATGGAGGAGGTGGGGGAAGTGGCTTCTTTCCTCTTTTCAGGAAGGCATACGTAGGTTTGCAAAGCTCTTTGAGAAAAGCTGGCATCTTGCTTGCACGCTGCCCGTGCTCTCTGCCTACCTGGCCATACACGTGTATGCACACCCAGAGAGCAAAGAGGAGGTCTGTGTACCTGCTGTGCTGCAGAAGGTAGCCCTGTGGCAGCCAGGGTGTCAGACAGCTTAAATACAGAGGTGCAGAGGGATGGGGAAGAGTGCAGGGCAGCTGGAGCCGCAGCAGTGGGACCAGGTTGGTCTTCCAGTTCCGGGGAAGGTCCCGCTCCCTGGCTGCTTTTGGCCATTTCTATTCACTTCTTCTGTGGTTGTATTCTGGTTTCTCCTTTGACTCCACCAACACTCCCTCCACCTCATGGCCCCCTCCAAGCCAGTGCAACTCCAGCCTTGTCATCTGAGAGTGTTGGACAGAGCTGAAGAGAGTTAATTGCTGGGGTTTTTTTTTGTAGGATTCTTGTCTCTCCAACTTTCCTGCTTTTTTCCTCCTTTGGTTTCTCTATTGCATCCTTCAAAAAATGCACTGTTACAGCTCCACCTGCCCTGCAGGTGTCCCCCACAAGGTACCTTGGTCACTTCGGCCACCAATGCAAATGTTGGCTACCATCTTTGTACTAGGGGCTCTATCCCCTCTTCACCACCCCAGCTCACCTCTCCACATTTGAGATCTGCGGGTGACCTTCTGCTCTGGCCAGTGAGACACCCTCATCTCCATCACCCCTTGTTACCTGTCCAAGCAAGCACCTTTCTGCTTTCTCTGGAGCTGCGGGGCAATGCCCTGTGCACCATGGCACCACCGCCTCGCTGCCCTGCAGTGCTGCCACAAAGTTCTCCTTTGTCACTCAGATCTTTGTGCCCATATAATGCCCCTCACAGTGACTGATAGCCTTTCATTGTCCTCTCCTGAGCTGTATTCAACCTTTATCTTCTGTTTTCTGTTAGATTTGGGTTGTAATCTCCTTAGGGCAAGGACCATCTCTTTCTTTTTCTCTTGGTGCGTATAAAGTGTGTAACACAAGGGAGTTGGTCCAAGGACAGAGCTCTTAAGTGCTGTGGCCATATAAATAATTACCCTTCTTTGCATAAAGTTATGAGTGTGCCCATCTGCTCATCTGCTCTGTATTTACATGCTGAATGCAGCCTTAGTGAACACAGTTAATTAGACTGTGCACCGATTAGTCCTCTGTATTTATAGACCACTTGAATGCTCTCAGTGTTTAAAGACCACCTGAACTTAGTCAAGCCACAAGAGCAGCATGTTCGTGGGATTGATTGTCGATGCAGAGCAACGGTTCCGTAACTTAAGTATTCATTAGGAAGGTCTGTTTCAGCTTCTGAAACCTCCTGGCTACCTGGAACCTCAAATGGATTGGTCCATGGCTGTGGTCTACTAACGTTGAAAGAGGTTATCCTGCAGCAGCTGTCTTTTACAGCTTGCAGGTCTGGCCAAGATAAAATCTAGTTATGAGCTTTCCAGGTAAAAATCACATTAAAAAATCAAGGGCATTCTATGCATTTCTCCTCTCTTTGGGGGTGTTCCTGACCTTCAGGGTATCCACCCCTCCCCGAGCATGCAGAAACCAGGTTCATGGCCCACAGTGTGTTTCTTTCACTGGTTTTGCACGAAGTGTCAGATGCCATCATGTTTATCAAATATGAGAATAGTAATTTTAACAAAGAATGAAAAAATAACTTTTGTACATAAGAAGAGACAGTTTCACTGGTGCTTCTTCCTTTTCAGTTTTACAGCTCTTCAAAAGCAAGAGTAGTTGTTTTGTAAAATGTTCAGTCAAAATCCTTAAGGTGACTGCTATGTCAGGTCTAAGTCCTCTGACATGCAGCATCCTTAATGAAGTCATTGGAGTTTTCAGATTTTTTTAGGCAGAAAATATATGAGTTATATCTGGGCTTTACTGACACTGAGTATCCCAAGCCACGCCAACGCTATGAACTAATGCATCCATCTTCTTTTATTTTCTTCCCCTCCAGAAGATCTTCACGGGGTTCTCAAGTGTATGTGCATTTCCTCTTCTGGCTAACCTGTGTGAGAAGATTAAATAGTATGT
The DNA here is from genome assembly GCF_965231255.1 of Vanellus vanellus. Lineage (NCBI taxonomy): Eukaryota > Metazoa > Chordata > Aves > Charadriiformes > Charadriidae > Vanellus > Vanellus vanellus. Next base: position 60,718,763 of record NC_138906.1, on the reverse strand, counting down.
ATAAAGTATTTAGTCCTTAACCAAAACCAGAATATGGTACATTTGTTTCTTTCAAAAGTCATCCTCAGTTAACAAAGTTTCCTATACTTTACTTCTGTTGGTTTCCTTCATAAAACCACTGACCAGGTAGCATAGAGGGAGGTTGCACAGAGTTCAAGTAGGATTCCTCAGAGGCATCCCTGTGCTTGTTAAGTACCAAAAATACTTGCATAATTTTAGCGGACCAAATATATGACACACTCAAAGATAAGACACCTCCAAGAGGGAGCGGGTTTTCTCCTGAGATTTCCTGAGCCCAGGAGACTTCTCCATTTCATTTGTTCACCCAGTTGTGGTGCCCATGGCTCAGTGCAGGAAGGCCACCAGCACCTACGTAACTCTGTGAGGAACACAAATTAAGTGGCAGTTGCAAAGTGTAGGAGAATCTCAAAGTATTTAAGAAAGCCAGGTGGATGGCAGAGAGGAGAAACAACTTATGGCAATGCTGACTTTGAGTCGGTTTCTGAGAAAGGCTGAGGACATCAGCTGGGCTATTATTCCTAAAGCATATTTGTCAACGTATTCCAATGACTTGGAGGAGGAGCCAAGTAAATCTAAGAGTCAGTCAGTATTATCAGCAGTATATTTTGACTGATTTGACTGCCAAGACTAACTTGCTCACCTATTTCTGCTCATTTAATTGAAACCGAAAGTATTGGGAATGGATTGATTAACATGAAACATCTCCTAAGTGCCTTTGAAATGTAAGTCAGGACAAATAATCTGAGTTTGAGCCCTGTGAGTTCAGACAGTAGAAGCAGGAATCAAATTGTATGCCATATGTTGGATCGAATGTGTTCAACTCTTCTGATCTCTTTCTCCCATGCAGTCTCTCATTCTCTTTGGTTTTTTCTCTCTTCCTTCTGTAGCCACAAAAAACATGTTTGGCAGTTGGACTTTTTTAGCTGGTCTGGATCTGTGCCAGTTCCTTGCAACTGAACCTTACTGCCGAGAAGAAGTAGCCCAAAGCAGCATGTGGAAATTATTGATTACAGACAGAATAAGGGTTACAAGCCCCACCAGGAGTGCACATCACCTCTTTCCTCTGTATTTTTTCTTATCCTGATGCTCGTGCAGTCTGAGTAATCCACATTGCATATATTTGCTCTCTGTGCCAGGTTCAACTCTTCTTATGAGTTCAGGAGGTTGGAAAAACTCAGAAAGAAAACTTTCCGAGGAAAGGCTGATTAGCATACCATTCAAAAAGTGCTGCCTGTTGGGCCAAATATGAAAGGCTGCTCAATGTAGGTGAGCTAAGCTAAGCCAAAGAGAGGTGCCACGCTTGGGCAGCACCATGTGAAAGCTAGCATGTGTCCAAGCTAAAAAAGGAAGGGGCACAGAGCTGACACCATCATTTTAACACCCGCTTCAGATACTGCTGAAACCTATAGGGTTGCTGGAAACAAAAGGCACGATGGAAAATAGAAGACGTAATTTTCAAAGGTTAATGTATTTAAGCACTGAGGGCTCAGCTCTTCATTGCTAGAATCAAGGTAAAATACTTTTCTCAAATATGTTTGAGCATGGCCAGAAGTTTCTGGGACTAGATGCGGAAATTGCAAGATGAGACTCTGATCCTCAGTTAAAGCATAAGGCCACCTGTGAGCTCAGCATACATGATCCTTCCTCACGTTAAATCCACGTTTACCCTATAAAACAAAGCATTCGCGTGTGTGCGTGCGGAGCTGCAGCCAGGTATGCAAACCGCGAGTCTTCTAGACTGACCGCACCACAGGAGAGAGACGGTGTAAAGACTCGAGGGATGAATATGAGAAAGGGTATTTGCCATTTGTTTTTAACAAAAGAGGGAGGTTAGTCTCTGTCAGCATGAGGCCCCATTCTGCAGCTCTTTCCCAAATAGAAGGACTTCTGCCGGGCTGAGTGTAGTAGTTATTTCCAAAAATGATAGTGGCTTTTACCACAGATTTGATGTCCCAGTTTGTCTTAGAGACTGAAAGTTAGACATTACAGCCACACGGGAGTCCATCAGCCTCATCTCCAGACCTCAGTCAGCAGATAGTGAAAGAAATCAGAATTTGCTCTTTTGGACAGAATCACTTTGCTGAAGTGCAAGCACGGAGCTAAAACTGAACATGGAGCTGCAAACAACATGCCAGCTATTATCTATTCTGTACGCTTTACCGTGGTTTTTTATTTCTGAATAGGTTCCCTTCCATATGTTAACACAGCGTTTGTTGTTTTTGTTTTTTACAGTGTCATAAGAAATAAACTGCCTTTTGAAGATTTTGATGGAGATAAATTTAGTACTTTCCCGGTAAGCAAAGCGTTTCCTTTGGTACGGTAATCCCTTGATAATGAGAAAGTCTATGGGATTCCTCCTACTTTCTGCAAAGCCTTATTCATTCATGTGAAAACAGGTATAGGAGTGAAGTGAATGGAGGATTTTTTTGTCATAAAAGGTGAGTTTTTTTCTGGATGAAAAAACAATCATTCATTTATGCCACCTGAGGAGATGCACACATAAAGCTGTGCTCCCTGCAGAAGCAAATTGCTCTGCTGCTGAGTGGTCTGTTTACTGAATTAATAAGAGGTGAAAGAAAGTCATGTAAAAAACCCAAATTAAATTGCCAGCTTGTCTTATGTCTGCACCAAAGTACGCAAGGTGTCATTTATTAAAGCTTAGCAAGGGGACTCTGGCATACAACCCATTTTCTGGGTTTTATTCCTGCACCTTGAGTTAGATTCTCATTTTAGATATTTTAAATTAGAAGTGGAAGAGTAACAATGAACATCCTATCTGTGTGCTTCTCCTGGTTTTCAGACACTGAGGGGCTATCACTGGCGAGGCAGAGACTGCAACGACAAAAATGCCACCGTGTACCCTGGCAGACGGTAAAGCTTTTAGTTATTTTAAGGCTTCCTAGTAATTGTGGCTTCTTGAAGAACGAGCTCCACATTTGATTTTGGCCATACCATAAGAGATCACATCATCGCTCGCTGCTTGATTTCACCATGATGGAGATGAGAGGGAATGATCAAGGCCAGGGATGGGGTGCGTTAGCATGAGGGGTGGTTCAGAGGTTTCTTTCCTTTCTCTGAAGCATCTACAAGCCAAAATAGGTCAGACAGACCAAAGGTGGGGAGGGGAACCAAGCCACTGAGGCTTACAAGCCTTATGCCACTTGAGTTAATGCGATCTGTGCCTACTTTAGGGAGCAGCAGGGCGGGAGGGCAAAACAGTGGTGCTCATGGCTGGCTGCTGAGCTCCAGCATCCAAGCCTCGTGTTGTGTTGGTGGAAACCCAGAGCTAAATGTGTGCCCTTCTAAGTGAATATCATCAGTTGAATACCTCCCAGTTGCCTGAGCATGGACTTGCCCCAGAGAAGGGCAACGAAGCTGGTGAGGGGTCTGGAGGACAAGTCTTATGAGGAACGACTGAGGGAACTGGGGTTGTTTAGCCTGGAGAAGAGGAGGCTGAGGGGAGACCTTATCACTCTCTACAACTACCTGAAAGGAGGTTGTAAGAGAGGTGGGGGCTGACCTCTTCTCCCTGGTGGCAAGTGATAGGACAAGAGGAAACGGGTTCAAGTTACACCAGACGAGGTTTAGATTGGATATTAGGAAACATTTTTTCACTGAAAGGGTTATCAAACATTGGAATAGGCTGCCCAGGGAGGTGGTGGATTCGCTATCCCTGGAGGTGTTTAAAAAAAGGGTAGATGTGGTACTTGGAGACACGGTTTAGACGTGGTTTTGTCAGGGTAGGTTAATGGTTGGACTTGATGATCTTAAAAGTCCCTTCCAACCTCAACAATTCTGTGATTCTATGACTTGCACGCGCACCCGAAATGGAGAGCACAGCCACTTGTAACAGCATGGCCTTGAACAAGGTCCCCCGCTTTGCAATTTTACCCTGTGCTCAAAATACTCTTTCAACAATAGAGCTATCCTCTACCGTGGGTTTGTTAAGGAGTTATTATCAGGACTGTTTTTAAAGCCATGGCGTTAACCGGCTTGTGACTTGATAAGCTGGGTTTAAGGGTATGGGCTTGGGAGAATGAAGTGCCATCAGCCTGGGCGGCACACCTGCATTAGCAGAAAGGGGTTTACAGAGTCCATGTGCAGTGTTGGACTGAATAGATGGAGTCTCCCTGTAAAAGAGACCTGAGCTAATCATACTGTGTTATGGGCCAGAGCAAATCCTCATTACCCCACACTGAATTTGGAGTGATGGGGCTTTGGTGGGTTTCAGTGAACACTTAAAAGCAAGGAAAAGGGCAAGGAAAAAAGGTCCGTGTTCTGCAAAAATCATCCCCATTCATTTCGCCTAAGTGAATACGCAGACTAAAAGGGTAAGTTTCGTTCAGCAACTTCCAGTATTAACTTTAAATTAATACTGCATTTTTACTTGGAAAAATTGCCTCTCCTAGATTCAAAGGAGGATAAAAGCCCACCGTTCTGTGCAGAAAGGAATTTCTAATTATTTTATATTCTTGGTGAAAAATGGCAGATTTCCTCAAAAAACCCTTTTGCTTTATTTTCTGTAACACTGTATATCCTTTTGTAACTCTGTTTTAGTCCTGATAACTGGGATGTGAAAAGTGACTCTAACTGCAATGGCATATGGGTAAGTAAAAGAAGTTACATCTTATACTTCCTTCCTGATTGCTGCTTCTCTTTTTTCCTCCTTTTAAATTAGTCTGCAAAGGTTTCTTTTTTTATTTATTCTGTTTTATTAACAGATTTGGATTCCTCCTATTTATTCACTGCCTTTGATATTCCAAGTAATAAAACTGTATTTATTAAAAATTAGGAAAACATAGGGGAAGCAGTTACAAGTGAAGTTTGTTTATTGATGCTTGTGATTATTTAAATTATAGCTATTATAATTAATTTAAATGTACATATACTTATTAAAATAATGTAATGGAAAGCGTCATTATCATGACGCAGTGCTTCCTGCAGGCAAACATTCAAGAACAACTGAATTCCCAGCTTCTGTTTTGCACTGCCATTTTTCAGGCGCTACGTAAATACTATCATCTGCCCCTTCTCTCCTCCAACAGGGTGTAGATCCAAAAGATGGAATTCCCTACGAGGAGAAGTTCTGCAAAGGTCAGCATCCTTTACAGTCAATACAAGAAACAATGTGCCTTTTGTATTCATTTCATAAATATTTTCATATTTTCACGGTCATTGCCAATGTAGGGGAAAGACAACGGGCTTTACAACTTCATAAGAAAGGCAAAATGGCAGAATAATTTTATTCTTTTTTTTTTACCTTGAGGATGGGCAAAGATGAAGTGTGAAAAGCACAAGCTGCTGGTAATTTCTTGTTAAAAGCCCGCTCAGTTATGAAGTTTAAACCCATCGATCAGGGACAGCAGCAAACAGAGCTGTCACCTCCGCATCTTCTGTGGTGTGGTTCTGTGAAGCTTAACCCAGAGGGATGCCCTTGGGATTCAGGAGAGCGGTTTAACATCTGCGTTCGTCCAGTTTGGCCCATTGCCATAAATACCAGCAATTATGCTGATACTTTTCCGGAGAAGGCCTTAAAGAGGTGAAGAGATGGCATCAGCTGATCTCCCTGACAGCGATGTGGGTGTCTGCGTATACACACACGCCTGCATAAATCGCATCCTTGCTAAACAGCCGTGACTACCGTTGCCGCTCACCTTGCCTTACACGTAAATCAGCATCCCGGGGATGAACCATTACCTGGCAAGACTTTTCAACCTTTTTAGATGAAAGGCAATCTACAAATGCTAAGTAACATTAATTATAAACCAGCCAGATTGTTCCAGCAAAAATACTCATATGAGTAGCGCATCCGCCACCCAGTTCTGTTATAAGGAGCTTTGAGCAATTTCCTGAGTAATCCGATTTCCCTGAATGTTTAAGTACTTTTTAATGCATATTCTATGGGTGGTAAAGATAAATGTCAGCGGCACAGCAGAGCCTCTGCTGAAATAACACATCCATCCTTGAATACAACCAGGATTTTTTTCTGATTAGCGAGACCTCTCCCTGGTTTTCCTGCCCAGCCCCCAGTTGTTCCTCTAGGCTTGTTGGCACGTGCCTGTTAGTCAAGTTTTTGCTGCAGATGGAGTGAAAATCCCCTTGCAGGGTCTGAACATTTCAGCCACATGAAGGGTGGTGTAGCCAGTCACCCCGTGACTCCTTCAGCTGCTGTTGATGTTGCTCTGTCGGGGTTGCTCTCCATCCCCCGTTTCGGTTTGCTCTTTCTGCTCACGTGGCTAACAAAATGCATTAATTAGGTGCGGACTCGCAAGGGGTCGTGCTGTTGGGAGACTCAGCCGGCGCTCACTTCCACATCCCCCCCGAGTGGATGACCGTCACGCAGATGTCAGCGGTGAGGAATCGTGTTTGGGTGGCCAAAATCGCTCCGCCGCGGGTTGCTGCTCGCATTCTGCCCTGTGCCGCAGGTTGCCAAAGGGGAACAAGTGCAAAATGCCTCATTGCACTGGAATTCATCGTCAGGGTCTCACGTATGTCAGTGCCCTCCCGCGGCTGCTCTTCTGAAGATAAAAAGGCATAGCCCTGCGCTACTGCCGCTCCCCTGACATCTGTGCAATTGGGTCAGAGTAGAGTTTGGCTTCAGTGGCCCAGTGCTGTGCCAGAGACACGAACCAGGACATCTGGCTGTCAACGCGCGTGCCTGCGGTTCAAGGAGACCTGTGCCGTCTGTAGGATCAGTCCTGCTGTCAGTGGGCTGGTTGGTGTGGCTCCTTGCTGTGCTGCTGTTGCAGAAGTGATGCTGCTGACAGTCCGGGAACTTCTGTTTTCGGCATCTGGCTTTGAAATGATGTGCGATAGAATTATAGAATGGTTTAGGTTGGAAGGAACCTTAAAGATCATCGAGTTCCAACCCCCCTGCCATAGGCATGGACACCTCCCACTAGACCAGGTTGCTCAAAGCCCCATCAAGCCTGGCCTTGGACATCCTCCAGGGATGGAGCATCCACAACTGACCTGGGCAATCTGTTTGTTTTCCCTCATCTATGGCATATGTGAAATAGATCTAGTGACTCCAGTGCATAGGCTTTGAGGCTCATTGCACAAATACATCTGCAGGTGTTCAGGGGTCATCCAAAGGTTTATAAAGGACTTGTCCTAAAGGGAAGAGTTTCTGTAGTGACCGTAAAATATCACCAACACATTGATGTCTGTCTTTGGGCAACATCCCAGCATTTCCCATTTTCAAACAACAACAACAACAAAATGTGCCTGACTGAATTATGCCGAGCCTCAGCTGTTGCAGTCCACTGGCATGGAACGAAATAATTGAAGGGAAAGGATCATTCCAGCAAACTGCAACTGGGGGGTGGAGATAAACATGCAGGTATGCTCCTGTCCTTTGCTGTTGTTTCCTATCCCGAGCTGGTGTCATTCCCTAGCCAGGGAGGACTGTGTGTTGCCCTTCTCTGCACAAGGGTCTGTTGCACAGGGATGAGTGGATCATCATTGTCCACCTATCCTGGTGAAAACCTGCTACTCCTCCACTGGCCTCTGTGGAGAAGGGTATGGACATTTTCTGGAGAACAATACTTATTCCAAAATGGCAGTAGTTACAGTGCTAGTGGAGGTCTGAGAGTTTCATCTGTTTCCCACTTTTGCTCCCAGAGCTGAGCTGATTTAAATGTTGCAGATTAGCAGTTGTTTTTCTTTGTTAAACGTTTATGAGCAACGATTAGACCAATGACACTGATGACAGAGCTGATGATGAGCATAATAAATTAGCACTAATGATAATTGAGATTATCTTGTCTAATAAAGATGGTAATAATACTGATGGTGATGATGATTCTGGCGGCAACGCTGGTAGCAGAGCCATGTAGGCAAGAATAGTTTTAGACTATGTCAACATTTTATCATCATTGTAATGAAGGTTTAGAAAGCATTTCTCTTGCTTGAAGCTTGCTGGTCCATTAGTTGGATGGATCGAGGGCTGGTAATGACATGCAGTGGCAGAAGCTTCAAGGTCAGGAACCGGAGTGCAGATTGTAAAGTGAGCTTTGATGGCATCTTGTTACTGTCCGATGGGTGTAGAGCAACTCGCATGGGAAGGGAACTGCTGCTCTTTGTGTAAGACCCAACAAATACACGCTCTCAGTGCTCAACTCCATCTGGCCACTGTCTGGGGAAGGTCAAGGAGGGGTTGGAAAAGAAGGAAGCAAGCTACTTTCCTTTCCTTGGAGCATCTGCCTTATGAGGAAAGGCTGAGAGAGCTGGGACTCTTTAGCCTGGAGAGGAGAAGGCTGAGGGGAGACCTTATTATGGCGTACAAGTATCTAAAGGGTGGGTTGAAGGAGGATGGAGCCAGGCTCTTTTCAATGGTTCCAAGTAACAGGACGAGGGGCAATGGGCACAAGTTAGAACACAGGAAGTTCTGTTCAAATACACGGAAAAACTTCTTTACGGTTCAGGTGACAGAGCACTGGCACAGGCTGCCCAGGGAGGTTGTGGAGTCCCCTTCCCTGGAGATTTTCAAGACCCGCCTGGATGCAGTCCTGAGTAATGTGCTCTGGGCAATCCTGCTTTAGCAGGGGAGTTGGACTAGATGATCTCTAGAGGTCCCTTCCAACTCTGATAATTCTGTGATTCTGTGATTTGCGGAAAGGGTGACTCCAGGTTAAGGAAGACAAAGGGAGATGTGTTCGCTCTCTGGCCTTTTGTAGTCACTCCACTCACAGTATATAAAATAAAAGGAATTAAGGCATCTCTGGAATTGGAGAAGATAAATACAATCTATGAGTAAGTAAAAAAAGAAGTATATCCAGAGCTGCCACAAGCTAGTCCCGGGAGAAAAATCTCTTGTGCACCAGTATAAGACACCAAGGCTGGCATCTGTTCTGAGCCCAGTAAGAAAGGGATGCATTAAGGTATTGCTTAAAACACCGCTTATTGGAGCTAGCAGAAGAAAGTAAAAGAGGACAGTATAGATAACCTTATGTCCCTTTGGATGCCGGGCACCCTGAGCTGGGCAGCGTCAGACAGAACTCTGAGACAGACATAGCACAGTAATGCAGAGGTAATGGTAATGCAGAGGAACTTGGCGAAGTCATTTATAGCTACGCAGGACAGAGCAGGGCTGCGCTAATTACCTTGCAGGACATGCAGCCCTCCTACATGTAGCTGAGCTCTCCCGTAGTGCACTGCACAGCCACTTAGGCGTCTGGGGTACATGAGATTTGGGATAGGAAAGAACAGGTTCTTATCTAGGACTATTTCCAAGCTTTCCTACTGACCTGGCAAAAATACAGTGGTTAAATATTAATGCAAAGACATAGACAGTTCAGTTGTACAAAAAACCTCGTATCTGTGTTTAAACTCTAGCAATAATAAAAAGTTATTTAATTTGCAGCTCACCTTAGGTAAGAAAGTTGTCGCCTGAGCACGAAAGCGCTACCAAAAAAACTTCTGAGCTAATTCAGACTTTGTCACTGCCTCTTCCTCTTGCTCGTCCTTGTGTCTTGCTTTCTGTGTGTAGAACGGCAATAGCTGCAATTTAGCCGCCTGGGGTTGTGAAGGTGCAATACTGTTGTCTCTGGATGCGTAGTGTTAAATGCTACTGGGAAATATCCTTCATCTGCAGGTTTAATTAACAGATTAGCTAGTTTCAATACTTTTTCAGTGCAAGGCTTTCCTCAAGGAGAATTTCTAAGCACATCCAGGGATGGTTTCGTGAGCAGAAAGAGTACGGAGAGTCTACGTCCTAATCTCACAGAAAACATCCTTAACCTGGGACCAGAGCAAGAATTTGAAGTTAGGGCTCTCAGAGAGGAGAATAAGGCATGAGCCTCATGTAGCTGCTGTTCCCCCGTGGTGTCAAACTCAAGACACTTCGCTTTGATTCTGCCAAAATTTCTTTGTTAAGACACATAGAAAAATTAGCTTATCAAATGGTTTTCTCTACAGTCAATACATGAGTTGGTTCAAAGCTTTAATTTCCATTTCAATGGCATCTCAGCAGTCTACATGGAATTCCAAATAGACTCTCCCCTCTCCCCCCAGGATTTTTATCATGTGTACAAGGAAAAAGTTTTGTGCCTGTTAATTCAGATTTATTATGTGTATTATTTTATTACTTTAATGTTTTTCTATATTTTTACTTATCTATTTTATATACTATATATATTTCATATATTTCTTATTTATATTTGTCATTATACATGTTCAAATATAGAAGCGTTTCCATATACAAGTGTAAAGTAAAATTTACACTTGGTAACAATGCTCCGGGCCCTTCTGTTAATCAGCACCACATCAGTGGCAGCTGTTAATTCCTGTTTTAAAGCTAATTAGGTGGGGAAATGATTTTCAGGAGAGATGCTGTGAATTTAGTTAAGAGGCTCTGCAGAATGGTTGCTTTCCCTGATTAAGCTGCACATACGCTACCATGCAAAGGAGCAGTAACGATGAGCGAGGGAAGAGAGAATGCGAGTGAGAAATTTCCTCACTGAAGCAGGCTCAGGATGTCATTTGGGTAACCGCATGATTAGCACAGGTGTGACCAGATGGGTATTTGGGCTGAACAGCCTTGGAATTCAGATGCCTGCACTATCATCTCAGAGACCGTGGTTGGGAAGATGTTATCTGCTGGATTTTGGATTTCCAGGTGTAACTGGGAACTTACTGCCCTCTTAGCATTGGCCTCTCACAGGGTAATAACCCCCCATGTAATCCAGTGTAGGGGGACACGCTCCTGTCATATGTCCCATGTCAAGGAATGCATCAAGTTGCATCGTTCACTTGTCCTATATCGAGTCCCTTGGTGCCATCCTCACCTTCCTGTTTTTTTAAACCTTAGTGAGCAAATGCAGAGACCTGAATCATGTTCATGCATTTGTCAAGGAGGCTGTTTTGGGGTGGGGGGTGAATTCACAAGGACCTGAGTGGCAGCCTGCCTGCCCTGACGCAGCTGCAGACACTCCATGCCCATTTTGTCGAGCCTCAAGCTTGAGAAGCTTGAGATGTGCACCACGTTAGATTGGGGACTCATGTTTTCATGTGCTGTTTCCAAAGCCACAAATACAGTTATCATCCCTCTTAGAGTATGTTCTTCCCACAAAGAGCATATGGAGACGCTACTTGGTGTGGAAAATATCCATCACCAGGTGGACACACCTTTGAAAGCTATAGCTCAGGCATGTTATTTCTCCAGTTAAAAAAAAAACCCAAAACAACAAAAAAAAAAACCCACCCTATGTATCACCAGGGGAAGTCACAGGTCCCTCGAATTTGAAATTTTTGACCAATCTGGTACTTCTGAGTCCCGAAGTCTACCCTGCAGGGATCTACCTGAGGTGCAGCAACACAGAGCAAATGATGTTGGGACCATCCCTGAGGATACCTGCCTGTGCATTCCTGCAGAGACAGCCGAGCGTGTGGCTCTGTCCCTAACCTGCCAACACTCCAGTAAATCCTCAAACACCCAGAGTGCAATTACAGGAAGGGAATTATACAGCTGTAAGAAGGGGATGAGTCAACTTTATTTTGGTTTTCTGCTTGTCAATAGGTTTTGGGTTTGCCAGGCTTTTCTTCTTTTAAAAGGTTCAGCAAGAATTGAGCTGAATGTTCATTCCTTTGACCCCAAAATTCAGACACTAAAAATGAAGGGTCAGGCACTTCATGAAGTTTAGCAAAGCAGAAGAAATGCTGTTGGTTTGGGGTTTTTTTTCGAGGTGGATATTTTTTGGGAAAGCTAATGTTGAAAACGCTGGTGTGTCTAGTGATGGATATTGTGCTCCTGCTGCTCTGTCCATCTGCTTACAATTGACTACCAACTAGCTACTAAACGCAGCATTTTTCTGTTATATGGCTGGGATAGAAGCTTACTTTTAAATCCCATTTTAGAGACAATTTTATCTGGAGATAAAAGCACTGTATTTATAAATACGCTGGAAATAATACCCTTTCTGGGAAGATGCATTTTAAAACTCTTGGATCTCTATTTCATGCTGAATAAAGAGAAAATAAATCTCATCTGTAATCCAGTAAATATCTATTTGCCCACAAACTAAAGGGGTTCTTAGGTTTCATTAAAGTAACTCTTTCATACTATATATTTCCTATTAAAAGAACATGCGGGTTCAGGATGTCCCGAACACTTATCCCACTGACATCTTTTTTTGCACCACTAGAAAAAACAGGAGTTTGATCTGTGAAAATCTTATTAAAAACATTCTCTAGCTTGCCTCTAAATCCAGTGAATTGCAGACAATTTTCTCCCAGCTAGTGTTGTGATGACTAAGATGATGCATTTTGCGGGAAATAAGGTAATAAATTTGCTAATTTCAAACTTATGTCCCTTGCAGCTTTACAGAGTAGAAATGCCATACGTGCTTTTTAAAAAGATAAGCTGTGCTTTCCTCAAGAGCTGTAAGGGTTGTTTATTTGTATACTTAGAATAAGAAAGTCATCTGTGGTACTTAATGCTATTGTGAGGATTTGAACAGCATTAAAGTCAGTATAAAACCAAATACCCAATTCCCCTTCAAATTAAGGGGTACTTCAGTGCTTTCAGGATTTCTGGGACTGGAATTTCTAAAGGTTTGTATGAGCATTAAGTTTCCAATGCCCTTTTGTGTTCTGATTTTGAAAATCTCTTGCCATAGCAACCCTGAACCTTCTTCAATTTAGGCGCAGCTTGGCATGTGTGCATTTAGCATCAGCCGTGGCATTGGCTGCCCTGTATTTCAAGGTAGGACACATCTAGGAGGTGAGGCCGTTCCTTCGAAATGAGACCCATCCAGAGCATTTGAGGGTAAAATATGGCATTTGAAGCTAGGCTGGAATAATTTTCTAATCATTCTCTGCTAAAATCTGGCACGTAGGCTGAAGCGTGGCTCCTCAGCCAAAATAGTCTAGAGAATGGTATTTAAACAAGGCTGTGCTCAGTAGAGTTTTAAGCTAAAAGTCAACATAGATCCACCTCTAGAGTGGGACACATTTGCATCTGAGACTAAGCGAAAGGCAGTCTGTTAGACCTTGCTTTCCGAACTACATTGCTGCAGGGTTCAAGGTCTAGCATTCTTCTGAAATTTCCATTAACTACTCGACTTCACCCTTCGGTCCTGAAATATCTTCAAAAGTCTGGCTTTAAGTGCTTTGCTGGAACGGTGTCAATGCTAAACGTATATACAGTTTTCAAATGCAGCTATAATTCTGGGCTCAAATGTTCCTCTCCAAACCAATTTGCAACTCAATTAGGTTCTGGCTAATTCGTATTTAAGCTAAGTTTGCAGGGGAAAAGAAAACTAGTTACGAATTATTGGGACTTGTCCAATGAAAATATTGTTTTGGAGTGCCAATGGGAAATAATGAGAGAATTGGTCATGAAAGGATTTGTTTTAAAAATATTTAATAATTTTTTGGGCTGTTTTTATACTATTATATGCTGTGACTTCTAAGAGATCATATCTATAGTTTTTTATATATTTCTGTCGCCTTTAATGCAAAGCTACAAGGAAGCAAATATTGCAAATGGCCAAGTCATACTGCACCCCTCCTCTTCTGCTCATAGCTGTGTCCTTGGATTAAGTGCTTGTTTGCACACAAAACTATCAGATTTGAAGAAGGCATATTTGGAAGTCCCCTCCAGTCTTCAAAAAATAATTATTTTTATATATATATATGTATATACAGATATACACAAGGACACATATACATATGTGTGAGAGAGAGAGAAAGGACCAACTGAAAAATAATTAAGCCAGACCCATTTTCACTTCGGTAACTAATGCAGATGTACTGTAAGTAGGTCAAATATGCTGTTACACACTTTAAAGTGGCATCTGCTGTGTGTTAGGCTGCTCAGAGCTTGGCTTCAGGATTTCTTCCCGCCGACAACCCCCCTTTTCTCGCCTCTCCTCCCCTTTCCCTGTGTCTCCCCCCATCCTCTTACAGTCAAAACCCACAGGTGTATACTCAAGCATAGCTCCCATTCACCTAAATGATAATTTTCCGGGAATGAGGACTTGGTGGGGACTGTAAGATTTAGCTCTTCTATGGCTCCTCTGTTACCTCTGACCCTCCTGGAGAAAGAATTAGCCACCTGCTTGCTGCTTTTAGCAGTGAGGGTTTAAGGAAACCCCACAATTGCTTGAAAAGAAAATGAAGCTACTAAATAACACAGATTAAACCAGCGTGCAAGTTCTCTGATTTTATGTTTTGACCTTCTTTTGGTTATTACCTTTTCCATCAACAGTTTTTCAGTATGAGCACGCTGGATTTATGCATTTGTCTTTGTGAGTGTAGCCCAGACTGGGAGAAACTGAAAATTTACTCCACATTCTCGTCCTTCTGAGGTGGCGCAATTTCTCGAGGCCGTTTTTCTCGCCTGTTGTGATTTTTGACACATTCACAAATCAAAGTGGAAACGAACAGGGCACTGTGTTTTGAAAGCGCAACGGGGTTTGCATCTGCATAGAGGCTTTCACGGGGGCAGTTGCTTGTGAAAACATGGGGACTAATACCAGCAAAAGCAGAGGAGGGTAAAGGTTGTGTCGACTTGCGTGGGAAGATTATGGCAGACCATGTGTTTTTCTCCATGGTCCCTGCCGTGCTTAGCGGCTTTTCTGACTCTGTTGCTTCAGTGCCATCCCAGAAATTTGCGGTGAGAACCAGGCAGAGGTTTCTAGGGGGTCAGATGCTCACAGTTCATCCTGCTGGAGAGGGCAAGGGAACTTCAAGTGAAATGAACATTATCCTTCTGCTGTATATGCTGGGGACACTGTGTTGTCAACTCTCCCTATGACCCACCTTCGGACAGGACGGATGCTGCAGCAAACAGCCGCTGCCTTGGTGGTCTGCACCTGCCGTCCATGCTCCATGTCAGGAGGATTTTTGGTATCTTTCAAAATTAAAGGGTGCCAGGAGATGCTATTCAGATATGTCTTCTGCTTTTCCTTTCTCCGTCCCTTGATATGCCCATCTTACAAGAGTCAGCTTTTTAAGTGTATGCATAAATAATTACTGCTCAAGCTATAGTTACAATTACTGCCATCCCGCTAACGCTCCAGCTAAGAAGTGCTTGAGTTTGCTGACAGGATTTTTTTGTCTGTGAGGGTGAAACCGTGTTGATTTTAAAATTTCTCTTTCAGAAATCGTTTGCTAATCTCCCAATGGCTTTTACGGACGAGCTTGACTGGCCCCAGTTCTCGGAGATCACTGGATTTCTGAATTCTACCATCGGGTAAGCCAACAGGTGGGGTGGCCAAGTCGCAGTAAGTCTCAAGGTCCCTCAAAGCGCAGCAAGAAAAAATACACAGTGCTTGAAAGGAAAGATAAAAATGCTAGTCAAGATCGACACCGGATCTAGGGGTTTTAGACAACGCACAATACTCTAGCCCAGTCTCCCTGAAATTCAGGATAAGTTTTAGAGCTGGAAATGGTTATTTAGAAGGAGAAAAAAAAATCAAAGAAAGAAAAACCAAACTTGCTTTTTTTTCAAAATTTTGGGTCAGGGAGAAAGGGAGAAACTAACAAAAAATCAGCATTTTCCTTTTCTTATTTTATTTCCTCTTTCCCTCTTCCTCCTGTTTCATTTTTGCTACTGAAACAGTGGAATAAATGGTAACCCCAGGGTTATTTCACGGCTTTCCCTTTTTTGGGGCAATCTTTCTTCCCCCCTTTTTTTTCACACTTAGAGGGAAGTAGCAGAAAAAGAATTTTGAAGCACCTGTGGCCTAATTAGCTGTGTTACCTCGGCTCATGTGGATGGGGAAGGATGCAGGGATAGATGGGAAAAAAAAAGGAGTCTCCGCTGGAAGGGAAGGAAAATGAAGTGCAAACATGGAGAACACCTTGAACTGCCTGCAGTTTTAACTGTGAAGTTAAAAAAAAAAATTCAAAATGTTGTTAATCGCCTTTCTGGCCAGCATTAAGAGGCCCTTGAGTCCTGCCAGAACTGAAGGATACAATCATCGACAGTGCCTGGTCTGGCCTGAGTTTCAGATAATTTGTATTTATGTGTATCAGATAGGTCATGAATACAGTGAAATGCCAAATTAAGCATGAGTCAAGCCTAAAGGGGCTCTCTACCAACAGAATTAAAAAGTTGGCAGAATATATTCTTTTCCAGGAAAAATATCTGATGCGCCGTACTGTTGTACTTTTTGCTTTATTTTTCCTCCCTATGCAATAACCAGGCTTCCAGCCTCAGCTACATGCACACAGTGTATGCTTTAAGGAGGTGTACTACTTAACAAGTCAACAGAGAAGATCTAGGCAGCCTTGTCCTTCAGAGTCAGCAGCGAAACCGACCTTTAAAAATCTATTACAATGTCCATCTACTCAACACACAGTATTTAACTGAGCTCCAAAGAATCTGAAGCTCACAAGTGATCAAAGCTTAGTATTGGCTCTGAAGTTGTCAGCGATAGGCCTTGGGTCAGTGTTCAGTTTTTTAATCTCTTCCATGTCCTGGAAAAAAAAAAAAAAAAGAAGGACTGTTTGGGACTTCAAGGCATTTTTAAAAGTAGCTCAAAATCCCATACCACAGTGTGGTGGAGACTGTAGGCAATGCACAGTGGGAGGCTCCCATTTACTCCAAACCTGCAGAAACAGAGACACAAACTGGGGAGGTCCGTGCCCATCTTTCCCACCTCCTGATGTGTGAACAGGGACACTACTGATTAACTAATATCCCCTGACCAAGAAGGTCTATTTGCTGCTCCACATCCGCCCACCTGCTGTGCTGAAAACCAAAAAGCCCGGGCATTTCTTGTGTATCCCATTGCATGGTGACCGGCTGATGTTATCATGCATTTCTATGTAGGTCGTTACCTTTTATTGCTGGTCTCAAAACTTCTCATTGTCTTCGGTTTCTCTGCATTCATCCAAGTTTGCTGTTCTTAAGCCATAGTATTTAAGTTATCATCTGTTTCCTTCGGTGTCTAAGTTCAACCACAAAACCAGCAGCCCCAACAGAGATGACCATGTACTCATGGCTGGGAGCATGGTCTTCTCACCAGCTTCCCTTTGGGCTGTTACCCTTTTCATTTGCATTTTCATTTTTCTCAACAGTGCAAAATAAAGGAGAGAACTAATCACAGTCAAGCCTAACCTGTTTTCAGATCACTCTGTCCAAGATTTATGGCATTGGGAAATGAATGCCCTGCCAATATTTCTTCTCTTTTATTTACTGTTCCATAACAACCGATTGAAAAGTCAATTAGTGAGCAATCAACAGGATTGTTTTGATAAATGATGTATAACAAAAAGGTTTTTAAACACCTTATCTGAAAGACCAGGATAAAAGCATCCTGCATGGAACTATTTCAAAGGAACTCCATCAATTTACAGTTTCTGGAGGACTATCTTGGCTTCCATTTTAGGCCACCGTGTTCAAGGTGAAAAAGATTTATGACCACAAAAAAAAAGAGATGGGGAAAGAAAAACATATATATAACTGGGGCACAGAGTTCAGACACAAGAACGTACTCCATTTTTAATATCAGCTGTGTTTTCATCAGTATCGCATGAGTTTAGCAGCTCACATTTTCTCAATTTATTTCAGAGGCTGGACAGACTCTCTGTATCTACGTTTACGCAGGAGAAATCGCTGTAATCACAGAGACTTACAGAACATTTCCCAAAACGGTATGTTAAGTTTTTTCGCATTTTTTTTTTTTTAACCTTACTAGTCTGATACTTGATGCTGGATTAATTAACATCTTTCAGAAACAAAGAGAAACACTTTCCGAATCGCACGCGTTTCTTATGGAAAAACAGAGAACAGCATTTATTTAACTCAGTGTCTTTTCTTGTGGCTCTGAGCAGGGAGGTGTGTGGCTTGATCACTTCTACCCATGCACTGACTAAGAATTTCCACTGGGCTAAAAACCAGTGTACCCCATTGTAACTCTGCGGGGGGAGGGGAGAGTGTGTTGGCCATGACCAAAAGCGGGGATATAGAGGGATGTCAATGGTAGTGATGGAGCTAAAAGGTTTGCCCTCCATCTCCTCTGGCGGCTGCGGCATGGTCCCCACTTCTTGCATGCCCCTGCTCTGCACTGCCGCGGTGGATGCCAGGAGGGCCCTACACTGCACCTCACAGTAGCACAGGGGGCTCACAGGGTTGCCACGCCGGCAAGGCAGAGCGGGCACAAACCAGTCATCGCTCTCATAGTAAGAGTGTCCGTGACGTCCCGTGACATCCTTTGGAGCTGGAGACCAGCAAACAGAAGTCCTCTTGCAAAACTGGGGAGGTCAATGGTGCTGGCGTCCTTACGTGTTCTCAGAACAGATTTTAAAGGAGTAATCAGGGACACACAGGTAAAACAAAATTGGGACAAAACTTAACACTGTTAAGTTTTAATTAATTAATAAATTAATTTTGTGAGGCTGGCTTAACATCTTCTTTCTATGAAATAACATCCTGTGTTGCCATGGGTATATGCAGGAGACTTAATCTACTTAGAATTAGGAAAGTGTCTTGCTTGATACCTCACAAGAAATGCTGTGTACAGTGAAGAAGAGGAAGATTAATACCAGAAATAAGATGTGGGTAGAGAACTAGCTAAGCAGGGAAGAGCAGCAAATTTGAGAGAGGAGCTATGTCCTTCACGCATCTCTCCTGAGGCTAACCCTGCTTAACGTTTGGAGTGGGGACCTTAGAACAAGGACCAAGGTGCATGCTTGGCAGCATCTGTGAATGATGCAAAACTGCAAAGTATTAACCATCCTGAAGTGGGCCGCATCCTTATCCAGGAATAATTTAGATGAGCTTGGGAACAGCAGTGACAGCAATTGCAGCACATACAATTGTACAAGATATACATGTCAGAGCTAACGATAAGACTCTTGTCTGTAAACTAGCGGCTCATCGGCCAGAGGTGGTGGAGAGAGAGTGGCGTGAGGGTGTAAAGGGGAATTTCAAGGAAAAGCCGGGAGTGCACGACAGAGCTGGAAAGAGGCTAAGGAGTTTGCACGATGCATCACGCACACTATTTTCTCTGGAGACAGAGAGACAGTCCTTCCTCACATAAGCCACTGAGAAGACCTCAGAATTTGGTCCCTTTTGCCTAGGGAGGACCAACTTCGGTGGGAATAGCTACAGGGAAAGGCTTTGGGCAGATTAGGGCAATGGAGACTTCTGAAGGGACGTGAAGACATTTTGGCAACTGAGCAAAGCAAAAATTAAAAAGGATTACTGTTTTGAATCCTTCTGAGGCATAAACAACACAGAGTGGGAAGAATGGTTTAAACTGAAGGATAGTTCTAGTACAAGAACACGTGTTTTCATTAATCCTACTTCTGTTTGGGGGGAGAAATTTAAGAAGAGGTCACAATCAAGGAGTGAAAACCTAGAATAGCCCTCAATATGGGGGCGGGGGGAGGGGGGCAAAAAAGAAACCTTGAGTTGTTTCAAGACAGAGTTTGTTTAAATTTGTCAAAGGGGTTGTATGAAGGGATGACAGTAATCTCCCTTAGGAATTAAGGTTTATGATGTTAGCTTTCGTGTGTTGGATTAGGTGATGTCCCCAACAGCAGGTTTAAAAGATACTTGATTATTCTGTGATTATCACATTGTGTTTCTATTGTATTTAATTAATTTTCATGCTTCAGAAAACTGGCTGCAGAAGCTTGGGAAAATTTATTCTCCTCGGGTAGATAATTTGGCTTTACGGGATGTTCTTCCTCTCCAACGGATGAGTCATGTCGGCTGCAAGTGAGGAGCACTGCTGTCCCTAGTGCTACTTAGAAACTTGTTAAATGCTTGGGATTTCCTGCCAGATTTAGGATCAGAGTCTGCCCCAACCCCCCACCTCTGACAGACAGAGATCTTACCAGGCAGAAGAGGTCACACATACAGGTACTGCGATACAAGGATCAATTCCAGGCTCAGGTGAGCATTTTCCTCTAAAAATATTGCCTTCTGGTGCCAGCACCGATGCCACTTGGCAATGCCTTTCATACACCTTCCTCCTTCCTGTGGCACACGTGGCGCTCCTGAGGATTCAGGTCTTCCGCTCAAGTGTTTTACAATGTGTTTGGTGTCATGGGTCGGGTGCTTCTGACTTTCTCATCTGTAAGTCACAAGGCACTAGAGTTGTTGGCTCGCATTATTGCAGTCCCTCAGATGTGCTTTCTGTGAAAGAATAAAACAAAGGCCAAACTAGATGGTCAATGGATGACTAGGTGTCAACGTTTCTTCTCATTTATATCCAGTTCATCTCAGTACCTGATATGCTATTAACCTGTTCTGCTTTCTTTACGTTAATGGAGGTTGTACTTTCTGCTCTTCCTTTTTCCCAATTCCCTCACAGACTTAAAAAAAAAGTATTTCACCCTGTGGATCGTTCCTTTTTCTCTCCCCTTCATGTATCTTCTTTCCACTTACACTACAGACACCTGCAGGATATAAAAAGAGGTGAGCCTGTGTCAGGGCAAAAGACTGAAGAAAATTGAGAAGGGAATTTTAAAAAAGGGAAAAATTACAAATGATAGGAAAATCCCAGGATACCCTCCCTCAGTATCTTCTCTTAATCATCATGCTGACATGGCATCGTAAAGGTTTGCTTTTATTGCCTCAATTGTCGTAATAGTTTCCCCAAATAGAAGGATTTAAATGGCCCCTCTCAGTGTCAGTAAAGCAAAAAGCTGTCCACCAACCTGACCTAGCCCCGCCTGGGACAACTTAACCTTCCTCTGAAAATGATGCTTCACAGCCCCACGTATATGCAATGAGAGGAAGAGATGCTAGAGACACAGGTCTGATGGAGGAGGTATACAGCTGAGAGCCAGAGGCCAAGGATGGCAAGCCAAGTTGGGGACAGAGAGCAATGCTCGTCTCCAGCCCCCTACAGGAGCACCAGCGCTGTGTCAGAGCTCAGGATGGAGGCACTTTCCCCCATTGCCCTTCCTGGGACATGCATCTTCACCCTGGAAGAAGGCTTCCATGATCTCCGTGCTGGTGGGATTTCAGCCTTCCCTTTCTTTCTTTCCCATTCCCATTATCCCCTGGAGAATGTGGACCCTTCCTTCCTCTGTGGCTGGCTGCGGGGTAGGGTGCTCAGCTAGGGCCAGGGAAGGTGCCCCTCAGCAATCCGTGCACGTTACCCATGACCCGTGAATGTATTCACATCAGAATTGCTGACATTCATTTTGGGTGACCAGCTTTGCTCACCGGGCACCCACAAGAGGCTTGGTACATGAGATATAGGTTAATAATTCGTTACAAATCTGTTCTCTGCCACCGTTACTGCTTTCAGCTTGTGGTCGCACAATAAATAGCTTACAGTCCTAATCAATGTTTTCCATCAAAGTGGCTTGCTGAACAGTTTTCAACAGACAGGTTTTATTGTTTCATTGTTTTCAGTGTGTTTTTGGTGTCTGTTATGGTTTGAGGAACCCACAACAATTCATTGTTGTTTAGACAATTATTCTATCACCTGGTGACCCCTCCCCACCCAGAAAGGGGAATCGTGAAAAAACAGGGAAACCCAGAGGTCTTAAAACCAGTTAAGAAATAATAATATTTTTTTTTTTTGTCTGTCTTGGAAATTCTAGTCCACCTGGAGTTCATTTTGGGGAAAACCAGAGACGTTTTTCTTTGCACCGTCACATTTCCAATTGCTTGTGCAGCATAAGGGAGCAAATGATTAGAAGTCAATAAGCCATTCTTATCCACACAGCACTTTTGGTGCTATCTGGACTCAGGCTCTTTCGGTGCACGTTAGTGCTGCTCTGTGTCGGCCACACGGGGTCCAAGAGCAAGAAAAACAAGAAGTGCAGCTCAAGTATTCCAAGGTTTATGAAATTTAGGGTTGCTCACAAGCACAAGGAAACCCAGCACTGACTCCTCAACCAAAACCCCACCGGTCTGAGAACGTTTGGAAAGCGTCCAGGAATAGCTGCCAGGACATTCAACAGTGTAGGGGTAACTGCTGTGCCTCATCTCTTTTTCTCTCTCGCCTGTTCTAATCACAGGTTGCATCCTGTATCACGAAAACTTCTTTGAAAACTCAATTCACCCATGAAAACAGTTCTCTAAAAAAAACGTTCATGTTTTTACTTGATTTGTAAACATGCTAATGCTTTCCGCAGAGCTGCTTATAACTACCTACGCTTGTGGAGGTAATACATAGCCAAGAACAGTTTCTTACATTTTTGTAAATACATATTTAATGTCTAGTGATCCCAATAGCTTATTTGTGCTGGAACTGCAGCCCCGGTCCAGGGAGCCATGCGGCAGAATGGCTTAACAGAGGGGTGTTGAACTCTAACTGAAAGAAGGGCTATTAAACAGAAAAAAAAAAAAAAAAAAGATCAACTGGTGGTAGTTTTGTTCCAAGCCGTATTTTCTAAGGATTTTGTGGGGCTCTTATTCTGCTGAAAAGAGCTTCTTGACATAAAGGCTGGATTTTGAATGGACTAGCAACCCCCAGGAGAGAAGCAGTAGACAGATATATTCATTTTTAGCTTGGAAGAACTGGATTATTTAAAACATAAAGGATTCCTTGATATATGTAGTCGGCATCACTGTGAGTGATGATAACAAAGGCACCATTATTAAAATGCAAAGCGTATTATTGCTACCTTAGGGGTTTGTCTCTTAGATCTTTCCCCTATACCAATCCAGCAAGGATTTAATGATGTTCTGTCCACAAGTTTCCCCTCACGAGCTGCGGGGAGGACAGGATTTGCTTCTCAAAGCAAATTTCGGAGGCACAATGCAGAAAAGAGGAGAAGAGAGAGACACCAGGGAAGAGCTGAGTGAAGAACAGAGGGAGTATAATGCAAGAGGAGAAGGAGCAAGAAAAGAGGAGAGAGAGTGAAAATACTGCAAAATAAAAGCAAGTGCAACCTGTAGGGCCTGCTTCTCTGAAGTTTATGTTTCTGTACGTTGCTGTGAGGTGAACTTCTTGTAATCACAGTCCTAGTCTGATCTTGAACAAAGCATAAAGCCCTTTTTGGCTCCTCATTTGGTATCACTCTTGCACTGCAGGCGACGGAGTTTGATTTGTGTGCGGCGGATAGCTGGGATGTATATGCATAGCCTGCGAGTAAGTTTGAGGCATAGAAGTTTTCCTAATTGGGAATGCTGTTCTCATTCAAGACGTAATGAATGATCATAGGTGTTCATAGGTGCTTAGGTTTAGCTAGCTCTTTTCCTGGAGGAGGAAAGATTTGCATCCAATCATTTGGGTGAGTTTCCATTGAAATGCAGAGCTTCTCTGAGGGGTGCAGCTGGCCAAATACTATTTTTCTTAAGTCTGCCAGTCGTGGGGAGAGCAATGCAGACACCCAAATGTTGGTGTCTAGTGCTATTTAAGATGCTTTACGGTACCTTTCCCACCTCTAGCTGCCTCTCCAGAAGTGCACAATCTCTCACGCATCCCATGTTGTATCTGCCAGCCCTGCTGCAGGTGTCTTGGATACTCTGGGATGTCAAAAATGGCGCTCGGTGCCTATGTTTAGGACCTGAATCAGTCCCAATGTGGTATAGCTGAGAGACGCTTATCTCTCAGAAGAGTGAGAACAGTTCCCTTTGCAATTTATAGGGAAAGTTAAAAGTAGATCGACTGTTGACAAGTCAGGTTGGCTGGTTTACAAGAGACTACTATGTTCAAGAGATGGGAAGAAGCTGCCAGATCTGGATTAAAAGCCAGATCCAAACAACCCAGCAGTTAAAAGTATTTGATTTTCTACAGTCTGAAGTGTGGGACTCGAGCAAGAGGCAGCAGGTCCCTGGATGGAGCTTTACTTCCTAATGCCGGCACCCAAAAAGGTTGCAGAGATGACTTGTTCCATTTTTCTTTTTAATGCTTCCACATTCTTGGAAATACGCAATGAAGCTGGGGTTTACACTTCATTTTGTTTGTCAGTCTAACAATGTTGTACTATTTCTCTTATTCCCTCTACATGTGATCAGGTGGTTCTTCAGGAAACCTCCTCTATTTAATAAAAAGGTGAGTGTTTAATGGGATTCGAATGTTGACTGGGGATACAGAAGTGTTGCTGGAGTCCTACTTCTTCAAAAGAAACAAGCAAAGCACTGTAATGAATGTAGTATTCACAAGTGTCCTAAAAAGCACAGCTTCCCTTGGCCACTGTGCTCTGAAGTGCTGTCTGTTTCTTCTCTGGTATAAACTTCCATCAACAGAAGAAAAATTGTTTTAAAGTGTGGCTGTCATCTCCAGAGCCGTGATCTTGGCCCAGTTAAGCCAACAGAGCATTTCCAGTTATTTAAGGGAAGAGACTAAGCCTTTCTCTAAATCTGTGCTCTGTGTCCCCCTAACTGCATTACTCCTGATTTGTAGCGATGGAGATAGACACGGGCAGGTCCACTGTGTTATCTCCGTATGGATATGACTGACCAGCTACTGGATAGCAAGAGGCAGCATCTCTCCTTTTCAGATGAATTTGAGTGGGCTGTGGGGCAGTCGGGTTTGATTTAGTTTGCTTGATGCTGCTATAGTTCACATCCTAAGGGATTTATTGTTCTCTCCTCCAGAAAAAGTAGTAATGAATCCTTGCCCTCTAGCACTGAACTTCAGATCACATCCTGATCTGATCTTGAGGCCAATCCTACATATAAACCTAGTTGTCAGCCAAACATAGTCTTCTTCTTCCATCTCTGATCAAAAACTTCCCATCTTGATTTATGTCTTTGCCCTGAAATGAAACTACTTGATTTGGATTCTGAATAATACAAAGAAGATAGAAAGACAGCAGGAAAAACATAGGAAGTGACAAGTCGACGAGGGGCAAAAGGGAGAAGTGAAAAAAACTATATTTAAGAAACTTTGCTAAAATACAAAACCCAACAACAAAAACCTCTCCCAAATGTAGAAGCATAGTGATCTGAGCATTGGCCAAGTCTAAACGAGCTAATTCCAAGTGCGGTCTCATATAAGCATGGTGTATGATTCAGACACTGAGAACATATCTCCTTATTAATATTGCTGCGTATTTATCTTTTAGCTTGGCCAGAAACCAGCTGTTGGACAATCCAGCCATAGTTATCTACGCTACAATTGGGAATGATGTCTGCAACGGGTAAGGTGTAAACTGAATTAACATTTATAGTGTCATAAATTTGACTTCCCTAGAGTACTACAGTCTGCTTGGACATTTATGTCTCATTGCTTTGCATTACCCTGCAATGACATTTTTCTTTGCTATTGGTCTGTGTCTAATTATTATTTTTTCTGCTGAAAATACTGGTATTTTCAAATACAGCCTTACCTGTATTCCTCATAGCCACCTACCAGTCCTCGTTTGGAGCTTGTCTTTCTTTCTTTTACAAGCGATAAAGTGACCAACAGTATGTCTGAAGTAGATTTCTAACTTAGCCAACGAAATGAAGTATAACAACGACAGGAGGGGGAGGGGTGGGTTTAAAAGCATGCATATCCGTCTTACCCAGTGTGTCACCTCCTGTCAGGAGGGAGAGCGTGACTGGTTTACCTTTTCTGAAGTATGACAATGTAGTCCCCTGTCGAGGTCTATTTTCACCCTGCCTCTGCTGCACGCTGCCTGCAGTCTTTGCTGTGCTCTCCTGACGAGGTGTTTTGTCTTTCTGGCTTTACTCGCGTCATAAGCTCAGCAGGAGAATGAACTGAAGCTTTCAAAACTAATAGTTCTGGCATTATCCATCAGCAATGCTCGCAGGGACGCCAAGAGGTCACTAGTTGGATGCTTCCCTTCCTCCCGGTATTGGGAAGGCTGAAAACGCCTTGCAATTGGGGCCAATGCACAGCACGTCCGTACCGCAGGTTTGGTTTTGCAGGTGGCCCAAGTGCTGCTGTTAGCGTAACATTATTTTCACCATGGTGATTCTTCACATTTTCTTTTAAGCGGAAGGAAGGAAGAAATCTGAGTTATGCTGAGACTTTCAAAACAGTCGTCTTAATAAATGACACACGCTCAGCTTAAGTCCCCTTCTGAAGCTTTTGAAAAGCCCCGCCTGCAGGCTGTATAATGAAGCGGGAGCTATTTTGAAGGCTGTCAGACATTGCCATTAAAATATCTTGGGTTTGGTATCCTAAAACTTGGCTTGACAACGAGTGCTTGGGTTGAAGCTTTGCATGTCGGGTTGTTGTGCTCCAGACGGGGATGGCCAAAGGCCAAGCAGGGCTTTCCCTGCCACAGACCTCAGCCAGGGCAGAAGTGGGACCACAGGGGCCACCTTTTAGGTCCATCTCCCTGGCCACGTGCAGACAGCATGCGGAAATAACCTCCCTTGGCATCTCCCTCTGGCGCTCGTGCTTTCTCTTGTGCCCCTGCCCAGAACTCCCAAATCTGCCCTCAGCACCACCCTCCTGTTACGGGAAGGATGCACAAATCCTCAAAAGCAATGCCACCGCCCTTCGACTGAGCGGGAAAAGCAGTGACAACAAGTCCTGCTACTTGCTGACAAGTCTGTCCTGGGCATCTGTTTATTGAGAAGCTTATGGAGATATCATTACAACCATCCCCAGGATGGTAAGCCCCAAAACATAGCACCTTCACTGAAATCTGTGGCTCCTGCTGCAGAGACTTTCGAGGTGTCTTCTCCCAGGCTTGGCCCAGGCTCTGTTGTGTACGTATTTCAATTCTGCTGTTTCACCGGCTTTGCTAAAAGCACCTCTTTTTCCTTTGTTTTATTTCTCATTCTGCAGGTTATTCCTTTCACTTCCCCCGTCTCTAACACTGCTTTCTATTCTTTGCCTGAAGTAAAAAGAAATTTTCCACAAATTTAAACCATTTTGGCCTTTCCTCGTCCATTTCTATGTTCCAAAACAGTATTTATTACTTGAAACTCTTTTTATCCCAGCATCCATTACCTGGCAGAGACACTTTTGTCTGCTCAAATTCTCTCTGCTGTCTGTTTTCTTCCAAAACATTTACAGCATCAAAAGAGGCTATCAGGCTGCAGTGATCCCTGTGACTCCAGCAAGGAAAGATGCTGCAGCTTCTGTAGCAACACGCTGTTTCTATCGACTGGGATGTATAGCAAAGAGAGATTTTTTTCAGTGTCCAGTCACTGTTTGTAGCTGCCCTGGCTCTGAGGTACCCACAGAGGTTACGGAGGATGCGGAGCATCCGATGGGCTTGACTTCAAACCTAGGGCTTGACAAACAAAAACCTCTTCGAGGATAGCTTTAAACTGCTGTAATAGAGCCTTTCTGGCCTTATCCTGTATTTTACCTTCAAAAGGGAGCAGTGTGCTGAGCACACCGGAGACACAGCTCTTAGCCAAAGCATTGTTAAAATGCCAGTAATTCACCCCGTGCGAAGAGCAGGGCAATGAGTAATATGGATGTTTGTAGAGGAGAAAGATAATGAAATTGGCAGCCTGAGTTACACGTTCCCAGTAGTCTCCACGCTGTGGTGTCCAAACAGGGGGGGGTTAGAAAAATAAAGACAGATGGCAACGGTATCTCTCAGCCCACTGAGGTGTAAATGTGGGACACAGACCTGGAACAACAACAAAAAAAATAATCAGACAAGAAAATAACGAGCACCAGCAGTCTCAAATGCTGTACAATTATTGCATATATTAATTGCGTTTGGGGTAAGGCACCATTTCTCCAGCCTCTCTTTCCCAGCTTTGCAGTTATGGCATCTGCACCAGATAGAAAGGTGACAGCAGCAAAGCGGGGTGAGCAGCCATCCGCCGGGACGGGAACTTGTACAAAGCATCACCGGTGCCAGTGAGAGTGTTACCCTCCCTCGTTGTAAGGTCACTGTCCCCAGAGTGCTGCTGCGCCTCTCCACCCTTAAAAAGAGTATGTGAGGGGGACGGTGTGAGGGTACCACAACAGACCCCAGTGCTCACCCAGGCACCTTGAAGTCCTTATGGCAGAGCCCAAGAGGAATATACCTGCAAGGTGGCTTGCTTTTCTCCGTTGGTTTTAATTTCATCGCCTGGCACGGAAAGGAAATGTGAAGAAATGCTCTGAAATATCTGCATGACTTCAGCGGAGGATGACAAGAGAAAGTGGAGTTATGAATGTCATATTAATTTCAGCTCACACTGACGTGTTTACTTGTGGTAGAGGCCTTACATCAGCGCAGTGTTTTGAAATCAAGTGCTGCAACACCTGTAGGCGAAATGAAGTAATTTAAGGGCAAAACCACAGTCTTATCTCAAAAGTACCTTGCTTGGGTGGCTGTGACAAGGATAAGCCTGAATCTTAATGCTGTTTTTCAGTTCTCCCTAACCAGAAAGTCTCAAATGCTTCAGCAGCGCATACTGCATTAAGATAAATTTCTGGGCCCGGGGAACTTGTCTAATTATTATTTTGTGTGCAAAATGCGGCCCACTGAAGAATTCCAAATCCTTGCTGGGGAACATGGTTCTCTCACACGGGACTCTGCACCAACTCCTCCCCCCTCGCTTCCCCCCTGAGCACGAACATTTCTAATGCCTCAAGACAGAATAACAATGCTTTTGAAAGCTCCTGCTTTTATGGTGTTCACTGACAAGAAATCCTATCTGATTCCCCAGCAGCTCACTTGGCACTGCAAGCATCAGGTTTGCCCTTCTCTTACCCCTGGGAAGCCATGAAAGAGGTTAAAGGACCTTCCCAAGGAAAGGACCTGGATGGAGCCTCCTGGCTGCTAAACTGATTGCTTCCCTACAGGCCCACGAGGGGAAAATGTGGGAACTCCTAAAACAATAAGGATGGACGTTAGTGCAACCTTATGCACTACTCGGAAGGACATCCCCTGTCTGTCTGTCTTCTTGAGCAATGAGATCAGCTCCTCAGCAGGTGAAAGCCTTGCTCCAGCTGAGCTGCACCACCAAGGCAGGACAAAAGCTGTCACGAGAGTCTGCTTCCCAAGGTGCATGGTCCATGCTGTGCACGGCCACACACGTTGATGTGGTCCAAATTCTGATTATGGTGCTCTTGCTGCTCTTTCTGGGGGCTCTTTCAAGAGCTTATGTTGCAAATGTCTGTCTGTATTGTCTTTCCCAATTCAAAAAAGGCAACTTATGGATTTACATGCTCTGCTCCACATGGCCCAAGGGGGCCCAGGCCACCCTGGAGCTGCCTAGCATTTGTGGAAGCTCGCAACAATGTCCTTCTTTCCATCCCACTGACTCCCACTCTGAGAGAGGGCAATGGGGCCTCTCCGGACAACGGGAGGCTTTTCCCCAGAGCTGGGTCTGCCCTGTCTCCCAGGTATGGCCAGAGCAGGGCCCCATGGACCTGGGGTCTCCTCCATGCCAGAGGCCTGTGGATTGTCTCTTGGCGGGATGGGACAGTCTCCTCGGGGCAGCATTCACCCACTTGCTCATAGCCCCTGTTAGAGACACGTGCACCGTGAGAGTGTGGCGAGAGCTCTCGGGGGAAGAGCCGGTGAGCACTTTTTCTGTAATAAAGTGGTTGTTTTAATAACATAACTAGAGCAGTGTTCTCCAGGCAGCCTGGAGTGGTTTTGCTTGTTTGTTTTTCTTATATAAGTTGAAATTTATTTCAACTTCAGGATTTTAATTTTCCCTGCCCTGCGGCATTTACAGCTAAATGCAAGAGAGGAAGGATAAAGTTGAGCCTGGGACTCTGGCTTGAACAGGTTCAGGCCTGCCAGTGAGCCTCAAAACATGGGTGTCCAGTCCATGTGGGACACTGACACAGATCCTGTACCCTAATGAACATTTCTGAGGACTATTTTATCTTAAATATGTCCTCCCTCCATCCTCCTCCTCCTCCCTCCGGTCCCCCATATTCGTCCAGACCTCTTGATACTCTCCTGTCCTCCTGCAGAGCTGTAGTGAGAGGCATACAACACGTGAGACAAAGCTACCTTAGCTATTTCTACCTGGCATAGTCAAAGATCGTGTTGAATGTAAGCTACCTGCAGCAACCCATGGGGAAAGAAGCCCTCCTTTCACCCGTCTCTAGGGCATCCCACACCCTGAAGCCATGTGTGGAGCAGCACTGTTTCCCCCTGTTCAGAGCCAAACCATGGAGGCCCTTAGCAAGGTGCGGCAGCACTCTACATCCCCTTAGGGGAATGGATGCTTTTCCTCCTGAAACTTGAGGTATACATTAGATCAGCCAAATTGCAGTTGCAGACTGGCGTTTCATAGGTAGACCAAGGGCAGTGTCTTTGCATTCACCAAAAGCAGCAAGTCCTCTCCTGTGACGACAGGCTGAGAGTTGGGGTTGTTCAGCCTGGAGAAGAGAAGGCTCCGGGGAGACCCTACACAGGACTTCCAGTACCTAAAGGGGGCCTACAGGAGAGCTGGGGGGGGGGGGGGGGGGGACTTTTTACAAGGGCATGTAGTGATAGGATGAGGGGGAATGGCTTCAAACTGGAAGAGGGCAGGTTTAGATTAAACATTAGGAAGAAGTTTTTCACTCTGAGGGTGGTAAGGCACTGGAACAGGTGGAGAAGTTGTAGAAGCTCCATCCCTGGAGGTGTTCAAGGCCAGGCTGGATGGGGCTTTGAGCAACCTGGTCTACTGGGAGGCGTCCCCGCCCATGGCGGGGGGGTTGGAACACAATGATCTTCAAGGTGCCTTCCAACCTAAACCATTCTATGATTCTATGGTCTTGTAAGGACTACAGCTCGGCAAGTTCCTGGATTTATATCAAGCAGCTCAAGATGCTCTGCAACAGCTACAAAATGTGAGGCGGCAGGGTGACCGGAGTAGTTTTACATGGATTTTTAACGCCATAGGAAACCCATGTGGTCATAGTCTGCTTCATGGCTCTGGTTTGCCTCTCTGCACTGTAAATAAAGACTAATTCATTTGCAACCTATGGAATAAAACCAGCAGGAGAGCTAAGGCTTTTTTCTTTATGGAGGTGTTCTGGGCTTGGCTAGGATAGAGTTAATTTTCTTCACACAGCAGGTCTTGTGGTGCTGTGTTTTAGATTTTTGACCAAAACAATGCTGATAACACACTTTTTCAGCTGTGGCTGAGCAGTGTTTGCACAGCGTTGGGGCCTTCTCTGTTTGTCACTCTGCCCCCCAGTGAACAGATTGGGGGTGCACAAGAGGTTGTGAGGGGACACAAGCAGGCAGATGACCCAAGCCGACCAAAGAGGTATTCCATGCCATATAACATCATGCTCAACAATAAAAAGGGAGAGGAGGGGATTTTAGTGGGGATAGCCATCTTTTGCTCAGGAACTGGCTGGACATAGGTCTGCCCATGGGAGGTGATGCACCATCTCTTTTGTTTGCTTCGTCTCTTCTTCTACTTCTCCTTCGCTTATTGAACAATAACTTTATTTTTTTATCTTTTTTTTATCTTGACCCCCAATTTTTCTTGCTTTTGCTCTTCCTTTCCTCTTCCTCTGTCTCACTGGGGGTGGGGGAGCAAGTGAGTGAGAGGCTGTGTGGTGCTTAGCTGCCCACTGGGGTTAACCCACAACAGGAGGCCACTCTATAAAAAGGGGGTGCATCTGTCTGTTTTTAGCAGGGAGAAGGGTTATACTGAGGGAGGTTTCTGTATCACTTCTGGTTTTGGCAATAACAACGAGAGACTAAAACACATAGCATCATTTTTATAAGGTTTTATTTAGCTAACTTAATGTGGAAGAACAGCAAAGAAGAATCATCTGCTGTTTCAGGTGCCTTCTGCAGGGCACAGTATTACCTGACACAATGTCCTGTTGGCATCCCGTTCTTCTGCAGGAACCGTGACACACTGGCTCACATGACTACACCCAAAGAAATGCTCTCCAACGTGGTGCAAGCTCTGCAATACCTGGACTCCCGTCTTCCAAATGGCAGCCATGTGATTTTAACAGGCTTGGTAGATGGCCGCTTTCTCTGGGATAACCTGCATGACAGATACCATCCTCTAGGTAAATATGAGATGTTGGGGGGACCCTCCTGGTTGTCTGCTTGCTCGTGTTGTTTTCTCTCCCTGAATAATTTATGAATCTATTGACAATTTCAAGCAAACCTGACAGAGTGGGGGAGATCTGAGAAATATGAGATAGATATTGGCTGTGCAGTAGAAGTAGGAGACCCAGCTTACCACCCCCAGTGCAGGATAGGGCAATGAGAGGGCAGACACCTAACCTGCCTGGACTGTCCCAGGCTGGACCCTCTCAGCTCCAAACTAGGCTCAATACATGCTGTGAACATGGAAAAAAGCTGTTCTGCCTCACCCTTAGGCCAAAATTGTGGCCAGCCTGCCTGCGCTTCATCCTGGATTTTGTTACAGGTGGAGCTGGATATTTGGTGAACACCTCCACTCACTGAGCGGTGGATGTCTTGGTAAAACTGGATGTGGGCCAGGACAGAAGATTAAGTCAGGGGGTTGCGAAAGACTGGTTAGATATTAGAGAAATACATTTTCCACAACCTCTGGATGCCTGCCACCTCCTACCCTACCTACGGGTGTGATGATTGAAACCTCACACCATGTGCAGGCACGTTTGAGGGCATTCCCTCACAGTGCGATGTGAGGGAAAAGCCCTCTTACTGCCGTAACGTGCTTTCGGGCAGCATTTTCAGAGATTTGGAGGCTGCCTTTGGGAACCCGTCATCTCAGAGCACGCATGAAATCGTACGTCTGACCATCAACAGACCACTTGCTCCTTGGCTTCATCCTGTGCCAAGCAGCAAGGAGGAATGTCATCACAGGGGGCTGCATTCATATGCAATGACATGTGGCATCCATCCTTGGCTAGTCCGACAGCTGTGCCTCTGGAGACAGTGTGGAAACATTTCCTTGGAGATGTGGGAGGTTGTGGGGTGGGGAAGCTTGGAAGCTTGTTGCAGAACCCCTTCTCTATAAGTTCATACCACCCCCCAGTGGTTAAAGAATGTGAAATACTTTATGCAGGTAGCAAAGAAAGTTTTTATGCAAACAGCTAAAGTCAGTCCCTTGTTCTCCAGTCAAGAGTGTGTACAAGGAGCCATTGTGGAGATTCTGCTGACAAATTTTAGACCAAAAGCGTGTTCTTATTTGTATTTGGGTAAAGGAATCTATTTTGCATCCGAGTAAGTGGGAAGGTGGTGTTATCTTAGTTCCCATCAGCAAATAGAGAGAGAAGGGCTAAACCAAGTCATTAAAATGGTAGATTACATCTTCAGATGATTTTGGCAACCACTGGGTACTAGAGCTTTCAGCAGACTCTGTGCTGTGGTTTCCCCAAGGTTCCCCAATCATTGCCAGTGGCCCGGCAGCTTCTGCGTTATCTACTACAGGTTATTTCACCCCTTAGAAGTACTTGCTTCTTCCCAGGAAGTCTGAGGTCTCCATTTCTATTCCTGATACCTTGTTACGTTTTTCTCTAAAAAGCACTGTCCTACTACCAATGAAAACAGAAAAAAGGAAAGTTAAAGAAAAATCTTGTCCTTTTCAGGGCAAGGTCAGCCTGTGATAATTCTTTTTTAGTAACATATAAACACATTTCTTTCCTTGAGTGCATGTTTATCACAGGGATGGTTCCTCTTATGGATGTCTAATTATCAGAGACAACACGTGGCATCTGTTGGTGCAAGCCAAATCAGGAGTGATTAGCTATAGGACCAGTTGGAAATTTTTCAGAGGGGCTCATTTGCCTCGGAGGGACCCAATTACTCCTAAGCAACACGTTCTGCAGCAAGAGATCCCTTCTGGCAGATCCTCCGACAGGTTGCGAGCAGGTTTCCCCACTTGGCTGCCAGTCAGGCGTGTCCCGACGTCGGTCTGGCTTTCTGCCGAATGGCAGGTCCCCCTGACAGCCCATCCCAGGGCCCAGTGCTCTCAGGCTACATGGGTCTGGGACATCCCCAATATCTGGGAGTGACACTAGATCTTTGAGCTCCCCATCTTTTGCTCCTCGGGCAGCTGATACTGTTGCTGGGTGATGGGCAGCCATGAGATAGGCAGAAATTGCATCTATATCGCGGAGTTGCTGTAAAGCAACCCGAGGAGACCATTTCACTTGGGAAGAGATCATACTTTGCAGTTTCTGAGACAGCAACAACAAAAATTGCTTATTGCAGTGCTGAAAAAATAACAAAGCCCGACGGGATGATCAGTGCGCTACAAACTCAGAGAACTGAGCGGCCATTTAATTTCCGTCTTGGTTATAGCTACCAAAGAAGCAAAAAGGTCGAGAAAATGGGTAATTTTCTCAGCAAGCCGGGCTATTGCGTAGCGCAGTGAATTTTAGGGAACGTCAGCTGTGTGTTTGACTCGGTGCTCGAATTTGCTCACCCACACAAGCATATCCACTTCCCTCTGTGACAGCAAAATTGGTCCTCCCTTTTAAGGCTAACCTCTCAGCGGTAAACAGGAAATTCGGAGTATATAGAGGCACCTTCAATCTTCCCTTCAGCTTTACGACCCCTGCGTTTGTTTGGTGGGTGAGAGACGCGTTAATGGGTAAAATATCAGTCCCGCACCTCGGAGATTGTCGCAGGCTCTGATGACTAACCCCACGTGTGAGACGAATCACCCGTGAAAGGCCGGAGAGGGATGCGGGAGGAGCGAAAGCAGCTCTGCACACTGTGGGGACACGGGCGCCTCAGCAGGAAGGATGCATCGGTGCCACCTCTGTTGTGCCCCAGCTCTGGTGGTGGGAGGGTAACCTGGGAGGAAGGGGTTGGGGGGGTGGATGCTGGGGCTCCCGGGATGCCTCTCCCCACCGAGGGGTCTAATGCATGGGAACTGCGAAATGAAGTCACGTTTGGCCACCAGGCACATGAAGTTTCCCTCTCTGTGCTTCGCAGGGCAGCTGAACAGGGACGTCACCTACAGTCAGCTTTATTCTTTCCTCGACTGCCTCCAGGTAAGGTCTCTGGCTCTAGCTTACGAGTCGTCTCCCCCTTCCCTCTCGGCCCGCTGTTAAATCCCGGCTCCCCGTGCCTGCCCAGGTGAGCCCCTGCAGCGGCTGGCTGACTCCCAACGAGACCCTCAGGAATTTGACCTCAGAGGTGAGTCTCCACGAGGCTGCCCGGGATTTCCCTCTTGCACAGACCCTCTTCCACTCTGCCCTGTCCCTGTGCCTGAGGATATAAGCCTAATATCTCAAAGGCAAGACGTCAGCCCGCTTTTTTTCTTCAAAGGCGGGGAGAAGGTGTGGAAACATCTGTACCCATCCTTTCGAATACCTCTCGGGCTCTGGGGGAGAGCATGGTTAAGTTAAGGAATTTGTAAACGTGGTCCTTTTCCAACCTCTCAGCTGCCCAAACTTACTCGCAAGGGGTACGAGCTCCCTGAGACAAAACAGTTCAGGTTCACGTTCTTTAAGGCGAAAAATGTAGCTATTGAAAAAGAAACGGCTTGTGAATCAAGTCGCTGTGAGTATGAAAAGCCAACAGCATCGATTTCGCTGGCAGCGGGAGCAGGGGCCGAGAGCAAGAGCCTTACCCTGTCTTCGTTTGGGATTTGTGCTAATCTTCCTCAGACACATTTCCGTGGACTTAATCGCCAGATGGTGTGACCAAGGAGCATCCGGGCTCAGTGCAGGAATGGGAACAGACAGAACAGAGATGTCTTAAAACTCACCCTAAAATTCTGGCTGCAGAAGCCAATGGCACATAATATCAGCCACTTACTCCCTTACGGTACAAACAGATTTTTAATCCCAGCACCCCCCCGCAGCCATGTAAAAGAGCCAGTAACCAAATATCGTCAAAGGTGTCATCTCCATGTATAGTTGTATTAATGTTTGCATTCACTAAACAAAAAATATGGCCTTAATTTCACCAAGTCTTAGATATGTGTTTCATTTTATGCCCTGTCCCTCTTGACTTCAGAGAAAGCAATTAAGCACATTCCTAAATCTTTGCAGGATTGCAGCTTATACATTCGTACCAACAATACAGAGCATACAGCACACATAACTTCTGTCCATGAACAATTCATATGTCTGCAGGGTATGAATTAATCTTCTTTCTGAGCCCCTGTCTGAAACTAATTGTCTATGTTATAATCCAAACTGCACAATTTAAATATTTAGGAGATCCTGATCTCTGTTACGGCTGTAGAAATCACACTGGATATGTCAGTTAGGTAGACGCTCAATGGAGGCAATTTACTCTGCTGAAAGTAAGAGCAGAATTTGGTCTGGCTAGATAAGCGCTAGCACCCACAACACAGTAGCCCAAAGGATAATGGGAAAGGAGAACATTTTTCCTGTACAAAAAAAAAAAATCGGTTTTCTTTAAGAAGAATGGAAATGACTGGGCTGCCACTCATCAAAAGACCTCCGAAACCAAGAAACTCAGAATATTTGTACAGGCGTAGAGACACTACTAAGAGCTGTCTCCAATAAAATAACCGTATGCTGTATTAAACTTATTACATCAGCTGAGGCCTCAGTAGAACCTGCAATGTGAGCTGGGGAGCCCACCAGCTGGTGGTGCTCATGCAAGTCTATGTATGATGAAGAACCCCATTTTACCTCCTGCCCCCAGCTAAAAGGGCAACATTAGCTTTCAAATTCCCGACCACGACAGAAGCTGAATCCATGCAAAGCCACGTGAGTAGCAATGAATCATCATTAAATCGCTTGATTTTTGCAGAGAGCGTTACAACTTTCCAACGTCCTGAAAGAAATAGCGAGCTCCGAGAAATTTGCCAACTTTGATATTTTCTACATGGACTTCCCACTGAGACAAAGTAAGTTGCTTTTTTTTTCCTGTCTTTCTCACAAAGCATTTAGTCAAGTGCTGGGCTGCTAATAGGCTCCTCATATTTTAGCTCTGTACTGGGAGAAAGGCAGCATAAGCAGCCAGCCTAGGTGACCCTGCTGGCAGGGCTGGGGCCAAGCAAGGACCCTTAATGCCATCTCCCAGCTTCCCTGGTTGGGATAACCATGGAATTCTTCCTAGACAAGACCCCACCACCAGCCTGGGGGCCACAACTTCCCTGCTGGTGCTGGCTGCGGGTACCCACAACCCCGGTACACAACACAGTGGCCATTTGCACGTGGGTGGCAGGGGGTGCTGGTGGCGAGGCAACAGGAACAGCAGATGAGCCTCTGCTAAAAATGCCTCCTGCTTGTCCACTGCAGCTTCTCAGGTTGATGAATTAAAAAAGAAATCTCAAACCTACTTCAGTCCATAAGATTTGGGTTTATTTTTATTTTATTATTTTTGACCATTGCTTTATAGTAGGTCATCTAGGCTGGAGATGGCACACCTGCAGTGGTGAAGGTGGTCTTCATGAGCTGTAGTGTCATCACTGCCAGGGCTTCCTATTGCCTCCTCTGGGATAAACAGTGCCTCAGGAAGGAGAACTTTTCTCAGCCAGTTTTCCTGCCTGAATAACATAGCCACCCTGTCTTAACTCACTGTTTTCAAAAGTAGAAGCACCTCTCCCAGGAAGAACTGACTTCTTTCCTATGTTTCCTTAAGCACCTAATAATACTGTAACTTTTGACTTGAGGAGCTTAAAAACCTTGTCCTTCTGTGATCTTAAGTGACATTAGGCAAGTGCATCACCTAAATCACTTCCTTCTGCCACTGAGACTTAAAAAAATTAAAAGAACCAGAAACTTTTCATCGTTACCGTGAGCATGAGTGGACAGTGTTCTTGTGGGTTTGGGGGCAGACATCTGTCCCTGGATCCCTCTCAACTCCATTTCCCTTGCAAGATGTGCATGGGTCCACCTTCAGGCCTCACCCAGCATCAGCCCAGCTTCATTGCAAGGAAAAAGACGCTCACTCTTTCTTTTTAAAAAAAGGATTGGGATGAGGTGAGGGATTGCAGTGTGCAGCCTCTTCAAGTAGTTAGTGATGGGAAAGTAGGAAAACAGCTTTTCCCCTGTATCCAGCCTGAACCTCCCCTGTTTTAACTTCTGCCCGCTGTCTCTCCCCCTTCCACTGTGCACTGCTGTGATGAGACTGGCCCCATCCTCATCGCCTCCCCAAGGCCCTCATTGCCCCTCAACCTCCCTTCACCGGGCAGGAGCTTCAGCACTGGCCACTTGAGGGCCCTCCCTGATAGCATGAAATTTTATGTTCCCAAATTAGTATATAATAATTGGGAAAAAAAAAAAAAAAAAAACACCAAACAACTGATATGCATGTCCTTGTTTTTATATTCACATAGAGAGGTAGTTCCATGTTGGTCCTTCTTGAAAAATTTTGCCTGGGGACTGTATTTTAAATCCCAGCATGCAGACAGCTAAAACCCGAGCCATGAAGGGACAGAAGCACCCTGGCAATACTTCAAAGTGTCCACCTCTCCCCATCAGTGCCTGGCTGTCCTTGGAAGCACGAAGCTGCCAAGGCACCTAAGATTAGTGCAAAAAAAAAAATCTCCTTTTGCAGCCAAATCATATCAAAATTCACAAACTTGTTTTATCCTACATGACCCAACTCAGGAAGCTGGTTCTGGGTCTCATGCAGACCGTATGGAAGAGGTAAAGAAGGGAAGATGGGAGAGGGAATATTTCTGTCCAAAACTCTCTCAGAGAAGTGGACTCCTCTGTCAAGTTCGATATTGTAGCACAGAGTTTCAGGATGTCCAAGTCTCTTTGCAGCTTTTGCCTCATCTACTTAATATTTAACAAGTCATTAGGATTTGGAACAAACTACCTGCTGGGTAGGCAAATTACTTTAATAAGTTAAATGACTAACTTTAGGTAATTTATTTGCTTTCATGAAAAGAAACATCTTAATATAATTTGCTGTTCTTGATTACATCGCATTAAATAAATGAGGTAAACAAAATCACACATGCACATACAAACATCAGCTCTGAAAGACACTTTGCAAAGTTTCCTGCAGCCCTGGAGCCAACGATTCGAGCTTGCCATCAGGAAAGCTGTCAGTTCGTTAGAGTGCTCAAAAGCCAGCTAAGGCTGCTGACCTACTTTTCTGCTTTCTTTCTGAAGCAAGCGAAAATCCTCGCTTAAACTCTCCAGACATCAAATATTTAGCAGTGGTTGCACACTGTGATGAGTACATCGATTTCAGGCTGGCCTGGGCATATATATCATAGGAGCTCCTAGCTTTCTTGGAGTAAAATTTGAGTATACCAACATTTAGTCTAGATTTAGATGGACTTTCAAGCTCAGATATTGTCTTTGACTGAAGAATTTAGTGGTTCCTTTAAGAAGCGGTGCAATAAATAGGGGGTAGGGATTCATTGTTTTGGCTTTTTCTTGGGGTCGATGGGAGCAAGCTCTGGTCTAGTCTAGCCAGGTTTTTAAGTCAAATTCTGGACACAATCAGTTGGTGGGTATTTATTCAACGGCTCTAGGTTTATTGACGGTCAAGTATAATGGCCTAAATTCACCTACCTTGATGTATTATTTTACTTAATCCTCTGCTATTTCTGGCAGTGGAACAGCAGTCCCTCTAGAAAGTAAAACTCAACACACAGCCTGGTACTCAACGTATAACATCATATATAAGGAGTTAGGCAAGCTCCACGGTGTAACCCAAGGTGAATATTTGTTGTGCCCAACATACTGTAACTTCAAAACAAAGCTCCAAGCCCCGTGTCTTGAAACAGGTTTCTTCGGGTGTTTACTAAAGCACCTCAAGTGGGTTTCTATATTCAAAGCGGGAATATCGCCCTTCTGTGAATTCAGAGTTGGTATGGGGACACAGATGTCACTTTCTGACATAATAGTGAGGGTGCAAGCAACAGCGGTGAGCCTAGGTCAAAACTGTGGTGCTCGAATAGAGAACATCCTCCTGACAGGATGCTTGCATAATGCTATTAAGAATTCTTAATCTGTCATTATAAAAGAAATTATTGAATTTACAGTCTGTTAATGCCATATCCACTCGTCCCATGTTTGATCACTCCACAGCCCTTTTGAAGAGAGAAAGCTTTTTACTTCTCTAATGGCTCTGGGGCTTATAGCACAGCATCATTTGCATCGAATGTCATGCTTATGTAATTCAAAAGGTTATTTTGTTGGAGTTGAAAGACCGCTCAGAAGAGAAGTAACTGAAAATGACAGTCTAGTCCTGCAGACATCAGCCCATGCGAATATTGTGTTACCATCGCTTTCTCTAGAAAGCACTGTTTTCTTTATCTCCTTTATTATTTTTTTTTCACTGCTAAAGATGCGACTAAAATGGGAAATGCAAAAGTATTAAATCAGTATTAAATAATTTATAGCCTTACTTGCTACAGCATCCATCTTAGTTGGGAGGGAAAGTGAATTGTTTTACAATCATTTAAGTTCAAAGCGCTTTCTTGCATAAATATCGCAGAGAAAAAAAAATTAAGAATAAAGGCTTAAATATTGCCCCGAGGAGAGGGGATTGCACACAATATTGGCTCTGACAACTTTACATGAATTATCATAATCTTCGTGCAGAGCCGTCGTGTGCTTAAAAACACGGGCGGCGCTGCCAGGAAGAGGGGGCTACATCTCTGGTGAGGTGCCTACGTGCTCCCCAGTGATAACCCCTCCGCTTACGTTGTCTTTGCAGCAGCTGAGGAGTGGCGTAAGATGGGAGGCGAGCCCTGGCAGCTGATCGAACCCGTCGATGGTTTCCACCCCAGCCAGGTAAAACCCCAGCCCTTGAAAGCGGGTGGGATGCCAGAACCCACTGCTGCCTGGACCACCCGGTCGGAGCATCACGGGGATGCGGGTGTGGGGATTTCTCTTTTAAAAGAGGTGATGGTCCCCATTTCAGCCAGCTGCACTCTGCTCTAACTCCTGCAAGGTCTTCTGCTTGCTTGCTTTCACTCGTTGACCAGCACACCCCGGCCAAACGGGTCTTAAGCCACAAAACCAGACCCTTGCCACGTCGGCTGGCTACCGGCCTGCTCGAACACACGCAGGAGTTTTGGAGGATCAGGGCAGCGATGCAGCACTGGGAGAATCCAAGGGGCCCCCTCCAGCCCTGTCCCTGCCCTGCAGCCTCGGAGGCCACAGGTTTCCCCGCCGCAGCCTGGGACAAAGCTTTCTTTTTGAAGCTATACATTTAAATTGCTTTATGCTCTGTGGTTACGTATTAAGAAAAAGTTTTCTCCTGCTTGCTTGACCTCTAAGGACAGGTGGCAGGGGAAGGTTTACAGTCAGAAATAAATGAAAGGGAAGGAGAAGGAGCTGCTCCGCTGTAACTCTTTGCTTGCGTTCGATAACTTGGTGTGAGGTTGCCTGGCTCCCACCATATTCACTTCAAAGTAGTTTTTTCCGACTCTGTAAAACGCGTGGGGAGAGCATGTTCTGTAATCAGCCACAAACAAAGACTATTGGTTTCCTATACACTAGCTTCAGATTTCAAACACGTACGCAAAGCAAAGCAGCAGCGCGTCTTCCCCATACCGCCCTGAGAAAAACCATGCGTGAGCTGAAATCCCGCATGCAGCCTGCAGCAGCAGTGGCTCACACCGGTGGGTACAGCCTGGCTGGGGCTCTCCTGCCGGTCTCAACACGGTCACCCCTAGCCACTAAGTCACCACGGGGTGGTGGGCAGGTCCCGACAACAAAGGCCACTCTGGTTTCCCACGCTTTGCAATCTTGACTCTTCAGCTCAAGAATTAGGCTGGGCTAAATTATGAGGGGACAAATAGTGGGTGGTGGGCGAGATGGAGAGGGACAGCAAGAGCAGAGCTGGCTTTCCCCTCTCTGGCAGAAGGCTCTGCACAGCAGCAGCAGCAGCTGCTCTCCATCCCCTATGCATAGCAATGGGTCCAGAAGTTTCTTGCTACCTACTGCTATGAGGGAAATGTGCCCTCAAAGCGGCCAGCTCCACTCCCAACATTCCTGCCCTGCCCAGGGAGGAGGAGTGACCATCCTTGGTGATGTTTCTCTGGTGCACGATACCACGTGCCATGGCCACATTCTCTGTGCTGTGGTGAACACAGTTT
This sequence comes from Vanellus vanellus, assembly GCF_965231255.1. NCBI lineage: Eukaryota > Metazoa > Chordata > Aves > Charadriiformes > Charadriidae > Vanellus > Vanellus vanellus. Next base: position 60,677,056 of record NC_138906.1, on the reverse strand, counting down.
GGAGAAAGCTGTCGTCTAGGGCACTGCTGCCTTCTTCCGCGCTCCTGGCTGTGCTCACTCTTCCACCCTGGCACAACCAAGCTGTGTGAGTGAACCTCGCTGTGTCACCCAGCCAACAGTGCTGCTTGGCAGGTCCCCCTGCTCAAAAGCATGGGGTGAATTTCTGGACCAGCTTTATGATGTGAGATAACACCCCATATATGAGCTGGCTGTGTGACAGAACTCAGAGAGTTGTGATCAGCGGCAGAGTCTAGTTGGAGGCCTGTAACCAGTGGTGTCCCCCAGGGGTCTATACTCAGTCCAATTTTGTTCAATATATTCATTAATGACCTGGATGAGGGGACAGAGTGTATCCTCAGCAAGTTCGCTGATGATACCAAACTGGGAGGGATGGCTGACACTCCAGAGGGCCACGCTGCCATCCAGCGTGACCTGGACAGGCTGGAGAGCTGGGCAAAGAACCTAATGAGATTCAACAAGAGCAAGTGCAAGATCCTGCACCTGGGGAGGAAGAATGCTAGGCACCAGTATAGCTTAGGGGTGGACCTGCTCGGAAGTAGGTCTGAGGAGAAGGATCTGGGGGTCCTGGTAGACAGTAAATTATCCATGACCCAGCAATGTGCCCTCATTACCAAAAAGGCCAATGGAATCCTGGGCTGCATAGGGAAGAGTGCGGCCAGTAGGTCGAGGGAGGTCATTCTCCCCCTCTGCTCTGCACTGGTGAGGCCACAACTGGAATACTGTGTCCAGTTCTGGGCTCTCCAGTTCAAGAGAGACAGGGAACTGCTGGAGCGAGTCCAGTGAAGGGCAACTAAGATGATTGAAGGATTGGACCATCTCCCTTGTGAGGAAAGGCTGAGAGAGCTGGGACTCTCTAGCCTGAAGAAGAGAAGGCTGAGGGGAGACCTTATTATGGCATACAGGTATCTAAAGGGTGGGTTGAAGGAGGATGGAGCCAGGCTCTTTTCAGTGGTTCCCAGTGACAGGACGAGGGGTAATGGGCACAAGTTGGAACATAGGAAATTCCGGTCAAATACACAGAAAAAATTCTTTATGGTGAGGGTGACAGAGCACTGGCACAGGCTGCCCAGGGAGGTTGTGGAGTCCCCTTCTCTGGAGATTTCCAAGACCCGCCTGGATGCAGTCCTGAGTACTGTGCTCTAGGCAATCCTGCTTTAGCAGGGGAGTTGGACTAGATGATCTCTAGAGGTCCCTTCCAACTCTGAAGATTCCGTGATTCCATGATATAATTTGCCCCCACACAGACCAAATAACCAGATGCGATACTCTCTTGCACTCTGGGAAAGAGCAGTCCCTGGGGAAGCGCTTCAACGGGAGCACATTGCAACCACTGATGGATTCCAACATTTCAGCAGCTTCTCCATTGACTGTGCTGTCAGTTCAGCCAGTGGGGAACGGCAGGGGGAAGTCCAAAGCCAAAATACATGCTTTAGTTGCTATCTTTTACATCCGTGGTGGTCAGCCGAAGCAAGGGCTGGGGGGGGAGGGGGGCTTGCTTAGCGTTGCCAAGTCTAAAGAGCCTCCTGTTTGAAGAGGGTCTCCTCCATAGCAGAAATTCCTGCCTGGCTACCAGGCCATGCCAGGAGATAGCTGCATGAAAAGTATGAACTCGCAGCCTGGGGACGTGGAGAAAGCGCGTCTGGATTTTTTTGCTGCAGGCCTTTTGCAAGGAAGCAATTAGAGAAAACTTGGCAAATGAAACGAGAGTGAAAATAGTGATGAAACGAACCCCGTTCCCAACCCTGCCATCTGGGGAAACTGTGCAATTCGAAAAGCCTGGAGTGAAGAAGAAAAGGTCTTTGCGTTATTTTTATGCCTTAACCTGAGGCTGGCCTGAGGCTTCCGATAACCCCCGGCAACAGGCCACCGAGGGAGTCAGGCTCACCAGATCGCAGCTTTTTGTCCAGGCTCTTGACCATCCCATATCCCAGCAGCAGCTCAAAGGTAGCACAGAGCCGAAGGCGGCAAATATTTATCTTAAAGGAATCCTGCCTCAGCCAAAAGAAAATTACAAAAGGGCACGGAAGGGCAGTTGCAAACCTACACATAGCTCCCGGAGCGCCGAGCTGCAGGATCCAGCAAAGCACTGCCATATTTCACTCCCTCGGGACCTGGCATCCTGCAGCGGTTATGATCTCCCCCTCCTGCTGTTAGGATGACGTTAATGCTTTTATAGGTACATTTTCCCTTACAGTCAAGGTGCCAGCTGTAGATATGCCTCACTTCAAGTGAGTTATTGCCCTTCTAGGATTTATTAATTAGCCTTATCCAAACATCCACCGCTTTAAATCCATTTTTCTTTTCCTGCTAGTATACAGAAGTCTGTTATCAACATACCACTATTTGGGCTGAGACGTAGCACTCTGCTCTGAAAAAGTGGCTCTCTTAATAAAAAGAGGGGGAAGTGTGAGCAGAGCGTGCTATTTGAGAGGACGCTTGAGACAGGTGATAAACAATTCACTCACTCCTCATACTAGTTTTATTTGAAGTTTTACTTTCTACCAACATGAATGCCTCTGGCCAGGTACGGCTTTTATACCATGTAGAGCTGCCTAGTGGGAGAGGATTGATGCTGTGCAGCTCATCAAGTGAATGGAGGCTCTTACTTCAACCTCCGCAGCTATTCTCACCTCACATGCAGCTTGACTAATAAACACGATGGATGAGACCTAGCCTGGGCACGTCTACTGGATTTTCTCTCTGAAGATCTCAAAGCACTTGAGAAATATTCACAATTATTTTTTTTTCTAATTTAGCAGCACCCCGAGGAAAGCACAAACATTTTAGCTCTTTCCTTCAGATGCAGATAAACTTTGGAGTTTGGGATACAAGAACTGCATTTCTCCTCTCTGGAAGAGGACCGTGATCTATAGTTGTTATGATACAGCGGTGGGCAGGATAAGCCGGTGCCTGCCCCTGGATTTCACCTGCCCTTTATCTGCTGTCTCTTTAATTAAAAATACTAACCTGCCGGTATAAACATGGCAGAAGCAAGTGTCAATATGTATATCCAGTAGTCCAGTGGTCCAGCTATGCAGGAAGGATGTGGAAGGAAACTGAACCTCCCTAACTGAGAGTTGCGGATTTAGCACTGCAAGGAGAAGGAAAAGAGAAAAAAGTAAAAAGGCAACCATGTCCCATTAGAGCTATTCTGGATTTTCATGCATTGGGAAAAGGTTAGATTAAGACACTCAGGCAGGAAAGCTAGCCCCCATAGTCCCTACTCCAGACAGTATTTTATATTTAAAAAACCCTTGAAAGAAGGGATAAACACCGATGCCCAGAAGTACCTTCCCTTACTGCAAGTTTCTTGGGGGAGAAGGGGGTTCCCTGCACCTTTTTAGTAAGTTGCAAAACAGAAGGGTTTTGTTTTTGCAAACAAGATACTCATTGCTGGCATCACTCCATTCCTCCAAGTTTCAAAGCTAAAATTGGGCTCCATGAGGTTTTTTTCCCAGAACACCAAGCTCAGGCTGTAGGTGGAGGAAATTCACACCATTTACTTTTGACACTTAAAACCAAAGCACATCACTCGGTCCTCCTCAGTTCCCTCTAGAGCTGTTGCTGAGACACCATGCCCTGAATCATAGAATGGTTTAGGTTGGAAAGGACCTTGAAGATCATCGAGTTCCAACCCCCCTGCCATAGGCAGGGACACCTCCCACTAGACCAGGTTGCCCAAGGCAACATCCAGCCTGGCCTTGAACACCTCCAGGGATGGGGCCTCAACAGCTTCTCTGGGCAACCTGTTCCAGTGCCTTACCACCCTCAAAGTGAAAAACTTCTTCCTAATGTTTAATCTAAACCTGCCCTCTTCCAGTTTAAAGCCATTCCCCCTTGTCCTATCACTACATGCCCTAGTAAAAAGTCCTTCCCCATCTCTCCTGTAGGCCCCCTTTCAGTACTGGAAGGCCGCAATAAGATCTCCCCGGAGCCTTCTCTTCTCCAGGCTGAACAGCCCCAACTCTTTCAGCCTCTCCTCATAGGAGAGGTGCTCCAGCCCTCGGATCATCCTCGTGGCTCTCCTGAAGCCAGGCTTGAAGTCCGGCTTGGAAGAAATCTGACTTTCTCTTCCCACTGACTGTGGTGGAAGCCCAGGGACTGCTTTTTTCGGCACCTCTCCCTTTCTCTGAAATCTCACTGCAAACTGTTTTGAGTGCCAGATGGCTGCAAGGACATTACTTCTCTTTAGAACAGCTGATATTACTTTGTTTGAATGACAGGGCCATGCATTTCAACAGGATCCGGCATAAATGGCCTCATTTCTTGCTTTTATGAAGTTACCAGGGAGAACGTGAAAGCCCTGAGCATCACAAACAGGAACCTGAGCCGCTTGGAAGATTCTTAATGATTATGTACAGTCAGGAAAGCACAGCTTGAGCACAATTAGAGTCTCCCTTTTCTCTTTCCTTAAGACGTAGCAAAGCACATTCCAGCCAAGAAAAAAAAAAAAAAAAAGAGAAAAAACTGAAATGACGCATATCAGATGAGTTGGGTATTTACAGTTTGCCGAGAGACATTCCCATGACCAGGTTGGTACAGGAGAGGAAACAGATAGCCAAAAGCTGCTGAAATAACACAGCCACCTCCCAGGCACAGTCACCCGGGGCTCTATGGGGAATAGGTAATATTTCAATGAAAATATTGCTTAGGGGTTGTCATCCTTACAGAAAATGAATTGCAGAAAATGAACGAATCTTAGCGAGTCTCAAAGCGCAAGAGCTTTGAATTTAGAAAAGACCTACAAGAAAAGTGATTTCTAGAAGCCTGAACCCTTCTCTGTGCCACGCTACTCATCCAGAGTAAATTACCAAAACTAGGACCACATGAAATGATGTCTGAGGATGACCTACATAGTTTAGGACACTCTAAGCACATACACCTTAAATTCCAGTCAACAGTAGCCTGAAATCTGTAGAGCACATTTCCAGTGACACTTTTGCAGAAGGTGCACCGTGCAAAGATAGTAGGGGTTTTTAAACGCATTCTGCTAAAAAAAACATTTGGAACGCTTAGGGACTTGTAAAGAAGGTCTGGAGACGATCATGCCAGAACAGACCACTCTGACAGAGACAGGTCTCAGCCCTCTAGCAGGCATAGGGTGTCCCAGAACCACCACGTTTGGTCACATTAGAAATCTTGACCAGGAGAAAACATCCTATTGCACAGTCTCACCATCCCTCTCCCCTGCCCCAATTCCTCCATTAGCTTAATGACACCTTGAGTGACCAGAGTGTAAAAGCTTCCACCCTACAAATGTGCTTCTTGTACACGAGCTCCAAATAAAAGAAAGTTTTTGTCTCCCAGCCCATCATTACAGTTTCTTTCAAAAGCACAGGATTTAAAAAGAAGCACATAAAAATTCCCCAAAGGCTCCAGGCTGTTCCCAAACAACAGTATTCAAATAGTTTGATTCCATAAACCCATCTTGGCCCTTTAAAAAAAAGGGCTTCGTTAGCCCTTTTTAAACCTCATAATTGCAATCAATGTCAGAGTGAGTTTTAGGGTTGACAGTAAAGTTACTGTATAAGCAAAATATTATTGTAGGTCATAAGTTAAAACAAAAATGCATTAGCTGGGTGTGAAAATTCGGTTAAAGGAGAATCAGGCTGTTGGCTCTTCCCCTTTCTACCACCCTCGATGTTTTCCACCCAGGCAACACAGCAGATATAAAATTTCTCTTTGGTGCATAACTTGTAGGGCAAAAACCTCTATGAAAACTGGAGCAGTTCCGGTGTCGAGGAGAAAAGCTATTTTACCACTTCCGCGGGTCTCATGGAAAAAAGCTCTGAAGACAACCAACAGCAGGGACAAACTTAGAGCATGAGAGCTGGGTGGCTTTGAACCCAGATATAATTTGGCCTCTTTTTCCTCAGCACCTGTGGTTTCCTTATAGGATAGCAGAGAGAATATTTATCAGAAGTATCAGAGGCATTTAGAAGCATGGATTCCTTTGGACTTGCAAGAGTTTTATGCATTATATCCAAGCTGCGCTTTTGAAATACTTTCAAAATGGTTTTTTGGGGGGGAAAAAAAAAAACAAACCCAAACCATCAGACTCTAGGGCTTTTGAGTAGACGTTTATGGACCAGACATCATAGGCATGGTTGGAGACTACTATTAGACCAAAAGATGGGTAAGGGAGATGCAGTTATATGGTTCTTACCTTATTTTTACTGCTCAGAAGGATTTTTCCCCATTCAAGAAGCTGGAGAGGGGTAATTTTTTTTGTTTAGAGGTTATGGTCCATCACGTGGCTACACAAGGGAGTCTTCTTTCTGGTGGAGTCTCCTAAGAGCTGGCATGAAACAGCTACATTATAAAGGCACAAGAAATTGGTAACATTTGTGCTGTTTGCAGATTGCGGCAGCCCTTGGAACAAGCATTACCTGGCAGAAGGCGCTGCATGAATGGCCTCAAGTGCTTGGAAAGGAGAATCCATTCAACGACCAGATTGAAGCTATCTTCAAAGATCAAGGTGGACACTGATTTCCAAACTGCCGGAGACCTGACGTGGTTTAAGGTGATGCTTCCCAGTGCATTCCATGGAACAAGATGATTAAAGACACACACACACACACACACACACACACAAAGGGGGAGGGCAAGTTATCAGAGCCAGTAGCAGTGGACATAACCCAACAGCGTTCTTCTCAGTTTGTATCTCACCAGCGCAAGTAGGCTATGCTTTTTCTGTGGAGCTACAAAAATAAAAAAAATCAAAAGATACCTGCCAGCTAGACCATTTATTGTACTGGTTTGCAAGTCTGTACGATTTTTTTTTTTTTCCATATGTATAGCAAACTCCTAGCTCTGCTTCATATTTTTTTTTCCTCCCCTGCAGAACATTTTTTTCTGGGCTTTCCGTTTGTACTGTTTCAGCTGTTAAACTGATCCCAAAAGGGAGGGGGAAGGGGGAGAAACCCCAACCTCATTATGTTGCTGTAAGCTGTGTGTATGTAATTGCCCTGACTGTCAATACATTATTTAGCTGCTATTTGCTTATTAAATTGTGCCAGGAATAACAAGGCACTAGAATTTTGATTCGCCTGGCAGCATTAGTGCAGGGCTGACTGAGTACAGGTTCTCCTCTGCCCCCTCCCCCCCCCCCCCCCCGCCCCCACCGAGACAGTAACTTGACAACCCTTCATGTATTTAAAACAGGTTGCTTTTTCAAGCTTTAACACATCTTTACTCTTTCACTGCCTAACAAATACCATAGACACAGTCCTGTATCTTTTACAGGCACGACCCAGGGAATCGCTGAAGGTACTGGGCAAGCCCTCACCTGCTCTACTTCATACAGACTTGAAGGTTGAGGGAGTTACTAGTAGTTTTTTTTTTCCACCAGCTTATCCAATGCTTTTAGCAAAATAAATAGAAAAATATTACAAAATTAGAGACAGCCCTCCCCTACTCACAACCTTACTGGTGGCGAAGGGATCAGACAGCATTAAAATGGCATTAATTACAGGTGGCAAAAAAAATCTGGTAAATAGAAGGCGTTAATGTGACACGACTAAAACCCATTCAAATTAGCCAAAGCTCCAGTAGATTCCCTCTGCTCTTTATTCTGAACCCATCCCTTGCGTAAGGCTGCGTCACCATGCACCAGCTCTTAGGCTAAAGGAGCTGTCCTGGCCGTGTAGGGACCTTTGCGCACTGGCCGTGGCTGTAGGAGATGCATCTGCTCAGTCTTTTGGGTAGGCAGAGGATGGCTTGGCTCGTGCTGTTTTGATTGAAGCACTTATTATTGCTGTCCTAGATCCTCTTCCCTTTTTTTTTTTTTTTTTTGGTTGAGTACAGTCAACACCGCATCTTTTATTAAGATAGAAGTCCTTTTGGGACAACTGCTAACGTTTAAGTAAATATTCAAGTCACCTACTTCAGGAAAGCAAAGGGAATACATTTCTTAATTGAATGATACTAATAAGGCCCCAATTCATTCAAGGCATTTAAATGTGACCAAAGTATCCAATCTCCCAAGAAACAGTTTCGTGCCTGAGGAAGACTGTTTAGCGTCAGAAGGGGAAGGAAATCTATCTGCTTCCTGTACAAATTCTCTCCACCGAACAGCGTAACATTCAATGCACACCGGCCACATAGAACACCTTCTAACTACTTTTTGTTACCTATTCAGGCTTCCTATCTTTCATTGGAAACAACGCAAGGACAGGAACAAGTGCATCCACGTGTTTTTACTATAGACCAAGTACAGCACAGACAATAATTATAGAATATCGGTTAATTTCCTCTACACCAAAACACAGAAACGTAGCAATTAAAAGGGGAAGGGAGCAGTGCGTGTTTAGAAGCCACATTTTCAGGCGATCTCATTGCAAATTATCATATTTCATTTGAGGTTGGGATTTAATAATGCCAATTAGGAGTTTTACAAGCTGTTAAAACTGAAATTTCCTCAGCTAAAATAAGCTTCATTGCCCAGAGCAAAGCATTTTCCATTCATAGACTTTCTTATTAGTGAACATCTTGAATTTCTGAACAAATGGCGGCGGGGGAAAAAAAGCTTTCTTATAAAAGTAGAACAGCATCTTCTCAATCAAAAGGTGACCTGAAACCCCCGCAACGGAGTCCCAAAGCCGAGCTCTCAGATCTGCCCTGTATAATTGCTCCATGCTTGACACGGGGTCTCTGAGGGACTTCGTGAGTCAGGCTGGCCACTGACTGAAGGACCACTGACCAAACCCTAAGTCCTCATGCCTCAGCTGCGAGCTCTGCAGTTCAGAAATAGAAGTAGGCTGTATGTGGAAACTTGATTTGTAACTAATGCAGTAACTACTTGCAAATAAAGATGAATTTTGTGCCTCTTAAGCCGTCAGCTTTTACAACTACAATGTCTCTGCATTTTTTCAAAGAATGCAAAACCCAGCTGAAGATCTGCACCCCCAACCATCAATCACTTACCAGTACCGCTCTAAAAATAAATGTTCTATATTTAAAAAAATGTTTCTGAAAAAGCTTACTTATTCTAAAGCAGTAACGAGCTATGAATCCCAGTCTATTGCATTAGTTCAACTGTCTCCTGGTGCTTAGATTGGTGGAAGGTGGCAAATGCACAGGGAAGAGACTTAAATGGGAGGGGGGAGAAGTTTCTCTTGGAAAGCTAAGTATAGTTCCATGAAATTCAAACTTTACAGCAGTACAGATTTCTAGAAGGAATGGTCTATCAAGGTCTTTTTTGGGGGAAGAGTTAGAGCACATGGATATGGGGGGGAGGGGGGGTGGGATTATGTCACCAGCTAGTTCCAACACACTGCAAATGGGAAGGCTTTTTTTGAAGTTATTCTATTCATAAACTGTTTTCACAAAATTTCAAGCTTTGTTTGAAAACAGACAGTAGGAACTATTTTTGAAGTATAGAACATCTATAGCTATCTGAAGCTATTTGAATTGTCCGGCCTCTTCGAAAAGGATCTGCTAGAAACATGAAAAAAAATGTTTGCCAACATTTCTGCAATTTGCCACAGCACACCTTTAAAAGAGCAGGGGAATCATAGAATGGTTTGGGTTGGAAGGGACCTTGAAGATCATCTAGTTCCAGCCCCCTCTGCCATGGGCAGGGACACCTCCCACTAGACCAGGTTGCTCAACCTGGCCTTGGACACATCCAGGGATGGGGCCTGCACCACTTCCCTGGGGAACCTGTTCCAGTGCCTCACCACCCTCGGAGTGAATGCAGGAGGTGGGGGCAAGTCAGTAAATGCAGGCTTGCTGCTAAGCCAGCATCACACGCTTCTGCTGGCTGCATCACTGGTAGCTTGCAGCTAGAACTCACCGTCCAGGTCAGCTTTGCTAACTTGCATCACCTGTTACACTTTATACCTTTCCTCGATGAGGATAATTTTTTATCTTGGGTAATGAACAAACACAGATTTGTTTCTACAGTGGATAATAGCCCAATTAGACTAAATAAAAATAGGCCATTCCCTTAGATATATCAAGTTCCATTCTTAAAACCTTTCCATGGACTTGTTTCATAATTTTATAGCTGATGATTTTCATTATCATCCACATGGAATTTTAAGTAGACAGCCTACTGCGGATCCACAGATGCAATTCGCTCTTCCACTGTCAATGTTATGTTGCTACTCTGCTGCCGTCTCTATCGCAAGAGACAAGAACCATCTCTTCTCTCCATAATGGATGAACTGCTGACCTCTAGCAGCCTCTATGCTCATCTAAGTTCCAACCAGTTCACAGTAACTGCCCACAGACAATCTGGCCTCCCACTACGAAATTTGGTGCCAATTACCCCTGAGGCATCATGGTGTCTTCCCAAATCAAGTGGTATTTTGGGACACAAATACTGAAAAGAATCCTTTCTTAAATATTGCGTGGAGTCCAGCTTTTCTTCTTCAGTCTACAAACCAGTATTTCAAATGCATAGATGACATTATGAAAAAAGCATAAGGTGTTTTATTCTTTATTTTAAATGAATAAAATAGATCTCAATACATAGTTTGGAAAGACATCAGAAAAAGAAAAATAGATTTAAAAGGAAAAGTACAAAAGTGGCAGGATGAAAACAGTATAATCTAACAGAATTTAGTGTTTCGAGTGTGAATATATAACAGCAATAGCAATTTTAAGTATTCCACTATTGCATTTGCAATAGTGAAGTAATGAGATAGTATTTCACTAAGCCCAGTGAAAAGCTGTGAAAATTGCAAATTTTAACTGAATAGTTTTGCCATTTTAATGATGGGTCTGAAGTTTTTATTAGCATTTATGAATATGTCTAAGAGGGGGAGGAAGACCCATACTTTTGGCCAGCAGAGTATTAGTTGGTACATAGCAGCTTGGTAGTATCTTATGGAAAAAAAAGCACTTTAACAACGTATCCCTGGTTCTCAAATGGAGAATTCTTGTACAAACCATGAGTCCAAGGAAATACTGACATATACAATCCTAAACCTATTTTTTTTTCTGGTTTGTTTTAATTTTTTTTTTTAATATAGCAGTCCTAACAAAAATATTCAAGACCTTTCATTTCTATCAAAGTGCAATATACTGCATACATAATTCCACACCTGTAAACCACATAGAATACATGCCATGCACTTATCCATATCAGTTTGTACAAGAAATTGCAAAAAGTATGCATATATTGTGCATGTCTTTTGTTCTGACCACAAGGACACTGTGCAAGCAAGAAATACCTATATTGCAAGTTGTAGAATAAAATTTACTACTAACTTCTCTGCCTGATCAATAAAAAAAAAACCCAAACCAACAAACCCTCCAATATTGAATCTTGGGCTTCAGCACCATCCTTGTTAGAGAACTCTGAGCTATTGTTTCTTTCAGGAAGCTGAGTTATCTAGTAACCTTGTTTTTTCACTAGCTTGCCCCCCTTCTTCCTGCCCTGAAGTGTGATTTCCTGCAATAATTTAGTTGTTTAAAGAGAATGTACTTAGCTAAAAGACTTCCAAAAAAGAAGTTACATAAATATTTAGCACATTTAGAAACAGCTAATTGCTTCCTACCATATTCAAAAGCTAGGAAGTAAAAGAGTTAAAAAAATCCTTAAAATGAAATAAAAATACTGCATAACATAGTCCTGTATTAATGTTAAATACTCTCTCAAATTTAAAGCATGAGTGACCAAGAGGACTTCCCACATTTTCATTTAAGTTCTTTTTTGTGTAGTTCACGTGGGGTTTTGCATACAAAGAAAATATGTATTTCCCTTCCAGAGTTTAAAGCTTTCCAATAGGTTTGTAGCAGGCATCAGGCTGCCACATGCGAAGGTCAACAAGGACTTGGTTGAGCTTTTGCATCCAAAGGTTACGCTCTTCTTTAGTATCAGCAGACAGCCAGTTCCTAAAAGGCAAAGAACACAATGGATTAGGTAAGTCCTTCTCCACCTCTACTTAGTTATTCTGAAAAATGTCAAGCTGATTATCCACTGAAGCCCAAATAGCAGGGGAAAAAAGTGAAGTCAAATACTCCACAATCCTGTTACCAAGCTAGCTGGTATTTCTGCTTCTAGAAAAGTTGAGTTCTTTGTCCTCAGAAGACTGAAAAGTGACAGCAAGACAAAATAGGACTAAAAGTGAACCAAACAGTTCAAGTGTCATCCCAAAGTCTTAGCATTTAAATAAGCTTTGCATTGCCATGTCAAAGATGTAAAGTTCCTGTTATTAAAACTATCACTTGAGGCAAAACACCCCTCCCACACACATCCCATATCCTCCCACAACCATAATGATTTTTATCCACTCACTTTGTAACACAGAGTGTGTCTCTGCATTGGCTGACAAGAGTCTCTCTGTCATCTTCCCTCTGAGGACGGACAGTTATTAGTTCAAAAGTGTTGGGACGGGCACAGAACTCCCGGTTGGCAGGTTCAATCTGATGATTAGTGCAGTTAGCCAAGTTTATCCGGCCCAAAGGATGCTGAAAGTGAAGATAGTTCATCAGTCAAGAATACTGCAGGCAAGAGTAATTCTGAACAACACATGCTTTGACAGTTTTTGCCATATGAAGTGCCCCCCCAATCAATTACTCCATTCAAAAGAGGAATTACACTTTTTGCATTTAAGAGCCATAGCCAAAGCAAGATAACATAGACAATGGAACATGCCCTGCTCAACTGTGTACAATACAGCTAACAAATCCATCCCTTACCAAAGGATTAGGCTCTAGAAAGATATCACCCCCTTTTTTATTCCTTAAAATTTAACTCTCACATTCAAGAGAACTTCATAATAAAATCCAGAGAGTAAACCCTGTCAAAGCCTAAAGAAAACAAGCACTTTAGGCATGCTTGCATCATGCTTGTCAAAGCCTATAAAAGCATATGGATTCATCTTCAAACAGGCAACTAAGACAACCTAAGTGCCACATCCAGCTGCTTTAGCTCCCTCTATAGTCAATAGCTAGACCCCCTCTGAAAGCATTTCAGATTTCAAGGCAGTTATCTCTTTCTGCTGACTATAGACAGAGGCTCAACTGTATACTTAAAGTTAGTTACAGACCTTGGCTCTGATTCTTCACACCTACAGAATACCTCATCAGGGTAACATCACAAGCTGCTCCTGACTTGGAGAAGAGTTTGCTATTTACTGGGCATGTTCACTATAATGTTCCACAGATAATTAAAATAACCTAAGTTACAGGAAAAAGATAGATAGCTCCATTTCAAGGAACATCGAGAAACAGGTTGCATGTTGATGATATATGTACGCCATGGGAAATATATTTTAAAAAAATCCACAATTTAAAGCAATCATTGCCCAATACTGATATTTCTGAGCTACATTTATGTCCACATCATGGAACAGATAAAGCAGGGGTAACGGGAGGCATTTAATAAGGACAGAGTTTAATATTGCTGTAGATGACAGTATATCAAAAGAATATGGCTGACCCTTTCTCAGATTGATAGTAAAGCAAGTCAGAAAATTTTCAAGAACAGAACCTGGAAAACAAACCAATGCTTCTGTCTTGCAGACAAAAGCTGAATAAGAACCTTTTTCTTGCTTAACTCAGTTTTTTTGCTTATCTTCTATTACAGTAGGCAGAGATTTTTCCCTCTCTCCTAGCAGGGAAAAAAAAACAGTACATTGATATATTTTGGCAATGTCAACTATCAGCATATGGTCTTCCTCTGTTAGCTGGGAAGAATCTCGACTCAGGCATCTGGATTGGCATAGAAGACCCAAAAGGACCAGAGTTTGCCACAGAGTTTGGGAAAGAAAGTGTTCTGCCAACAAACAAGCGAGTGTTTAATGGTAAATTAGTGCTTAAGTGAGTCAGAAAAACCCTCCTGAAAGCAGTCTTTAAAAGGACCTGGAAATATTTCAGTACATGCTGCAAGAACAAGCTAAGGAGACAAGGTTCACCTCAGTGACAGATGAACCTCTGATTTGTCTCATTAGCCAGACAGTAACTTAAGTTTCTGTGAGAACCATTTAAAAAGCCTCAGTTTCAGCTATAATGTGGAGCTGCAAGAAAACAATGACTGCAGGTAAGATAGTCCATAATTACAGCTATGCTTCTGCAATACAGAAGCATTGTCCACGCTAATTCTTTACCATATTAAGTGTTAAAGTCTAAAACTTAAGGCAATTAGATACAGTCTGCTTAATAAGCTGTACAAGTATGATAAATTTTAATTAAATAATTAGTTGTTTGACAAGTGCAATGGAAAGCCTTAAGACTAAAGGGGAAATTGAATATGGATCTTCCTCCACTTTTCCCCTTTCCCACCAGATCAAGTGGTCAGTTTCTAAGTTTGCCCTGACTTAGATCAGATTTATGAAGACAAGTCCTCCATTCCCCAAGGAAACTTTATGAGGTTGAATCTCATACTTTGAATATACTTACCTGGTTTTAAGCCTAAACGTTACTGTCATTAAAAATGAACGGCTAGTTGTGTCGTGTACTACAGAACTTTAGACTTAAGCTTTATAAAACACCATTACCTTTCGTTTTTCATCATCTGGGTACGTCCAGTAAGATATACAATTTCCAGACAGCACACACCAGCGCCTATGCCATGCTCCAAATCCACTAACATCTTCAAACATAGTCTTAAAAAAAAAAAAAACACAACCAAACATTAGAGTAACATTAGACCTTGAGCTTTGCCAGTACTCAGCTTTTTTTTTCTCTACCAGAATGGTTTTACAAGTACAACCCTTCAAAGGAGTAATTGTCAAAGAAAGAAAAAATACATACTGGAAGAGACTTCTGTTTCTACAGTATATTTATCTTCCAGATAGCATAGAAAATGGGCTTACACCATCATTCTCAAGTTTGCAGCCTTTTGCTCAAAATGCACCTATTGCTGCTATTTCAAATTATCAGATTTTCATGTCAGCAGTGGAAAGCATTCCCATTATTTTAAGATAACGTAGGCTTACTTGTAGCAGATACAGGATGAGTGGTTCACAAAACATGTATAAGTATCATATAATAATTCATTATTATTAGGTATTTAAGTAATCTTTAATTCAGGATTACAAAACATTTGCCTATTCTGCAGGCCATACTCAGGAGTACAGCCAGTTTAAAAGAAATTAGAAATTGATTTTTAAATGTTTGTATTGGCAGTTATTTTATTGGATGCAGGATTATGCCAATTTCAAGCCCCATTTCCTTAGTACTAGAATAGAAAGTTTAGTATCTGCCTTCTATTCCTGATCCCTCTTGAACTTGTAAAGAACTTTTTTCTAATTAATGTGTTGCCTTTGTCACTCTTCACAACTCAGATTATAATTTTTAATGGTGCAGAGTTTCCAAACCCTTACTCTGAAAAAATTTAATATGCATGCACACCATTCTTCAGGTTTTACATGTTGTATAGTAGATGTAAACAAGGACTTAAAATTAGTACACAAAAACATAGGGTAGCAAATACCATAAGCATGTGAAATGTTTGCATATAATGAAATCTGTTCAACTTCAGTTAAGTAAAGGGAAAGGAGACAGAAAGAACTTCTTGAAAAGAGTCTAAAGAAATTCTGATTTCAGAAAACAATGAAATAACAGCAAATGTTAATGTTTTGCTGAAGTGTTTTCATAGAACATTCACTGCCATCTGCTGGACATAATCTCAACAGCGCCACCTATTAGGGCCAAGTATCAGCTGCTTTTTCCAAGTCCAGTTTTAGAAAGAACTGCTCAAGATGTTTCTCCAAAAATACTGTCACTTCCTTGTCAGTCAAAGTCTGTGCACACAGTGGAAAAAAATATCTCTCTTGCTTGGGAGAATTTGCTTTTACCAGACAAAAAAAGAAAAATCCCGTACGTCCTGTAAGAGCTTCTGGCAGAGAAATTAGAATTGCATCTCACATCACAGATTATAGCAACAGAAGGTTAACTGAAGTTCAGAAAAAACAAACGAACAGTGTTTAGACAAAAAAGATCTACAAAATCCTAAAAGGTAGCTTTAAAGTAGGCATGTTTAAAAGGTAAACTAGGAAATTTTGAGGCCTGGTTCAGGGCAGGGGCGAAATCAAGAAAGTTTTAAGGTTCACAGTCACTACAAATACATGTGTGAAGTTAAAAAAAGTTAACAGGACCTGTAATTTCCAAGGAAAGAATCTGAAGTGAATGCCTTACCAAGAACCCTTTCTCCTCCACAGAAGAGTCCACTTGGCATTTTAACTTTAGATATATATGACCTTCCAAAGGAGACAAAAAGGGAACCTGCAAAAAGTAAAACAATTAGTCATTTAATTTTGACACCTCTGAACTCTACCAGTGCAAGCAAGCCACCTGCACCAGGATGTTGGCACAGTCTTGGTGTTAGGATCTTCAGCCGGAAAGAAGCGGTCAGTCTCAAGCAAGACCATAATAATAACTTTTTGCTTCAAGTTCATTTAGAAGCTTTTCAAGACTTAATTTCCTTATTAGTTTGCTCAGGACATAGGCACAAACATGCTTCTATCTAGCAAAACAGGCACTCTAAGCATGGTTAAAAACAACACAAGGCACCAATCCACATCCTGCAAGCTTCTGCCTCAGTTTGACATTAAGCTGCTTGGAAAATATCAAAGTGGGCTTAAACAGGATTGGTACTTGGATACCATAAGCATTTTGGCAGATACTGATGTAGTAATGCCTACTCAGAGAAACATTTGTTTCAAAGAACCTAGAAGGAGAAAAAGTAATTGAAAGCAGTTCTTCTCAACTGGTGCTCAAGGTGATGAGACCTGTGTTAAGTCATTTCTAACAAAAGAGGTTCTAAGCCCTATCTTCTGCTGCTGAAAAAAAAAAAAGCAGCTTAACTATGGTACCAGAGGCTGGTTAAATGGTTACTCAATATTCAAGAGTTTTGAGGAGGAGCATGCAACAAGGACTGCCTTTGGACTTCCCCTAATCCCTCCATACAGCACCTCATTACGTTGGGTACTATCAAGAAATCACATCCCCCCCCCCCGGGAAGCTAAGAGACAAATTGCTAATTCAACAAACAAATTATGATCTGCAGGGCATTCTACATACCATATTTTCTAATAATCTGAATAAGCAATACTGTAAGAATCTTGGAAAAAAAAAAAAAAAAAATCAGAAACATCTGTGCTTTGTCTTACGAGAAAAGCTAAAAAGGTTGACGGTGCTGCTCAAATACAAAGAAAGAAATATTTGCCAAGGAATAGGCATGTGTACACATTAATGAAGTAGCTTTTAGAGCCAAGGAATCAATGTCAATCAAACCGAATTAAGTTTTGCTAGTAGTGACAATAAACAAAAATAAGAGATACATCAATTTCTTTTTAAGTAAGAAAGCATCTCCTCTAGTGATCTAGGAAGACAAGAGATAGATGCTAGTTAAGGAAAAACCCTAGGTGGACTGAACAACTTTGAATTCTATTGGCATGCTTATTACTGTAAGTGGCAGGGAGAAGAATTCTGCGAGTCTTAAAGGCTCCAACATCTTATGTTTAGTTAGTAAATCTTTGTAAGCATTTTCTTAGAAGAACTAAAAAACCAAACAAACCCAAAACTGCAAAAAGACCAGACAGACGTGAGCAACATGCACTAGGAAGCAGGTTCCTATTTTAAGTTATAAGCTAAAAGATCATAGCAACCTTGTCCTGGAACATATAGCCCAACAGTTCTTTTTCCTCCCCTTCAAAATTTATCTAGGGAAAAAAGAAACATGCTCAATGCGATTAGTGTAAAGTTAAGGTCTATAAAAAAAAAAAAAGGACACAGTTATACCCGAGTACATTTTGGTCCTTTCTACACTGAATTTTAACAGTGCATGTAAAAGGGAGGAATGAAATGCAAAAAAAACCAAAAAAACCACTGTGGCAGCAGTTTGTTCCATATTAGAAAGGCACAGAGCAAGTTAAAAAGCAGCCGTTTGGTACAGCCACAGGCCAAGTCAAAATTGAAGCTTTACAGAGGTGATAATTTAACAATAAAAGATATTATCTGACAAAAAGAGGAATTCATAACTGTTGAAGTTCGCAGCTGGAAAAAATTAACCAAGTGTTGGTTTCCCTGGAATTCTATTTGAACCTTGTCCTACAGTTTACTACTCCAGCCCAATGTCCTGTCCTAAAGAGTAAATCAAAAAAGTTCAGACCCGAATTGCTGAATATAATGTAAAAGCTGATTCCCATAACTGCAAGAATAAGGAGCTTCCAATAACCAAGCCATACACAAAATAAGAGATCTACATGCAGTTCTGGTTAAGAACATTTATGCTGAAGAACAAGAGTTGGTACTTCCAAATGGAAGTTCAAACAATCAGTAACAGCAGTGCAACTCAACTGTTCAGTTCTGCACACTGTTTTGGTAAACGAGTCTGCTTCTATCTGCAAAAAGTAGAACTTTTAAAAAGCAAGTTGGGATTATTGCGATATTTTGTTTTTAATCTTGTGCACAAACACAACCAACACTTGTTATCTCATCTCTCATCAGAAGCTACAATTGCAATGCTGCTATCATTACAATAAGACTTCATTAGCCAAGAAGAAAATTTATTCTTATTCTGCTGTTTGGGTAGATAAAGCTGTAATTTAGTGCTACCATAAACTGTAGTAACTTTTGAATTAATTTAAGTTAGTTTAGGATAGCTGCTGGCATAAACACCTATTAAAATAGGTTATAGGTATAAGATATTACGAGGTTAGAGATTACAATGAATGGAATAATGTATTTTTTAACTTCTAATGGTAAAAGCCAATAAACATATTCTGTTTAGACAAAGAACTAATGGGATAAAACTCAGTAATAGCATTCTTTCAAAAATTAGTTTGCTTCTACAAATTTAATTGGGATATGAAAGGAAACTCATACTCCTAAAAATTGCTGTTTGAATATAGTTAAGTCGATTAAATGCAGAAAATTTCAAATACTTCATTATCATTAAAACACACTTAATGTCTAAGTGATAACTGCAAGACTAAGAGCAACAAACAATATGAAGACCACGTACAGAGATGCCAACTGCATATGTTAATTTTGTCAGTGACAGCAAATCAGTAACCAAATGTCTTCATTATCTTTGTACAACCATACCTTAGATTGAGCTACAGAAAAGTAAGAACATCTGGCATAATGACATAAGACTTTTTCTGTTGTATCTCAAAATTACATTTCAGTCATATGAAATTAAATATGAGTAAAAACTGTACATTTTCTTTTTATATATAAGCCTATAAATAGCATGTTACATATGAAACTTATGTTTCATTTCTGGGATGGTAATTTTGCCTGAAAACAGTAAACCCAGACTCATAGTCATTTTTTTTTATTAGTATGCAATCACCTCTGGATTAGTAACCAATAATTTCCATTACCTTGTCCAATGCAAATTTGGTATTTCCTACAGAAGACAGCGATAGCTTGTGGGATCCAACAAGGATAAAATTAGTAGTGCGTACAGCATTAGGGCCACCTGGACTGGCCATGGCTGTGGAGAAAAGTTAAAGTCAAGTCATAACATAACACACAATCAGGATGCTACGAGGCTTAAAAAGGCTTTATTTGTACTACCGCATGAGTGCCCTATGCAGTACTGCAGAAGAAGCACTCTTTGCAGTGCAGTCCAGCAGCACATTCAGACAGGATCTTGGCACACACCATTCCTCTTCAGTAGAGCTTTACTTTTAGAAAGAAGTTTTGAAATACTCACAAAGAAAACAAAGCTTTTTAAGAAGTTTCAGGGGGACAGAGAGCTCTCCAGGGCACCCTACAAAGCACATATGCCCTACAGTAGGAACTTGACTTTCAAATCCCTTAACTTCCTCTCAAGTTACATGCTGCAGTCTTCCAGAATTTGTATGCTTATGTTCCTCTTTGCACTTTTATCAATAGCAACAAGCACTATAGCTCAGGCATAGGAATCTGACTAGTTGCAGAAGTGTGGTAGACATTCCAGAGTTAGTTCATGAGCTCCTTATTGCTGCAGTTTGTACTAAAGCTAACTCAAGTATCTCATACTGCAGTCAGACAAGTGTATAACACATTTTTATGTTGTTAGAGAAACACTCAGAGATGCTGTTGTTCTCCCCCAAGAGACAGAAATATATAAACATGTTAAGAGCACTACATACAAGCAATACTTTAGAATTGGTTTGTATTTTCAATTTTGCTCTGTATTACTTTGTTGACAACAGACTCTAGTTTAAAATCTTAAAATTTGAGTTCACCTTTTCAGGAAAGGAATGTAAACTACAGGCATCTGATACCAGATACTAATTTTGATTTTGTGAAGAGACCTTCCATTAAACATAATGGTAACTCACATATAAACACAGGGCCAGTTTCTGGGCTGGCAAGCTGACATAATTCTATGTTTACTACTCCTAAATTATCATCTGCTACAAGTATTATTTATTGATGTACTGCTTTAGACAGCAAACGTAGATTATTCATCTTGGCATAAGATGTTTATATTTTACTTACCTGGAGTAAGAAGGGTGCTTTTCTAGAAAGAGAAAGAAATAAAAGCTTAGTAGAAAAGCAGTTTCTGACAGTTTCTATAGAAGACTAAACTAGGTTAGAAAGAAACTAGATCTGAAGTACTTTAAAAAAACAAAACAAAACCAAACACAACTTGAAAAGAAAGTCCAAATAAATGTGTAGTAACTGCATATTTCCAGCATTACGTATTTAGAGCTGTTACCGATTTCTTGAGCTAATGGCTGACGAGCGTGGCAGAAAGCTGGACAGTTTATAGAGTTTCAAGTACAGGACACAAGGAGCTTACTGTGGGCAGAGCCTTATTCAGTGTGAGAATATGATCTTTGAAAATGATTATAACCAGATCTTGTTACAATACTACATTCATACTTACAGAGGTAATAGATGTTAATAATCTCTTTGGAGTAATAACCTACAAAAGAAAAGATGATAAATGCATTTGCTAATGAATTTGTCTATCACATTACCATGAAAATTAGACAGCAAAACTACTGAAGGATTATCTAAAAAAATTTTGAATGGATACTAGTTGTAATGAGTAAGTCTTCTTTGTCCGAATGTAACATATTTCAGTGGAAGGAATGTTATGTAACAAAGAAATATCTACTGCAGAAGTGTTTAAGCATGCATGAGCTTGGGAGGGACAGCACACGTTTGAAGAAAAACCATCTTAGTAGACTTTTTCCTTCATGTAACAGGGCTTCAAGGTTACATTTGCTTATTAAGACTTAACAATTACAAGTACAGAGACGTTCAATGTGCTACTGTTGTACATTATCTATATTTTCAGGTGAAAATCTCAAAGTTTAAGTAAGACTGTATATTAAACATGAAATGGAATTATGTACTCATCTATTCTTGAAGCTTGTCAAAAAGTAGCTACAGGATGCCTTCAACAAATCTATAACCCCACATCAGCAACTTACCTACAGTGCCACAAAACCCTTCAGTTTTAAGTAAAGACTCCTCTAAACTACAGCACAGAAGAAAAAGAAACCCTGCACTTCAAACTGTTTTTATTGGGGGGATAGGTGAAAGCATGAAAGCATTTGGCACAGCATACTGTGCCAAATGAAAGTAAAGGTTAAATAAACTTCCTATTTGGAGAGACAGAATTTAAGTACTCATTCCAACTGTTTTAAAAGACACTGAAGTTTCCTGTTTTTATTAAGTGACAGATATCTTGACAAGGAGGGAATCAGATCTAAAATCATTAATACACTGTATGGCCAGCTATTGGAATGACAAGAAGGAAAAAAAAAAACAACCAATCAACCTCAAAACATACCTCCAGAAAGCCACTGGCTTGTTTGGGGCCACAAAGACTTAATAAAGCACAAACACTTGAAATGTGTACCCTAACCAAGCTGAAACGTTTATGTCCAAGGAGTTATTAAAACAACGTTTGCTTTAAAAAAAAAAAAAAAAAATAAGCACTAGTGCTTTCATTTAAGACTGGGAAGAAAGAATAGCGTTGCAGTTGATCAATAGAACCTTTAAGACAAATCAAGCTGCAGGGTAGGGCATACTGACTGGTGTAGAGGCACCACACCTAATAAATAGAAGTTTGCAAAACGTACCATTCTGTAGAACTACCAAGACTTCTTCTCCTTCCCCTCCAATATATCTCAGACTCAACCAAGTGCTGCAGGTCCAATCTACTAATAGCTGCAGGACTCCATAACCCATCTGTCATTGCAGATGTTCCAAGAAAGAACAAGAGTAAAAGCAAGCAACAGGTTGTCTAAGACTATTAGTCAGTTCTCCCTGAACACTGCACTCTTCCTAGCATACCTTCTGTTGAAACACAACTACCAATCTTCGTGTTTCATTTACCTTGGATTTATTTGCCTTTTTCCTTTTCTCAGTGCTTGTAACTTCTTTTCGCTGCACCTGTAAGGCAAGAAGGCATTAAGAAGGTACAACACACAATTCTCCCCAACACATCCTTTTGACAGAAACTGATACATACCAAACTGTAAACTTCTATATTTATTTCAAAGTCATTTGACACATCATGCCTAAAAGGGAGAAGGGGGAAAAAAATAAGTTAAACACAGACTGAAGCAAAAATCGTTTTTGTTTTAGATTTTTTTTTTTGTTAGAGTTACTCTAGTTCTTCTCTCCTTCCACTCTTTAAATCAGTCCAGGGAGCAGCTAGGTTCTACGCAAGAGCAATTTAACCATTCTGCTGACTAATAGCTAATATCTTATTAGTAAGTCATAGTTTGTTCCTGCAGGCCAAACAGGGCTGTTTGAGATCCTTTCACTTCTACAATAGTACTCTTCAGTGCAAACAGCACTGCTGTTTTTAAGACTTAAGTGTATTACTATTTCAAGATACTTTCTAGAACTCAAAGAACAAAAGGGGAAGGAGGAAAAGGGGCAGAGTACATCTACCATTTCTCAGATTGCATGCTTCAGTCCACTGCTGGCATGCATTTCCAGAAACAGAGATTGGGTTTTTTGAGTAAATAGCTTTAAGTGAAAATTCCAGTTGGGCTGGACTTTAAAAAGGGAATTTGTTTGTTTATTTTGGAAGACTTTTGCTGACAAACAGCCATTTGAACTCGCAACACCTTTTTCACTAACATAAGAGAGTTGAAGTTTTAAGAGTACTATTTTTCCAGGTACTAAAATCAGATGGCTATATAAAATGTTAGTTGCTGCAAAAGAGAAACACACATCAACTCAAATCCATCTGTCATTGCAGGTGTTCCAGGAAATAACAAAAGTAGAAAAAGCAAGAGAAATTAGCTGATGGATGGTAGAGTATGTCTAGATTTCTCTTGAAAGAGAAGTCCATTCCAGCTATTTCTTGAAGCAGGAAATAGTCATACAACAGGATCTCACCACTTTTTTTTTTTTTTTAGAATATGACATCCTTATATGAAGATTTTAAACATTGTTATGCATGCTCCACCATCAGAGTTGAAACTGGTTCCAAAACAATTTCTTTATACTTACATAGTAAATGTCGTATTAAAAGTAAGAGCATCTCCATTCAGGGAGCTGGCAGTACTTGCTAATGGAGTTGCAACAATGTTTTCTGCTCCAGATCTCAGTATTATTACATAGTAGTAATTTGCTGCTTCTGTAAATACATATCAGATGGTTTTGTTAGCCAGAGATGTCCAAGCGTCTAGAAACTCGAGTACGGCACTACCATTAAACACATCTCTGTTTCACCCCACTTTAAACAGTTGGTTACAGTCAAGATCCGCATATAAACTTACTCTTAAAACAAGTTTTCCTTTCCTACTGTGTCCACTAGTAGGATTGTCTCCACAAGATTCACAACAACTGCATTACTGCCTGGGGCACCGCTGGCAAGACCTACACTACCAGGTGCGTGAGAGGGAAGAGGAGGAACTTTCAGTCAGATACAGCAGTTAATCTTAGTTCCTTTTATACTCCATTGTTATTCTCCAGGCCTGCCACCTTAACCATACATCAGCTTTTGCTACTGCCAATTCTCATGCTTTTTTCAATCCTCTGAAGGAACCAGTTATCCAGTCAACTCATTTCCCTAACTTTTCGCATAGGGAGAAAGAGAGACAGAGGACCACAAGCACCCATCTCAGGTGAGGGTCAGGAGATAATTCAGTTTGTCCAGCAAAGAAGAGCATTGCATGATATTATATCATGTTAAAAAACAAAAACACAAAGTGAACAACGCACCCAGTTTGAGTGCTCTGTTGTATAGGACATCACAGCTTTCAGAACAACTGTTGAAGATTCCAGTAAGCACTGATTTGTACTCTCTATATTTGATGTTCTATTCAGAGATAAAAGTGATTAATATGGCTTCTGGTGCACAATGTATAGCAAATATTGCACTTCCAGGATAAAGTTTTGATGACAAGTAGTTCAGAGTTGTTTGTTTAGACAATTTTTTTTTTTTGAGAATTACTGACAAAAATATAATTTTAGTTTCTATAACCATTAGAGAGGCTTTCCTATAACAGAGATGAATTGTCTCATGCAACAAAAACTGTAACATGTTCTGAGTGTGGTGGGATGCGAAATTAGGCCAGATATTTACCTTGGCGGTAGTTTTATTTGAAGATATAAAAAACACACTTTCACTTTATGTTTCATATGACAGTTAAACAAGAGAACAAGAATGGCTACATAAGAATTCGTTAGTAGAAGTTTTGCAACCAATATTAAACAAGACTTTATCCAATGATTTTTGTCATAGAGTTTTAATGAGGCAAGATGTAGGAACCTTGTCCAGTTATAATCATGTTCTGTGGCATATAAAATAGTACTGGTTATTGCAGGCTTGCAGATTCTTTAAACAACCACATGACAGAAGCTTACTATGTTCCAGGATAAGTGTCTAAACCTACAGAGAGATATTGCCAGATATTCTTCTAAAACAAAAGAAGAAACAAATTCACATTTTAATGCTTTAATGAGTTAAATATGACAAGATAATGGAAGACTAGTCTTTGTAAATTAAGTATTTTGGGACATTAACAGAAGGACTGAAAAAGTTAGAGGCTTAACGAGCATTTCACACCACAGGGTTACAACTTATGTAATATTTAGTACTACACTTGCATCCATCAGAAAAATTCCAAGGAAGCAAGAGAGAAGACAACCTGAGATACAAAGTTCTACTTCCTCCCCAACAGGTTACTGAGAACCACAAAGATCTTTAAGACTGGCTGTGGAAGTCTCGATAAGTTTCTTGAACAAGCCAGAAGAGGATGCAACTAGAACCACCATGGAAAATGTTGAAAACTTAGCCCCAAAATTAGATTAATTAAATGGGGACAATGAAAATTTAGCAATTACAGAGTTCTGAGAAACACCAACACAGAAGACAAAAAAACCGAGGAGAACAAACTAAAAATATATACAGGGAGAATGGGGGAAGAGGAAGGGAAAGGGTAAAGCTTTTAGTTGCTAGTTTTACCTGGCTTTTGAACAGTACCGCATACAAAGTCTGCTTTTAGAGGTAGACGCATTTCTGAAATAGAAACAGATCCCCTGGATGGAGCAAATTCAGTGGATGTCGTAGCAGCTTTATGTCTTTTACTATGAGGTCCCTCACTCTTCAGTTTATTTAGTTCTTCCAATAAAGCAGTTCTCTTCTCGGCTGCATAGAGAAATTAATTATACTTGTAACAGAGGAAAAAGTAGTACTGAACAATTTATTTTGTAAAATAATTCAGCAGAAAAAAAAAAACACACAAAAAAAGATGCAACAGAAACGTTAATCATCTTCCAGAATAGTAGGAATGTGAGGGACAAGAAAGATACTAAAAACATCCTCTTGCCTATAGAAGAAGCTGTGACAGAACAGGTATTATCCTCTCCTGTTTTCCAGGTGAAGAATTAGAAATAAACAGTTACAAGGTAGCATAATAAATGCATTGCCAGAATTCTTAAGTTCTTCCCAAAGTGTTCATGACAAAGAATTAAACTTGAGCCTAAAAACCTACTTGCAAGGAGAAGAAGTCTCTCTGCCTCTGCTTCTTCTTGTGACCCTTTCCCATGTTCCTCATCAAAACAGCAGTTCAGAGCTTGACTGGCTTGATGAATCACTGTCTGCTGCATGTTGATCTCATTATTCAGCTCCTAGAGTAATTCAGTAGTAAAAATAATTCGCGAGAGAGATTTAGTGTTACATTCAAACAAGGAAACGTCTTGAGAAACGCATTTTTTGGGCTATGCTTCAGAAAATTCAGACCATTTAGATAGTAAACTACAAAAATCTTGCAGTTTACAGTTACTTCTGCAAAGAATACTGCAGCATAAGTTTCCCCCACCTCCTTCAGAGGTAGTTTAAATATGGTGGGGAGTGAATTACTTCAATGTTTGTATGCTCCGTATCCAGTCTAGTCTTCCCTTTACCAGGGGAAGCAGCAGTTAAGATCAGAATATTGCCTACTGAAAGTATGTAGTTATGAATCTTGCCTAATTCAAAGGCAGTAATAAGATATAGATTCCCTGTCCCGCTCTCAAAACGATGGCTTGTTTTCTCCAGACTTACTCTGTAGCATGACCCTTCTAAGAAATGCATTAGCTGTCCAAATTGTGCAGTATCATTCCTTAACATTAGATATTTATGCTAAACAACCTAATTTTGCAGTTCTAAGCAGTATGTTAATGTCCTGGACATTCACAGGGGAAATTAAGCGAGGAAATAATAAATCAGAAAAAGGATTTAAAAGAAATATATTAGATACCTGCATTTTCTTTTTGATATTGACTTGATCAGATGGGCCATTCTTTTTCATTTCTAGTTTGGAAGCAACATCTTCTTTCCGTACAATTATTTGCTTTATTGAAGGACGATCTGTTTCTTTAAATCTTTGAGATCTATATGCATCAACGCTTTTAAAAGAGGAAACCCATTAAATGTTTCAGAGGTGTACCAAGCTTTTTCTTCTTTTTTTTTTTTCTTAAATATACATACATACGTATCAGGTATTGATGTTTTCCATATTGCCTAAATGGCTTTAAGAAAAGCATTCTATCTGTTCTTTTTAAGTTTAAGCAATATAAAGACTACACAGAGACAATCTTTGATAAAGGCCGAGATCTTGGAGAAAATCTTCATTTGTAGTTTAAGCAGTATGCTTCGTTAGAGGAGCTTAAGAAGTCAGTGTCTTAATTTGCACACTTAGAGAATCAGGTATTTTTTTTGGTGTTTATTACCTATATGGAAGGTTGCGATCTTCTGATATAGAGCCAATACTGTCTCCAGATTCTGCCCTGGGGACTTTAGTCCTTTGGAACTTCTCAGACTTCAGACTTACATCGCTGATACTGCTACCCTCACCGGTTGACTTACAAGGGGAAACAAAGGCCTGGGGAGAAAAGGTTATATTACAGATATCTGTCCATATTATGGACTCACAGAATCTTCAGAGTTGGAAGGGACCTCTAGAGATCATCTAGTCCAACTCCCCTGCTAAAGCAGAATTGCCCAGAGCACAGTACTCAGGACTGCATCCAGGCGGGTCTTGGAAATCTCCAGAGAAGGGGACTCCACAACCTCCCTGGGCAGCCTGTGCCAGTGCTCTGTCACCTGAACCGTAAAGAAGTTTTTACATGTATTTGACCGGAATTTCCTATGTTCCAACTTGTGCCCATTGCCCCTCGTCCTGTCACTGGGAACCACTGAAAAGAGCCTGGCTCCATCCTCCTTCAACCCACCCTTTAGATATTTGTACGCCATAATAAGGTCTCCCCTCAGCCTTCTTTTCTCCAGGCTAGAGAGTCCCAGCTCTCTCAGCCTTTCCTCACAAGGGAGATGCTCCAATCCCTCAATCATCTTAGTTGCCCTTCACTGGACTCGCTCCAGCAGTTCCCTGTCCCTCTTGAACTGGAGAGCCCAGAACTGGACACAGTATTCCAGTTGTGGCCTCACCAGTGCAGAGCAGAGGGGGAGAATGACCTCCCTCGACCTACTGGCCGCACTCTTCCCTATACAGCCCAGGATTCCATTGGCCTTTTTGGTAATGAGGGCACATTGCTGGGTCATGGATAATTTACTGTCTACCAGGACCCCCAAATCCTTCTCCTCAGAACTACTTCCCAGCAGGTCCACCCCTAAGCTATACTGGTGCCTAGCATTCTTCCTCCCCAGGTGCAGGATCTTGCACTTGCTCTTGTTGAACCTCATTAGGTACTTCTCTGCCCAGCTCTCCAGCCTGTCCAGGTCACGCTGGATGGCAGCGTGGCCCTCTGGAGTGTCAGCCATCCCTCCCAGTTTGGTATCATCAGCAAACTTGCTGAGGATACACTCTGTCCCCTCATCCAGGTCAGTGATGAATATATTGAACAAGATAATTAATTGAGCAGATAATTAATCATTATCTGTTTTCTCTCACCTTTACTTGTTTTGCTTATAAAGAGTAAATTTGGAGGCTGCTTAATACAACTTAAACAGACATTTTACAAATATTTCCTAGGACATAGAGCAAGCTAATTTCTTTTTTTTTTTTATTTTAGAGACACCAATAGATCATTGAACTCAAGGAGACTTCACTCTTAGTTTCCAAACTGCACAGTTATTTAATCAATTCTCTTCGGTTTTTCATCAGTAACTACTTCTTCACTGGAAGTCCAGAACAAGTAATAATTGCATATACTCAAACTTGATTTAGCAGAATTTAAACTATTTGTTTAGCAGAGCATCCAATATACTATGCTGTTCTCAGAGGGAAATAACTTTACCTTTTTATGTTTGCATTAGCAAAATGTCATTTGTAACTTCACTATTTGCCCAGGTATCACAGTACAACAAAATACCACTGTTCACAAGCAAGTTGTACATCTCTGTGATAAAGAATCCCTCCCCAACTCCTACGAACTCTCACCTCTGGACCAACTGATTCCACTAGAGGGGTTAACAGAGACATTGACGAAATATTCAGTGACTCTTCCTGCTCATCCTCATCACTTTCACCCTCCAGGCTCATGCTCATTTCTTTCTTCAACTTTTCTATGTCTGGACCATCCTCTTGAAGGACTTCAAAAATTTCATTTATCACTTTTGAGCTATTCATCTCGTCCACACTCATTTCGATTTCATATATTTGATCTGAAGGGTGATGTTTTAAAAACATTAGTAGCATCAAGACCAAATTCTTCATTCTTATTAAATTAATGGAAAATTGTTAACAGATAAGCCAACTATTTTTGCTTTTCAGGTAAGCTTGATTAAAAAGCACTTATATAGTCAGGCATATAGAACCCTAAAGTATACTTCCATCCTTATTTTAATATTCTATTATCAGAGATACTGCATAATTGACACAGAGAGAATAAAAAGATGCACTTGTTAGACAAGTTTCAGCTTTTCAGTTCAAACAGGTCTGAAACTTAACTGCAAGTCCCACAGTAGAGCAGTCATTTCTATCCTTTCCCAATAAACTTTTAATATCAGCATTTTAATATTCCTTGAAGACTCGAATGTCAAGAGAGAAGGGTTATGATAAAAGAAGTTTCCTGATTCGTTTTATACAAACCTCATTATAAAACACATGAGTGTCAGCAGATATATGGTGAATTCATTGTTCAGACTTGAAGGACATTAACACTCTGCTGGACAAGTGGCAACAGACAGCTAAGTGCATTAATATACATCTACTCAATACAAACCTTTCGGTTTCTCATCAAGTTGTTCAAGTTTTGAGACAGACATCGCTTTTACAGGGCTCTTTGACTCAGTGATCTTCAGAGGGCTGGGTTTATCAGTCTCTTCACATTTAGAAGCATCTAAGTAGTTTATAAAAAAGGTCACTGAAGATTATGTCTAGCCTTTCAATTTATTTTTAAGTTATCAAATTTTGGAAGTTTGATAATAACGCTGACAACTTACAAAAAGCCTGCTAGATTAAGTATTCCAGTTAGCTTGCTGTTAAAAGAACATTAGAGTACATAACCTCCAAAACCTGTACAGCTAGACTTTTATCTTATAATCAGAAAACTGATAGCACAAGAAACAATGCTGAAACCATAATAGAGCGCAGCCACTCAAGAGCAAAGTGGGAAAATTTAAAAGCCAAACAAAAAAGCCACCACACAAAAGCCACCACACCCAAACCCAAACCAAGAGCAGGATATCATCCTGTTTTTTCTAGAAACACATATGATAACCTGTTTGCCTGTAATGTCTGTAAGTAGTGTTAACCAAGTTCACTCTTTTTTCACAGACAGTTGGAGGCTCTTTCACTCAGTAATCACCAGAAAGGATGTCACAAGCATCTCAGTTCTTTTCACATCCCCTCCCCTACTATAAGAATTAATATCATAAAGGGAAACAGACAATGGAAGAGTTCCCTCCGATTAGATTATTGTGGAAATTTGGATACTCAGGTACAGTATAGATTAAATCTATAACTGATGATTCTAATTCACTCTCCCTATGCTTAACATGCATGAAAGTATAAAACATAGGTAAACCCACTAAGAAATGAAAAGGCAGTCTTGCCTTTCAAGTAGTATAGGAGTGCAGAGTACTATTATCATACAACAGGATTTAGACAAATCATCAACTAAAGAAGAGGTCCAGTTCTATATGTCAGTGCTACTGACCTCTTTATCTGCTCATGAATGTCAAGGGCAGTGCTTCAATCCAGTATTAGCCACAAGTGAACAGTGACAGTTCTTACCTGATGACTCCATGCTGGGAGACTTTGCTGGCCTGTCATCTGCTGATGTGTCTTCTGCCGATCCAAAAGCAGTGGCATCTGAACTAGGAGGACGTTTTGGATTAGCCCGAGACTGGCTTTCCTGGCAAAAATAAAAACATAGTACATTCAGGAGGTAATGTTCAAAGTGATCAAAAAAACCTGCCAGAAACACATTTTAACACCTGCTGGGAAAAAGAGGTTGCCTATCCAATATCAAGAAGGATCCTATTTATTTATGTAGGAAATTCAGCTGAAGTACTAAATACTAAATTGAGTGTTTGTGCAAGGAGCTTTGTTTTTAACATTATGGAATATAATAACTCCACACTTAACATCAAAAATACTGCTCAAAGCAGTATCACTTGTCTCCCCTTAATCATTTTGCAGGAGGAAAAAATCTTGACAAGCAGTCTTGCACAGCCTGAGAATTCACAAAGCATAGGTTTTTATCTTTTATTTACATTTGCACATCTATACCTGTGTTCAGAACACGTTAAAGCAATTCACTGACTATCACTTTTTGATACATGGAGGTAACATATTACCATTTTAGCTTCTGGGAGTTTTCTCTTCGAACTTTCACTTTTCTCCGCACTCCACAGATTTCCCCTATCAAACCGGCCACGAAGGCATGCAAGTTCTCGTTCACGTTCCTAAGCAAATAAAGGGGAACAAGGAAAAAGCTGACAGCTTTAATGTCAAAACATTGCCAATTCCTCACGTAGGTGCAGAACAGTAAGAACGTTTCCCAAGCTTATAAGCAAGCTATTAACGTGGCAAGTCATACCTGCTTAAGCTGAAGCGCTAAACTGGCAGTAGAGGAATTTTCATTCTGTTTGAGAAGCCTTTCCTGGATTGTCCTTGTATTTGGGGTAACAATGGGTGTTCTGCACCCTGGAGTATTTGTTGCAGGACTCCGTGCACTACGCTCTTGACAGCGCTCCCCAAAGCGTTCCAGGAAGGGCTTAATTCCTGATCCCCCTACAAAAGCAATTGTTTTACCTTGAAAGAAACTCTCAAAAACACAGAAGAAAATCACTGCAAAGGTGGAGGTTCTCAATGAAGCAATTAAGCTGTCTCATTCACAGGTCTTACTCTCTTATACTTCATACAAATTAAATCTGAAGTGCAAATCACCACAGTGACAGAACACAAAAAGTTAATGAAGCAGCAAATCAGAGCAAATAGATGTCCTTCTCTTACTAAAGTCCATGTGTGATCCACCTGTTATTTAAACTGGTTTGCTTTTTCAACATTTCCTCTATAACCAGCCTTACCTGCATCCCTCACATAAATGAGCATTCTAGTACATAAGGTGTATATATTGCCTAGCATCCACCCCACCTTACTGAGCGTGTCTTTTATTGTCAGCATATCTGGAGATACACACGTGCTCTACTACACACGTGCTCTACTGGACGTCATTTCAAAGATTTCAAGCTGTTAGTCCAAGTTTCTGACCCAACAGGAAGTTCAATTTAAAACTGTGCATGATCACTTGTTTGACATCAGTACTACCACTGAGAAGAAAGACACTATGCAAAGTTAGAGCACCTATGTGGCAGTTAGCTTTGATTTCTTCTAACGTATGCAGATTCTTTACCTTATATCGATTAGATATACATAGTATCCAACAATTTGAACATAGCTTTGAATTGTATGTAAAAATCTATGTAAAAATATAGCCTGCTTACATCAGTTAATTGAGACTAGAGTTACTGAAACCATGTCCAAGAAGATACCCTTGCAAAATATGGAAGCTGTACAATTTATGATAATTATCACAGAACTCTTCAGAACTTTACTCAAGTTACAGTAGGAAATAGGCATTATCCGATAGCTACCATAAATTCTTAACTAATATGTCATTTTCAATACAGGACACATAAGCCTATTTTGAATGAACATTTATTGACACTGAAAAAAAGCTTACCTGGTGTTGTGGGTTTACCCTTAGGTTCAAGTTGCACATGTGTTCCTTTGACTGGCTCTTCTTTGGACTGAACTGGTTGAGGCAAAGTTGATTTTGCAGTTTGTGTACGCTTTTCAGTTTTCTGAGGGCTGCAGGAAATTGCTGTTGGCGGTTGTTGTACTGCAGATTCTTTAGAAGAGGTAACAGTGACTCTTGAGGATTGTGTTAAAAAATTGTTTGGATCCTTAACAAGGGAAAAAGGAATAACATGAAGATGAAATTGTACATTCTTATTCTCTCAAGAGGAAAAAGAATGAAGGTATTCTGCATAGCATACTATAACATAACACACCTGTTCCATCAACAACAGAAAAAGCTGAGAACAAGAATTATAAGCTTTTTGTAGATTTTTTTTTTTTTTATCCAGTATTTCAAATTGTTTCAGCATTTGATTCCAGGTGCTTTTGCCAGCTGTTTAGGGAAACATGGGAAAATACCTAAAATAATAAGGCACCCGGCAGGTACTGTCATTTCATAAACAGCACAAATTGAACAATAGGTACCCGGTACTACTAATTTCAGCAATCTGATTGAATTTTCATAAAGCACTAATATTTAGAATTCAAGTCAATCAACTGTATGAGTTACAGACTGAAACCCAATATCTGTGTAAGAAGTCCCCTTCTGATGGTCAGAAGGGCAGCAATCAATTACTCTGACATCAACTTTTACAAGACTTATAAGTACACTCATCTTCAAGTCTCAATTAAAGAGATTCTAAGCTGTTTCAGGTTTGCTAGTAAAAAAAAAAAATGCATGTGGGATTGCAATAAAGCAAAAGTTGTAAATAAACTAAGATTGCTTACATCAAATCTTAAAATTTAGATTAAACAGTTATGAATTAACATTTGTCCCCCTCAATAGTCAAATTAATTTTTAATCAGCAACTAAATCAGACACTCACCGCTATCTTTGAGTTTGCTGGTTTATTAATAGAAGCCTCAACAAGCCTTTGAGAACAGGATGCAGCTTCCTGCTTTACACTGCTACTATTGATTCTAGCAGATGCTCCACTTGTAGTGGACAATTTGGATAAACAAGTAGTGCCAGGCTGTTCTTGTGCATTGTTTTGCTTTGCAGATGGATGACTTAGGTCATCTTCCCAGGAACCAATTGTAGCAGCAAGGTTAGCTAAACGGCCTCTTCTCCCAATAGGGGTATCACTCGCCAGGGCATTAGATGTCTGCTTAGGTGGAGAAACAGGCAGATCTTTTGACTGGAGGGGAGACAGAGGAACACATTCAGAGGGATCTGGAAAAAAGAAAACACATTTATTTTGCTAATAAAATATATTGAGGTATACTTGCATTTTTTGCATTTTGCATATATTGAGCTCATCACAGTTAGATGTTCTTGCCATCAACAGGATCAAGCTACTAGCTCCGAAGGCACTGAGACTAATCAGGTTAAATTAAAGCTCACTGCAAAGCAAACACATTTTTAACCAAGCAGTTTACTAGTTTTATGCCACTGTTGTCATGAGCAAGGCATCACACTAGTAGGGGGGGAAAAAAAAAAACCTATAAAATTAAGCTGTAGTCAATCTTCATTATTTTAGGCCTTTCCCACTGTTGTCTAAGATTTCTTTATGAAAACCTTAGCATTCACACACACAAAATTATCTTCTGCTAGCAAACATCATCAACGCAAACACCGAAAAACACGAATACTGCTTAGCAAGTGAAACATACCCTCGCTATCCCAGCAGCGTCGCTGCTCTGCCAATTTCTGCATACGTGTTTTGACTGAAAGGGCTGCAGGAGTTTCTGACTCTGTGTTTGTTTTTCCTTTCTCAAGAGGCTGAACCAATGAAGCCCTGTTAGAAGGAGTTACGTGCAACTCTGAAGTTGTCTCAGAAGAATGATGGTTTGTGGAACTTGACGGAACTGGCTGTATGTTCTCCAAACTGGAAGCTTGAGTCTCCATGTTGTCAGGGCAGAGCCTCTTTGATGGTGATGGCTTTGTATTAGGTTTCACTGTACAGGTCAGAGTATTCAAGCAAATTAGTATTCAAACAATCTAAAATATTTTCAGAGAGTACAAAACTGTAATGCCAATAAAGTTACGATTTCTGAATACCCTGATACCTCTCCCAAAAAACTGCCCTTCCCAAATTCTACCAAGCACAATGCACTATCTTTACCATTATACAATTCTTTTTAAATAGCTTACTAATTACTTAGAGCATCTGCTCTCAGGTTAAGTTAAACATTAGCCATATTCAGTCCTCGTGGTCAGGTAACTGCATCCATGTCTGTTTAGTTTAAGATAAAACACTAAAAAGGTTTTCACTTGTCCTTAGAATAAAAAGGAGATGGGATTTGTATCCAAAGAAAATCATTATTAGACTTGTTGCAAAATACCTTCTTCACCAGGAAGAGGTGCCTGGTTACCGGTTTCTAACAAAGGCTCTCTGACCCTCTTGGTCTGCATTGTGGGTCTCACTCCCATCTTGGGCCGCTCAGCCATTTTCTTCTGTAGGTTCTCTCGCCTGGCACGGGTTCTTTCAAGGAGTTTCTGAGTAGTCAATAAATCATGTGTTACTATACATTGCAATAAGTGTGTTAACTAGTATTAAATTAAATAAATATATGTTAATGTATAACATATATTATAAATATATACACATTAAATAAAAATATATTAAATTAAAATTAAATTAAAATTAATTCAAAGTGGTTAAATTTTATATAACATATACTAAGACTCACAATACCAGAAATTTATAGTGAAGGCTACATTAAGATAAATGCAGGTCTTGGATGTTGCTAACTGATCTGCTGTAATGCAACGCGATAGAAATATTCAAAGTCTGGTTTTCTGACAAGCTATCCCCTCCTGAAACAGAATGAACAAACCACATTTTCTACACTGCCAGCTACATGTTTTTTCCATCTCCCTCCTTTTTCTCTCTATGGATATTGGGGATTATCACATTTTGATTTCACCACTGCAATACCCACAGATTCTCCCATTTTCACAAGTACCTATTAGATAAAAGGTAGCTCACACAGTAGCACATGCCAAGCTACCTTCTTGCTATCTGGGTGGTACATACATGTTTGCAGGTTAACTGAAGTTCTTTGGCCTACCAGACAGACAACATCTGCAACATTTTCTCCACAGAGGGTCTTTTCACCTAGCCACAAAACATTCATGAAAATTATAGAAGCAATTAAGTTTGAGACACCTACTCCTTTCTTAAGTAGAGGTAAAGCTAGCCAGTAGGTTCCAAAGTTCCAGTCATTAAATCAACTAGTTTCCCATTAGCTTGGCTTTCCAAGGAAACCAGGCTACAGAGACACAAACAATGGCAAAATTAAAAAAATAAAAAGATGCTTCTATAGAACTTGAAGTAGTCAGAAATGATTGTAAGTAATTACTTTTACTGAAGTACCACACGACAGTCATGTTGCTAAAGCATATGGTCAAGACACCTGATTGGCACTAACCCTTTAACAAAATTAACATTGCCAAGTGGTCATAGAAAAAAAAAAAAAAATAAATTAACAAGTTAAATGTGTGGCTGTTAATATTAGAAAAAAAATAGTTGCTATTACACATTCTAAATGAAAAGGTGAGTTTCTTGTCCTCAAGCTTGAATTTTAAGAACAATAGACTGATGTTATAACTAGTTGTTTTAATAAACAGGCTATATATGTCTGTATACAGAAGAACATACAAAGAGATACCAATTAAGTTACCTCACAACATTCTCTTTCATTCCCTATCCATTGGAAATGAGTAATAAGATTATATTCCATACAAAATAGCTGTTTTAGTAAGTGTTCCACACCAGCAGAAAATAATTCCTTATACCTTCAAAGTTTGAAACGGGTTGGGTGAGGATTTTTTTTAAATATTGCATTCATAAATCATTATCATTCAGTTTGACCACATCTAAAGGATACTTAATCACTCCTTTGATCAGGTTTTAAGGTACTTTGAGACAATAAATTATGCGATTGAACTAATGGCCTTTAAAGGGAAGCATATAAACTGCACTTGTTTGGTGGCACATAAATTATTGTGAGAACTGTGCCAGCCATTATCTGTCCTGTTACACAGCAATTAAAAACACATTTCACATTTTTAACTGTCTAGGACTTCAGCCTTAGACAATGTTCCATTGTAGGGCAACACAAGACAAATGGAACGTTGATCTCAACAGTTTTTCGTGAAAGCAAAAATCAGCTTCTTTAACCTCCAAACTTCCATAGAAGATGAGAATTTTGGGGGGGGGGGGGGGGGAGAGACACATGAAATTCCAGGAGTGCCTTTTGACACAAGTTCCATGCTAGTTGTGACCACAAGTCAAGTTTCCTTATTTCAGTCTCCAAAAGGCAGTGCTACAAAGTGCAAGTAATATCCACATAAATAAAATCTTCAAGGCTATATACATTAACTGTCCTTCTTGCACAAAGTTGAGTGTATCTTCCACAACAGTATTCCTACAGTTCTATTCAAATGCAGCCACATTCCTTTCTGTTTTGCCAGTTCAGTAAAATGGAGTTTTAGTCGTTATAAATAGGATGTCACTTCCCAAGAATGCACGCCTCTGTTGTTGAACTCCAGCTCCTATTGGCTTTTTGTATCTCAAGTTTTCCATGCAACTGCTGTAATTCAAACTCTGCGATTACACATGATGAGTAAGCTGGTCAACAGAACTTGAGACTTAGTTTTCAAGTTCAGCAACCAGATTTTTGCTAAAAGTACATTCTCCAAGCGTTCTGATGACAGCCAAAGTTTCAGATCATAGAATCATAGAATTGTCTAGGTTGGAAGAGACCATACCTATTTCATTATATCTATGAATCTGAGAACTACTAAGTCATAGTTAAAGGATCACATTCTGTGCTGCAAAAGCACCTTCTAAAAATCAGAAAAGGCCTTCCCACTTTAAATGTTGATGGACAATCTTTCTTTTAAAAAAGTATGTTTTAAAGTACATATTTAGCAGCATTAGAGAAGATACTCAGGCCATTATGTGATTACAAGAATTTGTTCTAGCAACACTGCTTTACTAGCAGAATGCAGCAAAGGGAGAGACTTTATCCATGACACTCAAGGAACAGTTAACTTCAAACTTCACATATGCAAGTTTTCCTCTTTGGTCATTCTCCATGCTAGGAAACCATACTTTGCTCTATGAATGTTAACAAGTATTTTAAAGCACAAAATAACTTAAACTATTTCTAACATTCTGTAGTACCAAACATATCCCTTTTGTGTAACAAATGTGAATTATATAATCAGCTATAAACGGAAAGTCACTAACAGTGTGTTCATTGCGAACCTAAAAAAGTATCCACTGCACCATCTCCTCAGTGCATTCTGTATTAAAAATTTGGTTGAGATTCACGGAATCACAGAGTTTTCAGAGTTGGAAGGGACCTCTAGAGATCATCTAGTCCAACTCCCCTGCTAAAGCAGGATTACCTAGAGCACAGTACTCAGGACTGCATCCAGGCAGGTCTTGAAAATCTCCAGAGAAGGGGACTCCACAACCTCCCTGGGCAGCCTGTGCCAGTGCTCTGTCACCTGAACCGTAAAGAAGTTTTTACATGTATTTGAATGGAACTTCCTATGTTTCAACTTGTGCCCACTGCCCCTTGTCCTGTCACTGGGAACCATTGAAAAAAGCCTGGCTCCATCCTCCTTCAACCCACCCTTTAGATACTTGTACACCATAATAAGGTCTCCTCTCAGCCTTCTTTTCTCCAGGCTAAAGAGTCCCAGGTTATTATTCAGATTAGTTTTTGCTTTTAAGATGAATCAAAAGAAACATTATTTCAGAACTGTCCGATTTGAAAGCATTCCACCGAGACTTATTGAGCTTAAATTCAGTGAGACCAGGACAAATTTTTTTTACCACAACGTGATCAGCAAACACTGAATTAACAGCATGCTTTGGCCAGTTAAGGCTCACATTACACTATTTTACATAATCAACACTTACAATGCCTCACCAGTTCCCTGAAACTAACAGGGCACAGTAATTTGTAGAAAAAGACTATCTGAAAATAGTTAAGCTAAGGAAGGGTTATATTAAAATAAAGAAAAAAAAAAAAAAAAACAACAGAACATAAATACTTCAGAGTAGGTGGTAAGAAGCTTACTTTTCAGAAAACTTTTTTTGATTAAAGTTATTAAACTTCAAAATGAATACACCAATATTGGTCAGATTTTTTACACAACAGTGGAACGTCCTCCACAGCATTAACATTCTTGACAAGGCAACATCTTGGGCACTCTGCAATACTAGCTAACATTTGAATTAAGTTTACTCTGAGGAGTGGCCTCACAGTTGGTCATAGCTTCTCAAGTCAGTTATCTACAAGAAGGGTGTGTTGAGGTTGGAGTATGTCCCAGCATGCAAAACTGTTTTAAACTTGATTCAGCAGTCCAGACTTGAAGTTTATTTAAGACTAGTTGGGTCATGTCACTCACTACCAATTAAGGAAGGAGGTTTTTAGATGTTTATACTTCGCAAGCCCTTACATTGGAGTAAGGTAAATCTGCCTTGGCATAACACATTTAGTAAGTATGTTCAGATCAATACCTTATGTTCAGCTTTTTAAATCAGATCTGTGTAGTCACCTTTTTTGGGCACTCAATTTATTTAAAGTATGTCGATTTGAGATATGGATTGTTTTCAAAGGGAGGAGAGAGTATTTCACCAACATATTCGATTTGGATTTTTTTTAAAAGAAGTTTTTGCTTAGGCAGGCTGTGGATTGAAGACCATTTTTACAACATTTCTCAAAGCATTCACAAGATAGCTCCACAGCTCTACATCTGTCACACATAAAAGCAGAATACAATACAGCATCTTTAAGAAACCTCCAACCTTCATACAGATTCAAGCCAGTCAATTCCGCTTATTTTGTTATGATTTTGCCTCTGTAAAACACACATACAGAGGCAAATCCACCCTAGCAAGCGACATTTTTTTTTTAAAAAAGGGGAACTGTGCCTGCCAATGAAAGTGACCAATCACAGGAGGCAATAATGTCAGATAGGACGCATTTTTAATCGGACAGTCGCTGATTTAGGCAAACATCACGCTTGAACTTAAGATATGGCAGGCACGATGTGTGTCAATACCACTCCCATTAGCTTCCAGCCGAAAACCTTATCTGCCAGACGCACATGAAAGGCAAACACTAAAGCACTAGGAAACGCAGTCAAGTATCAGACTGGTTTAGAAAAGGGCCTTTCTTTCGCAAACCCTTGCACGAATAACCTTAGTTCTCTCCTGGAAGAGACCCGAGGCCCCACAAATAGCTGGGCGGCTGCAATGCTGGAGGTAAGAGCAAGACGAGGAGGCAGAGATAGGTGGCAAGGAGACCTTTCTCCCTGTTGCAGAGAAAGAGGCCCTCTACAAGCCCACGAACCCCCGGGATAATCTAAGTGGGGACGGGGGACGCTGACAGGCCTCAGCCAGAAGCCAGGACTGAGAGAAACTACTCCGCCCCAACAGCGAGGCTCCAAGGAGCAGCTCCCCCGCCGACCCCGACCCGAGGTCCCTGCGGCCCCCGCCACTGACAAGTCGCCCCGCCCCACCCCACCTCACCCCACCCCACCCCCCCCGGATCAAGCCCCAGGTGCGCCCCCTCCACAGCTCACGACTTGGGAGCCTACCCACGCTGTGCCCTCACCTCAGTGAACGGGTCCATTGCTGCTGCTGCTGCTGCTGCTGCTGCTGCTGCTGCTGCTGCTGCTGCTGCCGCCGCCGCTTGTTCCCTCAGACAGAGCTGCAGAACCACCACCCCAACCGCTCCTCAGATTTGAATTTCAGCGCCCGTCCCAGCTGCGCATGCGCGAGGCCGCCCGGTCACGTGGTGCTCGGGGGCGCCCGCCCCGCCCCGCCCCTGCCGTGTGCGAGGCAGCCACTGGCCAGGGGAGGGAGGCGCGCGCGCGCACAGCCTCTCGTCCCCGCCGGCGGGCATTGATTGACAGGAGTGCTATCCAATCCGACAGCAGCCTCCCCCGCTCTCCCTCCCCCTCGAGGGCTGCCCCGGCTCTCTGAGGGAAAGGGCGGTGAAGGGAAAGGTGCGCGGGGGGTCTGATCTGGGCTGGGCTGTTGCCGGGCTGGCTCTCCCTTTCCCAGCATCGGGACCAGGTCTGGCTTCGGGTGCTGCACCCCCGGGCTCTGGGTCTGGCCCCTTCCTGTGGTCGTGCCGCTCAGGGTTTCTCTGTGTTGCGTGCAGGGAGCGCCTCCAGCCATGGTGGCCCTGTCCCCTTCCCCTTCCTCCTCCTCGTCGTCAGTCCAGCCGGGCGCAAACTGTGGGTTTTTTTTAAAAAGAACGCTGAGACTTTTACCTCCCTTACAGGCAAGTAGAGCAATACTGCCTAGTTGACTCCACATCTTGCTGCAGCTGCTGAGTAGGAGTGTCCCCTGAGCCTTTTTCTTTTGAAGCTTCATTTTTCAGCTGGCATTGATGGGAAAAATGTGACTTTAATGTTATTCTGTGAACGGATAGGACAGTTATCCCAGTGCCATTGCAAAAGTCGCAGCCCTTTCTCGTGGCTTTTAGATTTCTCTTTGCCTTACAGCCCGTGGTTTCGTCAAACCTCACCCACCAGTTCCTCCCACTGTCCCCTTCGCCGTTTCACTTTCTTAACGTGAGAGCGTTAGCGATGCTGAGTTGGCAGAGACCCATCAGGTGCTCAGATCCAGTCCTTGCTATCTGAGCACCATCCCAAACTCCCTTCCCATATATCTGTTGAACGCAATTCCAAATAGAGCTGCTTTTTTTTGGTCTCTCCTATTCCTCCCCGCCTCCCTCCTGTGGAGGCTCCTATAGGCCTGACTGCCTAAATGACTAAACCTCATCAAAATGCCAGTCTATCCATACATATCCATACCCCTTTATACCTTTTTGCTTGTATGCAGATAGTGTTCATTACCTTGCATGAATGCCCTTCTTCCCTAGCGCTGTGCTTCTTGGCTCGTGGAATATTTATAGGCAGCAGTCATTTCTTCTTCCAACTTTTGCTTTGCCTTGCTAAACAAACCACACTTGTCTATTCATCCCTCCTTAGAAAAATCTTTCCAATGCCTTACCTGCAAACAGCATGGCATCACTGTGCAGCAGAATCTAAAAATACAATATCAAATAAACACTTTCTGAAGAACTCTTCAAGACTGGATACCCTGGGCAACAAATGTCTCTGTATCATTCTCATACAAACGTGGGTTGGAGCAGCCTGAGGTCCAGAACTTGCTCACGCACCAGGCTGAAAATTGGGACTTAGCAGATGACGGTCATCACTCATTCATAATCTATGGACCAGCCTGTACAGTGATAAGAAAGGACAGGCTTTATTTCCTTCAATAGAAACTAGGTATAGCTATCACTGGGAAATAACAGAAATATTCCTTTAATGAAGCAGTAGACAATCAATGCAGGCAAATACCAGAAGATGAAACAGCCAATATGGAGCTCAAAGACATCAGTAGAAAATTAAAATAGAGAATTACCATTAAGTTTTTTCTTTCTCCTGCCACTCCAAAAGAAGTCATGCACAATTTGAGCCCTTTCAATGTAACAGAATTGTTGCAATTTCAACATGCTTTCTGCTTTACATGTGGATCTGTGAGATTTATGCAGTCCAGCTCCAGCTGTTGTTGGTGCATTTCCAAACGTGGCTCCATCCATTGCTGTCCTCTTGCAAACGATACGGCGTAGCAAATGATGCTTAGCCTGAGGGCCAACCAAAATGGTGTTAGCTGAACTGCTTGTGTACATAATAATCTCATCTGCTATTTAATATTAAAAAAGAGGGAAATAATCATGCTTTATTCTGTAAAATGAATTTCTTGTAAAAAATATTTCTATGAAGTATATTCTGAAAAATGAAATTGAGATTCCTAGGAGTGTCTAACTGCTTAAAACGTCAGTGCAACGTGCATGTGACAAATGTCTGTTCCTTTTGGTCTCTACAGAGCCAATAATTTCTTCATCATTTTGATCCAGACTCAATGGGACCCTGCTAAAAATAAATAGAATGCTTAGTTTCTCATCTTCTCAAGGGCTTACATTTGTCTTCCAGAAGACCAAAGGACAGTAAATATATCTTATCCTTGTACCACTCCAGAGAGCCAAAGAAAGTCAGTCTTTTTCAGGAATGGTGCTATAAAATGGCTACGAGGTATGTTGTCTTCGTAATGGTAGGGGCTACGGCCCATACCAACGAAATTTCCAGTCAGGGTTAATTTTTTCTTCATAAATTAATAAAACTATTTGCAACTTATGGAAAAAATCAACTGATGTTTCACATTCTGAAGGCATAAAGAAAAAAAGAGGGAAAGAAAGGCACGCTATGTTGAAACGACTCAAACAATGAGCTGGGTCTGCCCTCTAACCAGCATTATATTTTATGCCAGCCTTTTGCATTCAAAAATTATGAATCACACCCTTCACTGTCTCCTCACCCCACGTGATATGGTTTAAGATTTCTTGCCAGGGGTAAGCTAATGAAAAGTAATCGTTTCTGTAACAATAAATAACAATACAAAGCACTTCGGGATTTTTTTTTGCTGGATTGCAGTTTTCATGGGAATTGAGAGTATGGTCATTTGTCTTTTAACCTGGCAACAAAATCTTTTTTACTTTCCTAAGTATTCCTTCAAAAATTTTTAAAGCATGTTGATTGTTTTCAGGGGTATATTTTCATTTTCAGAAAGTTATAGAAGTTTGCATTAGCACTTTAATGAGAATGGAGTGCTTTATAACTAATAAGGGGAGCACTAGCCAAAGTTTTTGTAGCTCTGGCTTCCTTACAACACCGATACAATCATAAATGTAAAATATTGAAGGCAAAAATGCTGATCCCAGTGTAGTCTACTGCATAGCTCCATTCTGTAATCCTCAGAGAATATTTCCTAAAACTTTCTGCTGAGAAATTGAGTTCACTATTCTGATTCCAAAGGAAAGATGAGCAACATGCTTCCTTAGATTCACAGAAGAATCCCAGTAATCCTGCCATTTAGAGAAAAATACTATTTTCCAACTTGCAATTTCCTTATATTCACAGTTAAATAATTAAAAGTGAAAGATGGTGCTTGCCTATCTTGTCCTTGCAAGCAGATTCAATCTCCTGCATGGTAATACAGTGCATTATAGTACAGGACATTGTAGTATTCCTTGTAGTTTAGATTTACCTTCAAAAGGCACGTTTTACCTGAAAATTCACTCTTCGCTAGTCAGTTGGAGAGCTGTCATGATTCTGATAGTCATTTCACACTGGTATGTATGATTGCGTAGGATGCCATCGAGAGGAGAATCAAATGTATAGTACGCGATGTTGTGCATCGTTATTTCTGGACTACTGTCCCATTAGATTTAATTCTTCCCAGTGACTTCAGACAAAGGGTTTAACTTGGGGAAGAGGCCAGGGCACAGCCCTTGCAGAGCAGAGGACCGTGCCACCAGCAGGGACATGCCTCTCCCTTCGCCTGCCATCTTTTTGCCCCAGTACATCCTGGAGGATGTATGGTCTGACTCTCTGGGCCTCAGTGCCTAAGATGAAGCCAGGCTGTAAGAAACTCCCCTCTTCACAAGCACCACACCAGGACCCACATATAAGGGAATCCTGCACTACAGAAGAGCAGTAAGAATATAATATCCATCCTTTCCCCAGTAATGCTGAAATGAAGACCATATTGTGCCCTCTGATCCCCTTGAATGTCCCAGCGTGTCAGCGACTTGGCCTCAGAAAAGGCAATTTCATCCCCAAACAGTGAAGAGAAAGGCTGGCCCATAGTATGGCAAAACACAGCGGGTTTGATTAATCTGTATTTTCTATTGCAAATACTACATAACCAGAAACATTTTGATGGGCAGCATTTAGGACTTGTTCTCTGTG
This sequence comes from Vanellus vanellus, assembly GCF_965231255.1. NCBI lineage: Eukaryota > Metazoa > Chordata > Aves > Charadriiformes > Charadriidae > Vanellus > Vanellus vanellus. The sequence goes on along the minus strand of NC_138906.1, from coordinate 60,632,617 downwards.
GCAAGCCAAAGGTGATTATACTGCTTTTGTCAGCTCCTATGATAATCACAGAGGCAACTTAGGCTGACATTATCCAGTAAAGGAATATATTTATGTCAGGAATAAGACAGGTTTCATAAGTAACTCAAGGCATGACATGGATTTAAATTAGCAATGCTCAGAGTGCAAGTCTCTCTTCTAGTAGCCCGAGTAGGAGATTGATAGCCATCTCAACCAGACTAAGGGAATGTGAGACCTCATAGCCATTAACAGATCTTCAGCTGGGACTGTGCTTTACCATACCAAAAAGCTTCATTTATTAATCTGCCGTGGTAACCACTGTTAGGGGGGGAAATCCCTTAAACTGGGCATTTGCTGGGGGAAAATATGCTACATTTTCAGAATGTAAGGAATTAATTTCAAACAGTGTGAATTTTATTTATTCTCTCACTTGTCTCTTGCAAAATATGGGAGGTTCTTGAGAAAACACTGGCGCACTGAAGACACCATTTATGTTAAAGGTTGGAAAAGCACACCATAATTTATATTCTACGCTAAATTAACATATGATGACACTGATGGATTAGTGTTAACTGTTGTCAGAGCTGACGTACCATCTCATTTGAGAAGCAACTGAGGGAAAATCACACAGAAATCGAAGCTGGAGGGAAAAGCAAAAACATTATGTGGAGAAATAATGAAAAAAAGAGAAGAGCGGGGAATGGCAATTAACAAGGGAGGATAACAAAGAAAACAGGAGAAAAAGACAGAAGAGAAAATATATTAAAATGGAAAAATAGTGAAATGGGGAATGAGACAAAACTCATATTTCATGAACAAGAGAGTTGTCAAGTGGACTCAGATTCAGAAAAAATCTCTGGGTGGTTGAACTCTGCATTTTAACAAGTCTGTGGGAGTTAAGAAACATTTGCCTGTCATGCACTCTGAAAAGATTTATTGTGTTCACGGTTTTCTTAGTATAATATTGCATTTGTATCACTAAATCACGGAAAGTTTCTCAGGATCTTTCATTTAGGTCTCCTGACTGATTTACATGAGAGAAAGGGAATTACGCTTCCTTCTTTTGTGTCTCCCTTATAGAATTGCTTTTCTTTCTTTATCCATACAATACAGCTGTACCATTTGCTGACATAAAAATTCTGAAATGAAGCAAAGGGCCTGAGAGTACTTAAGTGCCATTACATTAATTTAGACCGTGATGTTAATTTACAGTACCTGAGACTTGCTTGCAACTCTGCAGCATAATGCAAATGGAGTAATGGCATAACCACATCAGCCATTTCACCAGCCAAATAGTATCACATTTTATATTCTTGAAATAATTTTTTGAAAGATAGAAAAATGAGGAGATTCCTTTTGAAAAAAAAAAAAAAGCATTCTTCACCAAAAAAAAAGTGTTCTGTCAGCTCTAGTTTCTTTTTTTGAAGACTCAGTATGCTGTAAGCTCAACAGGTGATAATTTTCTGACATCATTCTTGCCATCGTATTCTCGTATTTTAAATAAATAAATGAAACTATAGGACACATAAAATAAATCAGAAATGATGCATAAGGAAGGCCAGGAACGTTACCTACAAAATTGCCTTGAATTTTTTAAAACTAAAGTAGGTGCTCCAAGTTAAGCATAACCTATATGCTTCGCTAAACAAGGAAAGACCTAAAGATATGAAACGGGTTTTACATCCGTTCATGATTTTTTTTCTCTTTACTTTCCATGTCATTCCTCTGAAAGAAGTCCATGCAGCAACATGAAATCTTTTCTGCAATAGTAGCATGTCTACACTAGAGGGTGCTATTTAGACAGGTTTTCGGCTGATTAGTGTTTTCCTTTGGAAACCTCTTTTCCAGTATTTGGAAAAAAATGCACATCTGAATTAAGAAGAAACTGTTTTTAGAGGGAGAAATTCTACTGAAATTTGAACAAACACAATTAAAATGTAACAGTGATGATATTTTCCACACACGTACCCATGAGGGACGTTGGTAGTGCAATCATCTCCTCTTCAGTAGAAACTACATACATAATTACACTGAGGCTGTGTTAGAGATCCCTAATATTTCAGTCTGCTTTTGCTTAAAAAACTATTATGACATGGTAAATAGATTAACTAAAGGCATATGAAAATAAGATCATGGGTCATTGTTAATGAGAGGAACAGAAACATCTGATGGAGTAAAACATAAAGTAGGAGTATACTGTACAAATACAGTCTCACTGAATGTCTCGGTGTGATATGATAGAGGGGTGCCTCACCTTGCAATAAAACACAAAAAGCGTCAAAAGGCCAAGAGATTATTTTAAATAATTCTTCCCTCATACTTCCAGTGGTGGTAAGGATTGTCAGAGCCCTGAACATGTTGCTCAACATTGTTGTCCTGGAGTCAGAGCCCACATGAGGATGGTGCAGGTTTTGGGCCATGAAGACAGCTGCTGCTCCCTCAAAATGGTTTGTAAGTGGCTTGGTGTGGGCAGCTTGTCTTCTTAAAGGTCTATATCCAAAAATCCCCTTTGAACTCAGTGGATCTGTAAGAAGGCAGATGGTGTGTGCTCTGCACTGTCCCCCACCTGGGGACTCTGAAGCTCCAACTCTATGACTTTGGTAACACTGTGATAAAGTGGTACTCAGGGAATCTCCAAAACCAGACATGATATGGAGGACAATAAATTCTGAAAAGAATTCTGTCTTGGCTTATGCATCTCCCAAGCTTGAACTCGATTTCCATCAGCTGAATTTGTCATTGGTACCACTTGAAGGGGATTGTTTCCATGGAGTAAATAAAATAGGCCCAGCGGTTTTATAGCCCCATGTAACTCCACAAACTATGCAGGAACCTGCAAGGTAAAGCTGATAACAGTGCCAGGCATGTACTTGGAAACTGGAACAAGAGAGTGGGCTTACACCTTGGGTTCTGCCCCTCATTGAGTCCGGTGCTTCTCCTTAAAAACCAGACTTATCAGAAAACCACCTTCTCCAAGTCAGGCAAAGCCCCTTCTGCTCTACAGTTCCTGTCCTAGGTGAGAGGATCTGGATGTCCCATGAAATGAAATGCTTTGATGAAGAAGTAGATGATTGCTCTTTCCCCCAGCTGCTGGGTCTTTGTCCACCGAGCTCAACTGCAAAGGGTCCCATGCTCCCAGCGCCAGGGCTCCACCTCTAGGAGAGCGCTGGCCCCAGCATGCAGGTGAGGTCTCTTTCTCCAAAGCACAATGTAGTCATACCTATTAGTGCACAAGTTGCATCTTGTAAAATGCTGCTAAGATGATGGTTTGCATTTCTTGGATATCCCCTTTTCATTTTCTAGGTTTGTTTTATGGCCTGGACCAGGGGATTGGGTAGGAGGTGTGGAAGAGGAAGGGGTAAGGAAGGAATAGCAATAGGGAGAGGAAAATTGTGCTTTTCTCAGGTTGGTTAAGAAACAAGCGGTCCCCCCCGATCAGAAAAAAAAAGGGGCAATGCATTACTATGAAAACATTTGCTTTTCAACTGAAATTATCCCAGTGCCACAGGAGAGCTGGCAGACTTCAAAAAGCCCAAAGACAAAGTATGAACATTTTAAAAATTCTCATCATTTGGGAGCAGATTGTCGTTAGCCCTGGGCTGCCCAATCTGGTATTTGCGTTGCCACAGCAAAGTAGCTGTGACTCATCTGCAGGTGTTTGCGGTTTCGGCAGGCAGCCTGTGCCCCGGGCTGGCTGCTAGTCCTGCCTGCTGTTCCTGCCTGCCAGTCCTGCCCACCACTGCCAAAGGCAACGTCATGCCTTTCTCAGAAGGACCCCTGTAGTGACACGGCATTGCTGCAGAAGTGGGCAGACGGTTAGAAGAAGACAGGTCATGAGGGGTGTGTTGGTCCACCAGTCCATACCATAAGCAGGTGCATGCTTGGCTGCCACTAATGCATTTATATAACCCAGTTCTCTGCCATAGGAGAGCAGCCTCTTTTTTTTTTTTTCTTAGTGGGAATAAGTGCACTTGTGAGTGTACAGTAAACATTTCTGATATTTTTTTCCCCATACAATAACGGGACAACAGTCAGCTACGTTTGTAGGTTCACATCACGAGGATCTTACATTGTTTTCACTTCTCTGAACTTTACTACAAGGTTTGCCTGCATCTTTTTTCCCCTTGTTGGGCTGGGTTTACGGTATTGAGCCTCCTTAGCATAAAGTGGGAAAAATTTCAATGGATAAATCAATCCAAATACTGGAGCTGCATCAAGTTGTGCTCTTCAAGGCATCTTAAAATAGCAGTCCCATTGAACAAGACTGCTATGAGTAAGCAGCTCCCACAAGCATGTGCTGCCTTTGCTGTGTACTAGAAACGCAGGACCCAGCTGGAATCAGACAGCAATGTTAGACATTTCAGAAGGAGTTTCTAGAAAGAAAATGTCTGGAAGGACGGTCAGTTGGAGTCACTTGGTCAATGAAATTGTTCGGTCAGAAGATACTCAACCAGCTCAGAGTCATTAAGTCAGGGAGGGGAAGCTAACCTTGCCGCTCTGCCATTTGGCACTGAAGCCGTGCCAAATTATGCAGAGTTAGTTAAGGATTCTCATTCTCAGCTTTCCCAGTTCCTCAGGGATTCTTTCTTGTCTGCACAGAGAAATGGAAGAAAGATGTTGCTGTGAATATGGGGGAGGAACCAAATAAAACTGACAGTAAAACAAGTGTGTGTATGTGTATATGTATATGTATATGTATATTTAAAATCCAAATGCCCATATACAAATCCATATTTATATATCCATGTGTGTGTGTTTGAATTTTGCAGTGTTAGCTTGTGACAGATGTAGACATCAAGAAAATGTATCACTGCTCTTCCAGACTGTACATGCTGCCGAGCTTATTGATGCTAATATTCCTAAAAGATACTCTTCTGCATGCAAGACAATGCAGTATTTTTGACTGGGTGAATATGAAATTATCTCTGAAGGCATGATCAGGTAAATCTGAAATTGTCTCTGGAAATAATGTTGAAGCTGAAATACAAGATACATGTCAGCTTTAATTCTGTCTTCTAACGATGGATAAGTGATACTGAGATATAGATCTATTTGTATTGTGGAACTGTGTCATTTAAGCTGTATTCCACAGTGTGGCTCATGTAAACCTTGCCATTTGTCCCCATGTTCCCTCACCTTGCTACAATGCGATCCATGCCAGCTGCACTGACAGGAATTTTTGCATGACAGAGTAACTCATCTTTTTCCCGCTGTCCATCCAGACAGACTTGCAAGCTAAGATGCCTTTGAGGTCAGAACTGTTAGAGGTACATTAAATTTATATATAGTATTTTATATATAAGCATTGAAATGCTTAGTAATGTTTTTCTTGGCTGAGCTTTCCACGTTATGATTTTGATCAACAAACGTGACAAAGCTTGCTCAGAGCCAAAGCAGAAAATGGGCAGGTGGCCTTTTAGCATCCCTCCTCTATGCCTTCTGCTGCCTGCCGTTGGCGTCCTCCTGCTAGAGCCAGGAGCTCGCGTGACCTAACAAAACCTTCAAGCCATCCTGCAAAGGAAAGAGGCTAACGGGGAAAAAACAAAAAAAGGCAGAGGCAGCAGATTCAGGGGGTGACTGAATGCCCAAGCACTGGTGAAAAAGCACCCTTAGACACCAGGGAGAAGTGGCAGGAGATGAGGAACATGGAGAGAAGACATCCACTGGAGGGAGTAGGGAGGGGGGATAGATGTGTGAAATACTCATCAAAAGCTGGAGTTACCGATTTCATTGCTATGGCTTCTAAGCATATATAAAGTATCATCTCTAAGAAGAGAATTTAGGGTCTACACAGCAAAACCATAGGGCAGTTATGGTAAAATGGTACACTGACTACGTTGTGGCAGCCATCTATCATTTCTTCATCTGCTGTGCTGATTATTTGCAGTGCTTGAACCGATTCACTGGTTTGGGTTGGTTTTTTTTTCTGTAATTACCATGTATCACAAGCAAACTCTAGCCTGTTAGTCATAGCTTTGTGTCTCTAAATTTAAAAGTGTTTATTCAGTTCCTGCAATTTGAGATTTGGAGACAAGCCTGCGGCTTCTAGATACAACAGTGTTAGCAAAGTACTTTAGAGGGTATTTTAGGTTAAACTTAGACATGTTGACGGAGCATATATCTTCTCTGCTCCTCTAAGAATTCAAGTTAAAAGGGACATCAAATTTGTCAACTAGGTAGAAGCGTGTTTCAGCACTAGCTTTTCATTAGCAGACTGAGAAAAATGACACCTCAGTCTTTTCATAACTGGTCTTAAGAGTGCTTGTCTTTGACTGCATGTGAGATTGTAGTAAATAAAATGAAAATATGTGCTTTAAACTGTTGGGTTTTTAATCATTGCCTGTGAAGAGCGATATGAAAGCCGACAGAACTATGTGATCAGTGTCTGGTCAGTCATATGGTTGCATACATGCAAGGGTCTATGAAAAGGATTCATGAAGTTCAGTAGAACTTTTCCAGATAGGACACAGAAAAGAGTGCTCAGAAGTGTCAACGAGCTGTTATCTGTGGACTTCCCATCGCTGCTACGTGATGATACATCCAGATCTCATACCTTATAGGACGATGTTACGGAGAGAATCTGTGCGTACAGCACATTGCAGGTATGAATTTATTGATGGGAGGGAAGGTGACAGACATTTAAGCTACTCAACCAAAGCAGTACACAACTTCCCAGCTCTCCTCTCCCTGGCAGTTACCTACATTCACATAGAATCGTGGAGTCATTTTGGTTGGAAGACACCTTAAAGATCATCAAGTCCAACTGTTAACCTAGCACTGCTGAGTTACCACTAAACCATGTCCCTCAGCACCACATCTACAGGTCTTTGAAACCCCTCCAGGGGTGGTGATTCAACTGCTTCCTTGGGCAGCCTGGTCCAATGTTTGATAACCCTTTCAGTGAAGAGATTTTCCGCAATAACCACTCTAAACCTCCCCTGGGGCAACTTAAGGCCTTTTCCTCTTGTTCTATCACTTGTCACTTAGGAGAAGAGACCGACCCCCTTAACGTATATTGAGCGCTATTGTGCTGTTAAGTCACTTTCAGTTAAATTACTTTCTCCGTGAAGCATTGACCATTTGGGAAAGTAAATGCACTAACACACTGAAATGTATTCTTTTGTAATCTGACTTCAGAATTGCCCTTAACTCTGCACGAGCAGTAGAAAACCTTCCTACACTGTGCCTGTGTTAATTGGTTACGCAACTGTAATTGCTAAGGCAGCATAACTTGTTCCTATTAGATGTTCAATAGGTCTTTTAAAGCGCGCAGATTATGTTTCAAGGGGTGACAGGTTTCGCCAGCAAAGCAACAGATTGCACAACAAGTAAAGCAACAGGAGGATGTAATATAAAGCCTGTCTTCTGTTCGGAATCCTATTTATTTACCGCTCTGGGTGCAGCTGAGTGCTCGCCCTGCCGGCGGCCATGCCAGGACACCGCCCCGTCCCCCGCACTACAGCTCCCAGAATGCAGCTCGCCCGCCGTGCCAGCGCTCGGGCGCCGCAAAGCATGCCGGGACTTGTAGTCCGCAGGGCCGGGCGCGCTCCCCCCCTCCTGCCTGCCGGGCCGGGGCCAGCCGGGCTCCCTCGTCCTCGGCGGGGCCGGGCCGGCTCCGGTGAGGCGTTGAGGCCGGCGCAGCCAGCGCCGCTCGCTGCCTCCCTCCCTCCCTCCCTCCCTCCTTCCTCGTCTCTCCTCAGAGCTTCCCGCTCCTCCACGCCCAGGAGGCGGGAGCCCTCCGCGCAGGGGGAAGGCAGCGGGGCAGAGCGGCGGCGCTGCCCGGCGGAGCACCATGCTGGAGTCCATCCGTGTTACCGGTAAGTACCGCTCCCGGGGCGGCAGCCTGAGGTGAGGGGGCCGCGGGGAAAACGGCCTCTCCTCGCCCTCCTCCCGCCTCAGGGGCGGCGGGAGGAGGGCGAGGAGAGGCCGTTTTCCCCGCGGCGGTCTCCACAGCACCTAAGAGGGGGGACGAGGGGGAAAAGATGCTTTACCTGAGGAAAGGCGGCGAAGCCGGAGTGCCGTTGGTGGGTACGGACACGGGTAGGGCTTGGCTGTGGGCCGCCCCCCCCCCCCCCCCCCCCCAGTGACACTGGGGAGCGGGGTGTGTGTGTGAGTGACTCTGGCCCCCACTTTTCAATAGAGGGAGGGACAGGAGGTGCAAACAAAAATGCTAATAAAGATATTACTGGTTACACCTGTGTCTGTCTTCGGCTCTGCTCCTTGCCGTATTTTCAGGGAACTTTGCGAATCTTTAGAATACGCGGGTATAAAACCCTGTACTATGGCTGTATAACCATAATATGGAGTGGCTTTGTGTGGTATTGGAAAGTTTTACCCTTCGGTGCTGCGTGTACATGTGGTATATAGGGAAACCTGCAATACAGTTGCTGCTGCAAAACGAGTTTTTCACTCGGCTGTTTTCCGTGTTTAAATTTGACATCATTTCGTGTGTCGTTTCTTCAGCTGCTTCAAGCCCATGTTATTTGGTCATGGGGAAATCCATCCAGAAGAGATCTGGCAGAGGTATCTTAGTGTCCCCTCATACGATGCTGCTATGATCATAATTAAGATTTCTTACAGCTGCACTTTCTCTGTGTCGTGTATATGCCGTTCATCTGTGCATGGATACGAGCATGGTGTTACTTCTGGTAACAGGTATAGAAACAGTTCAGAGAATTAGGCAGAGCATCCTTGGAGATGTACAACAGCAACTGTAATGTCAAAGGATTAAGATTTCTTAAGAAGAAAGATAGTTATTTTGGATCCATAACCCTCAACCTGTGCTGCAGTAGAGCAAGCTAGAGATCTGCTTGGATGGAAGTTTCATCCTGTTCAGGTCTGTCTATAAATCAGCTGCGTGACTGTACCCTGAGTCTATTAAATCAATGGGATTACTTGATTTCATTAGGGCCAAGTCTTCACTTTTACTGATTATTACTGTGCCCATATAATTTAATTTGAAGAACCTAAATTTGGAGTCAGTTACATAATATCATATTTCAGTGTGGAAACACGCGTGCAAAAAGCTGCTTGCATGTCAGGTTTTTTTTTTTTTTAAGGTAGAAAGAGAACATCTTAAGTATCATTGCAATTTTAAAGAAGAAAAAACAAACTGCACAGTCTGAAATCATGGCAATGAATCCTGTAAATGCTGGGACAGTAATTTACAAACACTGGCAGTTAATGAATCAGACACAGAAGTTGGCTCTTGGTTTTGGAGCTCAGAATTAAGGTTGAATGACAGATACACTGTTACAGGAGGAAAGCAAAATGCGTGGATATTTTGGGAAAAAAAATATCTTAGGTTACGTGTCAAAGTTCCTAACATCATATGGGCTCTAGTTAATAACTAACTTGCTGTGAAAATAGAAAATAGCTCAGCGCCAGTCTTTTTACAGGAGCACACTGACTAATTCTACAGAAAATCATTTTCAGCCATTATAGACAGAGCTTCTAGTACTGTTTAGTTCAAGTTGCCTGACACTTTTTGTTCAAAACTTCAGTGTTTGTAAAACTTAGAGGTGTATATAATGGTGATGAAATATACTACAGGAGTCTGCTCAGATTCTGTTACTCTACGAACATAAGCCTGTAGTATTTGAGAGGCAATGGAATGTTATAGATTCATATATAACACTCTGCATTGCCCGCTTGTTGCAAAATATTCTTTTTTAAACCCTCTCAGAGGGCTAGAGCTCATGAACTACAAATAGTTGTTAGCCTACTCATATTACCTGATTATGGAAGATAAAAAATTTCTTTGTAATGTAATTGTACATTTGCAAAATGTGTCAGAGGAAGACTCTTGTCCATATATTTTCTTCTCATCTTCCAGTTTCAAACATCACTATTTTCTTATTACTTGTAGACAGATCACATACATTACTTGCATTTCTAGAAATTTGAAAATTCAAGTCAAGCTATTTGTTTCTGATTTTGAACAAAAAAGAAATTCAAGCATATTCTAAAATGGTAATGCTGAACTGAAAAGCAAAAGCAGTGGTTCAGATCATTACATTGCTAGGATAAGAGGAACTGCTCCAAGAACATCTTTGCTAAGCACCTTAAGGATCATACCTGCAGTTCAGAACAGATTTGTCCATTAAATATATATAACCCGAGTGGCAGCTGCTTGAATACCGCAGGAGCTCTCTACTTTTTTAGAGCAAGGCTAGCTGGGCAGAGAGAGATGTGTACCCACAAATATCTATCATTATTAACCTCATTCCACCTATGGAGCAGGTATTTAAGAAGCTGCTTGGATAGTAGCTACCCAGGAGCCTAGAGAAAGATTTTTCTACAACACTCTCCAAAGTCTAGAAAAATTCTTACATTGGGCTTTTACTACACGTATTATTAATATAATAAAAGATTTGCTCAATACATCAATTTCTAAAGGGTGGAAACCCATAAGGTAACCTAGTTCCTGAACTGAACATAAAATCTAATGTTTTTTCTAACAAATAACCTTTGACAAGGTTAGGCAATGTCTGCAATGCTACAAAATTCAAAGCTAGCACTTAGGGTTCAACTTAAACCTAGAAAGTATTTTGTTAGTGCAGAGTTATAACAAGATTTGTGGTTCCCACACATCCTCTGTTAGCAGTCTTGGGGTACATCCCTTCTGCAGTACTGCTGTGACACTGGAATAGCTGCATGCAGATAAATGAAGTTACACAGGAGTAAAACTCCTCTGTTGACAAAATCGAGCCTGTGGTATTTCGTATTGTTCTGTGACGCATGCTATGTTTGTATCTGCAGGATGGAGGTAGTCCAGTAGTGTCAATTCCAGCAGGTATCTTGAAAATGATAGGATTTTGGCTAGTACACAACCCTCATTCTCACAGGAGATCCTTTAGGCAGACAGGGGCAGTTGCCTCTGTCTGTCTGCCCTGCTAACCCACCTTATGGGGTAGAAACCAAACACAGTGGCTCCAAAGAGGGGGAGAGCTCTACTCTGGCCCAAGACAGACCAAGTTTCCATTGAACAGGAGTGTTTTCTATCCTTTGGTACCCTAATGATGCCAAAATAGGGACAGGCAGCTCTTCTGCTCACTCCTCCTTGCTTCCTTCTACATCATCACCTTCCACTCCAAACCTGGCAGATCATTTCATTTAGTAATTCACCAATGTCTCTACAACCTATGTTTTTGTTACTGTGTTGTTGCAGAGAGGAACAAAATATAAATAAATGGAAGTAAACAGGATGGGAAATCTTCTGAGGAGAGACTATGCTAGTTTTGTTGTGGGGTTTCTTCAATTGTTGAAGGACTTGGGGGTTTGTGACTTTAAGCGTTTGGAAGCGACAGCAATGAAGAGAATCTTTGTACATAAATTACACATTTTTGGGGAGGTTCTCAAAGATAACTGGAGGCTTGGGCATATGTTCTTTGACAGTTTTCTGTCTGCTGCAAAAACTGAAATATGTAAAGTCGGTAAATTCAAATTTCTACTTCTTAGAACACATGTAACGTGGTTGAGATACAAAAGATAAAACCTATAAGATATATAGCATGATAGGCAGGATAGATGTATGCCTTAGTATAATGATTTTCAATGTGCCTTTTTCAGACCTTTTAGAAGTAATCTGTTGACATCTGTCCTAGGGTATCCGGAGTTTAAAAGCTGGAAATCACTATTAGACAATCTCTGTAATTAATGTGTGTTGATAATCCATTCTCTGACTGGCTACTTTATCGCAGTACAATTATCTCAGTACTTTTTGAAACACGTTTTCAGAACACAGGCGGTGTGATGAATTGGTTTTATATTCAGAATACTAGACCTCTGTTTCAATCACCAGGCATTGCTAACCCTTGGAAACTCTTGGATATAGTTTAGCAAGTTGAGTTTCCTAGAAAACAGTGTATTTTTAGTTTGGTTGATGCTGTCTGACTTACAGATGTGAGTTTAAAATGGTAACTATTACAAATTAAGAAAGTGTACCGGAGAAAGAACTTTAAAATCTGGTGTTTTGCAACATGATTTTGACACCTCAAACATTATTTTTAGTTTATTTTGTAAAATAATGATGTCCACAGGACCAATCAAAAAATTTAGAACAGCAGTTAAATGACTTCTGTGAAAACTACAGTGTTATCCGATATAATCTTTCAAATCTGCTGGATTATCTGTTGATTCTAGGTTTCCAGCACAAATATGCAAACAGTACCCTTCTTTAGTCGGAAGAAAATTAAGGACAGCCACACTTACTTTGGCAGCTAAAAAATCACTTTGCTATGAGATTGCACATATAAAGTAACTACAGATTTGGGGACAACTATTTTTGATATCAGCCATGTGCACATGAAGCCTGCCAGTGCGTGTTCAGCACTCGACCACCATTTGTGACACTTGCAGGAGAATTCTAACTTGTGATGTTCAGAAATTATCTATTATCTATAAATGCATTTATTACTGGCCATCTACACTGCTTAGCTCTGAAAGCTTACTGTCATGAGGTTTTTGTATGGGATCAACACAAGAGCTTGAGGGGATTTTTTAAGGTCATTTTGAGTTGTTTCTTTGAATTCTGTTTGTTTGGGGTTTTTTTCCTTTTCTCTTTATCAGTTCTTAGATACACGTGTGGTGTTAATTCAAATAATTCCCCGTGTAGGAGCAATTTAAGGCTTCTCTGCTCTTTGTGGCTTTTGAGAATTGACTAGTAGAGAAGGTGAAGTGTTACTGCCACCAGCATTACATTATTATCTCTTGTCTGTATTTTAAGAAGTAGTTCTCCAATTTCCAACTTCAGTTTTGTCTACACAAGAAGTCACATGCTCAGAAATGTAATATTTCTGTGTTCAGGCAGTCTTAAGAAGGAAGCAAGTTCTCCAAAGAAAAGATTCTCATACTGTAACACTTGGTACAGGCCTGATGTCAGTCTTGGGTACTTGCCAAGAAATATGCGCAAGTTGTCATCTTATTCTGTTGTCCAAAAAATGCTTCATTTTACAGCAGTTGTTTGTAGATGGGTACACACATAAATGAATGCCCACTGCACAGTGTCCTAGCTGCATAGTTGATGTTGTTTTCCCTGTGATGGGAACCGTGGTTCCTCATCACTACAGCTCATGGTAAAGCAAGAAGATGAGCCAGGTAGGCAAGGCTGTCACCTATGTGATAAGAATCATCTGACAGAATGTGAACAAGAATGCCAAGGAGGGCGTTGCTGCACCAAGCATAGAAAGAAGATTCACAACCTTACCGTGAAACAAAACGGGGCTTCCATAAGATACGCATGCTTTAGTGGAGGAGAATAATCTTCTCTTTCCAGTGGAGGAAACACCCGGGCTGCAGATTTCCTATTGTATGTTCATGCAAATAGGACCTCTGTGTTTTTGCTTTTTAGAACAGCGTCTTCAGGACAACCGAGGAACACAGATTGACACGGAACTGACAGAGGTCCAACAGCATGAAATATGTTGTCACAGTGCTTATGGTGGGAGCAAACCCTAATTTTACTGTAAAAATTAAGCTGAAATCAATCTACTATCAAATTCCCCCCCCTCCGGAGGCATTTAACGATCTCTTGCTAATGTTCCATTCAGAGTATAATTACTGTATGCAAAGTAATTACAGCTCAGCTATGTATAACTGTGGGCTGAAGCTCAAATCCCTTTTGTGGGCTTTAATCAAGCTCCGGCCATATCTCCTGTTCTGTGAATCCTTTCATTTTAGGTGCAGAAGTAGGAAGCATTTCTCTGTGGCAGGATTTATTTGCGCCCTTGCTTTTGGCTCACCTACTGTTCTAGGATGAACTGATCAGCGAGAGAAGGGGATAGTTAGAACCAGTGAAGAAAGGTAACTTCTCTCTCACAAGCCAGCACAAACGTTAAATGCAGTTTTAATCCTCAATGGCTTTGCATGCAGCTGCTCTGCATCAGGGGCCTGTCTCCCCTTAAAGCTGTGCCAGTGGTCAGAGCAGGAAAGGAGGGTTCCTTCATTAAAGGAACCTTATTCACTTCTTGCATTCAGTTTAGTTTACAATGTCTCTTCTCAAGTGTTTTCTTAAAGCCAGCTGTTATTGCAGAACAACTTTGAATAGATGAAATGACAGTGTTGTCTTAAAGATTCTGAGGGGTGTGTTTGTAGCTAGCTGATCTCTCTTCTCTCTCCTCTTTAAATATAGCTTACTGTCTGTATTAAGAAGGAATATCTGAAACTGAAATCTCTTAAACTTAAGTTACTATTCGTATGGTGTAAATTGTTTACAGTGGCTGGCCCATTCCAATGTTCTCATTCTTTCCAAGAGTAAATTCTGTGAGTCATATTTTGCAGATGAGACCACACCAGACTGCTTACATCACAGCACAGATCCCTGTGGGACTTCACTGTAAATACTGCTCATATATTTCTATACAGTTTCCTATTTTAAGTTACTCTTTATCCATACAGAAGATAGGATTTGTTAATGTAACAGTAAATATTCATAAAGTCCTGACCAGAGTCTTGTTTTAAACAAGTTAGTTCTTAGCTGCAAACAGTGCTCTCATGCATAGAGATGCAAGCATAAGGTACTTGCTTAGCTGAATCTAACAAGTCTCAGTCTAATTGTTCAAAAGTGATACACACACACACACCATTCTCCCATATGTTGAGAAGTCAAGATTAATTTAGAATCATAGAGTGGTTTAGGTTGGAAAGGACCTTGAAGCTCATTGAGTTCCAACCCCCCTGCCATAGGCAGGGACACCTCCCACTAGACCAGGTTGCCCAAGGCCACATCCAGTCTGGCCTTGAACACCTCCAGGGATGGGGCCTCAACAACCTCTCTGGGCAACCTGTTCCAGTGCCTTACCACCCTCAAAGTGAAAAATTTCTTCCTAATGTTTAATCTAAACCTGCCCTCTTCCAGTTTAAAGCCATTCCCCCTCATCCTATTGCTACATGCCCTAGTAAAAAGTCCTTCCCCAGCTCTCCTGTAGGCCCCCTCTAGGTACTGGAAGGCTGCAATAAGATCTCCCCGGAGCCTTCTTTTCTCCAGGCTGAACAGCCCCAACTCTTTCAGCCTCTCCTCATAGGAGAGGTGCTCCAGCCCTTGGATCATCCTCGTGGCTCTCCTCTGGACACACTCCAGCAGGTCCACGTCTTTCTTATGTTGGGGACTCCAGAGCTGGATGCAGTACTCCAGGTGGGGTCTCACGAGAGTGGAGTAGAGGGGCAGAATCACCTCCTTTGACCTGCTGGCCACACTTCTTTTGATGCAGCCCAGGATATGGTTGGCCTTCTGGGCTGTGATCGCACATTGCTGGCTCATGTTGAGTTTCTCGTCAATCAGCACACCCAGGTCCTTCTTCTCAGGGCTGCCCTCCAGCCATTCCCTGCCGAGCCTGTATTCGTGCTTGGAATCACCCTGACCCAGATGTAGGACCTCACACTTGGCCTTGTTGAACTGCATGAGGCTGGCTTGGGCCCACCTCTCCAGCCTATCCAGGTCCCTCTGGATGGCATCCCTCCCCTCCAGCGTGTCTACCTTGCCAAACAGCTTGGTATCATCGGCAAACTTGCTGAGGGTGCACTCGACCCCACTGTCCATGTCGCCGACAAAGATGTTGAACAGTACAGGTCCCAGTGCTGACCCCCTGAGGAACGCCACTCGTCACTGGTCTACACTTGGACATTGAGCCGTGGACCGCAACTCTTTGAGTGCAGCTGTCCAGCCAGTTCTTTATCCACTGAGTGGTCCATTTGTTGAGTCCACGTCTCTCCAATTTAGAGACCAGGGTATCGTTTGGGACAGTGTTGAACGCTTTGCACAAGTCCAGGTAGATGACATTGGTTGCTCTTCCCTTGTCCACTGCCACTGTAACCCCTTCATAGAAGGCCATCAAATTTGTCAGGCATGACTTGCCCTTGGTGAAGCCATGCTGGCTGTCACCAATCACCTCCTTGTTTTCTATGTGCCTTAGCAGAGTTTCCAGGAGGATCTGCTCCATGATCTTGCCAGGCACAGAGGTGAGACTGACTGGCCTGCAGTTCTCTGGGTCTTCTTTATTTCCCTTTTTGAAAATAGGGGTTATGTTTCCCTTTTCGAGTCGGCAGGAACGTCACCAGACTGCCACGACTTCTCAAATATGATGGCTAGTAGCTTAGCAACTTTGTCTGCCAGTTTCCTCAGGACCTGCGGATGTATCTCATCAGGTCCCATGGACTTGTGCACCTTCAGGTTCCTCAGGTGGTCTCGCACTTGGTCTTCACCTATAGTGGGCGGTTCTTCATTTTCCCAATCCTCACCTTTGCATTCTGCATCATGGGCAGTGAGGCTGCAGTCCTTGCCAGTGAAGACTGAGACAAAAAAGTCATTGAGTACCTCAGCTCTGTCTCTGACCCCGGTAACCAGTTCTTGCATTTCCTTCCGGAGAGGGCCCCCATCTTCTCTAGTCTTTCTTTTCTTGCTGACATACTTAAAGAAGGATTTTTTGTTTGTCTTAATGTCCCTGGCCAGATTTAGTTCTATCTGTGCTTTAGTTTGTCTAACCTGATCCCCGGCTGCTCGCACGATTCCTCTGTATTCCTCCCACCCGCCCCTGTTTGCACTCCCTATAGGCTTCCTTTTTGCTTTTGATCGTGTCCAAGAGCTCCTTGTTCATCCATGCAGGCCTCATGTCTTTTCTGCCTGCCTTCCACTTAGTAGGGATGCATCGCTCCTGAGCTTGGAGGAGGTGATCCTTGAATATTAACCAACTTTCTTGGGTCCTTCTTCCCTCCAGCACTTCATCCCATGGCACCATACCAAGCAGATTCTTCAAGAGGCCAAAGTCAGCTCTCCCAAAGTCCAGGGTGGTCAGCTTGCCACACACCTTCCTCACTGTCTCAAGGATCTCAAACTCAACCATTTCATGGTCACTACAGCCCAGGCTACCCTTGAGTTTGACACTGTCTACCAGCCCCTCCTTGTTGGTAAGAACAAGGTCCAGCATAGCTCCTCTCCTTGTTGGTTCCTCAACCACTTGGAAAAGGAAGTTGTCTTCAATGCAATCCAAGAACCTCCTGGATTGCCTATGCCTGGCTGTGTTACCCATCCAACAGACATCGGGGTGGTTGAAGTCGCCCATGAGGACCAGGGTCTGTGAACGTGATGCTGCCCCTATCTGTCTATAGAGGGCTTCATCCGCTCTGTCTTCTTGGTCAGGTGATCTGGAAAAGACCCCCACTGTAATGTCCCCTGCTCCCAATTTCCCTTTAATCCTGACCCATAGGCTCTCAGCTGGCTCTTTATCCATCCCTAGGCTGAGCTTCATTCATTCCAGCTGCTCCTCGACATATAAGGCAACACCGCCTCCTCGTTTCCCTTGCCTGACTCTCCTGAAGAGCCTGTAGCTTTTCATGCCAACGCTCCAGTCGTAGGAGTGATCCCACCATGTTTCTATGATGCCAGTGAGATCGTAGCCTTGGAGGCGTGCACACATCTCTAGCTCCTCCTGTTTGTTCCCCATGCTATGTGCATTTGCATAGAGGCACTTCAGCAGTGTCTTCATTGAGGCTGACTTGGCTGGAGCAGCTGTAATTACTTTGCGCTGCTCTCCAGACAGCATTCCTTTGCCATGTATTAACGGTGCCTTCCCATTGGCTCCTGTTGGTCCAGGAGCTCCTGGCTCGTCTATGTAAGACTTTAAGCATGCTGCAGCGTAGCCAGCACATTTCTGAGCAAACGGCTACAGGCTCTCACTAGCACCCTGTTCCTCTTTGCTTGGTACAACATCCCTTGGCTGGTCGCAGGCAAACCCGATAATACCCCCTTCCCCCGTCGAGTCTAGTTTGAAGCCCTGTTAATGAGCCCTGCTAATTTTGGGGCAAAAATCCTTCTCCCCCTTTGAGTGAGATAACCCCTGTCTGCTGCCACATAGGCCATTCCATTGTCGAAAAACCAAAAATTGTGGCGGTAACACCAGCCACTTGATATGACTGTAGTTAAGGCAAGTTCTGTGTTTCATTTATGTTGCAGTTTTGAGTCCTTAAGATTATTATTGCTGTGCAAAATAATTAAATTTGTCCTCAGCTTTTGTTTTTTCCCCCCCTCAATGCAGAAAAACTTCACTGGCCTAAGACAGAGCTTTCTAAGAAATCAGTCCTGAGTCCAGAAGAACATAAGGTGAACATTAATAATGAAAACAGCCTCCAGCATCCACCTTCTGGGATCCTTAAGGACATTTTCACAACAGGAACCAGTAGCTACAATGTCCTTCTGCAGAGCAAAGAGGAGAAAAAACACCACGCTCAAAAGCAGTCATCTGCTCACCACAAGAAACACAGAAAAACTACAAAGTGTCCTGCCACCTTGCGAAACAATGAGCACCGCAAAATCAAAGTCCCACTACCCTTGCTCAGCAGTGGATGGTACTGCACAAACAGACAGCCTTCCGTCATTGTCACTAGCCCAGTGTCTACCAGCATGAAGTTTACAAACAGTATTTCGGTTGCAGGGAGCAGCATAGGACTGCCATCTCGACCCAGAAGTAGAACTAAGAAACATTTTAATCTAACAAAGCCAAAGCAATCCCAGTCCTCTAAAAGCCATGGAAAAGAAGGTGACGTCTCTGGCCGAAAACTCTGTTTACTGACTGCAATCAAGCCTTCTAACGTGGAGAAAGAGAAGATGAAATTCTTCAATTCAGATTTCACATACAATCCTCAATTCGAATATGCAAACCCTGCTCTGCCAAACGTGTTAGCTAAGCACAGCCATGCATCTGACAGATTTCTTAAGCAGGTATAGTTACTTTTTTCCTCCTTTGCCACTGATTATTTTTTCCTACATCTATTAAGGTGGTATTTGGCTTTGTTCATAGCAAGTTGTTTCTCCTTATCATGCTCCCCTACTGCATCAAAGATGAGAATACAACAGTAGAAATGAAAGAAAATCCTTTTCTGATTAAAAAACGAAAGCCGTCCTAATATTTACAGGATTCTATAGGATAAAGGCACAGATCCTTGTGGATCAGTTTACATGAAACATAATTTAAGGCAAGAAAGCTTTTTAGGCAATGAAGCAGAGTCCAATACAGGAAAAATACAATGCCTAATTAGGCTTCAAGAAACAGACAAAAAACCAGTGTAGAAATCCCACCAAGCCTCTTGATGACACAGGAAGTGGGAGGAGATAGCAATTATTTGAGGTCATGGTTATTGGATAAGCATATGTTGATGTTCCTTGTTTTAATCAACTTTGCAAGGATATTTGCATATAGATTAGGCTCAATCAAGCAGCAGACAAATTCCATTCCAGAGAGGGGTAAAATTGAAAAAGACATCCCGTCCGCGCCTGCCCACCCACCCCCCCTTTTTTTTTTTTTTTTTTAATATGCAGCCACACTGGTAACATAGCTACAGGCATTCCCATTCTGTGTAACTATCCTGGCTTCCTACCTGTCTTTGAGTTACAAAAAAACCTAAAAAACAAACAACAAAAACCTTGCTTTCAACTTTGACCTAAGTGACAAAACCCGGTGCTTATCTACATAATAATAGAACCAGTCCTCTTCCCACTTTTGCTGTTTTAAAATGGTTTAGAAAGTTCTTATTTAAGTCTGACAAGCTTTTCTAAAGAGGCAATCTCACATATCAAGTGATACTTAACTTGGGAAGAGATCCTGCTGTTCCGTGAGTTTCGCTTTTGTGGTATGAATATTCTACTTATAACCCCCCAAAATTCCTGGTGAAAAGGATATGTGAACTAAAGTACCATGGATTCTAATAACTGACCCTTGACTTGTGAAGTCTGACTCCCCCCCCCCCCAAATCCAAGAACGCACATAGGTGTTGTTACCCATCAAATCATCATATTAAAAACTCAGTAGCTGGGTTTTCATTAAGAATTTATGTTCTTTATGAGAACAGCTGTTCTGCTCTTAAAATCATCTGCCATACTTCTAAACAACCAACTAAACCATATTGACACCAAATAAAACTACTCCTTGACTAGAGCTCCTCAGCAAGTTTTCCTTTGATTTTTATAGCAGTATTAGCAGCATTAATCAGATTACAGCAAATCAATAATTACTAATTTGCCAAACAATTTAGTACAAATTATCCCTTTCAGTATGAGGTGGCAGAGCCTTAACTCTCTACCTTTTTGCCTTTACATACAAAACATTGGAAAATAAAGGCTTTATAAAAACCAGTGAGGGATTTAACATTCAATGAAGTATGATATTTCTGAAACTTACCAAGGAGGATATAAATTGTTTTATAAGATCTAGTTTAAGTTACAGAAGTTCTTAGCAAGAAAAGCATTTCTTCAAAGTTCAGCTCCTAATAAACACTGAACACCAATATCTTGCACGTCATTTAAATGACAAAAAAAGCAGCTATGACACAGCTCCAAGCCCAGCAGGTGGCACTCTCTCTTTTTTATCTACAATTAGCTTTAGAAATTTTCATCTCACGCAAATTTGAATTACATTTCATGCAAATTTACTATCCAGAAAAAAGCAGCATTAATCAAAATTTTGATCAGCAAATATTCTATGAGCACTTGCTTTCCTCAGTGCTATTTTTTTTTTATGCAGATTTTACTTGTGAGAAGAAACACGTAGGCGTCTTATAGGAAGTGTTAAGTTCAGGAAAGATGACTTCAGTTGCAAGAAAAGTACTCACAGTGTCAAGATTCAGGTCTGCAGTAAAAACACAACTGCTTGTAGTCATCTTTTTCCTGCAACAAGGATAAATTCAAATTAAGTTTTTCTGAAACATTTTTAGCATTCGTTGCTGCACTAATTTTAGGAGGCTTTGCTTTCTGTAAACAGAAATGGAATTTTTCCTATTTTATTCTATAAAAGGTGCTTACAGCAATTGACACTTGCTCGCTCTTCTATGACCAACATCTCTGTGAAACCAGCTTTTTACTCACAACACATGATTTTTATAGGGGGCTTAGTTAAATGAGCTCAAAACCTGACATTTTAGGATTTTAAAGGGTTTTTAATGATTTCAAAAATATTTTTACCCACAGCTGTGCATAATCTGATAGGACATTAAAACAGATTGTGTTTTCTTATTGCCCTTTCTGCTTTTGTGCATGTCTGTGGGATTGGTTAATATAGCGTTATTGCAACATTTCTGGGACAAATCACACCCTGGCATTATTTTTTTTTTTTAATTATTATTATTTAAAGGCAAAGAACACTATGGATTTGCAAACCATTAACACAGCAAAGCTGCAATGGGGAATGCACAAGCTTGCGAGCACTTACTTCACCCACAGGCCTCTAGTCAGATCAAAGATTTTAAAGCTTGGGCACAACCCAACACTTTTATTGATTGAATTTTGACAGTCATCATTTTTGAATTATTAATACATTTGAAAATAATATTTTTGTCTCTCTTCTCATACTTCGCTCTGTTTCTTCATTTCCTCTCCATCTTGTTTCCTTCATAATAAAGTTCTTTCATGAGTCACACAATATGTGCTTTTAGGGAAGAGAACTTGAGAATAACAAATAGTATGCAGACTTGCAGCTTTTCACATTGATTGACACGTCTAATATTACAGAAATTAATTCTCTTATTGCTGTGTTTCAAGGTCAGTGCAGCAACTGTGTACTCAAGAGCTATGAAAGTTTCCTTATTAGCACTCCTGTCTCAAACTTTTTGTCTTTCATCGTTAAGTTTTCTTAACACTTAAAGCATTTGTTATTTTTGCACAGATGCTAGAGGTGGCTATACTTAGCAAGAACTAATTGTCTCCAGTGTTTGCAGAGCAGATGACTTAATAATTGCAGTTTGCTGAACTGAAATCAGCAAGGAAGTTGCAACTTCATGTAACCTGTGTGTTAATGCCTTTGTCTTTGAATTGCATGTGAAGAGAGAAAAACTATTTTATAGATATATATTTAAAAAAAAACATCATTTTGTTGATTGAGTAATCCCTCCTGTGAAAGAGTAGTACATCCTTTTCCCTTGTACTCATAAAAATATAGCACTTTTGAGTTAATAAATAAGCTGTGCCTCATTTCAAGTGTTTGCATTACACATCTTTTAAGTCATTAATACAAGTAGCCTACAATTAGCAAATTTATCAGATTTAGGTGGAGCTAGAAGGCTAGACAACATGACAGTCAACAGTGAGTAATCCTTTGCGATGTCCAGGTGATGTCACTGCTTAGGCATGTTGAAGATTCAAGAGTGTGTCACAGAGTATAAATTGTAAAACACCTCATTCTCTATTAGTGTAACAAACTCCCTCCTAAACTAAGATTTATAGATAAAGTATGTTAATGTGTAACACAGAGGATATCAGGCTAAGTTCTCAGGGTCCTACACAAACTTCTCTCTTCCACTAGAATAGACTCCAGGTGACTTCTGGCAGTATTACAGTAGGAGCATAGATTTATTTCAGGACATAGTCTCATACAAAAAAAAACAAGCAGGAATTAATTTTTAATTCCTCACAAAGTGTTTGAAAAGATTTTTGTTATTTCTACTATCTCTAAATCATTAAAACACACTCTTTATCATTCAAAGAGCAAGCACACAAAAGAAAAGCTGCTGTAAATACTAAATAACACCCCAAAATACTACAGCCTGGACAGACTGACCTCACAAACCCACTCTTACCTCTCTCCCTCCTTTCCACTTGACCCCAAAAAGGAAGGCAGCCCACCATTTTATGGCTGTTGATTAGACTAACAAGTTCCATCTGATACAGCTTAGTGTTAAATAAGGATGCAGCTGGGAGGTTTTTCCCCTTCAGCAAATAAGCTGTGCAGGGAGGAAAGTGATGGTGCCTGTAAGCCTTGTCTGCCTTACAAATCTCAACAGGGACTGTAAACCCTTTTGTAGCAGAGCTGCTTCTGAATGTAGGACGAGCTGACTGGACGCAGGGGGCTGACTCCAAGGTCACTTAGCCCATTTTCTAACTTGGTTGCCTCAAACAATTCATGAGCATGTTTTATCAGTACATGTACCTACAATAACTCTCAAGTAACTAAGCTGTGTTGCTGCACATGGGTGATTTGGGATTCAGAGACCTACTTGGCTGTAAATATTTTGTTTAAAAAAGCCACCACCACCAAAACCTAAATAGAGCCTCGTCTTGTTCTCGTTTGTGCTTCTGTGTCATTACTTTCTCGAGCATCAGCAAAGTTGGCTGTGCAAGGGGGCTTGTCTTGAGACTGCTGTTTCTTTTGGCACTCTTCAGAGTAATGATAAGAGGGATTAAACCAGACCTTTTAGGTAATAATGAAAAGAACAGCAATTACTATTCCTAATGAGTAACCTAATACAGCCACATAGTCCTTCTCTGCTTCCATTTTTTCACCTGTTGCTAAAGAGTTTACAGTTTGGCCTTAGGAACTGTGGCAATATCAGTACCTTGCTTTCTGTTGGCCCAGAGGCTGGAAAATAAGCTCACTGTTAGATGCAAGAGCTGGCATGCTGGTCTGGATTTTTCCCCTTTCCCAGCAAGTTCTTGCAACACCTGACTTTGAGTCATCTCACCCCAGAGACAGGTGCAGAACCCCAAATGAAGGGCTCCATGTTGTATTCAGTGCCTGGGATCCAAATCCACCCCCAACCTTTTCTGCTCAGGAACAACCACCCAGCTGGGGTGGTTGTGGCAAGAAGCGTCAAAACCGGTGGCATCACTGGGGACGGGCCCATCTCAGTGCTGGGGTGAGCTGCCACTCTCCAGAGATTTGTGTGCTGGTGGCAATGTGTGTGCGTGAGACGGCTCTCCCTGTTGTTTCACTGTTTCCAGAGTCACACCTGCCCACTTGGAAAGAATTATCGGGACATCTTCTGTTTTGCTTGAAACAGAGTCAAAGGAGAAGGTGATAGCGGTGAGCACCCTTCTTAGTAATTTCCTAACCAAGAGAATATGTGTTCAGCAATGAGGAAGCTTAAGCTGAATGACTTTCTCAGTATGCATGGGCTCCAACTTGCAACATCTATTCGGAGGTGGCTGAACTTCCAGGATATAGGTTAATCAGCGTGGCACATAAGGTAGAGGAGGCACCCTTCAGTACCCTGTCCTTCCCCTTGAAGGTTCAACCATGCACCAGGTTGACGTGGGAGAAGCCAGAGTGGGTCTGTGCTTCTTCAGAGAGATGTATCTCTGAAAACCTGCTATTCACATTGTGCTATTGACTCAAGTGTCTCACTGCATTTCAGGGAAAGCCTTAAACAGCCTGGGGAGAGTTCAGGGGGGTGCCTGCAGGTAGGCAGGAGGAGCTAGGACTTGGTTCTCTCGACTCCCAAACTCCTGCTGCCTCCCTTGGTACATGTAGGTCTCAGCTCCGGGGAGTTTGCTATTACAGATGGCCAAGCAGGAAGTTTAATGCGTGTTCAGTGCTTAATTTATTACTGTTTGTGGTGATGAGGTGGTTTTAAAAAATACTTGCACTCTGACTAAGGCAGGAGAGTCCCCTGGAATAATACCACCAAACCAACCTGTGTAAAACTGCATCTCATAGTAGTAGTGTCTTCATAAGCAGCATCAAAACTGGTTAACAAAGTTTACATGCCCTTCTTAAACACCCTTATTTTTACGAGCATTTGTGTTGATAACAAACTGACTCCTTGCTCTCAAATAGTTTTGGCAATCCTCTGCTTCATCAAACCTGCTCTCATCCACCCCTACTCGACTGGCCTTGTTTGATTTACTAGTAGAGATCTGTGGCCTGAGTGCTGGATACTTTCTGAAAGATGCCTTACAATCCCTTAAAACAGAGAGGACCATATCCTGGCAACTTTTGAAAGTAACATCCATCCCTGTGTCAGTTCCCACAGTAAATAACTTTCAGATAATTTAAAGCCAAACCATTCCACCTTGCTGCTTCATCTCTCTGTGTTTTTTACAAAATGCTATTAATTATAACATTTTTTTTTCCAGAATTTATTACTGAGAGGTAGAATTGGCCACAGGAAGAGATGGGGAGAAAAGGAAGAGGTTTGAGAGACAAAACGTGGCGCTGCTGGGCAGCAAGTCCCTTTAGGAATGGAAATCACTGGTGCACATTCAAAGGAACTTAAGCATCAAAGAATTTAAGTGGGTACTTAGTGTGTTTAATCTAATAGACTTCATTGAAATTTAATATCAACAAGTCATGAAGACAAATTTCATGCCAGAAGATTAATTCAGAGAGTTCTTCTTTCAGAGTGAGCAAATGAAGTTAATTAATTGTTCAGAGAAACCAGATACACCAAACAACTAGCAGGTAACATTAATATCTTAAAGGATCTGGCACTTTGCAAAGGAAGCTGAGGAACTGTTATCATGAATTATTCAGGCTGCCAGCTGAGAATAAACTTCCTGGGATAGGGGGCAGGCATTTTTGGGTTGCTTCTTTAACCAAGGATTTTGTGTAAGGCAGGAAAATGCCTCAGCATTTGCAGACAGTGAAAAACTTACAAACCAGTCAGTGTTTTTAGAAGTTAAAAATTCATATATAATTTAAAAAAAAAAGGAAAAAATCCTCTGGGAAAATATGCAAGCTATTAAACAATATTTAGATTTTGCTCTGATTTGTTCATTATATCTAGTCCTCGATCCTAAATTTTGCTAGAAACCATTGTCATCTGTCTCCAGAAATATTAGGCCCTGCAGGAGGAATTCACATATTCCTTCTTTTAATACTTAGACACTAACCTTGCTTCGTTTATCTGAGGTCATTTTTAAATAAGTGATGTTAAGACTTGACTGTTCACGAGAAAAAATTATTTACTGACATAGAAAGACCTCTCTAATCTCTTTTAATAGTCTTTTAGGCCCTGACACACCTATGCATTTGTACAAGACCTAATGTATGGGGAAGTTACTGGGAATCAAAATCCCATTTACCTCGTAGGTCACCAGTACAGATGTGTAGTTGTCCTTACTCATATTTCTGTGCAATAAGTTAATGGGAATAATAGTAAAAATAACAGCACTGAACGTCTGTCAAACACCTACAGTAGTGGCCAGGCAAAATGATGCCAGAGCTACCCAGTTTGCACCAGATGAGGGTGTATCCTCTATTTTTAATACATTTACCTTGAAAAACATGATTTGCTTTTAAGTTGCAGGACATTGCAGTTTTCACCTCACGAGTCCCATCACCTCTTGTCTTTAGTAGCAGTAAGATTTATTTTCTCTGCAAACGATCGAGCCAAAGGTCTGCAAGGCGCCTGTTGATTCTCCTGGGAGTTACCCATTTGCGGTGCCGAGCGGGGCTGTGTAGCACACAACATCGAGCTGTGCTGCCCTGTGTGCTCATTGTGGTGTTGTAACAGGGAGAGGCAAAGCCACATCATTTACGGTGGCTCAGGTGGTGGCACGGCATTCCTCGTTTTACGATACCTCTCGTCAGACATCCTGATGCCTGATCTGATAAAGAAAACTTGAAAAAGAAACGTTAATGTGTTCTTTGTTGGTGCCTTTCTTCATAACAGCCGATTCTTACTCATGCTAGCTTCAGCAAGTGCAGGGGCACAGCTGCCCAAATGGGCCAGATCCCGCAAAGCAGCCAAATCTCACCAGGCCCCCAGTGGGTCCAGTGCAAGTCCCTGTCAAGCCTGGAACTACTGCTGGAGTTAGCGTGGTGGCTAGGGAGTTTTGGCCACGCAGGAGGCAATGAGAGGAGATGGGGTTCGTGTAACAACACTGGGAGGCTTTATGGTGAGCCTGTTTCTACCAGAGTCATGCTTGTGAGGCTGTGAGCGCTGACTTTTTGGCCAAGTTCTGTGAGTAATATATTGCGGTGCTGTGTATTGCTTCAAGTGTCCCTGAAGAACTGGTGGTATAGCTCTTGGAATAACTGAGGGGTGATGTTTGCAACAGACTTCTGTTTATGCCTCACTTTCCGGTTCGCTATTAATGCTCTCCAGCATATGCCCTCTGCTCAAATGTAAATAAAACCTTACTGTGCAGGCTCAGTTGCAGTGGGAACAGAGATCACAGCAGCGAGACACAATAGGTAGATTCTTTGCTAAACCCCCCAAAACGACATCCTTTTTTAAGATAACCCTTTTTTTCTTTCCTTTTCTTTTTTTTTTTTAAATCTGTGCTAAGGTAGTAAATTATGCTGCTGTATTAATTGTTGAAAAAGAAATTCAGATCTAGCCAGGAGGCCCTTCGAATTTAGTAACAAGTATTAGAGGCAGACAAAGAAATACTAAACACTAGGTGCAGTATTTCTTTGGTGTTCAGGTTATTCTATACCATATTTTCTTTTGAGGGTGTGAAATGACATGTTGGGAAGTAGATTACTGGGGATGAGCATTTCACACCCCACCAGCAACAACTTCAGCATGCAGAGTTTAGGTCATGTTACAGGCATCATGCTCTGCTTTCCGCCTGCAAAGGACTTCTTCTAGCAGCAGTATGTAAGAGAATTGTTGATACCACTTTATTTGTCTAATGAAACATGCCTCATTCATTTTTGGGTGTCATGAAGAAGTATTATACTTTAAATGAAAAGTTTAAATAAAAGCTTCTGTGCCAGTATAGGTTAGGGGCAGACCTGCTGGGAAGTAGTTCTGAGGAGGAGGATCTGGGGGTTCTGGTAGACAGTAAATTATCCATGAGCAAGCAATGTGCCCTCGTCGCCAAAAAGGCCAATGGAATCCTGGGCTGCATAGGGAAGAGTGTGGCCAGTAGGTCAAGGGAGGTCATTCTCCCCCTCTACTCGGCACTGGTGAGGCCATAACTGGAATACTGTGTCCAGTTCTGGGCTCTCCAGTTCAAGAGGGACAGGGAATTGCTGGAGAGAGTCCAGCGAAGGGCAACTAAGATGATTGAGGGACTGGAGCATCTCCCTTATGAGGAAAGGCTGAAAGAGCTGGGACTCTCTAGCCTGGAGAAAAGAAGGCTGAGGCTGAGACCTTATTAATGCTTACAAGTATCTAAAGGGTGGCTTGAAGGAGGATGGAGCCAGGCTCTTTTCAATGGTTCCCAGTGAGAGGATGAGGGGCAATGGGCACAAGTTGGAACATAGGAAGTTCCGTTCAAATACACGGGAAAAACTTCTTTATGGTTCAGGTGACAGAGGACTGGCACAGGCTGCCCGGGGAGGTTGTGGAGTCCCCTTCTCTGGAGATTTTCAAGACCTGCCTGGATGCAGTCCTGAGTAACGTGCTCTGGGCAATCCTGCTTTAGCAGGGGAGTTGGACTAGATGATCTCTAGAGGTCCCTTCCAACTCTGAAACTCCGTGATTCCATGATTCTGTGAATAAAGTTTCTGTTCTCTCTCCTCCTTTCTAAAACAGACAGAGGATTTCATCGTAAGGAGACATTTTTGGTGGAAATATTTTTCTTAAAATTATAGTTATACATCTGCTTAATCATGGTTCAGCATTCCTCAATTAGAAAATACCAAGAAATGATGCAAGATGACAGTAATAATTGATCTTTATAAAATTCTTTGGAAAACCACAGAAAGAAACATGCTGACAACTTAAACTGCAAATGACCTTGTGACCTATTATGTCTGATTTACAAAGCAGTTGTACAACATTCCCAAAGTTAAAGAGAAAATGAGTATTATTTTACTAGACTGGTTATCATCTGTGTTGTGCTGACATATGTGGGTCCAAGATCAGAATCTTTTTTCAGTACTTTGGCATTAATGTATGTCTGAAGATGACATAAATCAATTACAGAGTGTGTTAGCCTATATCTAATGACTATGGTTTGATAGTGACTCCCAATGAGCTAAAAAAAAAGAGGAAAGATTAAAAATAGAGAGATTAAGAGGGAGAGAAAGAACACACATGCCAGTCTAACACAGGGTTCTTACTGCATTCATATTCGCTATGCTTTTGTATTTTATAGTCCATTAACATTATGGAGCGGACATTGCAGAAATACGGAAGCTATGAGAGATTTGAACAGGCCACTGGAGGCAGCTTGCTGACCAAAAGTCGCATCTGGAATCATGTCAGGAAATACATGGTGAAAGAAGGCTGTCTTGGTGAGGTAAGTCATACATTGGATCAGAAAGAAACTTTTACGTAGATCTTAGAAATTACACATGGATGGACTCGAGAGACCATTTGGGAGGCCCTTCCTCAATAAGTACAAGAATATTCCTTACATCATATTTTTCTCATGGCTGTGCCCAGTCTAATTTTTGAACAATTGAAATGATGCAAACTCCTTGCGAACGCTTCAGCCATCTCTCTGAGCCTGTTTCCTGATTCATATATGCTTATTCTTAAATTCACCTCTTTTGGGAGTACCCAAGAATGACACCCTTCCTTCCCTCCTTTTTTCAGCTGCTTTGAGACAAGCACATTTCCATTTATTCATCAGTTCTGCCATCCGTTCTCTTGTATCAAATTATTTACACCAAAGGAAAGAGAGTTAAGAAAGGGCCAAGAAAAATAAGCAGCAGCCCAAGAGACTGATTTATAAGAAGCAGCACAAATGCAAGTGACATAAGTGAATAAAAATGTCTGAAAGAGGTTGGCTCGTTGAGTTGGTTTATGAGCTGGGTTTTCCTGACTGTAACTTTCTAATTTTTCAGAACCCTGTGCAAAAAAAGACTTATTTCCTATACTCAGGATTTTAAAAATCCAGTTTGACTGAGTTACATAGAGTTGCTTGGAAGAGCAGATGAAGTTGAATGTATAAAAGGATAATTATTCCAAATGAAAACACCATCTGACACAGTCCAACACTTGGGTGAGATCACTGGCAGTAAGCAAGAGGAGTCTGGAATGGGAAATCAATAGACAGAAATTAGTTTATGAGAAACTAGGTTTAATTAGTAAACATGATATTATTAGAAGAAACCATTAAACTCATCACACCTTTTTGAGCGACTATAGTTTGACACTGATATCAGACTTTACTTATGTTTCTAAGAGTGAAGTTATAAAACTACAGTTTACGGCAACCAGAACAAAATTACATTTTTGGTCTTTGCTGTGCTTTTATCTCCCTTTGCATTTACTTTTGTCTTGGTTTGTCTTCATGGAAGCAGGATGCTACACCCTCATCGAACATCCCATGTCCTTCTTAATGAAATGCTTTATTTTTTCTGCAAAAGTATGGTTGTTACATCATGCTTAGTATGGTCTAAAATATTATGAAAATACTCTCTCCAGTTGGAGAGGTGTGAATAAAACTAAGAGGTACCAGTACTTTAAATGCTTTAGGGTTTACCTTTCTTTCCTGCATCTGAAATAAGGGTTTTATGGGACTGATTGCTTTTGAATTCGGAGTTGAATGGTGGGTTTTGAGTACAGGGAAGGGTCATGTTGATGCCTTTGATCCCTGAGTCTTTTTTTTTTATTATTTTTAAATTTGATATTAAAAAAATATCTCTCTTGTAGGTACTGTCCCTTGTACTCTTCTGAGCAGTACTTCAGGGAGTCTCTTTAGGCATTACATGAAGAGGAAAAGGTGCTTAATCTTCAACAAAGAGAGTTTCCCCTCTCTCTCCCAGTTACTTGTTTAAAAAGTCTTTTTAAACTCAAGTAATAAAACATATCAATATGCTTTCATTCCTTTCTCGGTCAGTTTTTGTTTTGATTACTAGTTTTCCAAGAGAAAACAGGAACTACATTCCTGTATAAAAGAAAACAATACCAGTATTTTAATAATATTTCAAGTCTGCATCATGTATCAGGAGACAAAGTACATAGCGCTTCCCCCTCTCCTTCATGTGGCTTTAGAATTGCAACTAAAAAAAGGTTTCAGACTGTTAAGTGTATAGATACCCAGTCAGTTTATGGGTGTTCATCTGATATGTTTCAGTTCTCAGTAATACCAAGATTCTTAGACACAGCTGAAAAAACTTAATATTCTCTATTTTACTCTGCATTTTATTGCCCTTCCCCCAACCTAGTCAATGTTACCATATTAAGTTTTGCAGTCTCATATCTGTCTGTCTTAACCCTCATGCCGAGTCCCACTAAAGTCTGAGGTTTTGTCAGCAGCACAGGTGACTAGGTTAGCTCAGTGGAGTCAGAAGTATCTCTCATATGTGACTCTTGGTATCGAGAAAGAGTTGTGAAGGGCAAGGGACCAAAGAGAAATGCAGTACTGGAAGGGCCAAAGGAAAAAGCAACAGGAGCGAGAAGAGAGCTCTTTGCTACCTGAACTCTCTCATCTTCAGATTGTGGTCCATCTCACGGAGGACCTGCTATCTCGAGCCTCAATGACAGTGGTGAATGGGCGTCCCACCCTCACTATCAATATCTCCACTGCGCGAGAGCACTGGCTGGAAGGGATGCTGAGACATGAAATTGGTATGAGCATGACATCGGTTCTTCAGGCAAAGGGGAGTACTTGCATGCGTTCTTATTTATTTTGCAGTGATGGACCAAGGCACTGTACATATACAGAAGGAGAGAATGTCCCTGTCTAAAGAACCTATGCTGTAGGTGTGCTAAAGGGAAGGAGAAAACTATTTATCACTGCACCGCACAGTAGAAGGAAGATAATCCACTTGAGGATTTCTAGGGATCATGTAAATTAGCATTTTAAGTCAAATCAGGAGCAGGCTTGTGAAGTGAGTCTACCAGCCAGTCTCACTTGCTGCACTGAGATTCACATGCCAAAGGAATCTTGGAGCAGGCAAAGTGTCATCCTTTCAGATGAAGCTAGCCCAGAGGCTGTGCTCCAGGGCATACCTTCACTGCTGTCACTGCTTTTTTTTCATGAGACCAACCTAGAGCTAATCTGGAGTGAAAAAAAAGGGAAACAAAAATAGCGTGACCATTCAACCTCAGCACCAGCCATTTCACTTTACAAATCTGCTTCTGTTATGCTGCACTGCTTGCAAATGTAGGCATGCTTTACGTATGAAGAATTTACCCAGCAACCCCTAAACCAGTGTGAGAGTGCCTTGATTTTGCATTGCACAAGGTTGGCCCAGCCCTATGGAAAATTTCTACAAACTTTTCAGTGAATCTGTTCTAGTTAGGTACATCAAAACTGGATAAACTTGGCTGGTGACTGAATGTCAGCTGAAGAATAAGCCCTGTAATTGCCTTGAAGCACTGTTATTTGCATCGTAAGGGGACACAGCCTCTTCCAAGGCTGCAGTTGTTCTGTTTAATCACCTTCAAGAGGCAACATTTCTGCCCCCTTACTTGGATTCTCCTTCCTTCTGTTTGCTACAATGCCTAGCCTATGCTAGAGGCATTCAGCATGTAAGACACTTTCGAAAATTCCTTGTCATGGATTTGGGAATTCACATCCTGCTGACATTTGTAGTCCTCAGGCATTTTCAAGAGTCCCACTTGCGGTCAGCAGGTGAATAATTGCACCATGTATCTACCTCTGACAAAATTCTCTGTTGTAGACAAGGCTAAAGTTGGCACTTTTCCTGGTGCCCAATCCTACCAGTTCAGAGTTTTGAAATGGGCATCTCCTTCCATAGTTTCCATATTTTATCTTTTTTTTTTTTTTTTGTAATGATTAGGTGCTACTGTTCTAAGTCACATATTCCTTTCTTTTCAGGAACTCATTATTTTCGGGGTTTTAACAACAACAGCCAGCCTTGGTGCAACTGGAATGGACGTAGAAAACATGGGTTAAAACCAATCAACCCTACAGAAGAGGGGCTAGCAAGCATTCACAGTGTCCTGTTCCGCAAAGACCCTTTTCTTTGGCGGGCTGCCCTGCTCTACTACACAGTGTATCAGGCTAGCCAAATGTCTTTCAGTCAGCTTTTCCAGGACGTGGGGAAATTTGTCAAGGACCCCAATACTAGGTGGGATTACTGCGTACGAGCCAAGAGAGGGTGGACTGACACATCCCAACCAGGTGGGTTCCCTCTTTGTCTTCTCTATTTTTGTACTTCAGGGAGGTTTTCAGAACTTGCACAGAGCTCTGTCACGCAGTAAAATCTTTGCAAATGAGAGAAATGTGAGTCTGCACTTTCTGAAATGAGGCAGCAGGATTTCTGCTATTGAAAACAAGGCTGAAAATGTACATCCGTGAGACTTTCAAACTGAACCAGTAATGGATTATTTTTTTTGTTGGAAGTGGGAATGTAAATTGCAAAACTGTGAAAAAAGTTCATATTGACAGTTTGACCTCCTTTCTTGTTTATCACAAGAGATGTAATGTTGCTGTGGATATTCACAGACACCACCTTCTGTGTTTGATTTATTTCTCTGGCTAGTGGGTTTAGCCGTCTAGTTAGCTTTTGGGAAGCTTTTCAAAGTCCAGGATATAAACACCTAGTTTTTAAAAATAAAATTGTTCTGCTCATAATGGCTTCTGAGAATATGCCTTCAACGGACCCTGAGAGACTGCAATGTATCTTGATCCCTTTTAGGCTGTTTCAATAAGGATCAGGTGTACTTGGATGGCATCCTCCGAATCCTGAGATACAGGGAGTCCATTGATTTCCATCTTCTGACAGCTCTTGGAAAGGTGAGTGGTCTCATTCTTGCCAAAGGGTACAGTTTTACCATTCCAGCAAGCCTGCCTGTAAAGAGCTATGAGTCATTGTGCTTTGTTTTACTTTGATCTAGACATCTCTGTTCTGTACAGCACCTTGTATTACACAATGCAAGTTACAAATATTTTGAGGTCCTAAAAATTTCTACCAGCTTTTCCTCATTCCTCACTTATCAGATTAAGATTTTATGGTCATGTTTCTCAGACTTCCCTTTCCTCCCTTTACAGGGTACTTACTACCTGACTTGCAGTACTGCCTTGGGCAACTAGGAAGGGTTTGAGATGAGGTGGTGGTCCTAGTAGAAAACAAAATTGACCATTTGATGCTGACGCATCCCCTTCCACCACAAAGAGCTTTCCATCTCAAATTACTCTCACTGATGTCACCTCTGATGTTTTTAAAAAATCGTTTTTTTTTTCCCCAGAATACATGGTATTTCTACATTCACAGAACATATTCTATGTCCATTCTAGCTGTCATTGCTTGTTTGTGCTCAAAGTCATACTAAGAGGTGCAGAAACTTTGACACACTTCCTAAACCAAATCCTTGGATTGCTAAGTTTCCACAGTTCATAAAGCAGGGTTCATACTCACATGAACCAGGATTCAAATTGATGTTGCTGTGCTTGCATTTAGAGCGGGTATACCAACATTTCTGCCTACTTTATCAATGGGTGATAAAGGGAAGTGGCATATTATAATAGAGGGGTTTGGTCCACATTTAAGAAGTTTTGCCTTTAGTGTCAGAAACATCCTTATTGGTGAGCAGAGCTATTTAGGCAACTGAACCAAGTTAGGAAGCTCTGTAAAGAAAATCGCACTGTCAAATAAATCTCTGCAACTTTATTCTCTGAAACTTCCTTTTGCTTTAAGCCTGCTTAACTCCACACAGCTTCTGCCTGCTAAACTACTGAAGACATACTGTTCCTGCGCTGCTTTATCCCTTTCTCTCTTCAGGAAGTCTGCAGGATTGTCAAGCTACTTCAAAAACATAAGTCATTGCTCATATAATTATGGATTCCACTGTAATCCACACGGCAAGGCATCCATATTAAGGTTCTACATGCAATTTTATTCTAACAGTATGGTAATTTATAAGTACTTGACTTTACAACTTCTAAAATCAAGGGATCTTAAAGTCTACTCTGAATGTTTTTGCTGCACTCATCTTCTGCAATCAAATTGAAAATTTTTATATAAGAGCAGTGCCTGCTCTCAGCATCACAGATCAGTTGAGGTCTGCAGGGATCTCGCAAGATCGTCTAGTCCAACCCCCATGCTTAAGCAGGGTCAGCTAGAGCAGGTTGCCGAGGACCACATCTAGTTGGGCTTTAAATATCTCCTCTGACGGAGACTCCACAACCTTTCTGGGCAACCTGTGCCAGTGTTTTACCACCCTCACCACAAAAAAGTGTTTTGTGTTCAGATGGAATTTTGTGCATTTTAACTGGTGCCCCTTGCCTCTTGTCCTGCCAGTGGGCGCTACTGAGAAGAGCCCAACTCCCTTGTCATTCCTTCCCATCAGGTATTTATACACACTGGTAAGATCTCCCTGAGCCTTCTCTTCTCTAGGCTGAATAGTCCCAGCTCTCTCAGCCTTTCCTCATAGGAGAGATGCTCCAAGTCCCTTAATCATCTTAGTGACCCTTCACTGGGCCCGATCCAGTATCTCCACATAGTCTCAGGAAAAACAAGTGCCGTGACCACAGAGAAATATGAAACTTGGACTGAGATCTAGGCTGTGGCTATTACGAGTTTATCACTACTCTAAAGGGTGATTTATTTATTTGTTTAGGGAAGAATAGGAGGAACAGGTTGTTTTAAAGAGAGTATTAAGCTCAGCTGGTGTGTCTTCCAGGTTAGAAGAAAAAGCACAGGGTTTAAACACAGGGAAGCCCAGCATTTAGTGGGAAAATTTTCAGTGCCTTTTGAAGATTCTCAGTGTTCTTGTATTGTAACAAGTGAGCTCACCTTTCTCACAGCATGCCTACCTTTGGCGTATTTTCATTGCAAATAAAATAAAGGTATGAGCATAATAGGAAATGAAAGCTGACAATAGGAATAGGAAATTTGCTGACAACAAATTGTTTCTGTGCTTTGGTAGGCAAGGCAGTTAACACAGTTGTAAAATCACAGCACTGCTTTCTCATGGGAACATATTTAAGACAGAGCCATGCTGAAGTTTCTGTGTCCTCTGTTCTCATCTGAGTGCTAGAAATTTTGCTGATGGAGGCAGCCGTGCTTTCCTGATGCTTCTGACGTTACTTACATTGCAGAAGAGAGCAGTGCGTGGAAACAGAACACATGCAAGCTGTTCAGCATACCTAGAAGTGACTAAGGAAAGAGCTTGAAGCCTGAGAAAAGATGCTTTTGGGAAGGAGCAGTTTTAAAACTTTGCAGGAATATGGGAAGCACTGCAAAACATTCATGTAATAATCACATGCAAGTAATATCAAAGACAAACGGAATGCAGATACTGGGTGCACTTCAATATAGCATAACTACCAGAGGCAAAAGCAGCAAAATGTCACCTACTACTCAAGAAAGTGAACACATTACAAAGAGCCTAAGTAAGCCTCTTTTAGCCTCAGTCTTTTTTACCTAGTACAAAGATTTTAATTACACGCAGTAAGGAAGGCAGCTTGTTGCCACAGTAGGATGAGATTATGTTTTCAATCTCCTTGGGACAACTTTTGTCATTTTTTAGCAATTGTGAGGACTGGGGAAATACATCCCATTCAAACCATACCTCGGATCACAGATACTTGTTTCTTGGTTGCAGCAGTAGCAGAAACTCCTGAAAGTAAATATAAGGAGGAAAGGATCCGTTTTCTTTCCTTTGTTTGGGAGGAAGAGAAGTAGAATTTCAAGTTGGGACAGGAGGGAAGGTCGATATTTAATCTCATTTGGTGCTGTGTCTCCATACTGAGAGGAGATGGTATGATTTTGTATAGCTCCTCTGTATCTACTTCTAAATACATTAATCAGGTGTAATGCCACACTATCTTCAAATGGCAGTATCCTAATGACTTGAGTAAGCCTGAGTATGGGTGTATGTTCGTTTTTCTTAAAATCAGGATGCATCTTGTCATTGCAGCTAGAAAAGCACACGTGTACTCAGATGTAAATTCTTTCTCTTTGTGGACTTTGTTCCCATTATCGTCAGCGAGATTTGCACCCCGTGTCTGACCGCCTATGTGGATCAGTCTTAGCAATCTGGCTTACACCGTTCTGTATTTCCAGTGAGCCCTTCCATGACCCTTACATATTGGTGGATCATTCATGCTCACTTTAATCTTTTCCGAATAGAAAGCATCACCAGCTAAGAGGGGAGGCTGTTTCCAGGGAACCCTGACCGCGCAGTGCTCGGCTCCTTAGAAGAAACATGGGGTAAAAAGGTTGGAAGGAGCAGGCTGCACTCTCAAGCCACCTGGCACAAACCTGCTGTGAGGAAATAGGATGCGCCAGTTAGTACACACAGCCAGGCTTGTGGTTTTTTGCCAGTACATATGCTTCTGTCTGTAGGGTGCCCAGAACACGCAGCTTGTAGACAAAGCGGCAATCACAAAAATTCCATCACACTGGATAGCTGCCCAAGGAGTCCTGTTCTGCACTTGCAGGGCAGCTTGTGTAGCTATTGCACAGCCAAAGCATTCATCCTTTCGGGACCATCATTCACAACACCTTGAGCTACGGTCAGCTCAAGGCTTGAAGTACTAGCTCATAGAATCATAAGACTGTGGAGAAAAATCTCAACTTTCATTAGAAAAAAAAGTAGTAGGCCACGTAGTAGCTGGAAAATGTTTGAGAGTGTCACACCTATACCCAGAAGGCTCTGATGCCAAGAGGCAAACCCAATCTCTGCCCTGCTATTGAATGGGGAAAAGAAATTTAAAAATTGGGATGCTTAAGGGTTGCCTGTGCTATAGTTAGTTACTACAATTGCATTTTAATTTAGCTTTGCATAAGCACATTTGCTAGCAAAAATGAAAACATCAGAGCTCAGGTCAGCTGGCACCATGCCTTTCCCAAAGCCAGAGCCTGATTGCTTCCCAAGCCATGCCTGTCCTGCACTCCCTTTCTAGTTCCTCAATCTTTGGCATAGTGTTTTTTCCACTCTCAAGTCAAACTTTCCACCTCTTTGAGAAGAGACTCCTTTCCCTCTCTATTCCTGCAGCTGGTGTAGGTCAGTCTCATTCTCATTTAGGTTCCTCTGAGTCTTTTCACTGATTGAATCAAAAGCAGAATCAGGAAGTATAGAAGCATTTGCTAAAATTACATTTTTTTTTGCATCTTGCATTGACGCACACGGTTACTCATGTTTTCAAAGGATTTTCACAAGCTTTTAACTTCCCCTGCTCTGAAATCTTTTCTCACCTACAAAAAATAATTTAGAGCCACAGCAGGGAACTAACAGGGCTATAGTGTGAAATTAACCCATGTCCTTCCTTGCAGATCTCATATGAGGATGTGGACCGCCTGAAAGGATTAGCTGTGATTGAGAACATGAGGGTACCGCACTTTTTGCAAGACCATGCCCGGTATATGGAGCACTTGGAAAAGATCATGGAAGTCAATGAGCTGACTGATGAGGAGCTCCAGGATCTCATAAATTAACAGTATCAGCCCACCATTCACTCACTCTGTGCAACTGAGGGTGTAGAACCGGACTTCCCAGAGCTTGCAAAAATGGACTTATAAGGGGTGGGGTGGGAAGAAAGGGAGGGTGGAATATGTGGAATTCTAAGAAAGTCCATTTATGTTCCTTTTGCTTTGTGATTATGTACTGATTGTTTTTTAAAGGGTTTGTGCATTTTCTTAAAATTTGGCTTAGGCATTCCTTTGCAGCAATCTGTCCAATCATCTATCTATCTATCTATTCTGATTTGTATGCTAGGTACAGTGCTTGACACTGTCTTTTGTAAGATACTGCCTTTTCCCACCCAGGTTCAGAGGTGGAGGAAAGGAGAAAGAGGAGAAATTCCCCCTTAGTTCACTTGTGTTTTCCCTGTCTTTAGTCACGGTTCATAGAAATAGAACTGCTGTAGATTATGCTACATTGCTGTCTGTGTAAGTCTTTCCCATTTGATCATCATTGCAATGAAAAAAAGAAAGTTTAAAAACGCAATGCACAGAAGCAGGTCTTTGTGCAGATCAAAGCTCTGTAATGCTATACAAAGTTTTGTTTTGTTTTGTTTTTTTTTTTACCGGGAGACATAGCATTAAAAAAAAAAAAAAAGACAGGTATTGTTGTTTTCATGACTGTAAGCAGGTAGAAAAGTTATCTCCCTTTATCCCCTCAAAAAGTTATACTGTTCCACATCTTTATCTGTGTAGTACACATTTCAAGAAGCTGAATAATAGAAAGGGTCTTCCTCCTTGGAGGACCAGCATAACATGTCTAGGAAGTTCAACGTGGCACTGTTTTGGAAGAAGGATTGGGCAGAACTGTGATTTCACGACTTAACGTGTTTTACATAAATTCAGGAACATGGGGACATTCAGCACAGCAGGCAACCCCCACTTCTTCACTGGATCACCTGAGCCTACAGCGGGTCAAGTCAACTTTCTCAGCCGTACCTCCATGCTACAGCAAGCTTCAGCTTGCAGACCACGTTGAAGAAACAAGACGTGAATGAAGGGAAAAGAAGTCTCACAAGCGCCCTATTTCTGTGTTCCAACAGAAGTGCTGCACCACTCCCAAGCGACCTTACCTCTGTTTTAACTGACGGTGCTATATCCAGAACCAAGAAGGGAGAGCACCTTACTGTAAGGCATGGCTACTCACATGATAAATAGCTTAGATGGCGCAGGAGTGTTTACTACATAAACTACATTTTCTGATTCCAGAGTATTATGGAATCATCGAGGCAAATTGAGTTTTGCACCTATAAGTATTCTGACAGAGAGTTTTGTTTTAGTAGATGGCATTTTACCAGTGCTTCTCTGAACTCCCAGGAAGCAGCTATGGTAGGAGATGCTGGGCAGGAACCAGGGAGAGCCTTGGACAGGGCTTCTACCATCTCTTCCCCTTCTACCATCTCTTCCCCTTCTACCTTGGCCCACGGGTAACAGGCCTGGCTTTGGATAAGGCGAGTAGATAGAGCCAAGGTTTCCTCCACACCACATTTGCATGGACCTGAGCCCTGGTATCCCTCCCTCCCCGCTTATCCTGTTTTTTAATGAAACAGATGGAATAACCCTCCCATCTTATTTTACACCCAGGACATTACCAACCACAACAGCAAAGTCTTGAGAACGCATTTTCTGATCCGTAGAAAAATCTGCGAGGAAAAGCTCTCCGCTGGCTAAGAGGTCTGAAGGTTTTTTAATAATCCCATAAAAGCAGCTGCCTTTTAGATAGTATTGCAGGTGCGTTTGCAGCGGCTGGCTGGCTGACTGCTTTAAAAAAGAAAACGCACTCCACAAGCATAAATTTACTAAATTTGGGTATTTTCAAGGCAGGGACCGAGAACCGCTCGCAGCAGCTTTAATTTTGTATTGTCAGTGCTGTTCATGAGCTGAAAGCCTTTCAGCCTCTGTACGCTGAAATAAAAGCCCTTTTTTCCTCTCCTTCCCCCCTTCAGGCTGTCTAGTTTGATCACTGGCAACTTCGCCTGCCCAGCTTTGTTTTAGAGCCATGCCGAGCAGTCACGGTGTTGCAGCAGCCTGACGGGAACCATTTGCAGACACGCACCCACATGCTCCAGGTTTTGGCTCCTTTGCCAGGAGCAGGAAGAAAGCCACACACGGCTGAGGTCAAGTCAAAGATTGCAGTCAAAAGCTGTCTTCGGAGTAAATCGGGCAGAGATCGTTTGAGCTACGCCATGGAAGAATCTGGCTCACTTTGCTGATCCAGGGGTGTGTTAAAGGGCCGGTTCTTTATTACAGGGACAAATTTGAACTGATTTTTTTTTCTTACAGGAGAGAATTCCCTGTCCTCCAGTGATTTCTATGTAAACAAAGTGCTTTTCCCCCTCCCCCTGTAGTAATGTCTTACAATCTGAGCGTATGTGCATAACGTGTCCTTGAAACCAGGAGGCTGTGCTAGTTACCCTGCTTTGCCACAGCATGCTTTGCCTACAGCCCTTTGTCCAACTGCCAGTTGACTCTTTTACCACTCTGTAGCCCTCAACGCCACTACAGGTCTCTTTGCTTTCCTGGAAGACCTGCATCACGGAATCATGGAATTTTCAGAGTTGGAAGGGACCTCTAGAGATCATCTAGTCCAACTCCCCATTCACATTTTCTTCGAAGCAGTAAGTGCCATTAAACTTCTGTTCTATGTTATTCTAGAAATAGATTTGCCTTGTGCAAGGTTGGAGTCTGGAAGTGGTCAGTATCACAGTAATACTGTAGCAATAGACGGAGCTGTCAGCTTCTGGTTTTAGCATCAGATTTATCCTTCCTCCTTTGTAAAAGTGTTTCAAATTTTGAAGCTTTTGTAAATTTTCTGCTGTGAGGAGGCTGTCACGATACTGGAGTTCTGTAATAAAGCATATGGACAGCGGTGCATGTGAGCTCACGTCACTACACAGTTTCATGATGTCAATGATGTGACGACAGCCTTTCCTAGCAGTCTGGCTCAGTTGCTTTCCTGTGTATCCACGTGTCACTACTTCTACGTTATTCCTATACAGAAACCTGGTCAACATTGGAAAAGCCTCCCTGTTTCACCAGACCAATTTTAAAAGGCATTTTATACAACTTTTACAAATAAAGTTAAATGAAAGAATGAAGTGTTACATCATGTTGTGTGAGAGCGTTACTCTCTTTCGATGGCATTGGCTCTACAGCTGGTTGGACACCCCAAGCTGTACGTGGGAGGAGAGGGCTTTCTGATGCAGTTTTGCAAAACATCACTTGGGGTTGGAGTCATGAAGGGTCTGTGAAGTTTTACATTGGGGTACAGCTCCCTCTGCTCTGTCAGAAGGTCTGGCTGCTCACAAGGGAGTTACACACCCTCCCTTTTTCTGGGATATGGCCCGAGGCATCACTGGAGCCACTTGGCTGCGATACATTTCTCAGTGCCATCCATGTGGGAAACGGCAACTCCAAATGTTCTGCTTTAACACTTTGAGCCGTCCCCCCCCTCTCCCCTGCTGCTTCATTTCAGGGCTCTTTGTCCCCTCTCACATTATAAAATGTGCTTGCTTATCCCCAGGGAATCCTGTCATCTCCTTATGGTTCAGCTCCCTCACGTATATGTAAGGGTAACATTTAAGGGTTGTGGGTTCTTTTTAATGAAAATACTTTAGAAGTCATTAGTTGATGTGCCTTGCAAGATAGCTAAATATCATTGCATTACATCCCCTCTCCCTTGCTAGCTAGTTCGGAAAACTCAGCCTGAAAGCTTCCCCCTCTGCAGGCTGCCAAATCACCACTGGTCTCCCTGTCCCAGTGCATCCCAGATGTCCCTTCTACAGTGCCAGCAGTGTGAAACCCTTGAGCTTTGCTGGGCAGGTATATTTCAGTAGTGAATATATTTCACGCTTGTTACAGGTGATCCGCAGGACTACTGCAACTCCGAAATCCTTTTTTCCAGCACTTGAGTGCCAGGCTTGGGAAGCTGGACGCCCTGCAAACAGTTTCAGGAGCAACTCGAGCACCAGGGGACCCCAGTGATGCTCTTGCCTGCCTGGTGAGGAGGGAAAGCTGGAAACCATTTATGCTGGAAACCAGGATGGAAGCCTGACAACACACGAGTCAGGGTGGAAGTTGAGAGAGGCAGTGTCCAAGCCAAGAGAAAAGCAAAAGGAAACAGCTGGAACAATTGTGTTTGTTTTTTTTTTTTTTAAGGAAGCGTTCATGTAAAAGTGTCTTAATAGTTTTCATAATATATTAGCACCAAATTAAGAAGTTCTTTGAGTTCTTTTCAGCTTGCAGCTTAAAATGAGATTGTGTATCTTTAATATACAGAGGGGAGAATCTAGTTCTGCTTCCCCGATCAATTATGGACTTTTCACAACTGAAAGTCTATATTAGATTAAATCAAGAAAATCTGGATGTTGAATTTTAATTCATTCATTTACATTGATTCAATACTACAAAGATGCCATCGGGATTACCTTTCAAGGCACGGCCATACCCTTCCCATTGAAGTTGTCTAAATTAATTCCTTATGGTGCTGCTGAAATATTTTGTATCGTCCCCAGTTGCATAGTGCCTCTGAGACACTTTAAGCCCCTTTTCCCAAAGTGTCTATGGACACACAAGGCAAAGTACAGCATTATTTCAGCTCTTTAGACAATGAAGAGACCAAGGCCGAAGTTACAACTACACTGTACACCATATGAAGCCAGAAAGAACACGGATGGAGACCACACAGCCAGGGCTCATGCGAGTGAACAGGATTGGGTTCGGACAGACATGGTTTTGAAGAGGAAAAAAAAATCCTGAGAAAACTCAGTGGCAGGAGAAACGCGGCTGGTGATGCAGGAGTGGCTCCAGGCCATGATACTCCTCTTGTGCCACAGGGTCAGAGCAGGGTGGACGCCTCCCCACAGGGACCCTCTCCGCTGGCCTATGCGATGCTGTGGGGCTTTGGAGGAGGAACAGAGGGCACACACCAACACCAGCCCCATCCCACAGCTACTCTGACATAGCAGAGCTGAGCTC
This sequence comes from Vanellus vanellus, assembly GCF_965231255.1. Taxonomy (NCBI): domain Eukaryota; kingdom Metazoa; phylum Chordata; class Aves; order Charadriiformes; family Charadriidae; genus Vanellus; species Vanellus vanellus. The sequence goes on along the minus strand of NC_138906.1, from coordinate 60,589,661 downwards.
ATGTGCAGGCCCTGTCCCAGCAGCGCCCTGAAAATTGCGCTTGGAGGGTCTCGTGTATACATTAGGGTCTGACTTCCATCTCATGCCACATCGCAAACAAGAGACCAGTCAGGCTGTGTCCTCCAGCTCACTTGCTTATTTCTCCTGCTTGGATTTTTTCCCTGGTCTCTAGCACTCATCCTCCAGGCTGTGTTTATTTAATCCCAGTCCTGCGCCTTCCTTTTTATCTCAAGAATATATTCACTACCACATCATCAACCCCTGAGCCTAGAGAGTAAGTCCCACCCACCAAAAAAATCCATATGTGATCTCTGACTCAACCTCTTCTCCTCCCCCTGCCCCTTGCAATATTTAAAAGCTGATGTCCCCTGTATTTTTGATCTTCCTTTCCAGCTTTCAGAAAATAAGTTTTTCCAGGTTTGGGAAAGATCTGTCACCAGACATGCAGGACCATGCAGAGAAGCCTCCAGCTGTGATTCACTTCTCCATCTGCTCTGCCATCTCCATCCTTCCTCCTGTCCCAGGCCTTCTCTGCCCCAGCTCCCAGCTCCCAGCTCCAGCATCCTTGCTCAGACATTTCTCCACGCTTCTCCTTAGGACCCTCCAGGTTGCAGCTATGTCCTAGACACACATCACTTTGGGGAGCCCCCACGCCATTCCTACCTGTCCTTTGGCGTGTTCCCACTACCCCCCCGCTCCCTGCGTGTTTGCAGTCTCTCACACTTCCCCTCCACCCCCCTGACTTTTTGAGGCTCCTTCAAGGGTCCTCAACTGTCCCAAAAGCAAAAGAAATCTTTTTCCTTCTGTTTTGAAGTGAAAAACATGGTTAAGTGTAGCTCTGGTCACACCTTCCTGACTGAGAGCCCTGCCTGTTACATTGCTGCCTTCTTGCTGCAGACAGAAAGGAGCAGCGGCAGGTCCCCAGCCTGGTGGGACAGGCTTATTTCTAAGCATAAAGCAAAGCATGGTGCCACAAGCAGATTTACTACTCTCTCCGTCCCAGAAGGTGACAGCCAGGGAAAGGCATGGTGTGTATCAGCTGGCCAGTACTGCTACCCTTCAGGTCTCCACATATGCTTCCATACATCCCCCCAGGCACGGAGAAGAAGGTGGGGAGGAAACCTTGCACAAGTGCTTCACTTCTGGCACCTCCCTGATCCGAGGGAGCACACGGGTGGATGAAGACAGGGTGAGAAGTCCCTTTAAAGCAGCTGGGGAAACTTCACGTGCAAAGAGGAAGAGAAACGTGACCACAAAATTGCTAGGAAAATGAATAATAGTCCTACAGTTGAAAGAATCAGGTTAAGGTGCCCCCAAACAAGAGTACGAAAGACTACCAAGATGGCCAGACAGGCACATAGTGAGTGATCTTCACGGGAGCCGGCCAATAACCTCAAGCGATAAGAGAAGAGAGACGTAAAGTAACCACCCAGCTGCAAGGCAGCCCCTCTCATCTACCAGTGTGCCAAGAAATGAAGGAGGTCTGAAGGGATGGTCTGGATAAGGAAGAACTTCCTTGAAGGTCACTCCCTAAAAACTGGTGGCAAAGTGCTCTGATTGCTCAGTGCTGGTGCTCCTTGCGTTACCTCTTCACACAAAGTTCGAGCAATATTGCAATTCAAGTCTGTACACATTCCATTTTCTTTTTCAACAAGGTCTGTGCTTTCATACAGCTGATAAAGAGACACCTTTGGGTGTCCCTCAGGCTGGGAACACCTCAGCATGCAGGGTTACGAGACGGCCAGAAGGATGGGTCATCAAAGGGTCACCCAGACACATATTTCCTAAGTGTACATGTAACCTGTGGGTACTCTGGAGTAAGTCCTTTTAGCTGCTTCTATTTTACATGGCAGATTTTTTTACTCCCAGATGTGGAGGTAAAAATTACTTAAGGCTTAAAAACCTGGAAAACAAACAAGCAAAATAATCTCATTTTGTTATTACCTGATGGGACAAGGATACGGTTGAATGTGCACGTGTCTTTATATTGTATACTATCCTATATATGGATTGGTTCTGGGGAGACCTTATAGAAGCCTTCCAGTACCTAAAGGGGGCCTACAGGAAAGCTGAGGAGGGACTTTCTACAAGTGACAGGACGAGGGGGAATGGCTTCAAACTGGAAGAGGGTTGATTTAGATTAGGTATTAAGAAGAAATTTTTCACTTTGAGGGTGGTAAGGCACTGGAACCGGTTGCCCAGAGAAGTTGTGGATGTCCCATCCCTGGAGGTGTTCAAGGCCAGGTTGGATGGGGCTTTGAGCAACCTGGTCTCGTGGGAGGTATCCCTGCCCATGGCAGGGGGGTCAGAACTAGATGATCTTTAAGGTCCCTTCCAACTCTTATTATTATTTTATGATTCTATATGTGTGGCCTCTTGTAAGAAGCACCCGATCCCAGACTTGCAGCCTCCTGACATCACTTACAACCAAAGCAGCAACTGGCAGCAGCCAACATGTTGCTGGGAACAGTGAAAGGTTTGTACCAACACCTCATACAAGGTATGTTCTCAGTGGCTTCAAAGTTATAAGCTGTTAAACCTTATTATCTCCTAAAGTGTTTTAACTGGGGGAGGAAACCCAACCCAAACCCATGTGAATGAGCAGAGGAGCCGGTCAGCAGCACAGGCTGGGATAAACAGCCGAGAGCTCCGTCTACAATTGCGGTCACGTCCCGCTCCATGGTACATGGGGGACAGCCCAGAACTGCCGAGCGGTGACAGCGAGAGCTGTGCAGGCTGCTGCCAAGGCACTTTAGTCACAACTCAAGAGCAGTGGATTCACAAAGAGTCACTGCTGCCTCTCTTCCGAGGACAAAAAAAAAGCTGCTGCAGGCTACGTTTCCCACAAGAATCAACGTGACTCCTCGCATGGGGGAGAACTTTGTGTTTTGTTTCAGAAAACCAAACGAACACGAGCCTCCTGAGAAGTTTCTCTCATCTAGGAAGCTCTAGGAAAGTGCGAAATCTGGAAAGTCAAAGGCTGGGAAATGCCTGCGTGGCTTTGCCTTGCTTCCTGCAGCTAAGGAAAAGCTCATAACCTAAATATGGGACATTTCCACCCAGTTTCTGAGTGCTTGAATTTACAACCCAAAGCTCCAGCCTGTGGCCAGCATACTCCTTCAAGACACCAGTTTTAAAACCAAAAATCAACTCGTTCTGAAAAGAAGGCATTTAGATGTCTAGAAAAACCTTGAAATCCCCAGGGCAGATCTTCTTCTGACCTTTTCTAGGAACACTGAGCGCCAATTCATGTGAGGGCTCAAGCGTGCCAAGACCAAGGCTGGTTACCTTGTGTGATCAAGCTTCCACCCCTGCTGCACCAGGAAACATTCAACCCGCTGCTGCTACGACCTGGTTCTTGGAAGTTCATTTCCAGGACAGTTACTGAGTTGTGTTTGATCCTCAGAGGTTTTTAGCAGCTCTCCAAAATAAAAAATACTCCTCTTGTATCACAACTCCTTTTTTTTTTTTTTAGGCCATTTGCAGCACTGCTTGGTGCAACAACACTGCAAAGCCAAGTGACCAAAAGGAGATTTGCCAAATAAATCCTCCTAACAAGCCCACAAGACAAAGACGAGGCTGTGCCCTGAAGGAAACAGGTCAGAGCAAATAGGAAAGGAGAATAATTTGGCTGTGGATATTTTAAAAGCCTTCACCCCAGGGAGCAACAAGGAGAGGCCAAACATCAGACATACCTCCCTCAGCCTCATCAAGTGGGGTGCTGCTTTAAGCTTTTATTCCAGCAGGTGCTAAAAGGTAGAAACTCAACTTGAACACTCATCTGTGCCCCACCAGGAACCACCTCTCCTCTCACAGGCTGCCAGGAGGAGGCCAGAACTCCCCTGCAGAAGCCACCGCTGTGCAGTCTCACCAGCCACAGCCACCATGGGGACCACAGGCTGCACATCAGTTGTCACCACATCACCTGGCCAGGGGAGGTCTGAGGCTGGCATGCGTCAGGAGGTGATAAGAGGCAGTGCTTAGTTGGAAGAAAGGGGCCAGGCTCCACGTGCAGTGGGCAGGAAAGACCTCCACCACCCTTTGCTGCACATGGGTGAGCTGAATTGCCTTCCAGAAGTGACTATACTTAAGAAAAAATAAACCTGGACCAACTCAGTCTGTAGCTGCTGGTGACATTACTTATCGAGCAGAACCCAGCCTCACAAAATTTGGGCTCCTGAAGGGAGCCCAAAACTTGCAAGGTATAGAGCATGTGTCACGCCTTTTGCAAGGAAGACTCACCGTTTCTGTGCCACCTCCATCGTTGCTGCCTCCCTGGGCACTGCCAGGGCAATACAACTACCGAAAGCTGGGCAAACCTAGCGTCTACCATAAGCATCTTGAAATAAAATTGCTACTCAGGTTTGCTCCCGCAAGCACAGGAGGGAGCCAGCCACCACTTCAGCTTCTGAGCCACCATAACAGGACAAACGCTCCTGGGAACTCCATAATCCATCAGGCTCACAACCACTTCGTCATACTCCAAGGACGTCACACACACAAAAAGCGAAGCAAGCTTTTTAAAACCAGTGAAACCATCAAGACGATCAGGCACTGCTGATTCCCAACATGAAGTAACCAGGCACATACCTCATATTGATGCTCCGTGCAGGCAAGTGGAGACCTGTAGGTGTCAAACTCTTCTATCCTCCTCCCTCTGACCCTGTAAGACTCCAAAGCATCTTTCTATTCACCAAATAATCACCTTTCCAGAGCTCCCCATTTCCTCCCAGCAGGCTGGGCTGAGCAACCTGCAGGCTACAGACCAGCCTCGTTAACCTTCCCTACGGCTCACACATGGGTTAGGAGAGTGGCTCAGCTCGTTTCCCTTGCCGGCAGCCCGTGCTAATTAGCAACTCATCAGCCAAAGCAAGGAGCCCTCCTGCAACCATCAGGGCTGTTGCGTGCAGACCACCACCCACAGAGGAGACTGCAGGTGCTTCTCCAGGCTTTGGTGCCTCTGCATTTATTCATACTTGCAGCAAATTAAATGGGATCTGGTCCTTTCAAGTTTTATTTCTAGAGCTATAATGTCATTTCAGCCTCCAAATACGTTTATAGCAGGGAAACACTACCAAACACTAGTTGGTACAAGAGAGTGGGTGTGTTCTTGGGAATTTTACTGCTGCTCACCTCATGTGATATGAATTCCACTAAGGCAACTCTGTTGCCTCCTCACCTCTATTTTGCAGTGGTCCAGTGAGAGTTGCTTGGGGGATCTGGTGCCACTCAAATTAAGATTGGGGGACAGCAAAATTGTGCCTGGTGGAAAAAGAAAAAGCAGCAGCAAGGATCCGGAGTGAAAGCTGGAGCCAAGCTCTCCCACTGGCTTCTTTAATGACCAGGGACAAACACCTCCACCTCCCATTTTCAACAGGGAATGCTGAGCAAGTAAAGATACATTTTTGATCTGATGCTGAACTCTTAGTCATTCATTTAACCTCTTGAAACATCAATAAAACCTCCCTCAGACTGATTCACACCCAGACTACTCAACCTTCCTCCAGGTTTAGTTTTGTGCATAGTCAGAAGAGCTGTTTGAAATACTCAACTGTGTGAGTTTCCATGTGAATTTATTCGGTTGTTGCTACCTGAAATGAGATGGTATTTCAGAAAGTAATGAAAATGCTACAAGAATATGATACTGTTTTGCTCTAAACCCTTCAGTTACATCATCTCCTTCGGTGTGGCACTGCTGTCAGGAGTAGTTTTCCCTTTATAGCCCGATGAGCCGTGCCAGAGAGCTTTCCTTTCCACTCAGCAGCAAAATGTGGTCATCTGCAGTCCGGAGCAGGAGGCACTGGGCTAACGGGCAGCTCAGTTCAGTGCCTGTCACACTCAACCTATTTCTTTTGCAGATGCTGAATTGCTTTTTCCGGTCCTTGTATGTTTCTCTTCCGAGGTCACCGTTTATTAATTGCTATTTGAAAAATGTTATGTAGGTGGCAAATTTAATGGTCCCTCCCCGGCGCTGTCACGGCAGCTTGCTGACTGAAGTCCTCCCCACCCAGGATGCGCACAGACCTCCTCAGCAGCAGACCCCATCCCTGCCATATGCACGATGACCATACGCTGCATTCAGACTCCCTGTTGGGGTGCCCGGACCAGGCTTAAGCAGCAATGAAGCTCAGGAAAGTGATGCATAACTGCCTGGCCTTTCAGAGGGAGAAATTAAAAACCACCAAAAAATTGATGGGCAGAGGTCAGTGCAAGACATGCATCCGCCTTTGCAGTGACACCGTGAATGTGGGCTCATCTACAGACCTCCCGCTGATGTATGACCTATTTCTGCCCGATGCAGAGCCCTGCTCAGAACACCGACTCCTAGACAAAGACTCGGGGCTACATCTCCTCTTTGATGCCAGTTGCAAGGCCAGAGGACAAGGGCTGCTCCCGTGAGATCCTCGAACAGGGAGCAAAGCAAAGGGCACTGGAGAAGTGGACCAGGTTCTGCAGAGGGACACGTCGGTGGTTTCCCAGCTCCTGAAGGCAGCGTGCAGGAAGAAGACAACACTGAATGCTGCACGCCAAACAAAAAGCCAAAGCCAAGCTCCAGGAAGCCCTTCTGGGGCAAAATGCACCCTGCCAGGAGCATAAAGAGAGAGGAAGGGAAGGACAAGAGGCCCCCACATCCACATGGAGCAGTGGAGGAACGGGGTCTCTCCAAGCTGAGCCGGAGGGACCGCTCAGGCCTCATTTCAGGTCACGTAGGGACCAGCTCCGGCAGCTTTTGCCAGTGCTGAATGGTATTTGCAACTTGCTAAGAATTTCCACAGTGTCTCTCTTTTTGGGGCCTCTCTCATTCCCTCAATTTACAAAGGAGGCGAAGGAAAATCACCGTCACTCGCACCTCACCCTCACAGCAAAGCTCTGCTCGGCTGCATTTTAGCAAAGATCCCGTACAGTATTAAAAGTACACTTTATTTTCTGTACAATTCTCATCCAATTCTCCGGGGGTGGAAATGTCCTCCGTGTCCCCCGAAAAAGCTGCAGATTGCTCCACTGCCGTGAGACACCCCACAACTGTCCAGGAGGGGCACAAAGCCAGGGCCACCAAAATCAAGTGCTGATGCTTTCTGGGTGCTGGGAGGAGAGCGGGAAGGAGGGAGAGGAGTCCTGATGTGCCGCTGAGCCATGAGCCAACAGAGCCTTCGGCTGCTCCCTGGGGAGGAGAAGAGGCACCCTCAAGTTCACGTCATCGTTCGTGCTTAGTGTGGGCATCGTTGCGTTCGACTGTCACCCCGTTCCCATTCCGCGTCACCTCCTTCCTGTTCCAGTCCTTTTCCAGGTAAAATTCAGCGAGCACTGGGCAGTGGTCCGAAGCCACCCCACCCCAGGACCAGTTATCAGGGATCCATGGGTTTGTAAGGCCTTCTCGCACAACAGCCCAGTGGCCTGCATGAAAAAGAATCGCAGAGAAAAAGATAAGTGATATTGCCCAAATTTGACACGCGTCGCTAATCTAACAAAGGTTACATGACCTCACTAATAAGCAACTTTACCTGTGAAAACCTTTTTCAAGCTCCGACTGATCCAGATGTTATCCAGTGACTTGGACCCTTGTGGGTTCTTTGTGCTGATGTTGGTGAAGGTGCTGGAAGGGACCAGGTGATGGAACTTCTCCTTCCTCAGGATGTCGTGGTCGCTGCTGTCTGGGGCCTGGTTAAAATCTCCGAGAATGATCACGTCTTTTTCTCCTAGAAAACAGGAAAAATGGAAATGAATGGAAGGAATGGGCACCCATCGCTTAAGTACAAGAAGGAGAGAGGATAAATGGAGGAGGAAAAATACAAATACTGAGTGGCAAAGCTGACTTTACTCTGAACTCCTGACAGAAATGCTGTTTAAAGCCTTTTTCACTGGCTATTTACTCATGGCCATTCTCTTAATGACAATAAAAACCAGCCAGTACACATTTCATGCTTGTTTTTAAATATCATCTCATTTATATTGGCACCCTTTGCTTGCTATTCATTGATAGTGAGCAACTAAAAGACAAGCAGTTCTGGTCTTAGAGGTTTACAGAAATCTGTGACTTTGTAAGCTTATTGTTTTCTTTTTATGCAAGAAACACATATTGGCTTTAACTTGTCTTGACGTTGTCTTTTTATAGATTTGCTGTAAGACTCAAGGACAGTTTTCTGGGGATCCCAGGAAGACACAGCCTTATGCTGGTATATACCATAGTCCCAAAAGCACAGTGCTCATTCCAACCCTCTGCATTTAAGAAATCCTAAGGAACAAGTCCGAGGAGCAGCCTGCAAGACCGATGGCAGAAGATGAATTCACAACCGCATGGACACTCCCTGACTACAGCAGCTTTCCTTTGCTTGGCCGACTGAAGGGCCGCTGCTGAACTTGGGATGCCTTAGATTTTGTCTAGGGCTGAATTTTCAAAAAACCAAAGGGAATGACTTGAAATGCTCATTGAAAAATCCTGTCTTCACGGGAATAGAAAATTACCTCATTACATTATATTTCCAACCCTAATGAAGTGAGAAAAGAAACTTTGGACCCCATTTCATACTCACAACGTCTGCTCTCCTAGATCCACAGCTGCAGATGGAGACATCCCGGCTGTGCACTGGGGTAAGAGGACAATGCGCACGCCCCCAGTGCCCACCTCAAACCACTGCCAGAAATGTCTGACACGACAAACCCAATGCTGAGAGCTCATCAGAGATGTTGCTGCGTTACAGGGTGTTACTGGAGAAGGAGGAATATGCTACAAGGAGGCACAAATGCACCAAAAATTAACCCAAAGCTGACTTCAGTGAAGAGAGATATGAGGGTCTGTGAGCTTTTTCCTTCCTGGGATTGAAGTGTGGGAGGAGATGGGGTGGACGGACAGATCGCTGTACCATACCTAGTGCTCACGGATAAACCTCCTCGTTCTGTGCTGTTGCTGTAGAAGTAGCTAACCAGGAGAGGGAGCACAAGTTCAACAACAAAATCTATTCCGCTCCTGTCTTGCACTGCGTGAAAGATTAATTGGGAAAGGGCAGGAGAGCAGCGAGACTGACAGCGTATGACCTACAAAAATAAATACTTCAAAACATGCTGCTTGCTAAGATGCAGAGAGGGGTGATGAAAATATAGTGAAACTATTTGTGGTTTCTCCACCCTTTGTAAGTCACAAATCATATTGGAAATGACATGAGGTTTAAATATTACTCTATAAAGTGTTCATGACAGTGGCCGTCCCACCTTTAAAAGAAACAAAACCCCCAAATTGGAACTTAAGCTATTTTAAGCTCCAGCAGAACCCAAAAGAAAAAATCAGCGCTTGTCTAGTGGGACGACAGTGCTTGCTGGGAAGTGGCAGTTTTGCAAGCATCTCATCGCAAAAAAAACAAGATCTCTTGCTCGGCAGGACCAGGAAGCCTGAAATGTGACCGCACCACCTCGGTCCTTCAGGACTAATGCTTGCTTAATGGGCCAGGCAGCACTAGGGTCCTTCCATGCTTTCAGCTTGGCCATATAAGTGGGGAAAGGCCATTACAGAAACCTCTGGAGCACTTCCTTGGGGGGCAGTGTTTAAAAATGACAGAGAAGCAGGGATCTTAACAGCAGTATCTTGATCCTGCACAAAATCTAATTTCTCTTCTTCTCTTCTCTTCTCTTCTCTTCTCTTCTCTTCTCTTCTCTTCTCTTCTCTTTCATTTTCTTTTTTCTTTCTTTCCTGATCTTTTATCTTTTCTTTTCTTTTCTTTTCTTTTCTTTTCTTTTCTTTTCTTTTCTTTTCTTTTCTTTTCTTTTCTTTTCTTTTCTTTTCTTTTCTTTTCTTCTTTTCTTTTCTTTTCTCTTTTATTTCCTTTTCTTTTCTTCTTTTCTTTTCTCTTTTATTTCCTTTTCTTTTCTCTTTTATTTCCTTTTCTTAAAATAATTGCACTTCTTTTAGCAAATCCTCAAACCTATTTCCCTTACATGAAAAACCTATCAAAAAACCATACTCAGAGGTGAAAATTTTAACTGACTGCTCTGTTCTGGACAGTTTAGAAATAGCAGAGGCTAAAAGACCCAGCACCTGGACATGTACTTGAAAGGAGGTAAGAAGTCAGCCTGCGGCACGCCCAGGGAGAAAATCACTGTATTCTTCACCCATTTAAACTTTTGCATGCAGAATAAGTAAGCATGAGATCATAACGCAGCATAAAGTTGACAGATGAAATAGACTGGGGCACGTCAAAGAAGCTGAAACCCAATCTGCCATTGGGGAGGGAAAGGATTGCTTCTGGTCCCCTCTCACAGGAGCTTCTGGGGTTCCCCATGACTGAGAATCACCGGGGAAAAAGTTGGGCAGCCCTGCACTAAGCAGGAAAAGCAGGCAACACCAATCTTCTAGATACCTACCAACTTCATCTCCCCTTGTCCTGGCTCGCTCTCAGCCCTTCTCCTGCCTCTGCCAGCTCCTTTGACAGCAACGCCAGGCACGGCAGCCCAGTGGTTTTGTTTCAGGTCTCACGGGTCAGCCTGGACGGCTCTCAGCCAAAATTAGCAAAAGGTCCAGAAGTATTCATGCCCTTGCCCACAAAGAAGGATGATAACTGATCAAAAACTGCAGTCGCAATGTCCACAGTTACACTCAGATGAGTGGAAAAAAGCAAATTGAGACAATGCTACTGGTGCTGTGACGTGATTTTCCTCTTTTGGATGAGACGAGAGTTTGAGACTGGTAGGGCTCACCCCTCTCTGGACTGGGCAGCAGAGGCTCAGTTGATGCAATCTGGTCCTCTTTCTCTTCCCGCAGGATGCATTACCAAGCGGTCCCTCACCAACCCAGCTTTTGCTGCAAAGGTCCCTCTCACAGATTTTACTGTCCCACGAGGACCCAGAGCATCTGAGTGGTGGGACACGGTGGCATACATCCCGCAGCAGACAGGCACGTGTCCCATTACCTCCCAGGGGTGTTGCCACACACATACAGACCCGTTAGGCTCACAGCAGCCCTGGTGCTCTCAACAGAGAACTCTTTAGGTGAGGAAAAAAGTCTGGTCTGTTTGCAAACGCACCTGCAAATTCACTGAAGCACCAGTGACTTTCAGAAGTTTCTGCGTGTGGCTCTCGGCCAGCAAAGCAAAGTGCTGCCTTAACTCAGCCCTGCGCCGCAGCGGCTGAGCACCAGTGTGCCAACACGATCAGCTGAGGGACTTTCAGTGCCTGCAGAAACCCTGCAGTGTCGAAATCTGCTTTCCTGCAGGAACCGAGAAACCTTCCTTTGCTCTGTAGCAGTCCAAAGAGACGCCTGTAGGACACTCTCCCTGACTTTTTCATGTCCCAAATGAGTCTCCTCATGAATTAAACAGACCCTTAAACCCCAAGTCCTTCCTGGAGAGAGTGAGAAGCAGACGATGAGAAAGATGTGATGGTACATCATCTGCTAAGGGGCTCCCTACCGCTTCTCAGAGGTCTTCTAAGCTTAGTGCCCGATGCCCGGGTAAATGGTGGAATATGGTCAAGCCAGATGGGAGAAGATGACTAAGCCAACACCCTGCTCCCTGGGTCCATGCACTACCAGCACATCCAGAATAGCTTCTCTGTGCCACCCATGGTCACCACACTGAAGGTGAAAAGGAGGAGTGTTTGAGAGAAGGCAGAAAGGCTGCTGCAGGGAATTAGCTATGAGCAGCAAACAGCCACCATGTCTCTTCGTTACTGCTGAAGGAAAAGAAAGAGGGAAAAAAGGAACCAGGACCCACTGGTCTGATGGAGAAATATGGGGACACTACTTCTCTTCATTACAGGAGACTATGGGTAGTAACCAAATTTCCTCAGATGCTCATGTGCATCTTCGTAAGAATGAAAGATAAGAGAATAGGCATCCGTTAGCAAAATGGGAGCAGAAACTCCAATTTACTGCAGTACCCACAGACAAATCAGTTCTTATTACCCATATTTTATGGATTGATTTGGAAGAAATTGAAGGATGGCGGTAATTTTAAGCATGACATTGATTTTGGCAAGGTAATTCAATACTTCAAAGTAACACGTGTGCACTACCATTTGTTTACAAAACAAGACCTACGTCCCACAAGTTCAGAGGAACCTGAATGTCTTCTTTTGTGAAAGACTAAGCCAAGAACAAACATGCTCCAGTAACACGCCTACCATATGAAAATAAAAACATGTCATAAAGAGGAGCCCTAACATCAGCAGTCTAAATTTAGATGCAGCGGAAGTGCAACCCCATTGACTTCAGAAGAGCTACACATTTATCTGTGTCTCAGTTCAGCCTTCAGGGATTAAAGAAACGATCCTTTTGTTTACCTTCATCCTTTCCAGGTTCAAGGTAGGTGGACAAATACTTAAATCAGTAGCACTTAAAAATAGCTCTGACTGCCTTGTCGCAGCTCAAAAGGAAAAACAATAGAACACGCATAAAAACTGCAAATGCCTTTTGTGTTATACAAGAGGGATATTAAAGCTTCCAAGCGACCAACCTTGCTGAACTGGGCCAAGCTGAAAATCATCACGCAAATAATGTTGTGACCCTTCTGCATCTTTGTTAAGCCGTAAACGAAGGGCTAGATTTTTCTATTCCTATAAAAAGATCAGCAACATTTCGAATCTGAAACCCACTGTTCTGCTTCATAGGAAATGGAGTTTGATTTGCAAGCTGCAGAATAAGAAGCAAATTCTCAGAAAGGAGGGAAAGAAATTCAGCTGGCTATTACATAGCTCAAGTTCAGATCTAAATTCCGGTGTCCCTCATCCTGGTGTAAAACCAGAGCAACATATTTGAAACCGACAGAATTATCCTGCATATTACACCCAGGTACCAAAGCAGGATTTGGTCTCTTCTCATTAACAGGCATCTCCCGATTTGCAATGGGTTTGCCGAGGTGCTTCCGATTATCCAAAGGTAAATATATAGAATCTATTTATTTTGAAAAAAGCCATTAAACTTTGTTTTGTTATCAGGTAGGCATCATTTCCACAAAGCACTTAAAATAGGGTCTTAACCCTGGTGTCTTTTTTTGAGGGGGACCTGAACTTGCTCTGACACTGGCGTAAAATCAGAAGGAACTTCATTTGAAAAAATGGCGTCAAAGCCAGTAGGATGCCCTACGCTGCTTGTGTTAATTAGGAGAGACTACAGGACAGCGAGCAGGGGAAAAGCATTATTTGCCACACTATGCGTCATTCGAATACAAATACCAGTAAAGACAATGTGAAGCTGACGAGGTTGTTTGTGAAACCTCCACTGAGACAGATTTTATTTTCTTTTCAAATTCAGATAAGATGAGCAGCGTGCATGTGATAGTTGGCAGGAAAAAAAAAAAAAAAAAAGCCGTACCTTTCAGTGTCTCCTGCAAAGTCTGTGCAAAGGCTGCCAGTTTGTGGCTGTCGTGGTTCTTCCCGGTATTCTCTCCGGCCGAGGGCGACAAGGCCAGATGAAGGTTAACCAGCGTTAGATCATTCATCCCAACCTGGGGGAGGAAGGAGGAGAAATCAATGCCATGCAGACAGGGCATGGAATTTCACAAAGCAAACCCAGGCACCTGTTTCCAGTACTTTCGGTAGTAAATCTGGGTGACTAGGACTCACTTCACTATGTGTGTGGAGTGTTTTGGTTGGTCTTCTTTTTCGGAGCAACAGGGGGAAGGTGTTCTGCAGCTCTGTTTGCAATAACCCGGTACTCTTCCAGTTCTGGGGAAACTGGTTTGCATAAGCAAACAGCTTCTTTCCACCCCGGCTGCAGAAAGAAGCTGGCTGCTTATGAAAATCAGTTTATGCAAAACCAGTTGCGAATAAGGTACAAATAATGTCGTGGTCACTACATGGACTAATTATGACTCTCTTGTGATTAGCCTTGGCCCGTCACAGAGACTAACCAAGAAACTTAATGTACCTTGAAAGGAGCTGTTGGCTCCCTGCAATCTGCTGCTTACCTTCTAGGACTCACTTGGCACAAGTAATACTTACTCCTAATAGTGAACTATTTTCATTATTAATTAATAAATATCAATTATTAATAATAATTTATTTATTAATAATTATTTTACGAATGCTTCTCTCAAAGCACTACCTGAGGTGTCAAGTTCCCCAGCCTGGACCCTTCCATCACAGTCTGTGCAGAGATGGGCTCTCTCTGCTTGTATGTTCACTCAAGAATACGTACAAGAACAGTTTCCAAAACGCATGATGTTCTTTCAGACAGGTTCAGCCTGGTGAAAAAGCTTTAAAATGGAAACTCTGCGGTATGCCAGCAACATAAGATAGATTAGCCCAAGTCTCTCAGGAGCACTGTGCTATATATATATATATATACACACCTCTCTATCTCTGTTCTGTCTACGCTTAATCCCCTCCACTCACACAATTTGTGGCACTGACAAGGATCGCAGCCCTGTGGCTGGCTGCTTCTGCATACACACCTCGTTTTTGCTGTGTTAATTTGGTAAAAGCAGAACAAGGTGACTGGTGACTTCTGTCACACTCGCGGTGGCTGGGGATGCTACCGAAGATCCACCAACCTGAACGCTGCCTTGTGGCAGGGTTTGCTCCCACAGGAGCGGAGGAAAGGACTGATTCTGGTGATCTGCCATATGCATAAAGGCTCTGTATGGGTATGTCTCATGGCCTCGACCTATAATAAGCCATGACACAGTGCTGAAGTGATGAGATGGGTTAGAGCCCCATGCAAATTTTTATTTTTTGAGAAGACTGTGTGTCTTTCCAGTTTCTAACCCCAAATTTTTTCATAAAAGCTCAATTCTGCAAGGGTCGGTTGCCACAACAGCAGTTACCTTGAAATGTGCAAGATATGGGTGAGGATATGAGTGCTTCCCATTGCCATTCGTCTGAGTACTCTCCTGAGATGAAGCATCTTTCAGTTCAATGCCAGCTGTTGTATCCCAGAGGAAGCCAGAATACTCAACACCCTGGAATTGAAAAAAAAAAAGAAAAATAAAAAGATAAAAGCTAGTAGTAAGAAGGTAAAAACCCCCACACTCTGTCCAAATCCAGCCCCCGGGTGAAACTTTTGCCTGCAAGTTTCAGTACCGCTGTTGGTATTCACAGTGGTGTACATTGCTCCCAAAATATGCAGAGGCAGTAAAAGACGATGCAGGTTTATATTTGGGTTTGGTGCTTGCTGAGGGCAGGAAGCCCAACTTGCTGTGCACAAGCGTAAAGGAGAAACAGCATCCTATCAGTAGGAGATAAAGAAACAGGTAGAAATGCTTCTCACCCCCTGGCCAAAAGTCTCACCGGATTTGGGAGGAACGGTCTCTGGGCAGCCCCATTGAAAACTGAGTGCGCTGAGCTGAAACACGTGTTGCTCTGCTACTCGCAGCCCCTCGCGCCCGTACGCTGGCTAGTGGACACCCAGGGAGCTTTAGCACCGCTTGGTCCAGCCAAGGATTTAATGAGCTCTTTTATCTTTTACAGGTGGAGCACGTTCAGGACCACCGCGGGGTTGAAAAATGAAGATGCCGCCTCTTGTGCACGTGTTTGGGCTGAGACGGTCCTCATTTCCTCCTCGTCCCGTCAAGGCATCGGATTCTTCTGAGCATGGTCAATAACGTGGCAGTTTAATACCCATAGGATTATCTGTCTAACCCTGTCTAACCTCAGTGCCTCGTGGTCTTACTGGGTGACTGCTAGGGCCTGTGGTAGATGATGCTGCATGCTCCTTCTCCCCATGCCGAATGCCATCTCACAGACTTCTGTCACCCGCAAGCTAAAAATATCTGGGCTCCTTCAGTCTCTTGGCGCGAAATCTGGTCTAGACCTCTCAGCCCCGTCAATCTTCTCTCTCTTTTTTCCAGCTCGAACGTTTCACGCTCAGCTCTCCGCTCCTTTCAGCTCTGTTTCTATCACGCTGCATGGGTTTTTTTGATTACTTCAGGACGTGGAATTGGCATTTTCAGAAAGCTGCCTGCCCCGGTTGCACAGCAGCAGTATCTAATTCGAAGCCTGTCAGCCTCTCCTCCCATCACTCAGACACCATTTTCCTTGGTATCATTCAAACCCGCTTCCCTTAGCGAGTTGTAGTTAAATCCATCGCAAGGATGACTTTTTTCCATTTCAGCTGTGATAAACAAGTGTTACCTGCTCTGCTGACTTCCCGTGAGCCTTGAAAGTAATAAGGTTGGCTGAAATCCTTTGGTAGATCCTTTAGATAACTCATCTTTAAAATACTGACAAAACTATTCCACCAGTCGGAAGTCTAAAGCCTGAAAACTGCTATAGGAAAAGATATGGCAGAATAACCCAGCTGTTAACAGCTGCCCACTATCACCTGGCTCCAGGCTGCACACCAGCCCGGTGGACAAAAGTCATTGCTTGGTTGAAGGCCTGGGATGTGCCTGATGCACCATCCACCATTTTGCATTATTTAGCCCTGTATAGCATCCTGAGATCAGCCTGTGCTGCAGATGCTATATGCTGAGGGCTACGCTATGATGTTCAAACCTGATGAACCCATTAACTAACCCAAGGGGTAGAAGAGACTTTGTGGCTTAGTGGAGGGTTCTCCAGCACAGCCAGATTTCTGTTAAAGCAGCAAAAAATGAAGAGTCAGTAGGTAACATTTCCATTCTTAGCTTGGCCACAGACTTCTCCCATCATTTTGGGAAACATTCATCCTTACATTCCTACCAGTAAAACAAGGTAAATGATGATTTTTATTTACTCAGCTCATAGTCAAAACTTTCACTGTTCTCTTTGGAAATACAGCTCAAGAAAGAACTGAATGAAGACTCTGGATCTAACACAGAAACTCAGAGAAAATTATTAATAATTCTTGGAAAAAAAAAGAAAAAACAGAGGGAACAACTTTGACAACTTTGCACAGCTTTTTAAATTCAGTGTTTTAATGATCTGGCCTAGCAAGAGATCCCAAAGGAAAACTCCGGCCAGGAATTAAAATGTCCTAAAGGGGATTTGCGCTCTACATCAGAGTTAAGTGTGAATTGTGTTAAACCTGGGACACATTCAGGCCCTCCGTGTCCTTCTAGTGGTAGCTAGGGTCCAAGCTTTGTGCTGTTTGGGTGGTGGGTTTTGGTTTGGGCTTTGTTTTGGTGTTGGTTGTTTTTCCTCATTCTTGGGTTTTACTCAAAGGGCAATAAAAGGAGGTGCACCTCCCAAATCATCAGTCCAAAACCAGCGAACGGTGATGCAACCTGATCTGGAAAAGCCAGATTAAGGAAACATGGATTCTAAGCAGCGTGATTACGGGATACAACTGCAGCCATGTCTTTAATAACGACAGTGCTCAGAATAGACGAAGACAGCCCCGGGTACTGCTAGGCACCATTCATTGCAGGACAGGACAGGTCTCGGTTCCTGCTTCCACCCCACAACAAAATCCACGCTGCAATGATCGCATCGTGAAAATGATCCCATTCAGCAACAGCAGGCTGGAGCCCGAGGAGGCCCTTGCTCTGAAACCTCGTTAGCATACTTAAAGGGAAAAAAAGAGATATTTCCCTTGGGAGATACTATCGCTTTTGGGCACTGTTAGTGGTGTCCAGCCCAACGTAGCTGGACACCTTGAATACTGTCAAGGGTAGCAGGTGCAGCTGTCACCACCTTATAAATTAGTACCTCACTGCAGTACATATATATATATATATATCTTCCTACAGCAGAAGATGCTGCAGGGAAAAGCTCAGTGCAGCACAGTGCTGATTTCAAACGGAGTCCGCAGCATATCTGAAAATACCTGTGGAGGGCACGTTGGGGAACGCGCAAGAGAAGCTCCTCTGCGAGGTGAGGATGGTGGGCTGCACGGCCCCTCCGTGGGGTCTTCACTTGCAAATGAGGAAAATGGGGAGCTCTTCCAAACACCAGCCGGTGCTGTGCTAGGGCACGAGCTCAGCTGAGTAGCACAAAAAAATTCAAAAGTACCGCAGCCTGCCAGAGGCAAAACCAAGGATGCTTTCCTTGTCCAAGTGTGTAGCCTTTCTTCTGTATTTCTATACTGTTTTTATCCACCATACCTTCCCCCAAACACACCCCTCTTCCTCCTTACAAGTGTGCCACGGGCTGAGGAAAATAATTCTTCCAAAAAATCAATTGCAAGTTCAACTCGAAAGCTATAGGAACAGTCAGCTTAAAAAACAAGAGGTGGAAACCTTGCCAAAAAAAGACTTGCAAAATGTTCTGCCTTAAACATTCAAAATATGTCCTTGGTTAGAGGGGGGAGGGGGGAAAAAGCAAAGCCAAAGTTCAGACTTAGGGGTTAATGTACCTTGTGTAGCTGGCCCGAGGGTTTTTCGGAAACAACACCCTTCCAACATCCTCTGGGGCCCTTCCACTTGCGGATGTTTGGCAGCGTCGGCTGGTTCAGCTCCGTACAAAACTAGGGAGAGAGAGGAAAGGGGGGGAAAAATAAATAATAAAAAAAAACATAACAACAAACCACGATCAGCTTTGCAGTGTTTAAAAAAGACCTGCAAAATAAAGCATATAGCGAGGCATTGGTAAAACACAGCGCGGGGCGCAGGCTGTGCTCTCTGCCCTTCCCTGAAGGCTCCCAAAGGAGGTGGTCCGGGCCACATCCCAAGCCTGACTCACCCCCGACTGGGCATTACTTGGAGATAAATAAAAATTAAAGTAACTCAGTGCATGTGCTACGAGTAGAACGTTTCTCCCTCAGGACCGAGGCTGTCAGCACAACACAAGAGGAAGGGTGTAGGCCAAGCTCAATAGCTGCCGTTTTGGGGTTAAGACTCCTCTGACTTTACCCCAGGGAGACTGTGGGTCCCCGGCAGCGCTGAGATGAGAGGAGGACCTTTCTCCTCACCTCATTTTGGGCTCAGCGTGAGCGGAGAGCTGAGGGACAAGTACCTTGATGGCAAAGAAGCTGAGCATTTAGGCTAAAGAACCCCAAACAAATTATCATGCCTAAGGGCACGCTGCAGGACAGATGATAGATTGGAGGAAGGAGATTCTTAATACTGTAGGGTATGTTTCAACATCTGCTTTTCAATGAGAAAGTAATAAATCGCAACCATAAAACACGTACCAGAGGCAAACCCCGTAACTGCTGCGGGAACTCTGTCTAAAGTTTCTGGCCTTTCCAGAAATGTTGTTAAAAGAACGGCTGTCACATATCCACCCGGCATTTTGCAGCTGCGCATACATCACAGATGATATAATAGCACTGTATACCACTACATGGTATATTAAGACAGATGTTTTCTGGATGCTTGAAACTCCCTGTGCGCAAAAGGATCGGCTGCACACTTGCACACAGATCCAGCAGATCCTTCTGATGTTCCCCAGAGGCTTTCCTCTTCCTGGCCACAGCCACAGCACTCTGGCAACTTTATGTGTCCCAGCACACAGTCAGAGCCATAGAGGCTGCTTTCCGGGGAAAGGGGCTCGGGAAAAACACATCGCCGCGAAAGAGCAACCGGGACTTTCACTGCGCATCACTTCGTTACATCTGACACAGGAGAAACTGTGCTGAAACGCAGAGGTTTTTCCAGTGAAAGCGTATCCTCAGACAAAATCTTGTATCCAGAGCGCCACTCCAAATCAAGCAGCAATTTAACCAAGAAGGATTTTCAAGGCAAACAAGAACCTCCTGTACACAGTGACTCTTTGCAGTGGGACATGCCAAACACAGTTCAAAGAGCTACAGTGATAAACTGCACGGATATAAGCGTTTCCTACGCGGGTATCACCAAAACGATGGGACAGCTATTCTCATGTTTATTTTATCTTTTGTTTCAAAAATAAAAATCAAACCCTGCTCTTGTCTGCAAGTTCAGCATCCCGGAGGCTGAAGCTGTAAGCCTTGACTTCTCGGATACACGCAACCCAGCAACCCTTTTTTGCCTCGGAAGGCTGAGAGTCATTTTGGTTGCACACCCGAAGCAAAAATGCTTGGCACACCTTTTAAAGCAGTTTTCTGAAATGCAGAGATTGGCTGGGGCTTCTTATCCAAGATGCCCCATTAACACACCGTGTTATTCTCTGCTATATACCTTCAGGCAGCGCTAGGGCTGGGCTGACTTACTAAACGAGGAGGCACGCCGGGTGATTGCACGGCCTGGGAACAGAGCTCTGCTCTCAACTGACTACCCTAATAAACACAATAAACCACGGCAGCAAGAATTATTCATTCCTGATGTCATTCTGAGTGACTTTCAACAGCGTGAATTTGGTGAGTGAGTTTTCTAACATTTAAATAACTCAAATCAGCAGAAGAAAGATTGTTGAAATTAGGAGTTCAACTCTAACCTGACAAAAGAGTTAACTTATCTCTGGGTTGCAGCTGCCCAGGAAGCCCAGCCAGCACAAAGGGTATGACAGCGCTGAATAAATCCTAAAGAAGCCATCACTTTATTAAAAAGAGCATCTGTAGTCGACTAGTTTGAATATTTTGTTTCCTCCAAATTGATTTTTTTTTTTCCAGGCCTTGATTTAACTTTGTTCAAACAAAAAGATGACAAATACACGGTTTGTTGAGAAAAAAGCCATCAGCCTGTTCTGGGTACGGTTGCAGCAATGGAGCACTTGGCCTACAGCAGCTGACTTTAATCTGTGCCCATTTTCCAGGGTTTACAGGCTCACAAATTTTGAAGCTGTGACAGCATACTTGCTTAGGTCATGGGTTTTTTTGTTGCTGAAGTGAGAGGGGCATTTCTCAAAGCATGTTGTTCTGCCCACAAAACCCAACGTCAAACATTACACTTTCCCTCGTACAGTAAAAATATACAGACAAGGTCCTAGCCCACATTTGGAATGAAAAAAATGCCTTTTCTCCTTTGCAAAACAAAGTTAGAGGTACGCCAATCCCTTTGAGGAGGAGTTCCTCAAGTGGCAAAGAAAAAATCAAAATTAAAATCTCAGTCAGTCAGAACAATGTTTTTTTTTTTACCAAAAAAGTTCCAGTTTTGCTTTTCTCTAGATCCTTTCAGGCTGCAAGTTTCCTGAAATTCAATCAGCTTCTTCATTAAATCCTACACATACCGAGTCAACGCTCAGCCACAGACCATAATACCAGCACCAAGGCTTATTAACAAGGACTCCCTGTATTGCACCTACGCCGCCGCGGTCTCTCTTGCGGCTGGGTGCTGGTTTTCGTGGGATAGGCAGTGCTGCCGGGGAGCAGGAACGTGGCAGCACCAAGCTCCAGGCACGCTCTGGGCAAAGAGCAGCCTCTGCTCTTGAGAGGTCAACCCCCTCGTGCCAGGTACCTGCCCATTGTCCCCACCTGGCATGCAAGGCGCCAACAAGGGCCACCACCCCAGGAACTGGGACAAGCCCTTTCCTCATCAGCAAAACGTCATTTTCCCAAGAAGGGAGGATCCAAAGATGTAATTGCTCTTTGTCCACCCTGATAAGGAGCCGGTGCCTGTTGCTTCCAGCCCTTTCAGAAGCAGAGATGGGTGCAGGAATGAGTGTATCACTGACACTGGAAAGGAGGGTGTTTGGAAGAAGCTGGGGAAATGCACATTTGAGGAGGGACTGGAGAGGGGAAGGCAAAGGGTCTTGGACTAATTTGGGAGCAGGAAGAAGAACATATGGTGGGCTGGTACGTGCTGGAGATCACAAGGGAGTTACAGATTGACCTGCCTGCCTCCCCAAGACACTCCAAGCACTGCCAGCAAGAGCATCTAATGTGGGTATGAAGCTAAATCTCTTCCAGTGCAGTACCTCTGCACGCTAGGAGAGCTGCCAGCAAGCACCCTGCAGGAGCTCACAAGCAGAAGTCACCACTTCTTGTTCAGGATGCCCTGGCTAACTTTTGTTTTCTTTTGGGGTGCTATTTGTGCTGCTGCTAGTCCCAAACCAGGCACCGCAGGGTCATCTCTTCCAGATGACGACACCACTCAGTGCTGAACACCTTTGCCTGTCAAGTGTTACTCCTAGAGTACCAGCACTGGAGACCACACTTGAGCCAGCGACCTCCCATGAGGCGAAGCATCTTTTGCTCGAAAAGAGGGCGCACTACTCCTAAACCCTGAGGAAACTAAATGTGACCCAGGAAAAGAACATCTTAGGGCTTAATAAATTACACATTTCTTATTAGCCAGTGATTCCTCTTTAGAGGACACTTTCATTTCAGACCTGGAATCAGAGCAGAGGCTGCAAGGAGGGCGAGGAGAGAAGGAACAGTGAGGAGGAGCTTCCAGGGTGAGCCTGTTGTTATGGCACTGTACATCTCAGTAATCATTGCCTGAACTTTAGAAAGGCACTCAAAGCAATTAACTGTCTTCTTTGGTTAATTACCACAGAAGCTTTCAGGCCAAAAGGGCACTGCAGTAAAGGTAAACAACAACTTACTTCACCAAAGCAAAGGTTCCCCTTAACCAAGAGAAGAGAGGAGAGCTAGGGAATAAACATTCCATTTCTAAATGTCACATACACACAGTTCCTTTATTTTTAACAGGCACTAGAGGAAGCAGCTTTAATGAGCACCAGAGATGCATACGAAACTTCTATCAATTCCTTATAATTTCAGCTATGTTGAGGTGTCAAAGATTTGACACCGTTGTGGTGAAAGAGACTTGGAGTTCAAGTGTGGGAGCTGACAATAGTTGAAAAGGAGACCCTGACCAGCAAAAAAAGATGTTGAACTATATTATTAGGTCAAAATTCACCACCTTTTTTTCAAATTGTAGATCCTGGATAAACCTTGAAGTAGAAATTTGTACCTGTGCATGAAAAATTGAAGTCCTGTGGTAGTGGGCTCACTTTCCTGCTACTTTTGAGGCACCTCTTAGTAGTATTTCATGGACCGCAGGAGTGTGTAGGTCATGGGCTGGAAAACAGGGAGTTAAGGACTGTTCTGTGCTACAGAGCATCTCCCAGTGATGGACTTGGTTCTTCAGGAAAGGGTAAACAGAAGAGCTCTAAGATACACCTTGTAAATTCTGCAGTGGCACTTAAGGAGAAGCCCTCCAACCCTCTCCAATAAAACTCCCACCCTGAAACATGATCTAATATATTTCTGATAGAAGATATGAGAAAATTGACAGTGGCTTCATGAGACCATCTGGCACTGCTCTTTTTTAATCCACCCTTTAATATATATATGCGCCTTCCCTTCTCCATCACTGGGTATTGTAAACATTAAAAATCACGTTCCTGGAATTAAATGCATATTATCCTTTCTTTTATTTATTCATCCGAGTGGAATGTACTTTTATTTCCAATTGAAAAAAGCAGACTCGAATACCTGTAATCCTAATCCAATCTACCACGTACAGGACACAGCTACAGTTGGTGCATCCTAATGAAGCCTGACCTAGAAAGCCAGGAGCAGAAAAGTTACAAATATTTCTGCGAACTTGAAATCAACGCCTTTGGATTTTAGTAAAGCGCCCTGGTTTAACACCGACACTCCAGAAGAAGAGTGTTTCGTTAGATCGCGTTCGCGAGGAGGAAGAGGAAGGGCTAGGGGGTGGAGAGACTTGTGGGTGCTGTATTTTGCTGAACTGGCTACTGAGGTAGGGGTAAGGTACAGTCAAAGACTTCAGGACAGTTGTCCTGCTGCAGCCACATGTGGCAGGGCAAGGCAAGTCAAGAGGGGACGCAAGACGCAGCGGGGCCGGGATGCTCAGCGCACTTCTGCAGCCCAACAACGCTGCATCCACCTCCCACAGGCAGGAGCAACTATGGAAGGGGACACAGAGGAGCATCAGGCCTTTCAGTTACATCTGGATTCTCCTATAACCAAGTGGAACAGCAGGGAAGGAAACGGGGAAGTGACTCAATGTTGGATCCCATTTCCCATCGACCACAGTGTTGTCTCAGGCCTTCATTGCTTGTTTGCCTTTCCCTCGAGCGTATCCTTTTCCCTTTTGCAGAAGTAGCCAAAAAATGCACACACAAGACATAGATGGACCCGCTGGCGTGGGGGATGCACTCACAAACTCTGTTCAGAGGAACCATATAAATAACATGAGGGAAAGTCGTGGTGGCCCTGTGTTAAGATATAACATTCAACTAGTCCCTTCTAGGAAGACTTCATTAAAGATTGCATAATATTTATTGCTTGTGTTGTTCAAGTACTGATATTACATAAAGGCAAATAAAACTTGGCAGGTGGATGGGGGTCTGATAGACAGATAATGATGAGTGTTTTCAAAAGAAAACAACCCCCCCGGGGAATCTGTTTCAGTCTCAGCCTTATCTATACATTTGCATTGGAAAAAGTTCTCTACTTCTCCCTCTTCTACCTAATTGTACATAATTCTACAAAGCAGTCAGAGCTGAAGAAATAATAAAAAGTTTAGGAGAAAATTTCTAGGATGAAAAAAAAAAACACATAAGGAACCAATCTATGGAAAGAGCAGCAGCCACAGAATTACTCCTGGAAAGCTTATCTGCCTCTTCTGCCACGCTAGCGTGTCCTGTTTGTACTGGGTCATTGAGAGCTGGGGCAATACCTTCCCATCCTTTATGTACTTGTTTACTGTTCCTAGAGCTAAATCAAAACATTCAGATTGACTACAGAGTAAATCCTTGCCATCCTCCACATTCTTCACACACACTAACGCATCCTTCAAAGCGCTCCATTAACTCGTTGCGAGCAGCGAAATGAAAGCAGAGCCCTTCAGGATAGCCAAATCCTCAAACAGTGTCTTTCTTCAGAAATAATACAGCACCTATAGGCACAGTCATCTCCTCAGCCTTTGCATGCTATGGATATACAAAGCTCATTTGTTGCGATAACATGCATATATACTGGGGTCTCAAGTCCTGGTCCCTCTGAAGGCACCGATGGCTTTTTCATTAACTCAAGCACGACTCATTTTTTTCCTGGAAAATGTGCTGCTTCTGCTTCTTAAAGAGCATCCCCGTAATTCAGACAGACACCCACAGAGAAAGGCTTTCCATCCTCTGAGGATCAGATTCTCACTCAGCTCCGAAATGAGTGCTCCAGGCACCACGTTACGGACCGGAGAGCAAACATTTACTGCACTGCAGCCTCGCTGCCCGGTGACCCCAATTCCCAGCTTTGCCGCAAAGCCCACTTCTAAGCTTAATACTTAAAAAAAGAAAACTCTGAGACTGAGCTCCTCAGAGGAGAGAGGATGAGGAAGGCTCGTTTTTCAAGCCCAACTACACATAGGCTAGAAGCGCAGTTGTCCACGGCCGCTCTGCCTGCTTCAAGATGGGGGTAATTCTGGGTCCGCAGAGAAGCACCGCTCTGCTTACCTGAGGAGCGTGAAAGCAAAGCATCAGCGGACACCGTCATTTAGGCCCCCCTGGGGTTAGGTAGCAGCTCCATGATGCTCGGCAGGATTGGAAGGTTCTTCAAACTGGAGGCATCGTTTCCCGCGTCAGTTATCTGAGCCCCTTCACGAGCTTGGCCCTGCTTTGAACCAGGCCGCGGATGTGAATCCAGCTGGACACGCGCCTCTCTCCTGCCGCTGTTGTGTTACTCACCCATTGTGCTTCATGAATGTGCGGGAAACAATTATGCTGATAAGCCTAACATTATCTCAATTATGAAAAATGTGTAATGATTTGTTTCCATATACGAACCTGTTTGAATCAAATCAGGGTTTTTTTGTTTTTTTTTTTTTTTTAATCAGGATCAGTTGGGGAGTGGTGGGAGCGTAAGTTTGTACTCCCAAGTTATTTGCTTTCCTTTTTGAGTACTTATTTTGGAAAAATTTAGCAGTGAATTTCTACACTGCTCTCCCGGATGAATTACAGCTTACCACAGTCACTCAACTGCTTAATTCTTTGTAATATCTAAGAGGAAATTACTTTCTTTAGTTTTGAATATGTGATTAAAAAAACAGACTGTAGCCCATAAAATCAGTTCTCTGCTCCCCTTTAATCATAGTGTTCCCGGGACAACAATGCAGATCATTCACTGGCATGTTCTCCTACCTTCATCCTAAACAAAAGTGATTATTTATATAAACAATGTCTTTTTATAGATCTTCAAAAGGAAGACATGGAAACCTTTGGTGCAGAGCAGCGAAACAACAACTGAAAGAGGCAATGCAATAGCTCCCCTAACACATTTTAAGTGGTGGGGCAACTACTGAAGAACTATGGGATGCTTAACTATGTACTGTCAAGATGGGATACGTAACAACTTTCAGCCAGTTTGCTATTTAATGGGAAGTTGTCTTCACTCATGCTTAGTGGAAACTTAGTGGAAATCTATGCTGCCCTTTCTCTATGGAAGAGAGCACTCATATTTGCCAGCCTCCATGTTGGAGAAGTTTTGTGGGTGCTTAATGTCTCGTTTTCATTCACAAGCTGAGCTGTTTCCTTGTACTTCATGGGACAGACTTATTTTGCAGAAGACATTTCCTGGCTACTTCTTTTCGTACCCTTAGGGACTTTTTTTTTTTTTTATTTTTAAACACAATACAGGAATTAAGGCTCAAGAGGTTGTCAAGGATGGTCACAAATCTTTGCAATTTATTCTTGAAGCCTTTTCAAGAGACTGTTTTATTCTGCATAAGTAGGCACTATAATCATTAACGGCAATAATGGCATGCTAAGGGAACTGATGTGATACAAAGAAGAATAAAAAAAAGCCCTTATGACTATGAGGCTATCTTTTTCATCAAGCTGCTTTTACGAGCAATGAGTGGTTGAGTTCAAACGCGTGCTACGTTGTCATAAAACAGTCTGCTCAACTGGTTAGCCGTGCTAAAATCAGAGCCACCCCATGACTGAATTATTCACTTATTACTATGTTGTCTGCTGTAAGTCCTCAGGTGCTTTTCCAAGTTTTTTTCCCCAACTCATTATTTCCAAAGGAAGAAGACAAGTTGGATTTTGCTGCATCTTCTGCCACCAGAAATACCCCTCTCTGGGAACAGAGGTGCATGCTTAGGGAAGGTATCATTGAGATTACTAGAGCGACGTGGCGTCAGATATTTTAGAAATACCACTCTCAGTGTATTACTACAGCTACTGCTTCAAGCAGTAACTGACATGGAGGGATCCAAGTCTTGCACAAATTGAGCTACTGCACATCGACCCACAGCACATGTACCTCATTTTGACTTTTTACGGCCCCCGCTCTGCACGGCCATGGACTGTGCTGCAGGTACAGGAGACTGAAGCTGTGTGTCCATTGGGACTAGATATAAGGCACCGGGCAACCAGGAATCAGTGGCTTCCTGGGAACCCATCTTTTTTTTTTTTTTTTTTTTTTTTTCATTTAATCCCTGGGCTGATTCTTTTCTCATGAAACACGAAACCCAGGAATCGATTTCTGCGGTGTGATGTAAAACCATACAACTATAAAACCGTACAACCTTACTCACCCAGTAACCACTGGGACTACATGAGGTCAAAATCAGTTTATCAGAACCTAGCCCCTAATAGAAAAATCATCCTATGAAACATGAGACCCCAAAGCGATAATAGTCTCTTGTTCACCAACTTCAAAACAAACAAACAATCAGCCAACCAGTGAGCTATATTGATTTGCCAGGATCTGAATCTCCTTACCTACACATTGCCTTCAACCAGAGGAGGGGAAAACAATTTACTAATACAACAGAAGAACAAATGAACCCGAAAGGGAACAGGGAAATCACAGTTTTGAATGTTATTAATCAAAGAAAACTGCTTAAATACTTAAGATAACTAGGTCTTCTCTCCATTCCCATGACAAAAATCTACTCAGTCCCAGAGGTGTTAGCAAGCGAGTTGAGTTTTTTTGTAGGTTTTGGGTTTGTCTTTTTAAATGTGCACTTCTGGCATATACATGGCGGTAAAGATGGATGGTGCTGATGTGCAATATGAGAAGAATAAGAGCAGTGTGTTAAGGAAACCGCTGTGGCACAAGGAAAAAGGCACAGCCCTCATTACTACAAGGTCACAGCTTGGCCACCTCTACAGAGCCTTGCATCAAAAATAGTTATTCACCAGGCATTTTCCTTCCATCCATTTCTTTCCTACTGCTAGTATTAATGTTCTCCCCAACTGATTTACATCTCTGCTTAGAGCAAGTATTCTTTCCCGTGGTATGAACATAAAAACAAGGAAGAGAAAAATATATAATATGACTCACAACCATTGCCAGACTCAAATATTTATTCTTCCTTCAGGCATTGATTATGCCACCGTACAGAACACTGTACCACCTCCTGTAAAATTATTTAAATCTGTCTCATATTCTACTCCATTGCTTTTTTTTTTTTTTTTGACACTTATTATTAGAAGGATCTCTCCCAGGCTGCTAGCATCAGGACATGTCATCTCACCTTTTTTAAAAAAATCTCATACGTGTCTACATTCTTTTTCACACCTCTAGCCCTTAATTTAAAGAGCCCAATTTGACACTGATTCCTCCTAGAAATAGCACATTCTTTATTTATAGGTTTGCATGAGTTTTCTGTCTTCACTCACTAGCATGCCCTCCAAAGAGTCTACAGGACTGTTCTCCAACCCTGACCAAAGCTCTGCTCTTACAGATGCAATGGACTCTGGCTCCCCATAGACAGCATATGCATTTCTTAATCCACATGAACTGCCCAAAAACTATTTGGACTTACATTAAAACACACTTGCTGCTGTGTCAATCTATTAAAAAGGAAGAAAACCCCCACCCTTCCCCAAATTTGTTGACTATTCAGAACTGGCCCTGTTCTATGAACTTGCTTTGCCTTCTGCCATCTTCTAGAAGAAAGCCAGGAAAAAAAGGCCTGACTAAGGACCCTTATTACTTCTACCACCCATAAACAAAACTTAAACACATGCCAGCATTTGTACACACATATTTTCTGTTCCCCCTTGTTCTGGAAGTGTAGAAAATAATTTTACTAATGGATAAGTTTGGCTTCTGTCCAGGGATAGGACTAGATGCCTCACAAAAGAATGCCAAGCTAGTATAACAAGCAGTCTCCATACCACCACTTCTCAGAGCGGCACAGTCATGCTCTAGGGAAGAAGACGGCACCTCCTAAAGGACAGCATTTTAAGAACAACCTGTGCTCTCCATGGCTCCCAGTGATGTGTATTGCATGGCTTCTAGTGTTTTGTTTAATTGAAGTCCAATCCTCATCAGAAAGGAGACAGGCAATGCAACTAAAGGAAAAAATAAATCCAACTAGCATCAAAGATGCCTGACATACTCGTAGACGAGAGCCTGCGCTTCCAACGCTGCTGACCACTTGACAACAGTTTGCAGTAGAGGGGCCTGGAAAGACAAAGTAGTCGTCGGTTCCCTGCGGAGAGCCACTGAAATGATCATGGAGCTGGCCAGAGCTATAAGGTCTACTGATGCATCTCCTTAAAGTTCTAGCCATCTAGATCCCTCCTAGAAGACAGAAAGGGGGAAAAGAAGTGAAAGGCCAGAGGCAAATACCGTATAGCTGCAGGGTTCCTAAGTCAATTCAGTGAATGGGATAATCCCAAAGAAGCCTCCCATGTTGTAAGAAATGGTGTCAATATGGTTTCTGGCTCCACTCAGCCAAGAATGGTTCCTTCACAATAACAGCTATACTTTCCTTCACCCTGAGATTTCTTGACCCCAGGGAATGAAGTCTGAAAAAAAAGACTTTGCGCCCCTGAGTATTACCTGCACTCAGATAAACAAGCAAGACAAGGGAAAGAGATAGGGGGAAATATAGGAAGGGGGTGAGAGAGCCAAAGGGTAAGCAATAGAGAATAATGGGAGAAAAAGAATTAAATAATTAAAATAAACTCAGTTGGATAATTTTACTCTAAGTGGTCAATCATTGACTCCATGGTGGCTTTGAAGGAACAGGGCAGGAGAACTTACTTCAGCTGATGAATTATGCAGAAGTCTGTCCCAAGGCTGAATTAGGCAGAGGGTACAGCGAGAGGTTTGATTCCACCTCTCCTCTGGGAATGGGGAACAGAAAAATGAGGCAGCAACGGGGCTGGAAGAGATTGATCAAATGTGCCAAGTGAGTCAGTGGCCAAGCCTATGTCTCCTTTTCCTGCTCTCTGAAAGCGAGACTGATGTTTCCTTATCTGACTCTAGAGGACATCCAAATGTACTTAAGTTTCAAAGAGGTCAACCTCTTTCTGGAAAGGACAGTTCTAAGAACAGGCAGTAAATATAACTCATTTACAGCAACTAATTCATTCGTTGCCAATTGCCTTATAATCTTTTTTAATCAATAGCTCCGAAGCGAAGCAAGATTTCCAGACAGGGCTCACGCTGTACAGGAGGACTACAGCTTTTAAAAATATGTGCACAAAGACTCAGGCCTGAAATAACTGCATTTCTGGGGTACACGCCGAAACAATTCACACCACAGAGGAAAGACCGTCTTGGCACTAGAGGAGTGCCTGGGACTCAGGGGACTGAGGTCCACTTCCCAACTCTGTTCGGAGTCGGTCATCTTAGGTGACTGACAAAATCACATGATTTCCTTGTAACTCCAGCATGCCTCCATAAACCAAGGATAACCACAACTCTTCCCTACCTCTCTGGGACTGCTGCGTGATTGCACTCTCCGAAACGCTGAACAGCAGCAACAGTGTGGGATATTTTGGCTGCACAGCCAACAGACACATTCTTGGTGGTCCAACCCCAGTAGCTGCAGAGCTCAGACAGCAATGGCAGACCCTCACCCTGCAGGGGTGGGTGTCACCAGCCCTTCTCTGCTCTTCCTTCAGGAGACAATGATGGTAGCTCCCATGCCAGTGCATGGGAATAACATATACACACACACAAATATATGCAGGGAATAACGTTTGCCTGCAAGGGTGGCATTGACTGCATGACCAGCCACTTGGTGCTCGTGGAAGAAACGGTAATGGGCCAGATAAATGGCCTCGGGTGACCAAGTACTCCATGTCACCGAATCACAGAATGGTCAGGGTTGGAAGGGACCTCTGGAGATCATCTAGTCCAACTCCCCTGCCAGAGCAGGGTCACCTACAGCAGGTTGCACAGGACGGCATCCAGGCGGGTTTTGAATGTCTCCAGAGTGGGAGACTCCACAACCTCTCTGGGCAGCCTGTGCCAGTGCTCTGCCACCCTCAAAGTAAAGAAGTTCCTCCTCATGTTAAGAAGGAACTTCCTATATTCAAGTTTGTGCCCATTACCTCTTGTCCTATCGCTGGGCACCACTGAAAAAAGACTGTTCCCATCTACCTGGCACCCTCCCTTTAGGTATCTGTAAGTATTGATAAGACACCCCCCCCTCCCCCCCCCCCAGTCTTCTTTTCTCTAGACTAAAAAGACCCAAGTCCCTCAGCCTTTCCTCAGAAGAGAGTTGTTCCAATCCCCTCATCATTTTCATAGCCCTTTGCTGCACCCTCTCCAGCAGTTCCCTGTCCTTCTTGAACTGGGGAGCCCAGAACTGGACACAAATGTCAAGGCATATTATAGCTCACTTCCAACTGCCCTTGGCAAACGCACACGCATATGTACTTATATCCATGCACGCAAGAAGCGATGTGCGGATGCCTACCCCTGCAAATGGAAAACAGCACCTCTTTTTTCACACACCAGCAAGCTCCTAGGGATAACCTTTCACAAATAAACAACCTGCTCTGCTCCGAGAGGGATTTTATAAAGAACAGAGATTACAATGGGCTTAATCACGATTAAACACTGATCTGGCTCAATCTACTCAAAAGCAGACAAAAGATAAATAAAAACGTCCAGCAGATGCATTTCATACTGGAAATTCTGGAACTTCAATTGACGTCATACTTTTTATGTTCAGATAATATCTGGAGGAAACAGAACACTGGATCAAGAAAACAAAAGCAAATTTCTAGTTAAAATTCTCCGTGCTCTGTGTAGAAAGGAGAAGGCTACAGCAGGGAATGCACAGCGCAGCTCAGCATTTTACAAACTCGTTTTTGACTGTAGCCGAAATTGCACTATTAGAGCGACGCAACTAGAAAGAAACAAGCCGTCCCTTTTGTCCTCATCTCCTGGGTCCTACCCTGTAAAATTGGGCAACGTTAGTCATTGCGTTTCCCCTCAGACAAAAGCTGTTTCTGATCAATGACAGACAGGTTAATTTTCTTTTACTAAAATAATGCCACCTCCTCAGCGTCATCCCAGTTGCGGTGCATTGATTCCTCAGGCACAGTATGAAAATTCTGCACGACGGGAAGAGGTTGCATCTAGCGAACATCTCTCAAATACAGACATCTGGTCCTTCCTACAGGTGAGGAAACCCAGGAAACAAATACCACATCATGGGAGACAACTCCACCCATCAGTACTGCTGAGGGAGGTGGAAAAAGTCAAAAAGTGAGCACGGATCCCAGGGATTGCTTGTGTACAGTGCTAAACTTCCCGTTTTATTCAACAGGATAAAGATGTTGTCTTCGAGGAAAGAGAAATAACTCCTCAGGGTGGGGGGGAGGGGACAGAATCTATCTGGAGGAGAAGGCTGATCGGAGTTTTCTCATTCTGTCATCCCAACTCTTCATGTCCACACCAGCAGAACTGCGCAGTGGATGACCATGTAACGTTTGGCCAGCAGACAGAAGGGATCCCTTCCTATACTTAGATGGATAGAAGCTACGTCGCTGCCTCTCCTGGTGCCTAGCTAATATATCCTGTGCTTCACAGCTACAGGATCTCCACTTCTGAACACCAGGTAAAAAACTCAATCCCTTTTGATTTGTGACCTCCAAAATTTCTCCAATAAAGGTGAAAATTCCCATACAGACAATGTAAGCCTACTGATAATTACTTTGTTCTACTCTCTTTTCACTGACCTCTTGGACATAGCTCACAGTGCATAAATGTGACATCACTGGCACAGACAGACCTTGATAGCGAAACCTAGGTTACTTATCCTGATTTTTAAGCTGCAAGTTATCAACTTCAAGAACATCATCCCTGAACAAAATCACAATTCTCACCCCAACTCCTACCGTGCTTCAGCTCACCCCGCCTATCTCTCACGCCGCTCTAGACAGATCACTTCCCACTTCGTGCAGAACAAGCATCACTTTGCAGACGAACACCACACTTTCACAAACTGCTGAATCAAGGTTACGCGATTTGCATTTCCCAGACGAGAAGCCAACAAACTGCTCTGCCTTTGGAGTCAAGTGGACAGTCCTTTCTCATCCCCAGTAACAGCGGATGCACTTGCCTATTAATACACAAATAGGAAACTAATGGGTTACTGTTGCTTGTTCCCAAAGCAGGCTTACCTTATAAAAAGCTGCCAGGGGGTTACTAAATATAGCGTTGTTCTACAGATAATTTAACTTTCCTCAATAACCCATCTCTGAAGGAGAAATGCATTCAAGAGCCTGTGTTAACACCTGAAAGGCGGGGGGGGGGGAGGGGGGGGAACATTTGACAGAATGCAAAGAATGTTTTTATTTTTCTTACAATATGGAGGACTGTTCCTGCACATCCTACTGGCATCAGGCACCAATGAGAACAATCCTTTTGGCACACTTGTTGCCTGTTGAAAAGGACTTAAATGCTAAACCAGCAACCAGTGTGAAATGTCACCTGCCTAGGCAGTTCAATCTGCTAATTACTTAAACAGATTTATTTTTAAACTATAAAAACAGCACGTTCCTCAGGAGAATTATTTTTCCCCTTCCCCAAATAAATACGATTAACGCTTGCCAAGTAGAGTTCTTCATCTGCAGTTAAGGACTTCCCAAAAACTAAACTGAGTAAAGCGCTCAAAAAACCCCATGTTGGGGCAAGAGTGTCCCTGGGGGTCTCTCCCAGAGCTGCGCTTCTGGAACAGGAAGAGATGCTTCACGCGGGACGCAGCGCCAACAAACCTGCATGCTTGAGATACTTCTTTCGAATGCCTCAGTGGCCTTGAACCCTTGCGGGGACGAGGCTGTCACGACCGCAAGCCCTCCCTTGGCAGCTCGCCCTCTGCGGTCGTTACCACCCCCGGCAAACGGCAGCCGCACTTCTGAAGCAAAGGCACGCCAGCAACGCGATCCCGCGGCAGCCGGGGGCAATGCTCAGTGAGGGGGCAGGGAGAAGCAAACAGACCGATTTGAAGGTTCAAGGTAAGGCAAAATGCAGGTAAGCACGCGCTTGGTTTTAAGCCGCCAGTGAGACCGCTCACGTGGAGTATGTGCTGGAACGGGTCTGATGGGCTACGGCCAAAACAAACACAAACAAGCCCGTCTCTGACCCAGAATTTCCTCCAGGTAAAGACTCTTGTCCTTCTTACGTGACCTGGTCTTGTTTCACTGAGATAAATTATCGTTTTTCCGTTCTTAACGACAGCAAGCATGGTGCTGGGGTCCAGCTCCCCAAGCAGCACCCCGCTTCTGCAGCGCTTACAGGCGCCTGTGGTACCCCAGAGGAGCAAACCAGCCGATGAGCAGCATCCAAGAGTCAGACAAGCTTGTCTCCAGCCAGGACGAGCTGTAATCAAACCCAGCCGATCACCCCTTCTGTCTTGGCAACCCCAGGCGTAAATGCAGTCACGTGCGGTCGATCTTTGGCTTAAAGCGTCGTTTCGGCCAAATTCACCAAAACGTTAGGCTTTAGGAAATTAAACAAATAGAGTCTTTGCATGACACAAAGCTTCTCACGGTGTGATCAGTTTATTTTCAAGGTGGCAAAACCACTTAAAGGTAATAAAGTATCTAAGACAGTCAGAATGGCATCAAACCCTTTTTGCTGTAAGCAATCGGTAAATAACTGGTGCGCGGCCTTTGAAGCACAGCAGCGCTCCTCTACACGAGGGCAAAGCTTTCTGCGACATACCCACAGGGGGTTGCCACCTTCTCAAGACCCCAACGGTTCAAGTAGGTTCTCCCAGCCTGCTCCTTCATATGCCTCGCCTCCCAGACCATCAGCCCCTTTCAAAAAGGTGACGGTAAACTGTGTTTTGCAGTGCCAGGTGATTTTCTGGTACCGTCTCAAGGCCCCGATTCTCAAGAGACTCACTACACATGCGCTAAACTTCACTGTGATTTGATTTACAGGAGCTAGCCTGCAGCACAAATGCTAGCGCGTGCCCTTAAGTCTTTTCGGGGGGCCCTGCCATTCACCAGCATGCTTCTACTCGCTCTGAGTTTCCGTGCAAGTATCAAAAACACCACTTTCGAAGCTGGGCATTGAATATTAGAAATAATAAGGTGACAAAAATTCAAAGCCATCTGTGACAGACTAGAAAGCATCCTATAGGAAAAACACTTTTAGGTTATAATGTCCATAGCTATCTTGAAGGAAACTTCCCTTCAAAAAAACAGAAAAATCCATCTTGCAGCGAACATTAAAATATTAGGATTTAATAATATTCTGTATTGCTGCAATATGATGCAGATAAATAGTGATTTATAACACAAAACTCAGCACGTGTTCTCAAAACCTGACTCTGCAAGCAGGCAGAACAAGGGATTTTGTTCTAGTCTACTTTTTTTTCCTCTCCTGTATTTAAAAAATAACATCGGCGTGTTTCTTTGAACTTACATAATTCCACCCTGTTATTTTCCAGAGGGCTAAACTGGCCTTTTAAATTCTTTAAGCTTGGCATTGTATGAAAGCAGATATCAAATATTCAGAGAGCTCAATTTAGAAAGATCTTTTTTCTGAGGCTGAGCCTTTCTGAAGAGCTTCCTGCAGAGCTCCAGACAATGCCTCAAACAGCCATTCCCACCAGCCTGAGGTCACTCGCCCCTGCCAAGCCGTGTTTTAGGAGGCTTCGGGCCAAAGGGAGTTGCAGGCCGGATAGAAAGGTGAGAAGTGTACAGGATGTGAGGTGCCAGAGAAGCCCGACTGCTGCGAACGACAACGATTTGCGAATATTAACCTGCTTTGCACAATGAGTGGTTGAGAACCGTGTCTTCTCCGCGTGCAGAAAACTACAGTACCACCTGCCCAGTCCTCTGTCGCTGCCTTTTAACAAAACCCACCTCTTTGGGTCAAAATCTGAGTTCACCAAAACCAATGGAGAGACGCCCCTCCTGAATTAACAGCGCTGTACATAGGACCTCTGTGAAACGTATCTCCAGTCAGTGGCAGAGCACAAGGCTGAAGCACCCGCTGCTGCTGCATTTCATTTTACCCAGTATTTTCTAGAGAACCCAGCAGGTGTAGCCATGGCCATGTGGGCTGCGGGACCTTCTCCTTCACACAGGCAGGATGCGCTCGAGGCAGGAGAAGGTTTCCTACTCCTCCTTCCTCCCCAAGCCTTGCCAGGTCACTCACGGGTACAGAAGGGCTGCTTGGGTCAGCACCAGCTCAATGCCTGCCATAAGGCAGCAGTTTTCCCAGCAAGGCTCTGAATCCAGTTGTTTTCTTGGAATCCTACCAAGTCTCTCATATTTCCATGCTGGTCCCTTGGTCTCCCAGATGAAGGAAGTGGTACAGAAAGTGAAGGGAACCCACCAGTCTCAGCGGGGGCACTGGGAGTCCGGTCCTACCCTCCAGCCCAGCAAAATCATAAACCAGTAAGAAATACAACATTTGGTTCTTCACGCAGAAGGAAACGATCTATAGGCTACTGCTGTGTTTGCAACACACTTGGCTGAAGAGCAACACCGGGCTCTATTGTTTACAAACCCTCCAGCCTTCTGTGGCTACTGGTTTTGCTGGGGCTTTGCAGGTGGGATCTCAGACTACCGCGGCACCAGCACCTTGGCTAAGCCAACAGGAGGCCTTGGACGCTAGACCAGGGGGATGCGCCCCCTGAACAGGACCACACTGCTTGTACGCTGGAAGCCATCAACTCCACACAGCTCTTCCTCTCTGCCCCTCACACAGCTGAATGCAGGCTGTTTGCAAACCCTGCCATCCCTAGGACAGTTGATGGATGGCACATCCCTTAGCTCCCTGGAAGCAAAGCAGCCAGGAGAAGAGCTCGGGCTAACGTGCACCATATACTCGGCTAGTGATGTTAGGGCTGATGTTGAGTAGCTAGCTGCTTTGATCCTCTCATCACCAAATTAAACTGCATTTCTTCCTGCCATTCTCCTCAGCTGGATGCTCAAAAGGGGCCTCTCAGATGCTCTTTCTGCTTCAGACATTCATCGTTGTCAGTTCAAATCACTTGTTTATCCTAGCCATTAGCAAGGAACTAATTTCAGGAAAGCTAATGTGGGGCAAACTAGAGGCACTGCTTACCCCGAGCCCATTGTAAAATCAGAAAATACCAAAAGCATGCGGTCAGCTTGGACAAAACATCGCCCCTCTGACTTCATGTGCTGTGTAGCTAGAGAGATTTCCTGGTTTATGCTGCATGATTTTCCATAAAGTTAGGAAGCCCAACTAACACATAGGACTTTAAGAGTGCTGTCATAACACATGCATTATGATGGTTCTATTAGATATATTTTAAATACCTTTTCCAGTGCTTCTTTATCGACCAGCTCCTGCACAGCCAAAAGCTTGATGCTGTAAGAAATAGCAGAGAAAAAAACAGTGAATCACTCCAGTGCAGTCATTACAGAAACACAAGTAAGAGCAGAACTGAAGGTCTCTTTATCTTCTCACTTCACAAATAAATGTCTTTAGGGGTACAGATACACAGAGTGCTCAGGATATAATAAACTAAAGCAAGAGAGAACCAGTGTTACTCTGTTTGCTTTGATTTAGCTGTCCCAAACAGATTTTCTGGTTTCCGACTTACAAGCGTATCAGAATTCACCTTACAGAGAAACTGCATTAATCATTACATTTTTAATACCCTAAATTAACACTGAAGGATCTTCTGAATGATGAGCACAGAGAAAGACTCTAAATATTTCTTTTGGTTTTAGTCAGCTTTGTTCTTCAGTATCAACAGGTGTCTATGAGTCCTACGACAGTCACTCCCAGGGATTTAAAATATTATATATGAGAGACAGTAACTAAGACTCAAGAGCTCAAGAAATTTGAGGGAGATATGAGGGAAATGTGCATAAGTGCTTGAAAGCAGGGTGGAGACATAATCAATAATTATCATTATTGTAATGCCATTTACTAACCAAAACCAAGTTTCTTCACCAACTGATTCTTTTCTAAGTTTACCTCTAGGGGCTACATCCTGCACACCGAGTTTTGTTCAGTTCAATATGACTATGAGAATTACTTAAGCAGGATTTTGCTCTGTAAGACAGGTAAAATCACAGCCAAATCAAGATATACAAGAGAACCTTGTACAACACCTATATTTTCATAATTAGTTTAATGAGTAATTATAAATTATCCATTCTCCTTCAACTTCAGTTACTTGTACATGTCCCCACGTGGCGCAAAAGGCCAATCCCTTCCATGCTAAGGAATTTCAAAAGAAGACCTTGTTGCATCCCCACCAAGCTGCAGGACTCTCAGGACAGGTAGGAAACTGGAAAATGTTCACTGTAGGAACAGTGACCTTCCATTTATGGACACAAATTGTGAGGGACCAGCTGTATCAGCTGAGTGTTCACAAGTCCATGAGGCCTAATGGGATTCATCCTGGACTTCTGAAGGAGCTGGCAGATGTTATGGCAGGACCGCTCTCAATCATCTACCAAAGGCCTTGTGAGTCTGGGGAGGTCCTCACTGACTGGAAGCTAGCCAACCTTATTCCAATTTACAAGAAGGGCATGAGGGAAGACCCAGGGAACTACAGACCTGTTAGTCCAACCGCAGCTCCTAAAAAAACTATGGAGACGATTATACTGAACACTATTAAAAGACATTTAAATATAATGCAATAATCAGGCACGGTCAACATGGGTTCACAAAGGGAAAGTCCTGTTCAACTAATTTAATATCCTTCTAAATAAGGTGACCTGCCTAGTGGATGAAGGGAAAGCGGTGGATGTTGTTTTTTCTGGATTTTAGTAAGGCTTTTGATACTGTGTCTCACAACACCCTTCTAGACAAGTTAGCCAACTGTGAGATAAGCAGGTACACGGTGCGCTGGGTGAAGAACCGGCTGGACAGCAGGGCTGAAAGGGTTGTAGTGAATGGGGCTACATCTGGTTGGTGACCAGTCACCAGCGGTGTTCCTCAGGGTTCAATTCTAGGGCCAGTTCTGTTCAATGTATTTATCAATGATTTGGATGCAGGAGTTAAATGCACCATTAGTAAGTTTGTTAATGATATCAAACTGGGAGGTGCTGTTTACTTTCTTGAGGGACAAGAGGCCTTGCAGAGGCATCTAGATAGACTGGAACATTGGGCAATCAACAATGGTATGAAATTTAAGAAGAACAAATGCCAGATTCTGCACCTGGGACAGAGTAACACTGGGTCCAACTCTAGGAGGAGCGGCTGGAGAGCAGCCCTGCAGAAAGGGGTCTGGGGGTGCTGGTTGACAGGAGACTGGACAGGAGTCAGCAGCATGCCCTGGCAGCCAAGAGAGCAAACCGCATCCTGTGCCTCAAACACAGCATCACCAACCAGTCAAAAAAGGTGATTATCCCATTCAGCATTGGTGCAGCCTCACCTTGAGTATTGTGTGCAGTGCTGGGCCCCACAATTTAAGAAGGATGTGAAGGTCCTTGAATGCATCCAGAGGAGGGCAACAAAGCTGGTGAAAGGGCTGGCAGGCATGTCCTCTGAGGAGTGGCTGAGGACATGGCATTTGTGTAGTTTGGACAGAAGGAGGCTAAGGGGTGACCTCACTGCTCTCAATGGCTTCCTGAGGGGGGAAGTGGAGAGGGAGGTGCTGATCTCCTCCCTGGCACCCAGTGATAGGACACATGGGAACAGTTCAATGCTGCGCCAGGAAAAGTTTAGACTGGACATTAGGAAGCATTTCTTTACTGAGAGGGTGGTCAAACCTTGGAACAGGTTTCCTAGACAGGTGGTTGATGCCCCATGCTTGTCAGTGTTTAAGAGGCATTCGGACAATGCCCTTAACAACGTGCTTTAACTTGGTCAGCCTCGAATTGGTCAGGCAGTTGGACTAGATGATCATTGTAGGTCCCTTCCAACTGAAATCCATTCTATTCTATTCTATTCTATTCTGAAACCTACTGGCAAAGCATTGGCAGCAGGTTGAGGGAGGTGATCCTTCCCCTCTACCCAGCACTAGTGAGGCCACACCTGGAGTGCTGGGTCCAGTTCTGGGCTCCCCAGGTCAAGAGAGAGACGGACGTATTGGAGAGAGTTCAGAAAAAGGCCACTAACATGATTAAGGGACTGGACCATCTCACATAAAGAGGAAAGGCTGAGAGCTGAGACTGTTCAGCCTGGAGAAAAGAAGGCTTGGAGGGATCTTTTCAGTGGTGCCCAGTGACAGGACTAGAGGTGGTGGGCACACACGGAAACACAGGAGGTTCCCTCTGAACATCGGGAAACACTTTTTTACTGTGAGCGTGACCAAGCACTAACACAGGTTGCTCAGGGAGGTTGGGGAGTCTCCATCCTTGGAGATATTCAAAAGCCATCCGGAGGTGGCCCTGCTTAAGCAAGGGGGTTAGACCAGATGACCTCCAGAGGTCCCTTCCAACGTCAATCCTTCTGTGACCCTGTGAAAGCAGATGAAACTCTAGAGATGCCCAGACCATTACCAATTACACCTATTTAAAATTAAGAGCACAGCAGGGAGGGCCTAGTGTCATTTCCCCATTCTCTTCAGTCTTTGCAGATTTTAAAATCCATTCGACGCCAAACTCAACCCCTCAGTTTTTTCTAGGCAATACAAAACGACACTGGCTTTTTCATAGACGGAGCCCACCAGACTAGATAAGTCTAATTACCGGATTAGGTTAAAAACATGCAGAAGGCACCCTTCCCTGAAGGGGTGGAGAAGCACCTTGGGCATGCTCCTCATCCCCGGGCACTTGCCATCAACGATCCACAGCAGCTGCCTTGGCCAGAAAGCACAAGGAATCAACATCACAATCACTTACTGAACCAGGCATCTACTTTAGGACAGCACGGTTACGATTCAGCCCACCTAAACTTTAGCTTTGGTACCTAATAGAAGCTAGTGTTTAGATTCGCTATATGGTCAATGAAAGGGGATCTCACCTTCCCAGGGCAGCTCAGCCCACCTATACTGGCATCTTTCCCTACGTCCTCCCACAAGGGCAGAAGCTGCTGTCACACTATGCTTGTAGAAAGCTGGCAGCCTTTTTACCCATTAACTAGTCTAGTATTGCAACTCCAACTGCTCACTCTCCTTACCCAGCCTTAAAACCAGTCACTTAATATATTACCCTTGGACTCCAGAGGGTAATTTCCTTTACCCAGGGATACAAAAACATCTGGGTGGCAGTGGAAGAATCAAGTGATGCATATAAATATTGCTTAAATGACTTTCATGACTCTGTAGACAGACACAGCAAAGAGCCAGTATAGTTAAAAGCTCATATTCAAGACTGTGCGAGTAGTTGACGTAGAAGTCTGCCAAAGGATATAATTTGCCATGTACTACAAGGAGTTTTATTAATTTTTCAAAACCTCAGAGCAATGTTGCATAATTCTTGAACGTCCATGGACATCTCATACATTAATTATGTACGTCCATCCTGTAACAGCACCTGGCAAAACACAGCTTTAGTCCTGTACTTCTACGGTGTTACAATGCTTTCCCCTACAAGTATTCACAGCCTAACCCCCTAAACACGAATGTGCTTTCATTTTAATGTACTTCCAGTTTTCAGATGTCTTCAAAGCATCATAAAAAGCCTATATGCAATGAATTACAAAATAGCCCCAGACCATATATTTCCAGTCTGCAGAAGCTATTATCACTAAGACGGAGAGGGTGGAGATGGTTCAGAAAACGACGAGATAATCAGGAAAAAGAAAAAGGTATTCCATTAAAGCCCAACCACTACAGTAGCAGGGGGGACATGATTTTATGTCACCGTTTGGTGAACACACTAGGCTGCACACAAGCAGTCAGCTCAACTGGAAGGTACGTAGGGGAAGCCAACACGAGGTATTTTATAACATAATTTTCCTTGTAATTCAGCCAGCAAGCAAAATAAAAATGGGATGGGCACTGAGCAAAGAAGACACCTCCATTTAAAAAACACCGCGGTGTTGCGTCCAACCCAGAATTTCAGAAGGACCCTAGTTTGATGCATCTTGGAGAACAAAGTCCATTAACATAGTCAGGAGCAACGCAGCCACGATCAAGCCCTGTCTCTGAATTCAGGCATCGCCTTTCAGTTTTGGATGCCTCGCCTCTGTTGCACTGCACTTTGGAAAAACCCAGGATGGGTGAGGGGGAGGCAGTCTAACACGCATGCGGAGGCATCCAGGATGCTCACAGCCACCGCTGGGCTGCTGCAAAGATTGCTTCAAGTCCGAGTGTAGGAGGTAAAATCTAACACCTTGCCGTTCCCTTCTGCAAGCTGTACAACAATGTAGGTTTTGTTATGCAAATTACTTTTGTCTTTTTCCTTTTGAAGCCAGAGACTTTTTGATCACTTAATCATCAAAAGGTAGAATTTATCAATCAAAGCTGCTGATGCTTCTACCAATTGACCAAGTTATTTCTAGAATGTTAATTGTGGACTATCTGACACTCAATAGCTGCAGAAGACAGACGGTAGACTGCCCCAAACGCAAGCACTGTGTTCATTAGAGATCATCATCTTACTGTACAAACCTACCCTCCTCCCCACTTACCCCAGTGAAGCCCCACAAGAACTCCTTCAACTGGTATGCTTTTTTTTAAAACAAAGTATACCGAGTTACACAGAAGCAAGTAATAAAACAGGGAGCAGGAATCTTTTTAATTTTCTCTCATTATATTTACAGGGTTGCTGTACTCTTGTTCAGAGGTGAAGAACCCATGCAAAATGTTCGCATCCCGCGGAGATACTGCATATGCAGGGTGAGAAGCAAACCCAAATTCAGTGTTGTTACATGATTTGCAACAACAGCAGTTTGACTCTTGGTGAGAAAAATACTTTACAGAGACCAATGTTTGCCCAGTACTTTTTTCTCCTCAGGTGACACCAGGTATTTTTCCTGGGTCAACAGGAATTAGCAAATGCAAATATCAGTCTTCATACAACCAGCTGTAAGACGCTTCTGTCCCTGAAGCACCACCACGGCTGCCCATTGGATTACAGTCCACTACCTGGAAAATTGCTCTTGATAGCCAGTTATTTGCTGCTATTTCTTACGGGATTTCCAAGCAACGTTTGTATGTGCTACTTTGTGCAATGTCAGCTTGGAAATGCACCTTCTTTCAAGGCGGCTGCTTTGGGGGGTTCAATACTTTGGGAAAAAATAAAAAAAAAAAAAACACACCAAAACCACAAACCCTTCAGGCTGTTTATTTAAGTACTGCATCAGTAAACACTGAAAGCAGCTCCTAACT
The DNA here is from genome assembly GCF_965231255.1 of Vanellus vanellus. Classification (NCBI taxonomy): domain Eukaryota; kingdom Metazoa; phylum Chordata; class Aves; order Charadriiformes; family Charadriidae; genus Vanellus; species Vanellus vanellus. The sequence goes on along the minus strand of NC_138906.1, from coordinate 60,546,564 downwards.
ATGTATGCTGTCTGTAGCTTACGTGTTCACCAGGCATTTCTGAGCAGATGGGAATACAGCTACTCAGTAACTGAGAGAGAGGAAAAGATCTCTAATAAAACGGAAACGCAAAGAGAGTTACCAAAAGCCAATGCTGAAGCCTTAGGTATCACTGTCTACAATACCCCACTTATGTAATCCTTCTATATACCACGGTGTCACTTCTTTCATCCTCACCTGTGGTATGTGAACACTCACTCATAAATAAAGTTGTAGAAAAACATATTTTCTGAAGAGACCTTTTGGTTACTGGCACACCTGCTCTAATCTACCAGCTTTAAAATATACCGGTAATAAATCTGTACTGCAAGTAACTATATCGACTTCATGAAAATGGCCCCGGTTGTATCTGAAACCATATTAAGAATACTGACTCAATTACTTATATGATCTATTTAAACAAAGCTACTGAAATTAATATCCTGGCATGCCAGGCACACTCAAAATACTTGAAAACATGCAGTGATGAGGATGAAGGACTCTCCTCCAGCAGCAGAAATATGCAAACATGATGTGCTGTCAAGGAAACACATGACTCCCTCTTTTTTTGGCCATGGGTGACGCATGGCATTCTCCTCTGAGGGAATTCCTTTTGGTTTCCAGATGAGTCACGGTGCTGAGTGAACGCCTATAGCTACAGCACATTTCTACTCCTCAGGGTAGCGTTGCCATCCTTTCCCCAAAGTCTTCTTACTTAAAAACACGTAGCATTGGGTTCCTCTCTCTAATCCCACATACCCAGGAATAACTTAAGGCTTTTTAGCAACCTTTTGCAATACTGCAAACTTGCCGATAGGTCCCTTGCTGGTTGGTACATTCCTATTCCCGGTGAGCCATTATCACATTTCATTTGCATTGAGCTTCACTTCCCAGCTGGAGTTCACGTGGCGTACAGAATCCCATCTGCTTTTCCAATAGGGGATGTCAGGGCCTTCCTAAGAACTACTGCAGGGTCACCTACCTGCAAACCAGCGAACCTATGGCTCTGCAGCAAGGCAGATGGGACAGACAGAAACCGGCCACGCCAGGCAGATCCAAGATCCATCCATGCAGAATGCATCTGAGGGTCTTCACCTCAGGAAGAGAAGTTGCTCCCCTCAAAACCAGCCTGAAGGGTGCTCTAGGATAGGGGTAGAGAGGATTTAGGATTACAGCCAGTTTCTGCACCATCCTTGCGCAGTACTGGACTTGCAGCCACTATGGGCACATGTCACTTGGCTGTCACTATCAAGGGAGAAGGTCTCCAGAGCGGAGCCCTGCATCAACAAGCAGAGCGACCTGCGTCTGCCAAGCTGGCCCTTGGGTGGAGCTGAGGTTCTCATTCAGTGCAGAACCTGGTAATTTGGGGAAGAAGGGAAAGAGGAGGAAAATGTGAAGTGTTAAGTTGGGTGACCAGAGAGTCAGCGAAGCGTTTAAGCAAACGCTTGGCCTCTCCACGATGTCCTGCAGAAGTGGCCAGCTGCTGTTAGAGCAGAGAGACCCCAGCTGGAAGCTGGCACTCTTGGCACCCACCCTCAGCCCTCCGCACCTTGTTAGCCAGCAAACAGCTGGAGCACGGTGGGTCTCCAGGCATGCACAGCTGGATTTACAACCGCTTTGCTTCTCCTTCCCAGAAGCCAGCCTCCTTCCTCAGCCTGGAAGAGCAGAGCTCCCCGGGGAAGCCAGCGCTGCCCACCTCCTGCCTGCGGACCAGTACGGCGTGTGGCTCAGAGCCAGTCTTCACTAACCCGTGTTTGCCACCCAGCAGCAACGCGAACTGAGTATTGGTCTCAATTCGCTTCGCAAGCTCAGACATCTTTGCCTGGGGCCTGAATTTTTCCAAAAACCTCATGCTTTTTATTAGTCAGTGCATAAGCCTGACTAAAGTTAACAACATGAAAAAATGTCATTTGACTTCTCTTAAGTTTCTGGCTCCTTCTCCAGCATACAGCTGTACTGAATCACGCTTCAGCTAGACCCACAGACATTATTATAAATAGCCTGTGCAAAACCCACTCAACCCCAAAACATTATTTTGAGTATCATTAAATCCTCCTCCCTCCCTTTTGGTCCCTAAACTTTCCCCCTTTGCTCTTGAGATAAGATCCCATACCCATGTTATGGCCCACAGTGAAGTTTTATGGACGACTTGCATATCCAAGAGTACAGCATGGTTGCATGTAACAGCAACTCACGTTGGGGTTAATTAACACAAAAGAAGAGGACAAGACCCCTTGGGTCATCAAATTTGTATGCTAAAATTGTATTTGCCTATCTACACAAACTGACCTCACTCATAAATCACTTTTGCACTACAAGATGAACATGAATCATGAGAGTTGGAAGAAAAAAACAAAAAACAAAAAACAAAAAAAATGCAGCTGAGCTGTGCTAATGACCCTTGATACCTGGGAGGGAGTCCTCCCCATCATTCCACCCACTCTCCCCACGCCTGACCTCCGTCCCCAGCCCCATGGGCACGCTCCGTTTCACCACCATCCACATCGCAGCCTGCAGCCCCCGTTTTTCCTTTGGCGTTGGCCAGGTGACGGGCTGAGTAACCGATAAGGATGGGGGAAGCGGCCGTCACGGGCCCGTGCTCACTGCGAGGGCTGTGGCGCGTCCCCGCTGCAGCCCGCTGTCGACAGTCTGACGTTAAGGGCTGCGATTAACTGTTTTCTAATTGTTTTAAGTGCAGGCAAAAGCTTAGGCACCAAGCACGTGCTGCTTTGGGAAGGACATGGAGGGTGGGGAAAGATAACAGCCAAAAAGTGACAAATACAGAAAAACATATATCTTGCTGCTTAAGCAAATGGGGAGGGGGTATTTAGGGTAGGGGGTTTTGTGGGGTTTTTTTTGGTTTTTTTTTTTTTTTGGTTTAAATATAGAGCTGCTGCTGCTATTTGGAGTTGTCCCTTCCTGCTAATGTCTAATGAGATCCAAGGCTCAGTTTCTTGACTCTTCCCGGCCCCGTGATGATTACCTTGCACAGAGGCAGGTGAAAGAACGGCGGGCTCCCACCTGCAGCACTTCCAACTATGCTTAACAGGGTGAGATGACTAAGGAACAAATCTCAGAGCACCAACTCGAGCTCCAGCCCTGGGGAGTTGCAAAGCGATCTGTGCTGCCCACAACAACCGGGACAACTGGTGACCTAAATGGGGTGCCTCTACAGCGAAGGATTAACCTTTAACACATTCATCAATGCATGCACTGTGAAAAACCATCTAATTTTTGCTGGTATATCCCATTTACAAAGTTTTCTTTCCCCCCAAGATCCTGTTCACTCAAATCCCAGTAAAAACAAAAGCAGACGGAATTAAAAAAAAAAAAGCATGCTTAATGACTTCAGGCTCATAAACTTCCTCCGTCTACCCCTACAAAGTCTGACAAGGAAACAAAATCGGTTTCTCCTTTTCCACTAAAAGCATCTGCGTCTTCTCAATCAGTCCTTAAATGGAAGGGAAAATCGTGTCCGCCGCCACATCTTAACGGCTGCTGGAAGCCACCGGAGAGCTTATGAAGTAAGCTGACAGGCTTGGATGGGAATACCATGCCATATTGCTTTGGGACTCGCTGCCAGCTAATGACACAACAGAATGATTTGGTAGATTCTCCGGAAAACTATATCTACAGTAAGTAGAAATTAGGATAAAATCAGGGAGCTGCATTTCCTTTAAAATATATCTATTTATATTTACTTTATATATAGCTATATTATAGCATTGTATGCATTTATATACATACATTATATATATACATATATAATATATTAAATAGATGTTCTAACTTTTTTATATTATTTTATGTATCTATAAAAAACAATAGATATATGTACATTTATTTAGGGCTACTTTTAGGCAGTTTCCTAGTTTGGATGAAAGCAGCTGTTCTTCGATGTCTAGCCATCATTGATTGGCCTGCAGAACGGCTTGAAACCAAAGAGCAGATGAAGGCTCCGCAGCTGGGAAGGGAACCAGGACTAAATGGAAGGAGCAGAGAAGTTGAAATCCATCAAGCAAATGGGCGGTGTAGCGCAGACCGGACAAACACCGTTCCCCTGATGTTTGCATTCGCGGATCCCATTACATTATGTGAGTGATTGAAGTATTTGTCACGGGGAGAAAGGAAACTGTAATGGAACTAAAAGGGGGGAAAATGACTTATGGATGGTTACTACTAAGAGTTGAACAGGGAAAACTGCAGCATTGCCCCAGCCAACAGGCAGGAGGCAAATGAAACAGTTCACTCCTTTCTTTTTCAAATTCAGCGGTTCCCTGGGGCCAGGGGTGCTCTCGCAATCCTCTCTCACGCATACGTTCCTCTCCTTGCCATTCTCTTTCCTACCTCTGCGGCAAAGGCATCTTTTTGCAGGTTCTACGAACTTTGCATCGAGGGTCTGGCTTATGTTCAACTGATGCTGTGGTTTCAGCACGGCTGTGTCATTCCAGGAACAGAGCGATGATTCATAAACCCTGGACTCTGTGTATTCCCAATGCATGAGTGCAAAAAGCCTTCTTCCCAGCATTCTGGAAGGGAGTAAGAAGTGCTCACCAGATGACCCAAACCACAACTGCCAGCAGAAAGCATGAATGTCTACATATAGCGAAAAGCCTTCTTGACCTCCTCCTTGGGAATACCCCATTCCAAGCTCTTTCCAAAGGAATAAAATCCATGCTACCATGGATATGGACATTTCCTACATCAGTAAGCAGAGCAGGTCATGCACAGAGAAGTTAAGAGAAGAGCTGCTCAAAACTCCCGGCCTCTCTGTGACTCTGAAGAAAGATCATTCTTTTCTTGTCCATCTACCCAGAAAAGGTGTCTCACTGATGCTCAACAGGACACTTCTGCAAATTCTGGAGGTTTCTATCAGAGAGAGGATTAAAAGCAGCTGGGAAGCATCCTATTTATCTCCTCCTCCACATAGAGGACCATGTCTCAGGTCTAATTCTTTCCTTTTTAAGGTAAGGGGGAAGGAGACCAGACATCGTCTACTCATTTCCACTTGCATAAAGTCTCCCTTCCTGAAGATTCCCTCAAACGTTTAAACCAGAGGAAGTGCTGAAGGAGCATCCTTTTGGGTGCATGCAGCATGTGTGTACACATAAATACTCTCCCTTCATTCATTATTATGTTCATGCAGATTTGCTATCCCATCTTAATTTGGGGTGCAGAGTACTGAAGACACAAGCCCAGAGCCAACTGCGCTTTCTAGAAACGCTTTGTTTGCTAAGTTATAGGCCATTCTGTGGCCTTTTCTTTTGCTGTCCTCTTATTCTTCTTTCCTATCCTCCTCCAGCTCTCTCTCTGCAAACTGGTGCTATGCCAAGAGAGTGGCAGCAGTTAGAAAAGTAAGCATCATGGAAGACTTCCAAGGTCCTCAGAAGAAATGCTGGTTATTAAGGGCTGAGATGCATTGCACTTGATTGAACAGAACCAAAGCTGATTCCTGAGAGGCAAAGGTTAATTAGACAAATGGCTCAAAAGGATCAATCTGTTCTAACTCATTATTTGTCGAATTTTTTAAAAAAAATTTAAAAGAGAGTTTAAAATAGACTAGGCAGCTGAAAATAACCCCCAAATTCCCAAACGCATGAGATAAAACCACAGAAAGCCCGAGACTGCCAGTAACATAACGATTACAGAGTAGTAGCCTAATGAATAAACAACAAGCAAATCAAATACCTATATTAAATTATATTGAGTGCAGCAATCTTGTCTGCATGTATCTACTAAGGGGGACCAAGTACAGAGAGCGGCAACGCAGCTTAAGTTCCAACGCCCTTCAAAACTCGGGGTGACAATCCAGGGAGGCTCCTCTGTCACCACTTCCCCCTACTCCGTCACTGATTACTCCTGCGCCAAATACTTCACTACACAATGATTCAGGCAACATAAGAGAATACTATTGCAAGGGGTGGAGAGGGGGGGGATAATCTGATGACCGTTATATTTACTCACAAAAAAACACACGAGTTGTTTCAACTCACTTCTGACAGACAGCAAACCAAAACCAGTTGCCTGTATGAAAAGGTGGAGGGAGTTGGCTGTTAGTTAAACGTATATCATCATCAAATGTATTTTCCTTCTTCCATATTGCATTTCTTACTATATTCAGTGAAGAGTAATAATGTCTCCCTTCCAACCCATTCACCTTATGTCCAGTGGTTTTGAAATTAGGGACATTGCTCTGTATAATGTTCGCAGTCTTAGGATTTTTTTATTTTTATTTTTTAATTTTTCAAAGGACGCCTGTTTCCTTATAACTCTGCAGGAAGAGAGAGGGTCACAAAGAGCGTTGTGTTTGCAGCAAGATTGATTTCTTCTGAGTCATTAAAACTGGACATGGGCAAGTTATTTAACTCGCACTGAATTATTCAAATCTGTCCAACAAGGGAGGAGACCAAGATTGAAAACAAAAATTTAGAAGCTCATAAAAATCAAAGGTGACTTAGAGCTTCCAAATATAGGCATTATGTTATAGTGTAAGTGGTGTCTGGCATTTGGCTGTTTTTACGGATTTTCTGAATCATTCCCTGCTAGGGCAGAGCTTCTTAGTTCCAGAAATGGCACCTTCTCCAATCCAATCCTGCAGCAACGGAAAAACTGACTAGTCCTTAATTAAATCAAACGGGCACATTTGGGAAAGGGCACACCACCGTGCTATTGTTCTGCCACGAAGAACAAAGCTACCAATACAATTATAGGGCCTTGGGATGCAAAGAGATTAACAGGGACTCTACTTGAAGAGTTTACCTCTGTGTCCATGCAAAACAGACTTGAATTTGGGAAGCAATAAAATGTGATTTGAAATAGTTTCCATCCCCTTTCTCCATCGTGTATGTGACCCATATGCTATCAAGCTTGTGTGTGAAGGCTCCTCATATCTCCTTACTCATTCTCAGAAACCCGGTGCAATACTACCTTGTCATACATGCACATTCTCCTCTCGGAAAAATGGGTTTGCCCTGTTAAAAACCTTACAAAGGAATACAGCGGAAGCCAGTTTGTTTTGTTAAATAAGGGCCCAAGAACAAAGCTGCAGTTTGGTGGCAGGAGAACCACGATCAGCTGGTGGCATCTGAGTGCCGGTAAAATTTAGCCTGGCATTATGCAGAGTATTGAAGCTTCCTGACTGAATCTGGATGCAGAACTTCAAAGTCTTTTATAATATGTTCTTAACAAAGAGATTGGCCCCCAGAAGTTGGTTCCTACTTTGAAGAGGCTGGCAGAACACCACAACAAATTGCGCATTTCGTATGAGAATCTTCTACAGAAGACTTCATGCCAAAGTGGAATTGTTTAAACGGTGGAGGAGGCGGATAAAAGTAGGAGAACGTACACAAGAGATGCTCAGAGAGATGCTATGAAATTGCTGAGGAGAGGCGGTGCAACGAAGGGAAAGGGGTACTACAGAAACCAAGAGCGGTGCTTTGGTCAAGCATACTTTTCTCTACGGTGCTTGTCCGACAAATTCAAGGATGTTTCGACAGAAGGGATAAATGGAAGTGCATCATTACAACAGGTAGAGAATAAAGCAGAAACTCTATCAGCAGACAGTCTGTATGTTCTAAGGACTTTTAGCCACCGTGTGGCTAAAAGCCAGCCCAACCGTGTTTCAAGGGTGGAGCTCAGGAAGCTGGTGACAAGACCTTGATGCTGTGGTCCCCTGCAAGAGCAAGAGGCAGGCGTCAAAGGACAAAGAAAAGACTTTGCCAAGTCTTTTTGACAAGATAACATTCCTGCATTACTACTCCAGCAAAAGTCTCCAGTGCAGGCCTAGCCTAACGCTATCAAGTTTGCATGTCAACAGGGCTGAGTGTGTCAGTCGGCACAGCCATCTACTGCTCCACAAACAGGAATGGTGATGGGATCCACTGCCAACAACCGGGTCGTCCTCTTTATAGCATCTACACCATATGGTGGAGGAAAGGCTGCAGTAGATGAGACTTCCTCAAAACTGTCACTTGGCCGGCCCACTTAAAGCTAACAGAAAACAGAACAATTTGGTATTCGGGCTTTGAAGGAATATGAACATACATCCATCCTCCTAAAACTGAGGTCAATTGCACATTCCAAAACGTGAAGTAAAGAAATGGAAAACTGTGAAAAGAAGCGGGCCAGACGGAGCAGAGGCAGAAAACCTGAGTTTCGCATAGGAGCGAAGAGGGTACTCCTCCGTCTTGCATGCACCCCAGCCTTTAACTGTCAGAAATGCCACTGAAGACAACCGAGTAAAGCTACACACAAGTGGAGTTGATGTCAACCCATAAAGAATTTTGTTTACGCTGATGCTACACACTCTTAGGTCACCAGAAATGCAATGAATATTGGAGTCAGAAAATAACTAACAGCCAATACTGTGGTGGCATCTGCAAGAGCCCAAAGGAAGGTCAAATCAGATAAGAAAACCACCTGTCATGTAAGTGTAAGAAGTTAAAAGCCTCCCTTCCAAGAGCTAAGTATCCTACCAGCTTCATCTACAACACCACATGACACTGCATTAGAATAGGGAATTTAGCTTATGGGGCGTTTGGAGTGCCATTTATATAAGTTTAACCCAAATAGCAGACCAGATAGTCTTTCTATCAGTCCAGTTGTTTTTTACTTTAATAGTGGCTTTGAAGGGTGATAAGGGCTACATGAAGCTTAAGCCTCCAGTTAGCCAAAACCCACAACCTCATATAGCCTTTCCTCTGAGTATCAGAGTGACACGGAAAGGTTTTGATTTAAACCTCCAGGGGATGCATCGCATAGCTGCAGCTCTAATCCGGGAGAGAATGTAATCCTTCCTCAGTTCTCAAAGTCAGAAAAACCGGCTGAGTCGGCACTCTCCCAGCCAGCTGCTGTCCTCGAACCAGCCGCTGCTCTGTTTGCTGGCAGAGTTTTCCAGCAGAGCTATACTAAGCAGAAGGGACAGACCACTCAAAAGGAAAGTATGCAACAGACGTTATAGCAGAACAGACTACAGCCCGTTACTGTTTTTTCTGCTGCATCCCAGAAAACTGCTAGACACTGTGTGTGGTAAAGAGAAGAATCTTCCATCAACCAGATCCCAGTTATCTGTCTCCAGGAGCACTACAGAACCACAAACACTGAAACGTTGATCAAACAAGACCAGCTGATGCAACCATCCCCTCAACATGGGACTATCACGAGGTCAGCTGTGGCTTCACCCAGCTGCGTCTTGAAAACCTCCAAAACCCCAAGACTCCATGCCCTTGAGATAACTTCTTCCAGCGCTGCACGAACTTCTGAGCAAGGAAGCTTCTTCTAGCATCAGTTCTGAAGATGCCAAAGCAGCCAATTGCCCACTTGTACTAAAGCAAGGGGTTATTTTACCTGCAGTGCTGGCATTCTTGCAGAACTTCATAAGGCTTCTGTTGACTCAGCTGAGTTTCTCCGGGATCTTCTGGATTGAAGGGCTACCATCTGCCGCGGCAGCCACTCCCACAAATTATGTAGTGTTACAGTGCATAATAACTTATTACCCATCATAAAGGATAATTACCCTGTGTAGCAAATACATGCTACCACAGTGATCTTTGTTGACATAGGACTAGGTTTATCTGACTAGACAGGTGGATCAAGTAGTGTTTTCTTTTTCCCGCCCCAACAATGGTTTGTGCCAGGTTCTTCAGAGGACAGAGCGGGACACACAGTAAGAAGCCAAGAAGCTTCTCTGCTTTTCCCACTACTCTCATCTCACATAACGGGATGTCACCACTGTCATATAATTGTCTCACTTGGTGGTTTCCCAAGCTTTCTGAGCCACGAACTGTTGTCACGATTGAAGCTGCTCTTCATGGAAGATTACACACTGTTGTGAAACTTTTGACCAAAGGACACGACAGAAGGGATGTCTCACCCACCATGAAACCACAGTCACGTCCGTCACACCTCAGGAATGGAGGAGGCGGGGGGCAACTAACCCTTTATTTGAGCTTCTGCTGGGCTCCAAACCAGCAGGGCATTTTCTGGCATTTTCTTATTAATGTGCCATGTTAACAACTCCCTTGAAGAAAGCGCAGCAGAGAGTTTTCCCCTTGTTCTAATATGTACTTAGAACATAGCACAGTTGAGTTATTTCACATTCACTTATCACAGTAGCCATTTTGTTCTAGTATCTCATGACTTTGAGATCAGAATGAACCCCATCAGTTAAGGAACCTCATTAAAATGACCTATTTCTTTTACAGAAGAGGAGAAATCTGAAGTTCATATCGTGGAAGATATCACTGAAAGTTTTAAGTTGTGGAAGGACAAGTTTCAAATCAGGAGTGTCGTATGAGTACATACAGAGAAGCTTATGTCGCTAGCAATAACGGGTGCTGTTACAAAGGCGGATTAATCATCTTTCAATTAATGACTGCAAAAAAGCCTGTCTACAACGGGACACATAGTAAATGCTTCCCTGCAGCTGAGTACTGTACACAGGAACAAGACGTGACTTTCCCTCTTATTTATGAAAATACCACCGCTGCATTTGTCAAAACAATAAGGAAAAAAAAGAAACGCACCGCAGTGTCAGTCTCCAAGTGCTCCAATCTGATAAGGAATCACGCGGTGTGGCTGGACCTCATCAGGCAGAGCAGCCTCTCGCTGAAACATAACAGCACTTCCCTGCAGGCACAGCAGGCACCCTGCTCCCAGCACCACAACCATGCCGGCCGCATGGCAGAGTTCCGTCTCCCCCGGTGGGCAGCAGCGCTGACCAGACACCAAAGGTGACCACTTGGTGGACCTCACGCCATGCCACGTCCCCACCACGCAGCAGCTCTCCTGTCTCTGTATTTTAAAGTTGGGGATTTGACATGCTATTCCCTGTGGACCTCCACACATGCAAGCGGTGCTGCCCCCAACACGTACAGCCAGGCCACAGTCCGGCTTTCTCTTGTCACTGCAGATCAAGTGGTTTGAGCGGTCACCGCTCCCAGTCAGCAAGCCACATTCAGCAGCTGTTTAAGCAAAACCAATTTCCTTGGCAGACAAGAAGCTCCCAGATTAACCTGGATCAGCTCCGGGTGCTGAGAAAGAGCGGGAGGATCTCAGAAACACGTGCTTCTTAAGCAGCCATGAGAACATGCCTGAAGCTGCAGAGAAGTGCCGACAGTCATCCAACATGATGTCAGAGATGGAGATGGGACAGAGCCATGGTGGTTACAGTCCCGGGCCATAGCCTTCTCCTCTTAGACCACCTCGCTTTTTAACGCCTCATTTAGACATTTGACCGTACATGAAAGCATACGCATTATCTAAGTGCTAATTATATAGTGTATAAGGCTCCTGCTTCAGGTTTAAGGAAAGCATTAATTCATTACTTCAGCATTTATTCTTTGCTATTCAGATCATTGCTCTGATTTTTGTAGTGCACATCCCCCTTTTTTGCCTTTTTTTTTTTTTTTTTTTATTTGGCCAAATATTTCCTAGCTGTAATTCTGATTACAATTTGCAAACGCTGGTTTGCAGAGGATTAATTATGGTGGTGGAAGCAGGGGAAAAACCTGGTGGGTGACAATTGCTAGTTGAGAAGCACAGGACAGCAACGGGAAGCATCGCAGTTTTCTTCTCAGCAAGACTCGGTCAAGCAGCAGAAGATTTAGGCTGTCTCTTTCTCAAAACACCAGAAATGAATTCCCAAACACTGAACAGCTACAGCTTAGTCTTAAAAGGCCATATGCTATTTAAAACAAATTAAAATAAATAAAAATTCAAACCAGAAGCAGAGCACTTAAGGAATCACACAGGCTGGGAGGACCAAAAGGGACATTAATTTCATTAGGCAGCTCTCATTAAACACAGATGCCTGCAAACCGCCACAACTGTCACAGTATAGCGCCAGCACACGGATACTTAACCAGTTACTATAGGAAGTTATAGAAACGACCATTACATGAATTGCAGAGGGCTGCATCTATGGAGGATTTTTCTTTAACCAGCCTGCTAGTATCCACTGAGCTCTGAAGCAAGGTTTAAGGTCTCAAGCAAGGTGGACTTGTCATATAGGCTTCACCAGATGCGTAACAGGGGACAATAAATATGATTGTGCTGTGTCAGCTCTGTCACCAAAGGTTTTCATTTAGAGAGGACACAGGTAAACTTAAAAGCAAAACCCCAAATCCTTCTAATTTTAAAAGGCTGTGAGCTTGTTGGGGATTTAAAAAAAAAAAAAATTAAAAAAATATCTTTTTAAAGCCTTTCAAAGAGCCATGAAAAGGAGATTTAGTTAAATGCATGATTCTCACTGTCTTCTTATTTGCGTGACACAACGTGAGCAGGGCAAAGATTTAAGGTGCTTTGCCGGCGCGTGGATGCAGCCTGCTGCGAGCGGCGTGAACTCCCTGAACTGCAGTAACCCTGCGCAGGCAGGGATCCAGCCAGACGTCTTAGGGGTTACTAGGATTCACGTTTAAAGAGGAGAAACACTGACTCTCTCTCTCCCTCTCTCTCTAATAAAAATAAAAATCGCCGAAGGCAGACGTCTCCACGTGCTTCAATTCGGTCGGATATTATGTGGCTGGGATTGCATTGCCACAGGATTTAATAAGAGGAAGTTCTCCTATCTCTCTTGGTTAGGCAAAAAAAAAACCAAAAACAAAAAAAAACCAAAACAACAAAACAACTAACCCATGTCTTTTTTGCTTTATAGAGGAAAGAGGAAAATAGCACCCACCACACAGCCATAGCCTCTGTGCTGTGAGAAGCAGGTGGAGAAAACAGTTCCTGATGTTATGCAACTCCTAGCAGCGTTAAGAAAGGTTAATAGAGTTTATTGGACTTCTAATAGGGGATAACTCTAGCATTTCTTCACAGCCCATATGCATCAAAAAGGTGATTTAATTTATTTTCCTGTTTATTCCTCCATGACTAAACTCAAGGCCTCTGCCTCCCGCCCCATTCTCCTTTCTCAACCAACGACCAACTCCCCTCACCATTCACCTTGGCTAAGCAGAGCGGTTTTAAGCAGCTATACAGCACATGTAAGGGTACCGAAGCTTCTAGACACGGCACCACATTAATTCCTCCAATGGGACTGATTTGGGTTTGCAGTCTGGGTGGCCAGGATATCCAGTGAGAAGGAAAGCCTCCACACCTTCTCATGATGAAGGGGAGTCCATAGAACGGTATCTCAGAAGACATCTGTTCCCCCATTAGGCTGGCTGCTCTCCCAGCGTGGTACCAACCAGGCACCCGGGGCTTCCAGAACGTGGCAACAACCTTGTCCTACAACAGACCTGCCCACGGCTCCTTGGATGCTCACCAATCTAGTTTAAGCAATCAAATACTATTCAAATGATAACTCTACTATGGCATATATGTGTAAGATGATCAAGAAAATCATCCCCTCCCCAATGCCTCCAACCCCAATACTCAGGAAGAGACCAGCCACGTCACAGATGATGAAAAGAAAGGAGTTATGGCAGCATTCACCAGCACTTCACTAAAGAAAAAAGCTGTGCGCAAGGTTGCAATTTGGTATCTCACTCTCAATAAGGTCACAGTGAAGCAGCACCGTCCTCAGGGGAAGGAGCTCGAGGAAAGAAAAAGAGTCCTAATGGAGCAGAGGGGTATGACAGGTCTCTGGGTGACACCGTAGGGCAAAGTCAACCTGTTACCGAGTCCACAGGATGCTCAGTGAGGCAAAGAACGCAAGCTCGGGTGGTTACACTTGGGACAGTGCCACACGTGCAAATGACCACGTAGTGACACAAGAGGATGAGAAAAGCGGTACACTTGGGGAGGAAAGGCTACAAACAAGAAGAGGCAGCAGTCATGCCTTCCTCTTTTAGGAGCGCACAGGGAGGAGATGACAACATAAGTAACACCTCATGACACAACCACACAGAAAAATGCTAAGGACAGCTTTCCCAGAAAAGCAGGGTAGAAGAAAGGAGCGGAAAGGAGAAATTCAAATATTCATTCTCCTTTTCAGAGAAAAGCACAAAAAGTTCAAGCAAAAACTTTACTGTTAGGGCTGAAGCACAATTTAATAGTCAGGAAGGACAGGAAAAGAGGCTGAGCAATCACTGGAGCATATCCTCAGCAGAGATGCTCCTCCCTTCACTGCAAAGGGAGAGCCCTGGGATGGATGGCAGGGTCCTCTCTTCCCACAGCCCCAAAGAGCAGAGGGAGGATCATTATGAAACCTCCTGCCATCCCATCAGCTGAAGCCTGGCAGACCACACAGGAGTGGGCACACACAGGCAGTTCACCAAAAATGGCACACCTTCTCTCTCCTGCTCTCATGAGACCCCACCTGGAGTACTGCCTCCAGCTCTGGGGCCCCCAACATAAGAAGGACATGGACCTGTTGGAGCAAGTCCAGAGGAGGACCACAAAGATGATCAGAGGGCTGGAACACCTCTCCTATGAAGACAGGCTGAGAAGAGAGTTGGGGCTGTTCAGCCTGGAGAAGAGAAGGCTTTGGGGAGACCTTATAGCAGCCTTCCAGTACCTAAAGGGGGCCTACAGGAAAGATGGGGAGGGGCTCTTTATCAGGGAGTGTAGTGAGAGGATGAGGGGTAATGGTTTTAAACTGAAAGAGGGTAGATTTAGATAAGTTATTAATAATAAATTTTTCACTATGAGGGTGGTGAGACACTGGAACAGGTTGCCCAGAGAAGCTGTGGATGCCCCATCCCTGGAGGTGTTCAAGCCAGGTTGGATGGGGCTTTGAGTAACCTGGTCTAGTGGAAGGTGTCCCTGCCCAGGGCAGGGGGATTGGAACTAGATGGTCCCTTCCAACCCAAACCATTCTATGATTCTGCCTATGCAAAGAAACCCGGATTATTGCATACCCGTTGCTACTTTACAAAAAACAAAGACAACTCAGCTTATTTCCAGTCTTGTAAGAAGCCGTTATCCATGTGCATACGTGGTAACAACGGTGGAATTTCTACTCAGTTATAAAACACCCAAATAAATCCACGTTGCCCTGACACACAGCAAGAAAGCCAGCACCAGGGAGACAGCCTCTTCAGATGAGTAAGCAGGGCTGACACATGCCTGCAAAGATGCAAAGCCAGCGTGCAAAGACAGTTGGGTAACACCACGAGGTGAGCTAACAGTTTGTTGGGATCAGCCCTCCCCGCCCCCCCCCCCCCCCCCCCCCCCCCCAGCAGGAAAACACTGCTGTCACTAATTAGTCAACACCACCACAAACCACCACGCCACCAGCTCCTTGCTGAAGAAATCTCTCACGTGGCAGGCAAACCACCTGATTTCCTAAGCCAGCAGAGCCAAGGTGTTGGGTTTTTGCTTTCCTCTCTCCCCCACCCCCATCCCAAAACACAATAATGCGCCGAAACCTTCTTTCAAGAAGCAAAACACTCATCGTGCCTACAGGATGTGAGAGGCGAAAGTGATGTGGGTTATCCGGAGGAGCGGCAGCAACACGCCTCCGGCTGCCGTGCCCTTCAACTCATACCGGGACGTGCCCCAAAGCTCACAGTGGACAATGGCAGGTCTTGCTTATCAACGTGGGACCTGGCTGTGAAGCAATCCTGCCCACCTCCCAGTTCGGCTTTCCTTTCTCCAGGGCAGAAAGCAGCCTTTTCCACAGGGCACAGCTCTGAGGGATGAATGCAAAAAGATTACGGAGCTCAATATTCTGCAAAAATTGTAAATGCAGCTCTGAGTCAATCCCGTTATTTTCTTAGAGAATATCTTCATGACTTTTGAACATTCAGAACAGGCGATACTTGAAGGTTAGGGCCCGGCCCTGCAAAGGGGACTCCTACATCTACACACTATCCATTTAGGGATGCCAGTGGAGCTAGCTGGTACTCATGGGTAAAGCCGTTTACAGGTTCTTGTAATTAGAAGACACCCCAAAGAAAAAACAAGCTACCAAACTGTGCGTATGAGTCCCTCTAGCACACCTCTACACACGTCAGACCACAGCTTTAATTCTACCCCAGCTTCCCTCTCCTCAAATCAACTCCTTTAGCACTCCAAACACCCACAGCTAATAACATCAGAAGGGCCAGCGGAGTGAACAGAAGCACAGTCGAGTGTATCAGGAGAAGTTCTCACTTCACCTGAGCTCCTGACCTGCCTGAAGGCAGGAAAAGGTGAAATAACTCAGCTGGAATAAATTTCCTTTTCGTCCCTCATTTCCTCTGTCTCCTTAGGTCTGTGAATGCCTCGAGAGCGGCACAACATCTTCTGGAGCGGCACCTTCAGGTGTCAGGCGGGTTGACCTCAAGGCCACCATCTTATAAATGATGCAATCCAAACCTCCAAGGTCAAATCCCTGCACTGAAACGTGTCCTTGTAAAGGTATTTGAATATACCTATATATTCATTACCTTGTTGTCTCTCTCTCTCCTTGTACCTGGGTTTGGGAAGAAAAAAAGGCCGGTTCAGTAGAAAGCACCCTCCTCCCTGTCCCATTAACCTGCTTTTATTTCCCCTGCCTACCTAAGCACAAAAAGAAACAGCAAACCAGTAGCAAATCGCCTTCCCCCACCCCGGGCGACTGCCAGCGGGGTTGAGAGGGAAGCATCACTTCTTCCCGCTGAAACCCGGGAGCTGCACCACGCGGAACATTTGTGCTTCTTGACGGCGGGCCAGCAAGCAGGTAAATGCAGCAGCGCCACGAGCCAGCCCGGCTAATTAAGCATCCTTGCTAGCCCGCAGCAGAGCCGAGCCCTCGTACCACTGTCACACCATACCGCCGCCCTCCGCCTTGGCTCATCGCTAATTCGGGGTTACGTTATTCCCATGAACCGCTGCTTAGTCTTCCCGCGCGGAAAGCCAACAAGGGAACATGCTAGCCTCCCAAAAAACCATACTCCACGAGGAGGAGGGGATTAGGAGGGAACAATGTCGGAGTGTCTTCGGGGAGCTGGAAGCAATCCCAGCTTCCAGCTGCACAATGACATGCAGGAAGGAGCTCTGAAAGCTTCCCAGCCACAGAGTACCCCTGCGTGCCAGGCTCGGAGACGTCTGGACATAAGAATGGCCTTTAAAGCATAAGGATGCAAGAGGACCGCCAGAGCCCCCGCACGCAGACCGGGGCCTGGCAAAGCGGGGAACGGTGGCCCGAGCTCAGCTTTCTTTTTTTTTTTTTTTTTTTTTTTTCTGGCACTGGGTGCTAATTGTGTAGTCCAGATCCTTAACCTTATTTAGGTCAGAGGCTTCAACACAAAACAGTCTTAGAAACACAGATCTTCTGTGGGAATGAGAAAGCCTGCTAGGCCAGACGCAGAGCTCTCCAGATACTGGAGCTGAAGTGCAACCCTACGTTAGAAAGGGGTGACGGGAGGAGACCGTGCTTGAGGGGCTGCATGGCCGTGCAAAATTAGGCCTTGTGCAGCTTTATACATAATTCGCACGTCTTGTAACGAGCTTCAAGGTGGATAAAGCAGCTCTCAGCCAACTACACAGAGGGCATGAAACAGAATTGTGCGGATGCTCACAAAAAAGTTCCCCATCGGTTCGCCCTCATGCCCTGCCAACCACCACGATGCCATGCCTCCGCTCTGCCATAGATCTTCTCTGGCTTGAACAAAGCTGGCAGAGAAACAGTGAAGGTGGCAACACGGGCACCCCCAGGGAGAAGAAGGGAGAACATTGCATGCTGAGCCCTGGTGTCTATTTTATTGGATTCAATATTGGGCTTAAAGCAACAGAAAGAAGGCTCCAGTGATTCTTCTCAATGGTGCTTATGCACCTGCAGTCCATGGAACAGAAATAATAACCTTTTTAAAACACTGTTTTCAATCCCGTTTCTGGATTATTCTGAGGA
The DNA here is from genome assembly GCF_965231255.1 of Vanellus vanellus. Taxonomy (NCBI): domain Eukaryota; kingdom Metazoa; phylum Chordata; class Aves; order Charadriiformes; family Charadriidae; genus Vanellus; species Vanellus vanellus. The sequence goes on along the minus strand of NC_138906.1, from coordinate 60,528,791 downwards.
TAAAGTAATCATTGCTCCATGGAAAGCATTTCAGATTACTTGAAGAGGAGTGCCTTGCACAGGTTTTGTTAGCATGACCGCCTCCGAAAGTTGTGACATAGAATCAATCTATAAAAACAATCAAACCAATGACTTAATACTTATTGGCAATAATGCAGTACTAAAATATCAAGCTTGCCATTCATTGCACCCACAAGACAAAATCACACCATGGAAAACAGCATACAAAATTAGGGTGACAGGGGAAACTTGCAGAAGTGTTTAACTGGATGCAGCATCCAGGAGAACGGAAACAAGGCGTAAGCAAACTGACCAAAGTTTAACCACCAACTCAATGGGAACAAACTTCCAGATTCGGCAGCGTTTCCAAGAGCATGCCAGTTTTGAGGAGCAGAGCTGGCAGACGAAACTTGAGCCAGGCACTGGGAATAATAAAAATGGAAGCAACAATCTCTGTACTTTCTTTGGACAGTGGATTCAAGCTGTTGTATGACCCTTGTTCCCCGATAACATGAAATTGCCCTGCAGCAGATAAATACATGTACAAAGTTTACCGACGACATTTGATCAAGTCTTTAGGTTATAATGACCCTGGGAAGATCTCATGAGAAGGCAAGGAGAAAAAATCCCCCAAACCCCAGAATGACAGCATAGCCATCTGGCAAATCTCTGCTCCAGAAGAATTGAAGTTTTCAGACCATCATACTTACATCCCTAGCAAAAACACGCTTACATACTAAGAGGGTACCCACATTTAGTGCTGATCTGGCTGTAGACTCCAAAATGGATAAATAAATACTTTAAAAACTGGGGCACAGAGATTCTTGCATGGACAACTCAGGCTTTCTCCTACAAATCCCAGAGTTTAGCCAAATCAAGCCATACGTAGGCACTGAAGACAAATGACACCACCATGACAAAGTTGATATTCCTCCAGTACTTTCTATTTTTAAGAGATATTCTGAACAGCGCACCGTGTTGAAGAGCTGCTAGACAAAAAGATTCTTCTGATATAAATTCATCAGTCTCTCCTCACAGAGCTGACGTCTCCAGACGCTATCTTTAGGAAGATAAGATGTATATGGAAGAGGAATTGTAAACTGTCGGTGCAGCATGCGCCCGTGCAGCATAATCAGGTAGGCTCAACTGAAGATAGGACAAAAATGCTGAGCGCTTCTGCTGCTAAGCTCCTAACGTACATACAAACTCCTTTTATACAACTGCTCTCGCAAGCTAAAAATAATTCCACATCCAACACATCAGGAAGTTAAGAAGGTATTTTTCTGCAGAGCTTTAATTACCTCTGAGGAAGAAAAATCAAACCCATAAATACTTTTCTCATTTAAAGCAATGGTACCGGAGCCTCCTCTATTTGCAAGCGTTCGCAACGCCCCCTGAAATGAAAGGCAAGGCTGCAGTTTTCAAGCAGGTTTTGCCCGAAACTTGACATAACTTAAAAGGTACTGATTTTCAAACTGCCTGGCAAGAGGCTTCTGCGGAGGAGAAAGAAATACTGCGGCACATTGTGGAACGAGAAGGCAGCGTTAGAATGATTTTGGGGGAAATATCACGGATGATGCAAGGAAATTGAAGTCCTCGGCCTCGCAGGTGGGAAGTGATACCATTCAGCCCTCACGGTGTGAAAGCAAAGGCTTGATCAAAATGGAGTAACTGGAAATGCTCGAGGTGTGGCGAGACTATTTAAAAGGCAAGCAAAGGCAGGGAAAAGGCTTCAGGTTCAGTAGGACTGGAGTGAGGACAAGGACAGGGGTCACGTTCAGGTTACGAGAGCAAGCTTTGAAGGTCAGGTCAAAGATAGAGGCAGTTTTTATGAGGCAATTTCCTTTCAACTTATGGACAATCAATATACAGGAATCTGCCTGTCTTCTCACTTTCACTTTCTTTTTGCCAAATTCCGGTGCGCAGATGTGCAATATCGAGGGCCACCACCATCCCTGCACACAGCTCCTCGCAAAAGCTGCTGTACCCTGTGCACGCACGCTGAAGCCAAAAATGGAAGGAGAAGCGAGTCAAACCACAGCCAAGCCCAAGTGGTCTCGGTTTAAACAAGAAATGGGAAACACCACATGCTTAGCGGTGGCTTTTGCTTGCGCAGCACAACCTTCATCCACAGGCAACATTTCCAGAATTTTTACTGCCAACAGCTCTGTGTGGAAATTGCTCAAATATCTGCTAAATCCACAAGCTGCTGAGTGAGGGCTGTTCAATCCCTGAACCTTCATCTTGTCCTTTAAGCCACGGTTTCCTTTTCTGCGGTGCCACGTTGCGGCAGAGAACTCAGAAGCGACTAAAACAAGAACTTTGGGGAGTTTTTCGGTAGCCAAAGGCTAACTTTTACCATGACATCCCTCCGAGGCATGTTGGAAATAAGGCTGAGCTATCTGCCAGCGGTACCAACCCCTCCACCCTCACCCAGGCCACATCCTCCTCGTTGCTCAATGCCACGTTCTTGGGAGGGTGGCCAGCTCAGAGGACAGTGGGCAGCACTGGTAGCACAGTCTCCACTGATGATGAAAGAGGAGTGTAAACACCGCCAAAGATAAGGGAAGGCACTGTACAAAGGACTGGCAGGAAAATACAGATAGACAGCCAAAAATTGCACTACTGTTGCTGCCAAAATTATAGGCAAACTTGGGCTGGCCAGTATAAAGGTTGCAAAGGGTAGTCAGGTACCGCTGGGGCATTTTCCTGCCACTAACATTAATTTTATCACCTAATTCAGCAGTGGCTCTGATGGTTTTTTTTATACTTGGTGGTGATTTCATGCAGACACAGGGTTCTTCCTCTCCCATGTGTTGTGGCACCAGTACGGGCCTCACCACCATCAGCCCCACGAGAGGGGAGCACCTCAAAGACTTCCCTAAGGTGGTCCTCATGCAGGTGGACCCCATCGCTGCCTCCCGTGGAAGAGCCACATCTGCCTAGGTTAGCTTAAGATGATATTACCACTGGAAAATTGACGCCTTGTTTAAAATGCAAACTCTTTTAAATCAAGTAATATGGGTCCTTCCCAGCTAAGACTATCCTTCCTGACAGGGGTTCACACTTTTCCATAGTTTTGTCTGCTTCGAAGGAGAAAAAAGAGGAGTAAGGCAGTCATTTTACACGCCACGAGCAGTAGGTTTGACAGCAAACCTGTGGAACTGACCTTGCATGCATAAAAGCAACAAACTTGCCTATTTTAGAGCTCATTTTCAATACCGAATTAGAGTTGCTTCTGCCACGCCACCCGGCAATTCAGCGGCATTGAGCTGGAGCTGCACTGGCTCTTGTTTTCGTGAATAGAATAAATAAAGAAACCAAACCGCAAGGTTTCCAAGTTAACATCCAGCGCGTATCCGACAGCACGCCACTTCCCGTTGGGCAGAACGCTGGCTAACCTTTCCGCCAGCCCAGCCCGGGCGAGGGAGGGCACCGACCGGCCATCACCCCGACCATGGCTGGAGCAAGCCCTGGGTGGCCGGCGGGAGAGCGCCTGTCCCTCCGCACCCACAGGCTTCCGACCGAGCAAGTAAGCAGAGGCGGGGGAAAAAAACAGAGCTATAAAAATAAAGGAGTTGGAGGGTAAGGCTGGCAGCATGTCACGAGCGCCAGAGATTTCGGGCAGGGAGGCGGCTGCCGCTGCCGCGCACGCGAAAGCCGCGTTGATCAATTAGCTGTTCAGTAACCCATTAAAAACCTGTTCAGCTGTGAACGGTTTGGACAGCTGTTGTAGCTAAATTTGCACAGGAGCTCCAGCACGTCACCTGAAACACCTACAAAACCACAGCAAAAAAAAACCCCAAAAATAGCCACGCAGAAGGGAAAGGAAATTTTCTGAATTCCTCATCTGTATCAGTAAACCTATGGCACAAACTGCTCCCAGGAACAGCTCTGCCCTGTGAGATGCTGCCCACAAAGAGCAGGAGGGCACAGCTATGAGCTCTCCCCCCCCACCACCCCGTGACAGACGCAGAGGTAGGATGGACAGACAGACAGCAGACATAATCCTGAGGGTCCCTCATGGACAGGAGGTGCCAGGTGGCATCAGACAGAGGGACTCCAGCCCCCTCTGCGCAAGCTGGCTGCATTTATTCCACAGTGCTTTTAGTAACCACAGTAGTCCTGGCCATCCTTAGTGTAGACGATATAATCCCAAATGTATTTTTCCCTAAGAATTAATATTTATTATTATTATTATATTTTTATGCACAGCTCAACTGCTGGAACAGCGCACACACTTGGGGCGCAAGCAGGGTAAATGTATTTTCTCTCGCTCACCGGCCTCTAATAATTTTACCACAGGCACTGAAAATCACAGCTCGGCGCCGAGGACTGGCTCCTGCCTGCACAACCCCCCCCCCAGAAGTGGGGATGGAAAGGAGGTCAGCGGCGCCGATCCTCCCCGACGGTGACCGAGCAGTTTAAAATACTCGTGCCATTTGCAAATGCCACGCGGCTTGACCGGGATGTGGATATGCTGCATACGCCGAGGGTGAGACGAAACGGCTTACTTGACAGAAAACATTCTTTTTAGCACAGCCAACATAATCCTTTCACTGTTCATCTGCTGTTGACGTGATGCCCACCTGGCTGTCGGTAACTCACAGGGCATTTCAGAACCTGCCGTGAATCACCCAGGCCCGAGACAAGGGAGGGGACCAGCCCAAAGCCTGGTGGAAAGCACATCCACAGCTCCAACATAGGAGAGGAGGTCTTTGGTAGGTCTCACCCTCCCCTCAGCAAAGCCACCACGCGCTTTTATTGTCCAATAAATCGGTGGGGATTGCTAGCTATTATTCGTAAAACAACAGAATGGTATAGGTTGGAAGGGACCTCTGGAGATCATCTAGTCCAACCCCCCTGCCAAAGCAGGTTCACCTAGAGCAGGTCGGACAGGAACGCATTCAGGCAGGTTTTGACTATCTCCAGAGAAGAAGACTTCATAACGTCTCTGGGCAGCCTGTGCCAGTGCTCTGTCACCCTCAAAGCAAAGAAGTTTTTCTTCACGTTGAGAGAGAATTTCCTGTGTTCCAGTTTGTGCCCATTGCCCCTTGTCCTGTCGCTGGGCACCACCGAAGAGAGTCTGACCCCATCCTCTTGACACCTGCCCTTAAGATATTTATAAGAATTGATGAGATCCCCTCTCAGCCTTCTTCAGGCTAAACAGGCCCAGGTCTCTCAGCCTTCCCTCATAAGATAGATGCTCCAGTGCTCTATCACCTTCATAGCCCTCCGCTGGACTCTCTACAGTTGTTGTTTTAAATAAAGTCCCACATGTAAAATAATAAATGCAAAATCTGGAAATGAAGAAGCTACTGAGTTCCTATTTTTAAGCGTTTTAATAATGCGCCACGGTTCTTGTCCCCATCACCCCACCATATAATAGTGTTGAGAAATTACTGCAGCGTATTGTAATTATTTCAGTGAGGACACTGTGCCTCCGACTGTCAGCTTACACCTGCATCCCAGTGGAGAACAATGCAACTTAAAAATAAGTTACATGCACACTGTAATCTGTGTCCTATCAACTTTTCTCTGCTCATCCGACCAAGCCTTGAAATTAGTATTTGGGCAAGAGTCCCAGGGAAACGCTAATTAGAGACGGAAGAAGCAGGGTCCTCCTAACAATGCAGCTGTAAGAAACACACTGAAGCCCAACTCCAGCAAGAAGGGTGCAGCTAAATCTGGACAACCAGATTCTCTCTTAAATGTCCCTGTTTAACACAGCTGGAGACTCACGTTCACAGTGAGCCAGACCACCACTTGGTTGAAGAGATGGTGTTTTCCTCCAGTTAAGAGGGACCAACCGAGTTTCCGCTTGTACCTTCTGAAGAACATGGCATATTTAATTTCCATGTTTGTAGCCCCTTGGTCTTTCTTTCCTGGTAAGAACAACGGCAGCTTTTGCCTTCAGGAATGCGCCTATTGCTCTCTTTAAAGCCAAAGCTGGAAAACGACCCTTCCTGCAGCTGTACCGTGAGCCACCAAACCGCAGAAGAATGACAGAGCGTTAAAGATTTCTGTTGACAGGATGGAGCCCTATGCTTAGATACTTAGTCTGTCTTCTACAGTCGCGTGGCACAAGCTTTCTGAAAAGTCTAGCAGGATGAGGTTATAGTCTTGTGGCCTCTGCTCATGATTCGGGGGCAGGCAGCATAGCATCACTTACCAATTCCCCGATTTATTACCATAAATCAGGCAACCCATTTAATCTTTGCTGCGTGGAGGACAGCAAATCCTGCAGGATCTGCAGGAGTAAGCTGGCAGCTCTGGTTTACCATAATACCTGCAATCTGCAACATGAAGCCAGTGACATGAAATAAATGTGCAGAATAGCCCAGATGGCATGGATGGAAACCACGCAGCCATTAAGTGCTGCCAGATGTATCAAGTACACATGTTGGGAGAGGAAAATAATATACGAACAAACGCTTTCCCCACTGATCTGTTCCATTCTAGTCAGGCTTTACGGCACAAGTAACAGCGGCAGGGTATGATTATAATTTTAAAAAGGAGAAGAACAAGGTTTATTTTATGTGGATAAACTGGCCTTTAACTGGACCATTTTTCCAGTCGCAATCTCAGCTTCAAAGCAGATGAAAACAGCTGGTTAGACACAGCCTCTCAGATGCTCAAGGAATACACTGAGGCAGTTGTTCAAAGTCGACAAGATGTCCAGATCTCTCTTTAAAAGAGAAAGTCTCTGGGAAGGTTACTCAGGGGAGATTTCAAGGGCCCGTCCTACATTCTTGCGTCATGTCTGAGGGAGGAAAGCTGTGGCAAACCCACCAGATCCACAGCTATCAACAGAGACCAAGTAGGATCAGGCAGCTCAGCGCATCCACCTCCGAGATCTCTGGCAGCACGTATGGCTCCGGATGCCTTCTCCAAGAGTCTGGACACGGGGATGGTGTACACCCTCCATGATCTTGCTGTAAATTCACCCACAGCTTTAGATGTCTCCTACAGAGACTCCAGAGTTGCAAAGTATCTGGAGCGAGTGACCCACCTCCTACAGGAGGAGCAGGTGATGCCCACATAGAGGGTCTCAGTACTGCATCCATATGAAGCAGAGGTTTGGAAATGGAATTTATTTAGTTTACTTTAACTAACTGACATCGCCTGTTCCCCCAGCAGCAGTCCTAAAAGGGTCTGGGATCCCTGCCCAAGGTGGGAGCAGTACTGCAGAAGAGCCCTGATGCCCAGGGAGACGGTCGTGCTTTTTAGCACTGAGCTCCGCAGCCTTCGTGTGGTTTGACATAGGCAAAGGAATGGGCCAAATCCTGACCGGGAGTAAACTGGTAGAGTTTCATTTCACTGGAAAACGATATAACTCAGGGTCTGACCTGAGAAGATCTTGCTGCCTTCCCCTGCCAGATGGTGTGCAGAAGTTAGTTTCAGTCTCCCACTAGTCTCTAGCAAGTAAAATATTGTTGATCTTGTATAGATGGAAGTCCACAAAACCCCCCAAAACCAACAAAATAGCCAACGCAAAAAAACCCAAACACAACAGCTCTTCCATCATCCCATTATTTTGTCCTCAGAGGTATTAGAAAGTGCAAATTAATGTTTTACATGCATCTGTATTTCTATTGCTCATAAAAATCCTTTTGTGAAGTGCACATAAGAAGATACCATCTCACAATACCTTTTTTTCTTCAAGTTTTTCCTGAAGTCGCAGGAGGCAGGATTTCCTCCCTATTACATAAGGAGAAGAGGGTGTATTTGTTCTTTTGCCGTTTAAGACTTATTAGCAGGGGCAGGTTACTCGAGCCAGGCCCTCTTTCCTGATCTTTTCTTGCAGGGGAATTATTCTTGGCAAGGCTCCAGCCTAGGATTAATCCGAGAGGGAGAAAAACCAAGCAGCTGTATGAAGAGAGAGACATAAACCAGACACACCTCCCCAGGCTTTGTTGGGGCCACCGAGGGCTGCAGCGACAGAGTAGAAATAACAAATACAGGCTGGCGTGGAGCCTCCGAAGCAAGCAAGTACAACCATCGCTACTACTACCATACGCCGCCGTGAGGAACGTGAGAAAAAAAGCGACACCCTCCATTTGGAAGGGGTGGGATCCCTTTCCATCGTCCTGCTGGGAAACACGGCGACAAGCCAGCAGGCAAGGTACCACACCGCATCCCTCCCCAGCCAAAGCATCGAGCCCCGGTGGTAAATAATTGCCCCTTGTAAGCATTATACCACCTCTTAGTCCAGATTAAAAGGCTGGACACAAAAACAAGCCCTCCACCCTATTTAATGCAGGGGAGCAATGGGAACCTGCTTCTCCTGCCTCCAGTGCATACTGCGAGGACCGGAACGCGATGGCTTTTTCCTCATCTCCTTGAGCACAGCAGTAGGCTGCTCCAGAGCTTGCCTTTTTATTCTTTTTTTTTTTTAGGTGATAAGAGGATGTGCTTAGGGTAACCATTCCCCTAGGACGCCTACTTGGGGCAGGTTAGGACTAGGAGAAAGAGCTTCTGTGGTGGCACACTGAGGGTTACCTGGGGACCGCCTGTCCACCCGTTGCCTCCCAGGAGGCAATTTTGGCCTGAGGTTTACCTATCCTTCCCCCAGCAGGGAACACAAATTTGGGACCGAGCCACTGAAATTGAGGGCAACTTCTTACCTTTGAGAGACCCCTATGCTTCTATCTAACGAAAGCGAAAACAGCTAACAGGGTACAAAGCTGGGGTGGGAAGGGGCTGACGTGTTCCGCAAAGGTAAGGACAGAAGCTTGCTGTCCAAGAAACTAAGCCAGGAAAAGAAAAAAATTAATGTGCTAAGTGCAAACCTTACTTGTATTTGTTATTCCACAGTCATATAAAAAATGGATATATATATATTATTTTTTTTTTTTTTACAGTGAGAACTATGAATCATAGGAACAACCTCCCCATGGACGCAGTAGAGTTCCCATCGCTGGAGGCTTACAATGTGCAACTGGACAGGATGCTAGATAATCTCATCTAGGCTCCCCTTCCCATGAAAGGTTGAACCAGATGATCTTTGGAGGCTCCTTCCAACCTGGGGATTTCTATGATTCAGTGATTTTCGCAGTAGGTGTTAAGGCTTTATAACTAATATGTTTTGCATCTAGAAGATGGAACCACGCCAAAAAGCTGACCAAGGCAAACAACAGAGGGAAAGAGCAGCATGAACTGCTTGACATTGGGAAGGAACATAAGCTGGGCTCCTTTCAAGCAAGCAGTTAAACTAGAGGATGCATCTTTAGCATGCTCTGTGCATCGGTCGGTGTTGCATGCACCTGCATCATACTCCTTGATGTGGTCACCCAGCAGGCATCTCGGCATGTGACAGCTGGAGAGAGCAGTCACGGGGTGTCGTGGGAGTCACGAGCTCAGTTTACGGCCAGGAGGAGCAGGTCTGAGGCAGGTATGGATGAGGAGTGGAAAGAATGCCCTTCCCTACGGACCCTGGGTATGGGACAGCTCTGGGGGACCTCCACCGACCTTGGCCAGAGGAAACATCTCCACTGGGGCTGCTTATCCTCCCCATGAAAACACCTGCCGCCTTTGACCTGAGCTTGCTCACCCTTTCGATTGTGCTACCCTAACCCTACATTTTTCTTTCTTCTGATGAGAAGAAGCTCTTGGTTCCTTCATGCCTACCCGAGGGTGGAGCACAGCTGGAAGAGGTGACCTGCAACCCGAGACAGGCCAGCTCTGATCTCCTGTCAACAAATCCCAGATTTGCAGAACCACACCTGCAAGAAACATCACAGGTTTGGGCAAATTCACCCCACATTTGATACTTTAATCCAATTACGTGTCACGCTTGCTTCCACATTCATCAAGTTAATCTCTTCTAAAATTACCTTCTAGTTCTCTGAATGAAAATACCTTGTTCTTCCACTCTGAGCACCGTGATAAACATAGATCCTTGTAATATGAGAAAGAGGGTGAGGACCTTGCTGTATTTCGTTATTTTTGTACTGCAGTGATGAATTTCAAAATAAGTCCGCAGTAGTAGTCATGCTAACCGATTTGGTATACATTCCCTTTGCTGCTCCAAAGAAATTTTGCACTTCTGGGCAAGTGTGGAGGCTTTGGGTTGGTTTTTCCCCCTCCTCCCCTTCAGCAGATTACTCTATATGACGACATTTTCTTGCTTTTTGTTTGTTTTGAAAGCAGGCACTGCCCTTTTTCCTTCCTGCACAACTGTTCCCTCACTGCAAAAGCTATGCAGGGCTGGAAGACAGGAGGACCTTCATCTTCCTCCATCTTCTAGCCTCACCTGCAAATGAGCAGTAATCTTCCCGTTGTTAACAACCAAGAGGTCTCAAAGCTACTTGCTGTGAACTGGTCATGAAAAGAAAAAAAAAAACAAAAACCCAACCAAAAACCAAATAAAATCTAAACTACCCTTTCAGCTGACATGAAAGTCCCCAAGATCTCAGATTAAGATTCTTTACTGCTCTTTACACAGTTTTAATACAGTCACCTTGACTTGCTGTGCTTTATTCCTGGACTTAAAAAGCTAGCTGAGGCAGGTCCTCCAACAGCAGTGCTGCAACAAGGCAGTGCTCCGGCTCCTAAGACCACCCCAGACCACCTGGGACCACCCCAGACTACAAGGGACCGGCACGCAGGAGCACTCTTACACACGTGAGGGTGGCTGTGCACAAAGTACCTCAGCAAGCAGGTGCCCATCAGCACAGCTCACGAGAGCATCTGTCTACTGTCAGGCTAAGAAGCCTTCAGATCCACCAGGCAACAGTTTGGGTCGTAGCTGGAGATTTCAGCAGGATGTGTGGGACATCTGCTGAGCACACAGAGAGCCTTGAACACACCCCCCCGCCACCGATTTCACGAGGCTGAAGGGTTGGTGAGCCCCGTGCAGCGGTGTATTCTTGCTTGCAGAAGCAAGAGCTGAATTTCTCCAGCTGATTATCAACTAAAGTTGATTTACCTGGGCAAAGATTAGTTTGCAAGGCGTTTTATCAGTCCCCAGGGTACACAACCGGAGCCGGGAGGGAGACCATGGAGTTCACACGCAGAAAGAAGGCAGGTTCTGCCCTCAGCTGAGGCCGTTTTACTACGGCTGCAAAGCTCCACTGACCTCAGCAACGCTACCGCAAGCAAGAGGAAATTCCTCCCCGAGGTGCTGAGTATGACTTTTCCCAACGTATAGGTTTTTCCTGCACCGTGTCGATTTTTTTTTTTTTTTTGTCCTGTTCCCACATTTACTTTCCCAGGGAAGTTTTGCAGGCTTGTCTGTGGATGCGCGTTACCCTCATTTCTTTCCAGCTTCTCATGTTATCACAAAGAGGATCAAGTACAGAAAACAATTGCATCGTACTCTCCCTCTGTGATTGATGGCACATATACGTGCAATAAAACAGAACTAAAACAAGTACTTGTATGAGGCCCCTCTTAAACTTCAAAGTATCAGAGAGACCTTTCACACCACCCAGTACAACTGAGTACCTGCTTGCTAAGCTGGACGGAAACAAAATATCATGCAGTTCAAGCAAAAATAAAACAAACAGCTAGGGCCACACTCTGCAAACACAGTGGCCAGCTTGGGCTAACACAGGCTTATTTTACGAGTCACTTTCTCTGCCTAGCTTTTTTAATAGGTGGACTGTTTTGGGGTGGTTTTTTTCCCCCCAAATGCTGAAGATGCAGAAGCGACAGACAGTCAACGTTTTACTGGATGAGGTCCTTAAAAAAAAATAATTTTATATATATGTGTATATATATGTATATTCATATATATATGTAAATAAATAAAAATAAATCACCAAAGTCACTTTTCTTCCAAAACTCGATTATTAGAATAATCCTGAGACTAGTGATAAGCAGAGATGTCTCCTTCCTCAGCAGGTCTGCCCGCCTCTGCCCCTTACCCCGATACCCAATCCCACCAGACTTCATCCTAAGGTCCGCTCCAGCCAACCAACTGCTCGCAAAAGAGGCAGTGAAAGGGGAAGCACGGGATACCTGAGCAAGCAAAGAAGTTGAGGAATACTAAAAGAGGTTAGGCTGAAGCCATCAGCGTAACATCTGAATACCCCTGCTGGGCTATCATCTCCATTTTGGCTATCAAACAACGATGGCTGCAAAATGACAGATGTTTCCTATGCGGGAGCATCGGATTCTCAAGCAGTGCACAGCGGAGGTACCCTTGACCACGAATACTGTACCGCAGCGCAGGACGCCACATCACTGTCACCGTCTTTCTCATGTGCCTGACCTCCGCAACTGCTCTGACAAGAGCCATTATTCAGCATGTTACTGGAAAAGGACAGAGCTCTCGGCACGACCAGAGATAACGAACGGTTCATCAGCACTTCCCCTCCCCACACTATCCATTTTGCAGAAGTCCAATAGTCCCCTGTCCCTACTCATTTCCAGCTGGAAGTTTGAATGGCAGCCAGAAAGAAAAGTTAGTTTCCCAACGCTGTAAACTAAATGCCAGATCAGCTGGGAGAGATTTCACACATGGAAAGGAAAGGGCGAGAGTTATTTCAAAATCCTTATTGCATTCTTACATTTCTGTATCAAGCAGAAAGTTTAGCAAGAGAGACACTGTTGCCTGATTACCTTACCGAAAAAAAAAGAAAAAAAAATTACAGCTCTCAGCTTCTCAGCCATTAACAGCAGAAGTACCATCTCACTTGAGCACACCACAAATAGACCAGCTCAGTGAAATCAGGGGTCTGCCTGCCACAGGGACGGCACAGCCTCCCCAGGCAGCTGCCCCATGTCTTGCACTCCCAAGGATGAGTGGTCCCTCCAGCTCAGCAGATGCCCTGTCACCGCTCGTTAACGAGCTGTGTCACCTTCATGGGACAAGCCATGGCATTCCATGCTCGTTACACAGCCCAAACCACACTGACTGTGTTCTGAAACATTTTTGATTTGAGGAGTGGGTCTGATGGAGAGCAGACAGCAGACCTAATGCTGAGGTTAAGGAGGTCACCACCCAAACAAGACTGGAGAAGAAACACTAGAAGGTCTCAGCTTGGCAGCTCTGCAGCACTGCATCCTGCCTCCCAAAGTGGTAGTAAGATGCTCTGGGAAACGCTGTAAGAAAGAGGGTACATACAGAGCAGCCTTTCCCCTGCTATTACCCCCCGAGCTTCTGGCAAGAGAGACCTCCTTGACTTGTTCAAAGGCCTCTTCACAGAGAAACAGTCCTTGACCAACTACTAACAGGGCCAATGTGACCAACCATAATGGCTCAGTCTTCCCTGCACAGATGTGCGTAAATACATATGTACCTCCTCAGAAGGTCCACCACCTTTCAAGGACTACAGAGCTTCATCAGGGGACAGTCACTACTGCCCCAGCGTTAAGACTCAAACAGGGTTCCATGCAAGAGGCAAGAAACATTTAAGAATCCCAGGAAGGAGGGAGTCCCACTAGCATCACAATGGGACTGTAGAGTGCCCAAACCCCAAGGGCTTTAACCTACAATCCCACGTGGAACTGGGCCTACAGGCGAGGGGCTGCCTCTTACCTGTTCTCCAGCAGCGTCATGCACACAACCTCCCGCACACCCGGGTTGTTGGCTTTCTCGACGGAGCAGCTTTGCAGGTTCCAGGTAGCCACCCTCAGCACGGGTCTGCCGTCCCTCAGGCCCCCGAACATCTCCACAGAGGGGCGAGTGGATATGATCTGGGTTGGACCCCCAGGAGGAAAGTCCAAGTCCTCGCTCTGGAGGCTCAGAGAAGTGGGGCTGGGGTGAGGCTTGGCCATGAAGTTGAGGCCACCATTGGTGTTCGTTGAAGGGGGCCGGGACCGCTCTGCAAAAATCTGATGCCTGATTTTGTCCAGAAAGGAAGAATTGATGCAGTCCATCCTCACCAGGTCCTCAATACTTTTGAAGGGCCCGTGCTCTTTACGGTAGTCCACAATGCTGTGGGCAATCTTCTCGGTGATGCCACGGATGCTCATGAGCTGGGCCGGGGTGGCGGTGTTGATGTTGATCTTGGTGGCGGAGAGGTGGTGCTCGGAGGCCGGGTCCTTGCGCAGGGAGCTGGGCGAGTGCTGCGCCGAGCTGCCCTTGCTGCTCACGCAGATCTCGAACTTCACCTGCTCCAGCTTAGCCGCCCCCACCCCGCTCACCAGCGCCAGGTCCTCCACTTTCTTGAAGCCGCCGATGTACTCCCGGTACTCCACGATGTTCTGGGCCACCACCCGGGTGACCCCGGGGAGGGTCATCAGCTCTTCCTCCGTGGCCGTGTTGATGTTGAGCCTCTCCTGGTTGACGAGGATGTTGCTGAAGTTGCACGCCGCGCTGAACTTGCGGCTGTGACACAGGTCCGCCGGGTCGCGGGGGATGGAGCGGTGGCAGCCCAGGCTACCCCCCATCTCACCACCACCACCACCACCGCGCCGGGCGGCCGCCGCCGGAGCCGGGGGAGCGGGCGAGGGGCGCTGCCCACCCGCGACTCATCGACACCCACGCTCCCCCCTCCCACGCTCCGCGGGAGGCCGGCGACGCCCCGCGGCTCCGCGCCGGGGCGGGGGAACGACGGACCGCGGACGGCTGCAGGGCACCCTGCGGACAGACAGACAGACAGACACGACACGCCCGGTCAGGAGGACCCCAGAGCCCCCGCGCCCTTCCTCCTCCTTCTGCTCCTCCTTCTTCGCCGCTCCGCTCCAGCCCCCAGCGCTCACGGCGACTCCTGCCGCTGCCCCGCTCCCCGCCGGCGGTAGTAGTAGCTCGGCGGGAGCTCCCGCCCCCTCGGCCGGGCGAGGCGGAGCCGGGAGCCGCCGCCGCCACCGCCTCCTCCTCCCGGGGCGTCATCCGCGCCCGCCCCCGCCCGGCGGCGGCGGGGACCGGCCGGGGCTACGGGCGCCATCGTCCCGGCGGGACTCCCCCTCGGGATGGCTGGCACATCCATCCCGAGGGCCGGGATGGATGAGGAGGGGTGACCTCCTCCTTCTTCCCACCATGGGCGCCCACACGAGAAAGGTGGGGTCGGGCTCGCAAAGGGCCCCCGGGGCACCCAAAAATGGCCCTGCTGCTGTCACCTTGCAGTTAAGGGCGGGCTTTTCTCTTCCTCCGGGTGAATGGGACGCCGGGGTCCCAGGTGCTGAGACGCTCTCTGCAGCATTCCCTTCCCCGAAGTTCCTCGGGCTTGCCTCCCCGCAGCTGGCTGGGCATAAGTGCATTTTCAAACATCATGAGAGCCTCATCTGTCATCTCCACCGGCTTTTTTTTTTTTTTTTCTGTTGCAGGCACTATGCTTTCATACATCTGGGTAAAGTCTGCTTTCTCCCCTTTTTTTTTTCTTCGCTCTCCCCCCCCCCCCCCCCCCCAGCATCTTAAGAAATTGTGAGAGTGCTCGACAAACTGAATTATGCTTTTGGATGTATGAGGTCTGCACGCTAGGTCTACCTCAGCCCATGGCCCCTGGTCCTACTGCTTCCTAGCCTTTCCCTGAGACAGAGTATCACCACCCTGCACCAAAACTGCCACCGTGTATCACCCGTGTGCCTGACCCGTTTTTAACATGGTTCGTTCGTGCCCCGAGAGCCACAGCAGCCCACCGCAGTGCGCGTTGGTAAAGCCACCAAAGTATTTACCCCGGCTTCTACTGCATCGAGTCCCAGGCTGCGGTGCCTGCAATGCTATCCGTAGCCAAATTAGCTCATTTAAAACTAGCTTGACTGTGCCCACACAAGAGTGACTGCAATGTCAATGAATCCGAAATATAATCGGTGGGTGTAATTGAAAGGAAGGGGGAGGAAAAAAAAATGAAAGAAAGAGCAACACTGGCTTGCAGATGCCTGCTACATGCCCTGATGCTGCCTGATGCTGGCAGTAGACATAAATTTCTTTTATCCAGATAGAATATGGTCCACATATATTTTCAACATGAAGACTTTTGTTTGGCCCTCTAATGAAAATCGAACAGCTTGTAATAGTAGCTTATACCAGTAATAAGTAATGGAAATTATTTGGGTTCACCAAAAATAAAAGGCTGAACTTGTTCGGCTTCTTGGGGGAGGAGAATGCGTTGTGCATAAGGGAGCGCAGGCTGCACCGAGTTTTGGGATTGTGCAGGGGCACTGCACTGGATGTTCTGCTGCGGATCAGACATTTCTCTTCTGTTCACCCGAGCAATAGAGTTAGCTAATTATCATTACGGGAATGGGTACTGGCTGCATTAGGGTATTGGCTCTCTGCTGACTGTTGGAGTGGAGAAAGTGCTCGCTTAGGTGATTAAATGCTTCCACGTCTACTGGAAAGTGCTCTGTGCGCTGCGATAACAGCGGCCAATGCAGCAGAAATCATGCTGGGCCTAATCCTGCTGGGATGATACCAGCGCAGAGCTGGAAACAATTAACCATTGAAACGAGTATTCTTTGTGAGGCAATATTATTACGGTAATAGCTCCACAAGCTGTTATCTCAATGGAGAACATACTCTTCTGCTTTCTACAGCGGGTTGCTTCAAATTGATCCAGGCTCGTTAAAGAAATTTTGAAGCTGAAAAGCACCAAAATCCGTCTGAGGCATCATTTACGTTGCAGGCGGCACGAGGTTTCCTGTGTTTTGGGGAGAAGGCAGGAGCATCTCCAGAAAGAAAATAACAGATGACCATCTCGTCCAGCACTACTCAACATTTTTTGAACCTGCAGCACCGAGATAACTTGCAAGGCTGGACGTGGCTGAGAGAGCGGAGCTCAGAGGGATGCAATGGGTGTCCCATCGCCTAATCCAGAATATGACCCGTGCTAATGCAGGGTACAGGGGAGAGAAGGGGGGTGTGTGTTATCACTCCATTAGCCCCTTACCCTTATTTTTTTGTCAACACTATGAAAATGACAGGTACAGGGAGCTTACTGAGCTCCAAGTCAACTTTTGACAGGTCTTGTTATTTTTGGAAGTGCCAAAAGATGTTAAAAGGTACAGGTTTGCTTTATATTTTAAAAGGTTAAAAAAAAAAAAAAAGAAGATGAGTCCACTGGCTTGACATCAGTGTTAGGCAATCTGTTAACATGACAGAGCTAAAAATGGGGTGCAGCCAGTAAATGATTGAAAAAACAATGGCGAAATTATGGACAGCCAGTGCAGTGCAGGCAACTGAAAATAAATCTTGTGAAACCCAGGTAGATACTAGATTTTATCTTTGATCCAATCCCAAGCTCGGTGTATTTAAATTTATTCAAGAAGCGATTGCTCGCTGCCCGCTGCTGCTCCCCGGCTGGCGGGGTGGCCTCCCTGGGCTGCTCGGCACCCTAACGTGGCAAGCGGCCACAAAGCTGGGATTCCTGGATCTCCGTCAGCCCCAACAGGTTAGAGGGCTCCAAGACGCCGTGGGTGGCTTAATTCCTCAGGATCTGCCACTCACTCCCTACCACAGCAGCTGGCTGCCTGCCAGGGCTGGCTTCAAAAAACAAACCAAAAACCTCTCAGCGGGGACAAAATTGAGTTTTGCTGCTTGGAGGGTGCCAATCTGGGGAAGACCTCGCAGGGCCAGGCGGGCTTCGGCAGCGAGAGGAGAGGGGAGGAGACCTGAAAAAGGTCCACAGGAGCAGCCGTCGCCCATCACGCAGAGTGGTTTTGGTGTGTCACTGGGTAGAGTTATGAAGCAAGCAGTTGTGGAACGATGGTTTTATCACTGCCCAGCAGCCTGTGGTTGATTTTGGGCTTGCTTTGCCATTGTCTAGAGCCCTCCTAGGCTGACCAGCTCACATCCTGTCCCCCCAAGCAGCTAGCAAAACAGGTTCCTGGTCCACTGAGTGGCACTGGGACAAGTATCTGGCCACGCGGGAAACCCAGGGGTAGGGTAGTGTCATCTCCTTGCCAGCTCTGGAGGTCTCAAACTCCTCTTCCCTGCAGGAATTGTTCAAAGAGGAAAGAACAGAACCCAACTTTTTCCATAGGAAGGAGGTTTTGCAGCATTTAAAAGCCTTTAAAGGCAATGTTTAAGGAGGATATGGAATTGCTTGAACCCAAAACGATGGAGTGGACGCCGATACTGCTGAGCAATGTCTTTTGACTTAATTCATGCAAAGAATCAGCCTAGAGGCCACTACATTTGAAGGGCGTAACTGCTCAGCATTTTAAGATAGTCCTAAAAAAAAAAAAAAACCTATTAACCTATTTTCACATTTTCCAAAATGCAGCATCTCCACACGGCAGAGACTCTAAACAAATGCACTCTGTTTCATGATGAGGGCTAGAAGGAGCCAGGAAGATGTTGCTCAACAGAATACCACAGAGTTTGCCTTCAGTCTCCAGGCAGCAATCACAACGCCTCCCAGCCCACCATGTGATGGCAGGGCCTTTTCCAGCCCTTGCTTACACGGCCCTTGGGAGCAAGGGCTTGGCTCTGAGGAGCAGTCACCCTCCTAGGGACAATATTTTCAGACCTGCTGCACTCTGCCCTTAACGGGCAAAGATTTGCAAAGGCAGCTGATTAATGGCAGAGCCTGTATTTTTATTTAAAGGAGCTATTAAAGTAATTGTTTTCCTTCTGAGAGGACATCTCCAGTAACACTTGTAACAGATGCCCGAGGCAGAAGACAGACAGTGTTTTGTGAAGACAAGTCATAAGTAGGAGTTAGCAATTTCACGAGCGGTGGGGCTTATGAAGTCTGATTTCTGATGGCTCTTTCCTCTGTTGATATTCTGATGTATAATAATAACACCGAGTATCCATTAGTCTCCTGGCAGGGTCACTAATTTGGATGTCTGTTCTATGTGGCCATCAGTTTTTGTGGCACTTGTAGGAACTCTGTATTTTTGAGACATTTAACCTCTCAAATTTGCTTGAAATTAGCCCACACAGTAATAAAATCCCTGGGAAGGGGATGACGAGCAGAATAGCAGAGAACACAACCACATGATTTTTTTCTTAGGAATCCAATGTCTATGGCGTGAGCTCTTTTTCCTGTAAGGCATTTTATATGGCTGCCAAACTTGTTGCAAAAAGATTAAGTGATGTCACCGGTGCTGGGTTGCCAAGTTACGAGTGTCACATCCTACAGAGAAATAGTCAGAAGGGTGAGCAGAAGTGACTCATCCTTATACCTTGATTAGGGCTTAATTTTGGTTGGTGTTGGGTCTGAAACCCAGACCTTTCCCTCCTACAGGAGATCCCAACCACTGTTCTACCGTTCTTTCATCAGTGCATGGTGGGACAGCTCATCCTGGAGGGAAATGAGAGGAACCCACACTAGAGAAGACATTTTCCAGCAGAGCTTTGGATGTGGTTTCCAGTATCCTTAGACAGCAGGGGAATTTGATTCTCATCCCCCCACATCTGAGGTGACGCTCAGATATCCCTTGGGTCACTGGAAAGGAATCAAAAAATCTAGTCCTTCCTTCACCCCAGGCAAAGTCACTGAGGCCATGCTTGCAGAAGCTTGCCTGCTCCAGGCCCTCCAGTGGTGGCATCTCCTGAACTTCCCAGGTGAGAAACACGGGCTACAGTGGACCTGTGTCACAACTAATGTTTTCTTTGAGGCCTAGTCTGGCAAGCCTCTGGTAAAAATGCCCACAAATCACTACTTTGTGAATTTGGCAGGGGGTAGAGTCAGAATTTGTAGCTTGTGAGCTAGGTGTCTAAGCTCTCACCCTGGGCAAGCTTTCCATGGTTCCAACCAAAAGCAAGCATCAAGGGGATTTTTGTGAAAAAGATATGGGCAGTGAGATTTTAGGCACCTCGAGAGCCAAGCAAGAGGAGAGGGGAGGTAAATCAACACGCTGGAAAGGGATGTTCAATACAGCGTTCAGCACTTCACACAGCGCTTCAGTTATGAACAGCTGGACAGCCAGCTCCTCATCATATAGACCTCTTACCCTTCAAATGTCTTTAGGTGATGCCTCTTGGGGGCAGGTAGAGATTTAAAATGCAAGCGAGTCGGTTCGCTAATTTATAGTGAACCATGGACTTCACGGGCGGTGTGTTCCATTAGTCCTTTCTAAATATTTGCATTTCAAAAGCAGTAGAACTTGTTGATCTCTAGAGCCAGAAATATTGATAAATACTGAGGCTTATCTCCTGATCGTTCTGTTGTTTCACTCAATAAATTATTATTTTGCATTATTTATCATTTATAACTTACTTGTAGTTACTAGGTAACCACCTACTACATGAAGAGTTAAAACATAATTAGTTTTCTTGTTAACAAATTTTAAAGAAACATTAAAAAAATCAATTTCATGTTTTGACTTTTCAAAGAGCTTCATGAACATTAATTAGTTAACTCATACAGACAGCTTTTTAACTCAAAGGGATTCTGCACTTACTGCAGCAGCCAGTGCAATTCTGCCCAGACTTAAATATTACTTACAACTTCCGCTATTTGCGGGTTTTACTTTGGGATTTTTTTTAAGACCTCAGTGTCTATTTCTCATTCACATGAACAGTGGTGCTTCAGACCCTGAAATTATCCAGAGAGGCAAAACTTGGACTCTTAGTTCTCCTGATTTTCTCAGATGTAAGGAGAGGTCATTCAGGTCTTCATGTTGTTTACTTGTGCTAAGATTCATCTGTTTCCCGTCCCTGCCTTTTCATGTGTAAACTTCTGTTTGTTAAGAAGAAAATAAATCACAGAGTCAAATTTTGCCTCAGCCCCAAATTCTCAGAGGAGATCTGCAGAGGACAGAGCCTTAGTATAAAGCCATAGCTCTGCTGAGGATCAGGTCATTGGTTTATGAAACAGTAAATATTTTGTTTAAGACTTTTCACACAAAACATAGCACCTTGCGTAAACGAGCATCTCTGCTCTACTCTCTTGAGAAAATCTGTCTCTTACATTTCAAGTCCTGCACCAACAATTAAAATGGTTTCATGACCTCAACCACTCCCAGCAGACTTTGAACTTCTCTGAGGAACCTCCCTGCTGAGTGACACCTCGCTGCCTAATCATTACTTCTTCTATGAAGGTTTGATCCAGTTCCCATAAAGACTGAGGAAGGATGTCCAAGATCATTCACGAGGGTGCTCTGCTGATTTACGTGAGCAGGCGGATCTGTGCTGCCGATGGAGTTGACTCATGTGGTTCTCCATCTGAAAGTCAGGTTTGTTCAAATGAGAGCCTAAAGCAGGTAGGAAAGTAGGACGGTATAGAGGTCTTCCTCTAGAACCGGGTCCTGTAGGATGACTGCTTGGAGGAGACAGGTGAACTCAGGTCAGCAGCATCTGGGGGAATTGGCAGCAGAGCATCTGAGCAACACTGGACCACTGGAGGATAAGCAAGTCCCTAAGCACCTGGAGATGAACACCACTGAGCTATTTAAAACAGAAAATGAAGGACCCATTAAACCAAGCTTTGATCCCTGGAAAGATGCTGGCACAAATAAGGATTTTAAGTACTTGGAAGATATTTAGGTGTTCAAAAAACACGGCAGCATGGCTTTACCAGCCTCACTTTTTTCTTTGACAGGGCAACTGGCTTGAGGGATAGGAAAGAAACAGCAAATTAATAACAGAGCGGGTGAAGAGTGTATACTTACAAAGTCCGTGGGTGGCACCGAGCCCGAGGTCCTGCAAGGACTTTGGTGGGTGGGATCAAAATTCAAAATAGTCTTCACAGATCAGAGGGACGTTTCAGAACTGACAAGATGAGTGTCGGTAGAGACCTAGGGAGGAGAAAGCCACGGCATCCATTCAAACTGAGGAATAACTGAGCCACGGATAGGGCAGGAAAGGCTCAACGACGTAAACAGGAATCAGCAGGGTGGCCCATTAGGTAGAGACCAAAGGCTGTTTCTAGCTGATCTCATGAATCCTAACATGATTAGGAAGATAGCTATGCAATGACACCATTACTGTCAAGAACATGATGCTTAGAGCTGCCATACCAAAGTATTGATGAATTACTGCCAGATGTTGTAGGAGTTGCAAAAACCCAACAGTTCCCCCAAAACAAAACCCACAGCCCTGAAATTCTTCCTGTTTTAAGCCTATATCCCAGTCCTTGCTTATGCCAAATAATAGGTACTCTGATAAATGGCCTAGTTGGAACGACAGGGACTATGAAGTACTGCTGGACAGGAATAAAGACCGCATAGCCTGGGGTAAGGAGTTTGCTTCCTGAATAAGGGCTTAAACTACACAAGATGTCAGACTGTTCTTTTTACTGTATGTGACGTTATTGCTGAGGTCATGCTCACATCTCCAAACCTTGTTCTAGCCAAGCATCATCTGCTCTGGAGAGGGCTTTCCAAATTTTGGAGAGCCACGCAGAAAAATAGCTGTCACCATCTTACACGAGCTTTTGTGTTATGTCAGCAGCACGAGTTCCCCATGCTCTGCAGGACATGCATTCCTATTCATCTGGTGTCTTCCCTAGTGTGACTCAACATGAAAACAACACAGCAGATATTGGTTGGCTGTTAATTCCTATGCAAACATCGTTCTGAATATTGTGGGATTTCTGGTTTTCCTGTGATGGATTCTCAGACTTTGCTGTGGTTCAGGAAAGGCTCCCAGCAGCTCCTGCTTCAAAAACAATCTCACTATATATCCTGAAATCAAGTTTTAATCTTTCTCCCAAGCGTCCCGAAGCATGCAGTTGATTAATTCTGATTTCACACTGCAGATAGCCATGTCACACACACACACCCTGGCCACCTGATACACGAGCCACATTCTTCCTGTGTTAGTCATGGAGCACGTCTGCCTTTAACCTACGCAGTGGCAGACAATTATGGGACACAAGGTGCTCCTCCCATGACTCAGGAGACGTTCTCATCTCCTGATGGTGCAAGGTGCCGGGCATCCCTATCCTGCCACCTACCAAGTGACATCAGGAGATGCTGGTATCTCACCAGCGTGACTCCTAAGATAGGAGAGAATGAAGACGGGACACTCAGTGGGGAGAATAAGCTCAGAGAAATGGTTGGATGAATGACTCGCTTAAGCTGACTAAGGCCCCGTCCCAGTGGTGCCAGTTGCTGAATCTGACTGTTTCTCATGCACACACACATGCAAGCTGTGGCAGTCAAGCACCTCCAGACGACAAACACTGCTCCTTCAGTATATGTACCATACTGTCATCCCAAACTAGAGGTGAACTCACTCTGTGTTTAATACAGGGCTGACTGCACGGTGACCTCCTTGCTTTGGGCTTCAAGGTGTCAGGTACCTCTTTTGGATGTGCCAGTTCTCTTGGCCTGCCTGACATCCAGCACTCCCAGGCAAAGTTGTCAGGCTGCCCACAGTTCACCTCTCAGGCTGTTAGATTTGCCAGGTATGAGTTACCCAAACTAAGGAAGTAGTTGCTACTAAGTCCACTATCGCCTTCATGCTGCACAGGGGTGGGGACACTGATTTTCGGCAAAACAAGGCATCACTCGTACTATTATTTTTTTTTCCTTCCAGCTTTTCCCGTTGCGTTTTACTGCTCGCAGGCATTACTCCTAATAGCATAGGGCAGTAAGGTTTTAGAAAGGCAGGTTAAGAGAAAACACGGAATGGTCTCCATTTATTTTAGAGAACATCAATATAGACATTATCTATCATATCAATAGAGGTCTGCAGGTTTCTGTAATGGCTGCTGGCCCAGCTCAGCGAGGTCTTTGGAGCCGAGCATGCCGTTGCATACCGTGCATGAGGATCTGCCATCTGCACCGCCCCCGTTGAATCCAACTTTCTCTAGTGTGCTTACGACTAGCTGGAGAGTAGGGGATTGCCCAACATGAGGAAGGGTATCAGCACGTGGCCTTCACAGGGAGTGTTTGAGATAGGCAGCCACGCACGCTAAGAGTTGGCAGGGACACTAAATTACATTCACATCAATTGATCTTGATACCATCTGGTTTTGAAAGGGCTAATTCTGCCAAAGACAAACACTCGACGGTTCTCGCCGTCTTTGCGCTAGATTGAAAAGAAACGGAGAAGGAGTTTTGCTCCATCTGTATTCTTTTGTCCTTGCTGCTTTTAGATAAGGCGACACAAATTTGCAGATTGCCTTTGGATTTAAGCTGGTAATGGTTTAAAGCACAATGATGACTCTGTGTCACAAGAACAAATCATGAAAGAAACATTGTTGGAGAAGAAATCCCTCGGATCAGAGAAGGCACTGTATTTTCTCCTTTGTTAAGCTCTGAATTTCATTTGGTTTTGCCAGGCAGAGACTCTTGCAGGTGTAATGTCGGGTGCATTGCCCAGCAGAAACATTCCACCAACTTACTGGGGGATCATAAGCCAAAGTAAATACTCAGAGACAAGTTCTTCAAGGTGTTTGCAAGTCCCACAGCAGTGCCAGGGGCATTCTTCCCCTTGGATTTCAGGGTTAGAGATTCCCAGGAGATCAAGCCAGGCGCGGTGAGTGAGAACAAAAAGGCAAGACAAGAATTGGTGTTACCTTAAATCAAGTGGGGAAAAAAAACCCAACCAGAAAAGAGAAAAAAAGAACCCCAACCAAACAACAATAAAAAGCAACAGCTGCTTATATAAAGGCCAAAATAGTTCTCTTTTCCATGTTCCAGGAAGTTCTCAGTGTATTCTCTAACTCACATTTTTAAATCAAAATGTTCAAAAAGATTTTATCAAGTAGTTTCACTTTCCAGAACTGGAACATTCAACAGAAAGTCAACTATAATCTTTATTATAAACGTTGAATTAAGCTTTAAAAAAAAAATTCTTAGAAAAATGGAATCTCCCAACAAATTTTCCTTGATTAGAAAAAGCCGTTTTGCCAAAAGTTTTGGACATTTGTGTTATGTCAAACAATTGTTCCAAGCTCCCTGTTAAAAACCAAACCAAACCAAACTTTAAAGGATTAATTTTTTTCCTAAAGGCTTAAAAAATCTGTAATATTTGACTGATCTATGTTGTTAAGGGAACCAGCTGTAAAGGGGTTCACCTCACTATAATGAGTCACTTTGTAGGGTCAGATACTTAATGGTCACATATTTTGATCTTTGGATAAAGAACAAATAAGACATCCAACACTGTCCATGCTGTTTTCTAAGTTGCCAGTGGCTTCACCGAACAGCTCTGTGACTCATATGATGCCATCACAAGAGGCTCATAATCAGACCAGCTGAGAAGCATTTTAGATCCAGGAGCAAATGATCCAGGAGAAGCTATTTTCTTTGCTTCCCACCTTCTGTGCCACCTACTTGCCTTTCCCCTGGCATCCACTCCTGCTCTTTAGAGCTGTTTATGACTCGGAGTTAGCACAGGCAGAGGAGCAGAGGCAAAGGCTGAGCTGGGTGGGGACGCATGGGATGAAGCAAGGGTTTCTCTTGGACCCCCAGCATCTTCGCGGCTTTATCTCCTCCAGACAGCTCTGCCCATAAGTCTCTGTCAGCCCATGGCTTTTTGTTCTCCCTGTCAACCAAGAGACCCTTGCTCATGCCTCTGAAATGTTAAAGTGGTGTTAAGATTCAAACTCAGTGCTAGGATTGCTGAGATAGAAGAGAGGGACTCTCATGTCTGGATGCAAGAGGAGAAAACTTGTCACACCTAACCATGGCCTAGTTATTATTATTAAGACTAATAAAACTAATTTTAATAATATTAAACTCTTGCAATGTATTCAATTTCAGCAGAAAATTATGCGCAATCTTTCCCCCCTAAATATTCCCATGGGAGTGGTCCAGCCCTGGGGCAGGAGTCCAGAGAAGCTGAGGAAGTGCCACCCTTGGAGATACTTAAAACTCAACGGTACTGTGGTTCTCAACAACTTTGACCAGGAGGTCAGACTAGATGATCTCCCTTCCACCCTAAATTGTTCTGCAGCTTTGTAGAAGATGGTGGTCTTGGACTTGTTGCCTTGGTAAATAGGAGCTGGGGGAGGATTTGGTGAGCTGCAGACAGCACAACTACGAGAGGGAGAGGAAGGGAATAGAGGACGGCTAGTATGGGACTGGTAGTTTCATATCCATTCTTGGCAGATCCGTGGGGGTGACCATCCCATTTTAAACTGATAAAGTAGCTTATAGTTGTGTGTTATTTTTGACAGTCAAAGAAGATACATGGTCTAACTGGAACAAAAAAACAGGCAAAAAATCCTCATCCATCTGCTCTCAAATAATTAAGATTTTTTTTTTTTCTGCTTCTGCAGGAACAGAGATAGTGGTTTAATACCGTACAAGTAAATTCATGAGTCCTGAGTCAAAGCTCTGTTGAAATGGTCCAGCAGAGAGACTCCCTAATCAAGGAGAGGTGCCTTCCCTGGGGAAGGAGAAGCAAGGCAGCCTTCAACCAGCAACATCACAGAGCTTTTTTTTTCTGCTGTCACTCTGCATGATATATGGGGATAATTTTAAGAGAGAAAAAACTGGCAGGCTTTTTTTGCCAAATAGGGAGAAGTTCGATCACCTCAGAACAATGCAAGCAGAGAGAACTCAAGGGAATTATTCATCTTGTAAATGGAATTTGATTTTCTAATGCAAAGAGCAGGCTCTGATTAGAGCAAATTGAAACAATAGAACATTTCCTTATAAAAAGTTTGAGGAGTTTTTTGTAGCTATGATTACTATGCGAAGGGGATGTGTGAGCTTAGGAGTCCCAGCAATTATAGCAGGACTTAACTTCAGCCAACTACTTTGTAAAAATTACCATAATTGACAACAGGAACTTTTACCCTTAACTTACTTCTTTTGAGGACCAAACATAGATACCATGGTGTGCGCGTATTCATTGTGCGATATGCTACATTGGCACAGAAAGGGACAATTACCCCTGCTTCAGGAAAGGGACCCTTTTTTCATTTGAGAGCACAGCCCAAAAGAGAAGTAACACAAGTGGATCTCCATCTCCCACAGTAAATAGGATCTGCTGTCCCTCAGAAGAAAGATATCAAATACTAATGTCACGTTAAGACTGTGCACAATACAGGATGAAACAGTCCTTGCAAGCTTGCAGTCATTATATTTTGGTAGCATCTATAATAAATAATCAGATTATGACTAATTGCATTAATAGGATAGCCCAGAGATCAACGCACGTGATACGATATATCACTCTGGCCAGGTTTGCAGGTTTAAAGTGTCCACAGTTTGTTCCATAGCTACACTCTTCTGCACTTTGATGGTCACGTCACAGGCTGGGAACACATGTACTGGTTCCTAGCATCACTTTTGGAAAGAGAGGTTCCAAAACTTGAGGAAACTGAAGGAAAAGAAGTAAACTCCCACACTCGTGAAGCTTTCTAAGTATGAAAAAAATGCATGCTGTTTTTGTTAGAGGCTGCAGTCAAATTAGCATTTAATTACATTAACATTTAATGCTTAAAAATGTCAGGAAAGGACTGAGGGGAAAAAAATAATCAGCACTCAGAATAGAGACAGATGAGACGCACGCAAGTCCCGATTTGGATTCCCGGTGAAGAACCATCTCCATTTTCCTTGCCTCACGCCATACTGTAAACAAAAATTTAGCGTGTTCAATCTTAAAATGCCCCCGCCTCCAGCTTTCTAAACTAGCTGAAGCTAATCAAATTTAACTACCGCTTCCAATTAATTTTGTTCCCTGGAATGTTGTTTGCTAATGAAAATCGTGATGGCGATAAAACAGATCACGCTCTTCTGAGGTCTCAGGACTATCAGCCATGCTCCATTTAACCTTAGCGCTCGTCTGAGCAGGAGCTCCAATCTTTTGCGGGGAGCAGATGCGCTCAGGGCTGACGTAGCCACTAGTGCTGTGCCTGCGCGACGAGGAGCGACTCCAGAGTGCTGTTGCTCATGTTCAGCACCTTGTTTCTTGAGCCACATAGCTCAGGAACTTGTACCTTCGGGAGACCAGTGGTCTGTCAGAGACCAGACACGTAGTCAGTGCTTCCAGCCGAGAGAATACAGAAGCTGGATACAGGTACGGTCCCTGCTAATGGAAGGAGTCCTATGCTGCAGTTCTTTTAATCATGCGATTTCTCCAACTAGCAGCTGTACAGAAGACTATGGTCCTGGTTATCTCCTACATAAGGGCCAGATGGAGTCTTCTGCAAGGCTCTTGTTAGGAATTTTTTTTTTTAATTATTATTATTATCCCCTCAAACCTCAGTGGGGATTCCTACAAAGTATAAGCTGTACTGAGTTCGGTCTGCAAGACCCCAGAAATCAGTGCAGTCCTACAAGATCCAGTAAAAGCCTTCGTGTTGCTTGTAGAATGCTACTCCAGCAGGATCACATTGCTGAGAACTTGGAAT
This sequence comes from Vanellus vanellus, assembly GCF_965231255.1. Taxonomy (NCBI): domain Eukaryota; kingdom Metazoa; phylum Chordata; class Aves; order Charadriiformes; family Charadriidae; genus Vanellus; species Vanellus vanellus. Next base: position 60,500,697 of record NC_138906.1, on the reverse strand, counting down.
TTCACAGCAAAGTGAACTTACACATAGAAGAGAACATTCATAAAATACATTCATTTTTAATGAAGACTTTAAACACTCAGAGCTTTGTCTTTTTGCTTCTGTGCCCAGCCTACTGCCTCTGTAATAAGCCCCCAAGCCTTCAAAAAACCAAAATGCCCGAGTGTCTCTCCACTAGAGAGATTTCAGGTTTTCAGTCTCTTCAATTAAGGAATTATTTTACAGTAATGGATAAAAATGAAACTAAGCTCTCTGGAATATTTGAGAATAAATGTTTTTCTGAGCCGGGGTAAGGACTGCGTGGGCCAGATGAGTCTTCTCACCGTACTGAAAGCCCCAAGAAGGATCTCTTGCAGGTTGTGGCGAGCAGGGCAGTGGCCAGGGGGCTGAGGCAAATGAAGAGAGCGATGATGGATCTCTGAAAATGGCCAGAGGGGTTAATATATAGCTTCACACAAATAATTTCATCTCCTCTCCTTTCTCCTAACAGAAAAGTTCAGACCTAATACATAAGTCTCCTTTACTTGTAGGATAGGACATGCAAGGAGGAAACCCTTTGGGAAAACACAAGTGAAGGTATTTCCCTGGACGTGTCTGATGATCTTAGGTCACAGAACAAAATGCTCAGAGGTACTTGCTCTGCCACACTTTAAAAGGAACGGCTCTGAGAGATCAAAAGCTACTGATGTGGGACTGGAAGTCATCTGCTGGGGTCCTCCCCCCAGTCATTCTAATCAAAGCACCTCAGGAACATCATAGAAATCTTTCCTCGTGCAGAAATCTTTCCTCGTGGCATCATTGTTCCACCTGGAAGTGCCACTAACCTCTTTTTACAACTGAAAAACTAGAGAATAAAATGAAATGCTTGAATTTAAAGAGCATGATCTGTCCCCGTGTCCCTGGAACTACTCCATCGCACATCCTGTATACAGACAACCCTGTCAAGTCAAACCAGACAGCAGAGAAAATGGGGAGAGCCATTTGTTTTGAGAAACATCATCCAGACGCTGCATTTATCCTGCATGAGTCAAGGCAAATATTATTGTCCTTCAGCACTCTCTCCTGCCAGCTCCCCAATTTTCCAAGGCAGTATCCATAGACTGGAATTTCTGTATGGACATGAAAACAAAACGTTACTGTACTATAACAGCTTTTGGCAAGGGCACGTATTGCATTTGAATCATTGCTCATGATGTTTTTATTTCTGAACTGTGAAATCTTGGCCACCTGACTCAGATTAATATATTAACAAGATCAAACCATATACCATAAGGCTTCTTAGCTAAAAAGCTTAGCTATGCAAGGGCTTCCTATTATCCTCTTTATCCTTCACTATGTCAGAGTGAACTGTAGCATCTAACTCTTCAGCTAAACCCCCTATTCAATACTTAATGCTTAACAGATAGGATAATATTTATTTTATTTTGGCGTTTAATTTTAGATGAGGTGACGTACAACAGAATGGAGCACAGTCACTGGAAAATGGTCTCCCGCAGTGTGATAAATGACAGCGGACAAGTGAGTAATGCAGAGGCAATTAAAAAGAGGCATATACCCCTGGAAGTTGGCACCCTATAACCCCATGTCTAAGTAGGCAAGCAACCAAGTGAATGCCGGCATCCTCAGCTATGGTTATGCAGTATGCTGCTCACATCTAACCATACTGCAGAGCGCGAGGGGAAGTGGTCCAAATGAGGAGAACTTTGGTCTAGTTCCGCTGCAGACATTATTTTTTTTTGCGCAACACAAAGGGGGCCTCCATTCACCAGCCTCCCCTCCCTGTGCCATGAAGTCACTCAGAATCATGCAGTGCAGCTGAACGTCTTGGAAGACCTTGTCTTAGACGGGGCATGACCCTCCGTGCCGTAAAACTTTCAAGCAGCTCCTCATCTTGCAGCATGTGCATAGTCCCATGGGCTTTACTGGCTTAGTGGTCCTGCGCGCACGCTTGTGTTTCTTTTGCTGGAAGAAGTCCTCTTCAGGTGTCTCTATTTGCACGGCTTTTAAGAGGCTGCATGACCTCGGCAACGTGACCTCCTGTGTTACAAGAGCTGGGGCTTTCACCAGTGTACTTCAAGCCGAGCAACGCACGCGACAGCTGTTGGCACCGTCCTCTGGGAGAGAGGGACTACGCCACAGCTACAAAAGGCGGTGAGAACCAGGGGACGGATGGACTCAAATAAATAAATAATAATTTTAAAATGGCCCCATGATGATAGGGCAGGGAAAATGTTAAATCTCCTCCCAGCTTAGACTTCAGGGTGGAAAAGACACGTGGCAAAGTCCATTTCAGAAACACAGAGAGACAAAGAAATAAGATAGGCCTAACTCCGAGTTTCATATCTGTTACCGAGGCACTGTATAGTCTTAACAGTGACAGCATCTAAGTTATCACACCAAGGCACTGAAATTAGTCATAAAACAGAGCACTATAGTTCATACCGTCAAAGCTATTTTTGTTCACCTGGAGCTTGTTTTACAGACTGACGTAATTGGACAACAGGTATGACAAGCCTTTGCTGTGATGTTATCTTCACCGAGCCAGAGACTTTGTTGTAGGAGAGGATGAAAAACAGGGCTCTGCCAAACAAAACAGCATGGAGAAAGCCTACCTAACCCAGGGAAATCAGGAGGCCGCGTGCTTCTTTCTCTGAAGCTAATACCAGTCCCACCAAAGCAACCTCATTGTAAGACTCAAGAACGGTAGCGATGTTTCCTGCTGGCAATTTCCTAGAAACCAGTTATAAACAGGAGACATAAGCAATAAGGGGGCAAGAAAGAGAGAAAAAAAAAAAAGGAAAAAACAAACAAACAAACAAATTTCTGATCTAAATATTTACCTTTCAGCAGGCTCTGGCCCTAGGCCAGCTGGCTTCTGCTTCCACATTCCCCTTTACAGTCCCACCTGCAAACATGACCATGCACAACCACGCTCTTCAGAGCATACGGGGCATTAGGTGTCAGTGTGGTGCGGTACCTTTATCACCAAAAGAGAACATATACGACAGCCCACACAGCTCATCTTTACTGAGCCAGGCCATACCCCAAAAGAACAAGAACTTATTTGTATTTCATCATTATTAGTATGCTTTAGTAACTTCTTTCATAGTGCTTCCCACCTTGCAGACAGACTGACTTCTTACATTGCCCTCATCTAAGAAATCATTAACATTCAGCCTCATCTCACCAAATGAGCACCACTGGCAGAGAAATTAAGCTAGAGCTCTGTGGCCACACAAGGCTACCAACTCTCCTGCTTGGCACACTAGACCGTGTCTCAGCAAAGCAGCGCTTACACAGGCACAGGGCAACTAAACCAAAATGAAATATTTACCTCCTCCTGACTTCAGCCTGGTCTGTGCTTAAAAAGCCTTCGCAAACCCTCCCCAGCTTTGCCCTCAGAGGCTCTGCTCAAAAGCAGCTGACAGCTGAGGCTTAAAAACCACATTGATTAGAGATGGCCTGTGCTGAGTTTGAAAACCTGATGCTTAAAAAAGGCAGCAAGTAGCTAGCATCCCATGTCATTTCGGAGATGTTTTCCCCATAGCGCCTAACGAGCTGGCACAGCGTTGGCTTTCAGTGGGAGCCCCTCATCTTGCTGAGATTGCCTGACGAGCTTCCCCAAGCACAGGCTGCTTCTTTGTCATCCTTCCTGCAGTGTTTAGCCCTGAGTAGGAATAGCAGAGGCTGCTATAATATGAATAAGAAAAAAAAAAAAAAAAAAAATCCCACTGTGCTGCTGACACCAGGAGAGCTCATTGCCCTGTGGTGAAAAAGGCAATAATAATTCTTCCAGTCCTGACAGGGAATCACCAAAATGTCAAGGCTGGTAGCTGCCCTTTCCCTTCTGACATGATAGTTAGCCCCTGGGAAGGAAATAAATTACTGCGCCACTTAACACCTCATTAGGAGTTAAAACTATATGTTCAGCATCCTCAAGTAGATTTTGAAAGCAGCTTGGGTATTTAACAGCAAGCTGTGAAGTTAGCTTGGATGGTATACAGCACCATTTCTTTAAGGGAAAGCTTTTCCTTTAAATGGCTCCAAATCCCAGGCAAATAATTGTTTCCATCCTCCTTGTGTAGCTGTCCTGGTTTGGGTTGTATAGTCTGTCTGTGTTTATAAATAACCCACTTTGTTTACCAATTATTTTAAGTATTTTCAGGAAAGGGAAGGAAGAAAACTCTGGGAATATTGCAATTGCCTGTCTGCCCTCAGTAGCCCAGTAATTATTTTACTGTAATACAATTGTTTCTTGTAGTCGGTTAAAGATAAGAAGACTGCAGTAGCAATAATAGCTTAAGAAGTTCCTCTTGTCTTTTTTTTTCCCTTTTTGCTCTTTTCTCCCAAGTCTCTCTGTGCCTGTGCATCACTCCTCCCTCGTAGTTATCATATACGGAGGGCTTGCTGCTGTGCATTGAATCAGAGCTAAAAATACTTATCTTCCTTCCTTTTTTGTAGGTTTTGATTGTTTTTAAACCCAGATCAGTTGGCATTTGCATGGTGGGTACATTGTGAAAGCTAAATAAGATTTATCTTATTTTATTCAAGTTAATAAAATCAGCAAACACGATGTGACCTATTACTGAAAACTAAGATACTTTAATACCCAAAGCCGGGAAGACTCAAAACCGCATCAAAGCAAATGCTTTGAACTATACATCAGATTTTGATGCTCTTTACTGTAGCAATGGAAGTAGGAGGCAGAAATGCAGATCCCATGTGTACACGTCTTCCTACCAGAGGTATGAATGGCGCAAAATATTCACGTAAGTCTGGAGTTTCTGGATGGGACCAGATTTCTTCCGCGTGGGGCTTAGACTTACTGGGTGAGGTGAACAGACAACCTGGGCTGCTCCATGTTTTGCGTTCAACATAACCTGCCGTCTTCGTGGATTCAATGTGATCAGAGGTACAACCACAGTGGTGTCTCCGAGGGAGAGGGTGCAGAGCTCTTCTTCACTGTGGGTCCACCATGACATCTCAGCCATCTTCTCCCACAACCCCAAGGCTTTGGCTCAATTATGAAAACACAGTTGTCATCCACAATAGGGTGTTTTTCTGTCACCTACAGTGTTCCCTGGCTTGGGAGGGTGTCATTTGTTTTCCATTCAGCTTCACTGGCAAGTCGGATCATCTCCAAAGACTGAGTGTCACCCGGTTCATTTGTTAAGGGGGTCTCCTTTTGCTGCCCTCTACCCAGATCTACATCCCCGTGGGAGTGGTGAAACCCATCACCCTGACGGCCAAGAACCTGCCCCAGCCACAGAACAGATTTGGGTTGAAGAAAGGTGACTTTCTCCTGCTACTAGGAAGGTGTGTGTGTGTGGGTGTTTAAATTCAGCTACTCCCTTTTTAAAAGGCAAGTCTCAGTCTAAACTTGGTTGATGCAATTTCCTCAGCCAGGATATGTTGGACCAAACTGGTTTAAAATGGCATCTTAGCTCAATCGTAAAGCTAAAAAGGTTATTCCTTCCCCTGCTTGACCCAGAACTACATTTCAAAGCTTAAGGAGCTTTCCTTATGTGGGGAAGTGTTGTACATTCCTCCTCCTGACATGTGTACTCCCAATACACCTTGTCAGAGCAATAGTGTGGAGCTGCCGTGCCAGAACCTTGTTTTTTCAACCAAATGGAAACCACCATCCTTTCTCTGCTCGATGTTCAATTCTGTGTCACTCAAGTTACCCTTTGGCAAGCTCTAGTGACCTCTGCGCATGCCTGAGCCCACCACAACAGCCCGGGTGCTGAGATTTAACCTGAGAAGGGCGATGCACCAGAACAGACAGAGCATCAGGGTCCACAGATCAGGTCCAAAACGGCAAAAATAGCTCTGGCTTCACCCCGACTAGCTGCACGTAAGGAGCTGCAAACTTTGCTTGAGTTTCTCAAAATGTCCATGTATTTACCTTGTTCGTCAGTGTTGGCCCTTCTCAGAGAAGCCAAGATGTTTTGGGAACTGTGTAAGAAGGGGAAACTTCCTATCTGGTCTCACTGATGTCTCCCAGACAGGAACAGCATACATTTTAGTGGCCCATCAAGGCTTTGATTTGCCAAATGGCAACTGCCTTGCCTCTCATAAATGCTCCAGATCCAAAGGGAGAAGAAGAGGAAAAGATAAAAAAATTGGGGGTGGGGGGAAGACCAGGAGGTCTCCTCATCTCCCAAGAGTGAATGAGAACTGGTTTATGAGTCTCCGTGCCAAATCTTCCATTAGCCTCTCTCTCCCCAGAGGTTTTTCCGGGGGGCTATTTTTAACTCCAATCACTGTTATGAACGGGTAACCCGTGTCCTCACAAGCAGCGTTGCCAGCCCCACTGGTAGGGCACAGGGGAAGCGTAACCCAGAAGAGGAAGGTGGGGGATGGTGGATTCTGCTGAGCCTGGCTTAAGCAGGCTGGGCCACCAGGAGGGACATCCAAAAGGAAATGCCTCTTTAAGAGAGTAATCCTACCAGGACCTTCTGAGACCGCCTCAGCCCTAATTCTGTGCATCTGCATGCAACGTCAAGGGCTGTTCCAGCCAGCGCATGTGGCTCTGCATTGCTTCAGGTGCAATGTGAAGGTCTCCTCAGTGCTATGTATTTTCTTAAGGGAAGCGCTGGACCTTGGTAATATACTGCAATTGTCCTTCGACACTGTGTTTCCAGAAGGAGTTAACACCCAGCATCAGAAACAGGAATGGCTTATCTTGCGAAGGGACAAGAGGGGCGAGTGTCTGCTGCTGTCCTTGGCTGGAGGGCGTCAGTGCCGTTCAGCTCCTTGCCTTCAGTCCTGCCTTGGCAACAGTGAAGGAAATTATTCTTCATGTTCTGAAACTGCAAACGTCGACTTAGTTTGCAGATTTTCCTTCGTGCTTGGCGGCAAGCACCCAGGCCCTGCGTGAAGAAGAGAAACCAGCTCTAACGGCAGCAGCCTGTGCCTTCGCAGCAGGGAGAGCTGCTTTTCCCCATCTGTCACCAGTGACTTTCTGAATGACCTTGGCATGCAGCGGTGTGACAACCATTAAGACCTGGCTGACTGGTTTCCAGATTTACTGCAAGGAAAGCAAAGAAGTCCAACATGGCATCCTTCCCAGAGAGGGGATGACTAAAGTGAACACCCCCCAGAAGCAGGATTGCTCCCGACTTTCCCATGAATGGACTATCTCCATTTAATACATCCCCAGTTCTCTTGTCAGTCCTGCGAAGGGACCTTCTCTCTAACAGCAGCCTGTAGCATTTGCAGTACATGCAGCGACTGTTGTAGAGCGGCAGGATTATCCTGTAGGGATGGGTGAACTTGTCTGACCCCATTTCAGATTCCCTCAGATGTGATGGATTGGAAAGTTCTGCTCAGAATCATGCATTTCTAGGTGCAGAATGAAAAAAGTAAACAGGAAGAAGAGAAGGCAGGGGAAAATAGTCCTCAACTGATGAATCAAACAATATAAAAATAATTAGGAAACTAGAAGCCGAGGGGAAAGAGAAACAGTCTAATAAACCTCTAACAGCCTGTTCCAGGTGGAAAACATATTGGTTCTCAGAAGGAAAAGGGAAGGTTATTTCATCCCTGGATCATCATCTATCCTCAAGCTCAAGCATGCTTTCAATCTAGATTAATGGACTACCACAGAAACCCTAAAATACAACATTTTGAAAGCTAGGTAGATTTGCAAACCTCTTCAAAAAACATACTGAGCAGTTTGTAAAGCCCCGTGTTCCTCAATATCTACATTCAGTACCAGGATTTGGGGAGACTTCAGCAGATGAAACCACGTTGTCACCATAGAGGACTTGATCTTTTTTTAAAGTTATTTTTTAATCAGTCTTCCCGAGACTATTCCCCAGCAACATTTGCAGGCCCGGACTAGCCTGCTTCCCTGTGGTGTCCTGAACCAGGGCTGTGCTGGCTGCTTACCCACTTTCAAGTCACAGGTACCTTCTGGGCAGTTCTTCACTCCCACTGGGGGATGCAAAACTCAGGTAGGTTTTGCAGGTGGAAAACTAGTTATGGGGAAGTGAAACCACTTGCCTAACACTACAGAGCTGGTCGGGGACAGAACTAGATGTCAAATCTCAGGCTTTTCAAGTCCAGGTCAGTGCTTTTTTGCTCTGAAATGGAACTTGCTTCCGGAGAGCTGCGTGCATCCCTCTGCTTGGGACCCTTCGGCGGGGACCCCGTGAGAATGCAGCCCTTCCCATCTCCCACCAACCCCAGGACTGGGCAGCCTGTGCAGGGATGGAGAAGGACCTCAGAGTTGCTTCTGTCTCCCAAAGCCACAATCTAGCCCCTGGTGATACCCTGGCATGAAGACCCTCGCATCCGCTGGCACAGAAGAGAAAAATGCTATTTTACATTCCTGGATAGTGGGAAATTTGCACACTGCCGAAGCCATCAGTGTGTCACAGCACCAGCTAAGTAGGCAGCCAGCTCCTGTCACCAGAGATGCACCACAGCCATAGCAGGACTGTGTAGTGACTTTTGGTGAGGCTGTACTGACAGGCTTTAGCAGTTCCCCGAAGCTCCTCCTCTGACGACTGAGGCTGAGGAGAAGAAACCTTCTCGTTCTGTTCAAAGATGTCCATTAAATTCCCATTTAAGAATTTCTTTGGAGGTAATTCAGCATTATCCGTAAACGTGGATTACTGACTTTGTGAATATTTCATGATTTCTATTAGTCATTTATATTTTTAGAAACATAGGCCATAAAAAATTGAAGTCATTTTGCTTTAGTTCTGCCATGCCGGAGATCTTTTTCTCCAAAATATATTTCATTAGAGCCTTGTACGTCTGATGAAAGAAATTGGGATTGAAGTTAAAAGGGAGATCTGTCTGGCCTCTAACACTTCCCTGAAATATAGGTCTACCTGGGTGGATGTCAGTGTATAAAGTTTCATTAGGCAGGTAGGAAATTCTCCTCCCCAGATGCCTTCCCAGCACTGACTGTCCTAAATACCTCCCTTTTCACCCAGTTAATTTCCCTGGGGCTTAACCTTTTCCTAGATAAAAACATACCTTTTAATATGAAGCCATACATTTGTGCTCCGTTATATTTAAAGTCCTACTTGCTTTTCTAATGACCCACAGTGCTGTGATGGCTAAATGTGTCCTTCTGCATCCACCTGTAGCCTTAGGCTTGGCCCAAGGGCTCCTAATGCTGCTCCAGCCCCAGGCACAGAGCAGGACCGCAGGCTGCCTTCTTCCTACTTGGGCATGACTCATGCCCAGCAGCTCCTACGGGGAGTCCAAGAAGCCAACCTGCGTCTGGCTACAGGTTCTGAGGGGCTATAGGGGTTGGGTTGTGATCTGGGGAGCTCAGCAAGGATCCAAAGAGAAGGACTAGGCTCTCTGGGGCCGGGATGATCCATTAGCACATCTCTCTCCAGCACCTGATCACCCAGATTTTGATGATGATAAGATCTGAGCAAAAAGATGACCTGTGGCTGTCAGCGTTTGGGTCAGCTGTTGCTCTGTGCGGATAGCACAGACCGAAAAAAGCACAAGCAGCATTAATGATGGAGGCTGAGGGCACGGCATCCCCCATGCAAGCTCCAGGGGAGAGCTACGTTTGAGCTCAACTTTAACGTCCTCAACACCAGAAGCATTCACTTCACACTAAATAAAATAAATCCCTGCGTTATCCATGACTGGCAGCCAGGAGATGGGGTCAGGACGGATGCTGCCTGTCACTTGCCACGACAGGAGTGGGGAGGCAGGAGAGCACAAAAGCAGGAGCAGAGGGTGTTGCTGTGCGGGGGCTATGGGCTTGCTCCCAGCTTTCGGGCAAACCAGACCAATCGTTTTCATCATGCAGATCCTATTCAAATACAATTTATCACATTTTAAAAGATTTTTCTTTTTTTTTACAGGGCATTATAAAATTCAGTGCTGACTTTCTTGCAGCTGATGATCTGCTAGATGGGACTTTTTAATTCATTTCCCTCCCCACCCCAGAGCCATTCCTTTGTAACAAGGGTTTGGCTCCTTATAGGTCTTTGGCATCCCAGTGCTCACGGTCATCTCGGGCACGGTAGGTGTCATCTGGCCCCATTAGCAGCACCTCAACCTACCGGATTGACATCCCCCAAAAATACACATTGCTGCTTTTCTTGTTAGTATTTTGCCTCCTGAACCTTTAAGGTATGGCAGATCATAGTGGGAACTGAAAACTTGCATTCCAAGAGGGGAAAAAACCCAATAACACTGAAATTGTCCTAAAATTCATTAATCACACAAGTGAGAATGGTCTTAGCACAGAACCGCGGTGGCAGCAAACGCTGCTGATGTCCCTGCTGCAGAGGCAAATGGGGACTTTCCAACAGCAACTCAATGGGGGGGGGGGGGCACCTTTGGCAGCATGTGGCTGTACATTATCGGTACATCCTGCAAATTTCTAGCTGGCCCCCGGGTTGTAAATGAAATTTCTGAACCCCTGTGATTCGTACCCGGCTGTTCGAAAGCACGGTGCCACCACAGGCAAGCTGGAACCCATTAGGTCGCTTTTTCCCCTTATAATATAATTACTCACAGCTGCTGGGAGTGCACATACTCTGATTTCCAAATATAGAAAGCTGGGTAGCTTCCACCTCACTCCTATTTTTCCGTGGCTTGCTTTATATCTTCCAGACCTGCATTCTTCTTTGAACTTTACACAAGTTTCTGAACCCAACTGAAAGACCCAGGAGGCCCGTGATGGAAAGTCACCACTTCTTAAGCTCAGCATGTGTAAGGTGAAGGAATATTTAAACCACTGCCAGTTATTCCCCTGGAATGCTCCTATTCCTTTCATTTGGCACTGGCAGCCCAGTGAAAGTGGCTGAAAGGGAAAATGTTTAACGTTGGAACAAAGGGAAATTAAAAAAATCACGGAGTTATAAATCTTTGCTGGCTTTGCCCAATCTGGCAGAGTCTCTCCTTTTTTAAACTCTTTACGGCTTACACTGCTTTAAAGGAAACCAGATCTACAAACTGTGGGATCGCAGCTGATTTTAAGACTCATGTTCAGCCTGTAGACCTTAACCTCATGGTGCAGCATGAAGGGATCAACGACAGCCCAGAGGTACGGGCAGGTTAAGACTTCCAGGCGCTCATCTCTCCCTCCTGCAACTCCAAGGACCAGACTCAGAAACATGCCAAAAGATGGAAAGCCCTACACCACTGATGTCTTTGCAGTCCTTTTTCCATGAAACTACATCAAGTGACCCCCCAGGGCAGATACTGGTCCTGTTGTACAACTACAGCAGCCAGACAAGAAGGGGGGAAAGTAATCGGGTCATTGATGCCAACACTGTGGGGCAGATGCTGTGGGACCATCCCCACAGCCCCGAGTGCATCTTTCAACTCTCTCCCTGCTCTCCTTTCCATATTTTTGTAGTCACAAGAGACATAGGGCAAGAAAGCGACTCTTTTTTTTTTTGTTTTTAATCTCCTGAGTACTGCCCCATGCGTCCATGAACTAGATTTTACAAATTCCCTTACATCTGACAGTAACTACACAAAAAAATATCCCTGCACTTAATGAGACGCCTGAATTCTGCTTTCCCATCCGAAAGCTGAAAAGTGTCTGCTGGCTTCCCTGTGCTCAGGTTTACTCCCATAATTTGTGCCAAAAAAAATCTACTTTCAAGCCATTGAGGTTAGCTGGTCAAAGCCACGGGGTCAGTCCTTCCAGCCTCCGTCACTCAGAGTCTCTGCCAGGAAAGGTCAGTCTGATAACAGAGTTTCTCCATGTTCTTCTTCTTTTCATCATAGTTTCACTGCTGACCCAAAACATTCATATGTCAGCTTTGAATTAAAGAAAAAAAAACAAACCAGAGGGCAGCCTCAGGGAGGAATACACCAAAGGCTCAGCTCTCTGGGAAAGTTTTGCCACTGATATTAAATATGTATAATTTTATGGATAAAAGTTATACTGGTATAACTGTGGAAGAATAGTTATTCTATGTGCTATAGAGCAGCCCAGTTATGGTTTATCTTAACTCCCTTCCAAAACAACACAGATGGAAAGAAACCAGTCTCAATTACATACCACAGTGAGCCTACGTAGGTACCTATGTAAATATGCGCATCGCTTCCCTCCGAAGACAAAACCTGAGAAAAGTACTAAATAAGGTCCAGGAAAAAAGCGCAAAGCTTATACAGTATGAGTGGATGAAAAGGTTTGGATCACACAGGACTTGGGAGAAAAGGACACAATAAATGCACACTTCAAGCCCAGTTCATTGCTCGCGTAAGGTGGCAGAACTCCTGCAGCTGAAGTAGCAGTAGCTGCGAACGCAAGAGATTTGATCCACTGTGTCAGCTGGGTAAATTATAACGGTAATTTTCTAGTTGCAAAAACCAAGGTGTATTTCACGATTCAGCTGGCCATAAAGGCATCCCAGACCATCCCAGTGCTGGGGTGCCTTCACCTCCTTGTTGGGCTGAAGCGGGAAGAAGATGACTCATCCTCCTGCGACAATGGGTCCGGTGCTGCCCAGGGCTGCAGATGGATAGGCACTGGGGCTCCTTCCCCTTAGGGCACGTTCATTTTGCTCACCTCACACTCATCTGCGCCCCTTTTTTCAGGGAAAACCCAAAGACTTTTCTCATTTTTATCCAAAGTTTATCAATTCCTTGAATATTTAGTTTTAACTTTCCTTTAACTGTCCTAAAGGACATCTCTTTAATCCTTCAAAGATTTTGCAAAAAAACCTAAAAATGCTCATTTTATTTATTTATTTATTTGTTTTAATTAAACCTTCTCACCCTGTAACAGCTCACTTTCCACCCTAGCAAACCCAAATCCTTCTCCTCAACCACAGTCCACAACGGCTGTCAGATTACACTGTTTAGGCTGATGGAGTGCTCCTTCTTCCTGAACTTCACCAGCAAAAGGGTGTCACCAGAAACTTTTAGCTCCTTGAGGCAGGAACCTCTCTAAATTATTGGAGAGTAAGTTCAAGGACCAAGCCTGCGACGTGGCAAACCACTGCTCTTACCAGGCTGAAATCTCAAAGCTTTTTCTCTCTGAATCTGTCCCTTGGAGTATTTTGGTGTATGCTGGAAGCACTCCACACCCAGAGCTCCTGTGTACCACATGGGACCCCGTGTCCTCCCTGGCACAAAGCTCAGGTGTGACTGGTAACCCTTGCAACATTTGGCCCAAAGTTCTATTTTCCAGATGCATGTGATAACCCTTTTTTTGTGCCCATGGGACTGTCCTTACTCTTACCTTTCTTTCACCGTCTCAGCAAGCTGCACCATGGAAGCAAGAAGCATCCAACGGAGCTGGAGCTGCAGCGTTGGTCCCGCTAAAACCATCTGGAGGACCTTGGTCAAAATTCATTGCCTTTTTCTTCTTCAAAGGGGAAAGTAGAAAAACCACCTTCTGTTCCCGATTCCTACATCTGCTCTGTGACCTTAGCAAAGGCATTTCACCTTTTGCTGCCTCTGTGTCCACATCTGCGAAGATAAATGGTAAAGGAACGCATGGCATACGAACGTGGAGTGCTGTAGGAAACTTAAATATCACATCAGGGAGGCACTAGTGATATCAATCAGCAAACGAAGGCTGAACAAGAAGCGACTGTCTCTGCAGGACTGCTATATTTTTGCAATACTGCCATGTTATTTATCTCCTCTTCTTCCTGCGTTTTCTCTCCCAAGCGGCTGTGCTTCTAGCGGGGAGGTTTGCAACCCTCCCCCAGCCCACCCCTCTCTCCCCGCCTTTCCCGGAGAAAAAATACAGGTCTTCAGCAGCAGCCCGGAGCTGCACTAGGCAGGATGCTCGTATTTCACTCTGTGCCTGCATGACCTTTAAAAATACAACCTGCCAGTGATGGGAAACAGGTAAAGGAGAAACATGTTCGACTCAAAGCACAGGTTTTCGTAGCAGCACAACATTTGTTGGGCACATCGTGATGGTGACCAAGCATGGAAGGGCTACCAAGAGAAGCGGTAAGAACGGCTGTGCTGTGTGCCTGTAGCTGGAGAGACACCCGGACACAGACTCTGAGGGTGCAAACACCCTCGTTGCCTTCCTCATCATGTAGGTCACAGGTCAGATCTGCCTTGATTGACAGCCCGTTATAAAAGAGGATCAGCAATGGGTGGGGTGGCATTAGTCAGAAATTACGGAGCAGGAAGAAGGGAAACATTCAAGAACATACCAAAGCGGAGCCAGCCAGGCACCTGGATTTACAGCTAGTAATTTCACCTACTATTAATCCCCTCACTGCGGAGGAGAAGTTTTAGCAGAGAAATCCACCGCGCTATGGGACTTTCATCCAATGGCTTCTCCACTGCATTCAACAGCAGTGGATAAAAATAGGAAGAAGGTGCGAGAGAGCTAATTAGCACTTCTAACTTTCACTACAATCAATTAGGATGAGCAACAGCTGCTTCATTCATTTAAAACATCTTTGAGGAAAGAAACTTAACTCAAAGCCTGGCTATGGAGGAGAACCAGAAGGATAAGCAGACCGTAGTAGTGCTTCTGATGTCCTCCAAGCCACACTCAGGGAATTGCAGCAAACAGCTACGTGGCCCAACGCATGATTCCCAGTGGTGTTATCTAGTTCAGTAGAAGATACAATGCTTTTGAGAATCCCAGCAGCCACTTTTTTTTTTTGGAAGTAAGAGATCCTCAAGCCTTAGAAAGCTGGCAGGTCAAAGGAAGTGATTCTGCCCCTCTACTCCACTCTGGTGAGACCCCACCTGGAGCACTGCATCCAGCTCTGGGGCCCCCAACATAGGAAAGACATGGACCCGTTGGAGCGGGTCCAGAGGAGGGCCACAAAGATGATCAGAAGGCTGGAGCACCTCTGCTATGAGGACAGGCTGAGAGAGTTGGGGTTGTTCAGCCTGGAGAAGAGAAGGCTCCGGGGAGACCTTATTGTGGCCTTCCAGTACCTAAAGGGGGCCTACAGGAGAGCTGGGGAAGGACTTTTTACTAGGGCATGTAGTGATAGGACGAGGGGGAATGGCTTTAAACTGGAAGAGGGCAGGTTTAGATTAAACATTAGGAAGAAATTTTTCACTTTGAGGGTGGTAAGGCACTGGAAGAGGTTGCCTAGAGAGATTGTTGAGGCCCCATCCCTGGAGGGGCCAGGCCCCTGTTCAAGGCCAGGCTGGACATGGTCTTGGGCAACCTGGTCTAGTGGGAGGTGTCCCTGCCCATGGCGGGGGGGCTGGAACTCGATGATCTTCAAGGTCACTTCCAACCTAAACCATTCTATGATTTAATCATGGGCTCCTGGTTTTCTCTCTTCCCCATTGGGTGCTGTGAGAATTAATTTGGGGAAGTATCTGTCTGGACGGTGCTCAAGCTGCGATGGACAGAGCAGCTGGATACCGACTGGCTATTTTATTCCAATGCACCAGAGAAGGATGTTAAGAAATTAATCCATTTTGCTCTGGCTCAGTACGTACCCATTTAACCAGAAATGCTGGAGATGTTTTAATCCAACAAGAACAACATTTTCCACTTACCAAAAAATCCAATTTCACACAACACGAAAATTTTTGGAAGAAAATTAAGTATTTTCACAAATTATTTTGGGGGGTTTGATTTTGAAAGGAGACATTTTTAAGAAGCGAGAAGTTGCATGAAAAATTCAATTTGTAGTTATTGAATCCAGCAGTGGGTCTGCTACAAAACCTTGGAAAGAGCTCGCCAAATGTGTGTATCCTATTATGTTTTCAGTGTATTGCTAGCACATTTTAGAAAAGGAAAGCAAGCAATTACTAGAGTTGCATTTGACAAACAATACTCGTGAGATGTAAATTAAGAAAGCCTGTTTCTGGGATCTGCATCCTTCTTATGCCATTTTATAATGCAGGGGAACTGCGGCTTGTGCAATGCTGGCAATGAAATATTAAGGCACACCCAGCGGAAAATTGACTTGTCTCATCTTTCAGCTTTGGCTCCGGATTAGACGCTAGCAGAAGCG
Organism: Vanellus vanellus; assembly: GCF_965231255.1. Taxonomy (NCBI): domain Eukaryota; kingdom Metazoa; phylum Chordata; class Aves; order Charadriiformes; family Charadriidae; genus Vanellus; species Vanellus vanellus. The sequence goes on along the minus strand of NC_138906.1, from coordinate 60,484,789 downwards.
GCTAATTTTCCTGACAGGACCAGTCTGCAGAGCAGAACTCGGTCATTGACAGCAGAAGAAAGCATCGCTTTGAAACCTGTTGAGCCACGTGAGCCACGCAGCTTCTTTTGCTACTATTTTTTTTCTGGATGTTCAGTGAAGGTGGCAGATTTAAAAAGAAGAAAAAGAGGCGGTCCTTCATGCAAAGCCTCATCAAGCTTCGTCGCCTCTTGGTGCTTAATGGTAGATGCCCCATCAGTTCACAAGGGCTCAAGGGATGGCTAGATGGCCCATGAAACAGATCAGCTGAGAGCCAGGAACTACACCCCAGAGATGGGGCAGTGCAGCCCCAAATGGGGACAGCGCCGGCTGCCAGCCACACACAGGCAGAGCAAGGCAACCCCATCACCAAAACCCACGCAGAACGGCGTAAATGGTTAAACGGATACCAAAACTGCGTGCAGGTCAGCCCTGAGCTTATCTCTGGGGACAAGAGCTGCCAGGCAGCTGTGGCTCCAGGGGCTGTTCGGGCCAGAGTGACACTGACCGAAAAGGCATTTGATTGAATTTTGCCTCAGTGACCTGATTACCTGGCTGCAGCCCAGCTTTTGACGTCTTATCAGCCTTTCTGAAGCCAGAAGGGAAATGCTGACCCATGGCCAAAAAGCAAAAACAAGGGGGACAGATTGTTTTGGACAGGCATTAAAAAAAAAAAAAAAAAATATATATATACACACACACATATATTAAAAGGGTCTTAAGCTACTGGATTAAAGAGGCCAGGGGGCTTTTATATTTAATTGAAGTGCTTCCATATTATCTCAGTGACAAACAGGTGGATGCTGGGTTAGGATTACTCTGTAATTTCCAGCCCAATTTCAATGCTTTACTGCTACCTTCAGCTGGTAAAGAGATAAAGGCATCAGCCAGGCACTGGGATCCTTCTCTGCAGAAGCAGGTATAAGATCAGAACCTGGGTTTGTAACAGAAAAAAAGAAAAAGTCCTCAATCGGAATGTTTCTTCGTAAAGAAATAAAGCTGACAAAGCAACACCAATTCAAATCGTAGTGCAGATGATACCTGTGCCCCAGTACAAGCTTCTCCCCCTGTGAGGGACCCTGGCGTGGTCATCCCCCGAACCCCAGCCCCTGCTTCAGGTGCTGCTGTGAAACCATTTGGCCAAAATCAAGGATCCAGGTCCTCGGGGCACATAATTTCCACAGCCCAGAAAGCCAGACTTACGGAAAAGCTTTCCGTTTCCTATAGCAGCTTACTCTGCACACACTGGGATTAAACTTCCCTGGGGGTTTGTGGGTCTCTGCAGGTGACATTGCATATACCATTAAGTTTTTACCCCCAGCTAAGCTCTTAGAGGTATAAGCTATCTTTTTTCTTCTGCTTGCTTAGAGCACTGCCAAAGTTCCTACATCCTATTATGACACATGCAATAAATAATAAACCTTTGAATTTTTGAGTAGTAATTTAGTATCGGCTTGGGAGTTTCCTTGGATTCTGTGAAAAGGACTCAAATCCCACTGAATTTGCTGTTCTTTAATTACAAATGGCTCTCAGCTCCAGCACAGAGTATCCCAGCCACTGAGGGACAGCTTCAACCCCATTGCAGGTATCTCTTTGTAGAGTATGTGCCCTGCACTGGTACTTGGGGCCCTTATTTAACCTTTTTCTAATGTAACTCCTTGTCAGCAAACACCAGAGGACACCCGAAAAGTGCATTCAGCCTAGCTAGTGTTTCAGAGCTTTTTTTCTTTGCTATTTCCCACCCCCCTCAATGATTTTACTTTCTCTAATCCCTGGGAATGCTCAGGTGAAAAAGATGTGCTGCCAGAGAACAGACTTCAGATGGGAAGATCAAAGTGCCCAGCTAATGTCCCAAATCGGTCCTTCCCTCACAAAGTGTTTAATGCAATTAGAGTCCTCATCTTCAGAATGTCCAGAGATAGAGAGTTGGAAGTGCAGAGTTTTCTCCAGCACATGCCCTGTAGGGCATCATTCATCCTTGTTCCTATGCCATTTACTTCACTTACCTACGTTACGTTTTGTCTCCTGATTTTTTGCAAGCATTATACTGGATCAAAATAACAGGCTATTTAGAGAACAACGGACCTGTTGTGCTGGATTTATAGATCAGTACTGATATGAGCACTGACAAGTACCGGTTTCGGAAGTCATTTGTTGTTAGATGATGTGCGTGTATACAGATGCTCGTATCATTTATACCCTCTTAAGAGACATATTTATCTGCATGAGTCTGTAGGTGTGTCTATATATAGTTCCCTGCACATCTCTGTCTACTTGGCACCACCATTAGCCTCTTCTTAAAAGCATAGTACACAGCTCGGAGCCCCTCGTTTCTTTATCCTCCCACCCACACACATCTCCTTCTTGTCCACTTCACCTACCTTATTCCCCCATTTCTCTCATCCCCTTCATCCCTGTCTAGGCTCCAGGTTATCACCTCTCCTACCCCTTTCCATTAAACCCCTCAGTAACGTTGTGTGCCTGTGGCACACTTGTGCCAGAGGCAGCAGCCGCAGAAGGAAGGGAAAATAAAGATATTGCCTCCGGCCAGTTTGCCACAGCAGCTAACATGCAGCACGGGGTCTTCTCGCAGGTCAGGTCAAAGCACAGGCTCTTGCGCCTGGTTCAGAAACCCTAGGAAAAGCTACATTTCGCTATTCATTCTTCCCCTGTAGGTACCAAGCGTACATTCTCAGAAAGGCCAAAGCAGACCAAACAAGCACAGACTTTCTAAGCCAAGCCAAAAATACAGTTGAGCCAAATAAACCCAACAACAACACAAGGAACAGTTATATATATTTTTTTTTCCAATTATAACTTTAAAATGCCTTCCCTGATACTTAATAATACAAAAAAAAAACAACATCAAAACCAACCACGTATCAACCTGTGTGGGTGAACTAAAGAGAAAGAACATGTCTATTATTGGCAGGCAGCTTTGACTTCGACTGTAGAAGAGATTGCATCTCTTCTGAACATCTCCCAAAACAGTCACCAAGGGTGCAGAGAAGGGAGGCAGCGAAGCAGCTCTGAATCCACTCGCACACGACTCACGGTTAATTTTTTTTTCCCCTGCCCCTCCTGTGCCAGCTGTGGTGGGGACACGTGGTGTCCCCTCGTGCCATCGCTTCCCCATGAACGATGTCAGGCACCCCAACAGCCACATGCCAGCGGGAAGCGGGGGGTGGAGGAGGGCCTCATAGCTTCGAGCCTTTGCTTCTAAAACTAAAACTTGGCAAGATTTAAATGTAACAGGCCCTCACTGGCATAGTGCAGCCGGAGCCAGCTGTGCGCTAGGATGAAGTCCTGGCACTTGATGGTAACAGATACCAGTAAACCTTACCAGCAGCTTGCTGGGAAGACTGGCATAGCTCAGCAGGGCAGGGGCGGGGGGAGGGGGGAGGTCTACCTCTCCGCTATAATTAGCAAGTAATTCAGCACCGTAGGAATGGGTCAATGGACCGAAGCAGCTGGTGCCTCCACGCTATAAGTGGTTCAGGGGTTTTATTTCAGATGAGGACTGGGCGTCCCTGCCACAAGGGCCCAGAATCTGTCTGGGCCACCCCAGAGGGTGGCTGGATTGGTTTCGGTGTGCACGTGGAAGCGGCTTCTGGTTTGGTTTCCTCCCCAGGCAGCTGGGTCACGTAGGCCTAAACATCCCACCAGGCAGCTGCTCCGAACCACAGGGCAAGCAGGAGGTGAGGAGTTGAGAGTCAAGCACAAAGACAGCAGACCTGGCTCTGTCTCGTTGCCAATACACGGCACGGGCAAATAATGGTGCCTGCATCCCCAAATGAACTGCTGGCACAGATCTGCCCTCTCCCAGCAGCCGGTCCCTCGGTCCCCCCCATCTCCCAGACAGGGCAGGTCTCATTGGGGTGGTCCTGCAGCTCTCCGCACCCCACAGGCGTGAGACCAGCTGAGTCACCGGTACAGAAGTGGGGGTGGCTACAGACTGTCACGTCCTCAAACTGGAAATGGGAGGAGGGAAAAAGAAAAGGCAGGCAAATTGCACGCTGCATTACGAACCAAGGAGCTGCTGTTGACTTTACCAGGGAAATGTCACAGCTCTGGATAGCCTCGCACCCGAGGTGACAAATGGACACATTCATCACAGCTTGTGGTGTCACTTGACCTTTGGGGGGGATTTTTCTTTCCTTTTTTTTTTTTTTTTTTTTTTTTTGTTTGTTTGTTTGTTTTCTTCTTGCTTATCTGCATGGGAGAGTTTTAATTAGCTCTGAAATGCCATTAAGAAATTAAACAGGACAAGTTTGTCAAGGGGTCAGTCTCCTAGAGTCAGCCCCGTTACTCAAGGGGTCAGTATGCTCCTCCATGCTTTTCGTGGTCACGTTATGAAGCACGTAGAGCAACAAATAGATGTTTTGACTGGAAATAGATTTCACCAGGGAAACATTCCCCAGTTTTAAGCGTCCATTTGACCTAGGACAAAACCAGCAGCAGCGCAGCTCCCCGCCAGCCACAGAACAAAGCGAAGCCTGAGCAAATTCTTATAGCAGTTTGCATAGCAGAGGCCCCAGATGGCCACCGCCATCCCTGTGCTATTAATAAGGACTATTTTGGAACAAATGATCATTTCGCAAGCAACCGGTCTATTTATTAGCCTTATTATCGTTACCGCCAGCTGCAAGGTGTTCCAAATCCCTCATGCGTTTTGCAGACGTAACCTGACCAAGAGATGCGATGGTGCAAGGCAGGGTGATGAGCTGGCCTCTCTGTCCAGTTTTAGCACTGGGAGAGCTGGTGGTCTCCGTTTGCCCACTCAGGTCTTTACAGTAATGACCGGCAGCAGCTATTTTCCATCGCTAGTAGCAAAAGAGATGATGCTGTTCAAATTATCTGGGTCAGTCCCCTCAGGTACTGCTGTCTCCCGTCCTGGCATGCGCTGTGCAAATGGAGTTTGATAACTCGGAGCGGCAGAGCTGTTCCCAGCTGAGGCAGGCTTCGGCATACTTGTTGCTTTTTATAGATTAAGCTCTTGCAAAATAATGTATTCGGCTTGTTGAAGAATAAAACCACGTTTAAAATAATAATAATAATAAAAAAAAAGGAAAGCAGGAAGGATGATGAGGCAGCGTCAGCCCGATACAGTACCCCGAGGGGATCCCCGCTTGGAAACCATCCTGAAACTTTTACTTTCTGTCACATGAAAAGGCATCATTGGGGTTTGCTTTTTTTTTTTTTGCTATATGCTTTTGTTTATGTGTCAATGCTGTCATTGACGTCTATTCACAATTAAGTGTCTTCTACAAAAGGGTCTTTTGGACCTCCTGCCTTTTAGTCCTCTTCACAAGCCTTAGGAGGACAAAGGTAGGACAGAAAACTTTGGTAGGACAATGGCCAATTTTCAGACAACATTTGTCCCCATCACGGTTCTGCACAAACAGCCGGGGTGTAATGTGGGACAGGTGAAACCCAGTACTTGTTCCAGTAACAACAGCTCTTTTCAGCCAAGGTGGCCACAGCAGCAGTTGGTCCCTGGTCCAGCGGCCACTGGGAAGACACACACCAGGGTGTGATGTTCTCTGCAGCCAGGCTGCTCCAGGCACCCCACTTCAAAATTTAGCTACGAAAAGCAAAGCAAGTCCCATACACCCACACATTCATCCTAAAGTCCACCTATCTATGGATTTTGCAGCATCTATGAAGCCTTTTGCGGTTTTGGGGAGAAGCCAAAAGCAGACTTATAATGGAAACTCAGCCGTAGCCTTCGGCATAGTCTGGCAGCTCTAATCCTATAATAAAACCCAAAGCACACGTGAGCCTGCAAAATAGTGCAGTGAATTCTCTATTCCTGTCTGCAGTATTTTTAGCAACCAGGGTCATTTTTAGCCTCTTTTTTTTTTGTTTTGTTTTCTTTTTCAGTATAAAGATGTTTTCAAAATACAGGCATTGCTCGCAGTGCAAGCAGCAGTCAGTCGATTCAGATAGACGTGCCCAACATTTCAAAATAAGAAATGCTCCGCAACTGAGTTCCTGGCATGCTGAAAAATGCAAAAATATGAAACCGTCACCTATGGCAAACATTTCTCCATCAGATATTTCGCAGGACCGCAGTGAGGAAATGGGTGGAAGAGGAGGGGAAAAAGTCAGGGTTTGCGTTTTGCAGATAGCTTAAGGGAAAGGAATCCTAAATCTTGAGCAAATGTTTGTTTTTGCATTGTGGCAAAAATGTTTGTTTCCTCAACACAGGGTGATTACAATGAGATCTGCATTTTTGTTTAAAAATACTTTGCTCGCTGTCTGAGCCGCAGCGTAAACAGGATGCACTGAAATGTCAGCCCATCCGTGGGGCTTTGCCACGGCAGACGCACGCAGGGAACTAACATGCTCGCGCTCATAAATCTGGCCCGCTTCCCCAGAATAGATCTCCGTTACCCTCATGGAGTCATCGTTGTCTTGTTTCAGCTTGTCGGGCGTGGGGGTAACGCGGGGACGAGCAACACGATGGCCGCCATTAGCGGGACCGAAGGCAAAAGCTGGGGGACCAGCCTGGGGGATGCACAGCTGGAGGAGAGTTGGGCAGGAGGGGGGGGAGGTCTTCAGCGAGGAGGCCAAACCTCACTGCCCACGGTGCCACCCCTCCCCATGCCACCGGTTTAAACCCACCCTGGCAGGTTCCCAGCAGCTACCAGTAGCTGGCTGCCTGGGCAGAGTTAGCTGACATGGGGCTGGTCCGTTCCTGAGATGACTCATCGCCACAAATGTCAGGAAGAGACCAAGGCGTTTGTCTTAGGCTGCTATTCATATCGATACGAGCTTCTAAAATTGCTAGGGACTGCCTTATTTGTTAATTCCACCCCTCCCCCCCAAAAAAAAAAACCAAAAACAAAACAAGAAAAAGACAAGAATCATCTTGCAAAGCTCTCAGGCACAAGCACCATCTTTGCCAGCCTCTAAGCAACAGTTAAAACACTGGTAGTTTCCCAGAATCAAGTAAATTAAAATTTACAGAGTTCACAAAGTTTACAAAATTTACAGAGCTGATGGTGCTGCATCCAACCCTTTCTCTTCCGCTTTCCTCCATCCAAAGTTGCCCACATCTAATCTTCTTAAAAGATAGATATGTGTAATCTATGAGAAGCCTCTGCTACTATACTGTCAATATTCAACAGACCGCCAGTGACAAGGCCACTATCACTTAGGTGACACTGGTGTCCGGCCTGCAAGAACTAATGTTTTCCTTACCATACCGATGAGCTTCATGCAACACACATCGCACGCTGTAAACATCTTCCCTGTAAAAACTACTGCAACAGGTCTTCAGTAGCAAACAGATCTTAATAAAAGTGGTCTTTCTTCTCAGAAAGATTCAGCACAGCCCTGAACAAACACAGCACTCGAGCACACACTTACCTTCAAGGGTGCCTATGGTCACACCAAAACCAAGAGGAGTGTGCATGTTCTTCAAGGCTTGTCCTTTCAGAGCCACAAGACCTGAAAGTGCGGTGGCCTCCCTACAGACAGGGACTCTGGGTTTCCAAAGGTCTCTGATCAGATTTCTCAGAAATAAATGTTTCTTGGAGCCCACCTTGATATTAAACACAACCTTACGTATTTTGACTAAGACGACTTGGGTCAATGAACTCACTCAAGTGCTTCATCACTCCAAGACCTTACTCAATGCACAAGTTACACCCAGACTAACAAACCCCAAATCTTTTCTTTCCCACATCCCAAAGGTCTGACAGAAATAGCGATAGGTAGCTCTGTTGAGTGCAGCCACATCAAACTGAATTGCTCGTTATCCCACAAGCTCATGTGTCTGCAGGGATTCTTACAACTCTGATGAACAAATTTATTGCCTCCAGCGATGGTGTCCAACCAAGCTAAAACTGTAAAAAGGGTTTGGGAAGCACATTTCACTCAACTGTCATCTCTTCACAAAACAAGATCCCCAGAAAGCCAGGGAGGGGTTTATGGAAAAGCCATTTGCCAATGATAAATACCTGGGCTGTGGGAAAATATCTGTCAGCATATCATGACTATAAGGGCTAAGGATGAAACTAATTGCTTAGAAAATTACTTCATAAATGGAATAAAGACATTTGTTTCAACTCGGTGAGCATAAACTGCCTCTTGAATGAATGATCTTCTATTTTGTTTGCTTTTTCCTGGTTAATGAATGACCAAATAGGCTTGTTTTTCAGTATCTAGCCAACAACTATAAATGCTATGGTCCCTTGAACCAAATCTTGCTCTCAGTATTTCAGCCTAGAAATCAGTGTAAGGGAATGTAAGGTTACTGCTGATTTTCTTACAGGTGGCCGCAAATCCTTTACAAAACGGGTTTATCACAGAAGTATTTGTGGTGTCTCCCCTCTCAAAAGCTGCCTTATATTCCAGTGGTGTGAATATCGGCATAACGGATCTGTTATACTGTCTGCAGCTCAGTTCTCCGTGGTCTGTAACATACACATTCATCTGCTAAAACACAGCGCAAATTGAAGGAGGGGAAGAGGAACGAAACCCATAGAGAAACAGCTATAACATCAACAGATTTTTCTGTGCAGGTGGGACCCAGATTGCACATGAAGGTTGAGAGCCTCTTGCCTTGTCCCTGCCAGCAGGGCGTGGGAAAGGGCGATAAGAGATACCTAACAACCCTGCACTGGGGGCACAAATTTGACCACTGATGCCATTTCCAAAGGGAGAGTGTTGTAATGTCAGACTGTTCCTGGAATTACCAAGGAAACACTCTTCTCCCGGTGGCCAACACATTTTTGAGGTTTTTTTGCTAATAATTTTAAGGCTCGCACAGGTGTCTCAGATATAGATGCCCCGTCATCGACGGAAAGAGGTTTATCTGCTCCGGTAAGCCCTGGGTGAAGGTTGAAGAAAGCAAGCTGGGATAGCTAGGATGTTTTGGGTGGGCTGGCAGGTCAGGAAGTGCACTTGGACTTCTGCTGACAGATTTTGGCTCAGCTGGCAGGTGCTAGAAACATAAGAGGAGGAGGCGGCGGCAACGGCGGGCAGGAAGAGTTGACCAAGTACAGTGTTTACTGCTTCGAAACAAAATACGACAGGGTAGGTAGGCCCAAACATGTGAAAACCCCAATCCTCTTCTCTTCAGCTTTCATTGAGAGCAAAGAGAAGTTTTAATACAAAACACCCCACAACCCAGTCAGAACTTGTGTTGGTGCCACAAGTACAGAAGTGAGGCCACATTTCCCCCCTCAACCCAGTTTGGAGTACGTCTATACATGACTTCGGAGTTTTACTATGTCAGACTTTTGAGTTGGGGCCATCCAAACCCAAGAAATCCAAAGGAAACGTGGAGAATCTGGACACCGAGGCAACATATACTGCCCAAAATCTGTGCTGCCTCCCCAGCTGACAGGCAGCATCCCAGCAGCGGGGGCTTGGTCCCCACAACCACTCTGTGAGGGCATCAACTCTTGCTCATCACATGTACCTTTCCAGCCCTGCTGCCTGCAGACCAGTGCTTGAAAACCTGCCCTTATCCCCTCCCCAGAAAGAGCCAGGCATTTACTATTGCTTTTTTTGCCGAGGATATTAGGAGGTTTTTGTGGTGTAAAAACATCTTGTGGTTCCAGGCGAAGGATGGGCCGCCTCACGACTTTGAATGCTAGGAGCTGGCAAGGCAGCAAAGAAGTTGGCAGCTAACTCTGAGAAATCAGGCTGTCTTTTTTTCCCCCCCTCTCCTCCCCTCCCACTCTTTCCCTGCACCAGATGTTAACTGGGACTCACTAAAATGCCTGCCATCCTCCCAACTCCCCGCCTGCTGGCTTACGGCACGGCACGCCGTGTGAGAAGCCTTTCGCCAGCTTCTCAGCACTAGCTGCCAGCCGGTCCTCTCCAGCAGAGCCAGCCACCCGGTGCCTGCTGCAGAGGCATCTGTGCTCCTACCTCTCCATCCTCCTCCTCCTCTTCCCTCTTTCGCTCGCCTGTTTGTTATATATTGCAGAGGTGCCTTTCTGATACGGATAGCAGCTATAGAAAGAGTGCATTAAAAACACGCTGAATTAAAATCAAGGCGGGGAGGAATAGCCTCGGAGGAGCTATACTAGCAGGGAAATATTCCTGATTAAATAAAGCCCAGTGAAACTTAGCTTTCCTTTCAAATAGGCAGGGTCTCCCCTTTTCTCCTTCCTGCTCTAGACCTTGTTTTGTTGGGTTGGTTTGCTACCGTCAGAAATGCCATGTGGAAGGCTACCTTCAGAGCATCCCCATCCCACGTGAAAGTGGGATGAAAGTTCCCAACAGCACAGGGGGAACCCACTGCCACGACAGCCTGGGCTGTTTATTGGGAAGATTTGGGCCATACAGCGAGTTCTCCATGCTTCTTCAGACACAGAGAGCCTCAGCAGCAGCCCTGTGCAGAGCCCGTTCAGCCCCACCAGCCATGGAGCATCCAGGGCTGAGCTCTTGCCACGCTGCATGGAGACAAGCACATAAGCCCACCAGCCTCAAGCACTCCCATGGCCGCAGGGACCACATGTTGCTCACCACTCAGACTGGAAAGGCTCAAATGACTTTCTATGATGACCGGAGATGCCTACAAGTGAAGATGGTTTTAAAGGAGTGGGATTTTTCAAAACTACTGGGCATTGGCCTGACACCATTCCCAGGATGACTCTGGTGGGACCAGAGTCAAGCCAATGCTTGGTGCTTTCCAAACTCTTTCCCTGAGTTTAGAAACATGCTAGCCTCCCATTTTTACACCCCAAATATAGGGAGCTCTGCACAGCATGGCACTCAGAGGATGGGGTTTATTCCCTCTCTCCAAGGCAGAGAGAAGAGAAGTTAAACTGCTGAAGTCCTCCAGGACCAAAGCCCAGATTGAAGCTTTGGTTTGTGAATCAGCCCAAAGCCAGTACTGGAAATACCAGCAAGGGAAAAGCTGAGTTTAACAGATGCTGTATATGGTCTATGGCTAAGGAACTTTAGTTTCTTTGTCCTTTTGTCCTAAGGGAACAAACCAGACTTTGTGCACAGCTCTGAAGAGACAAGGGAAGAATGCAAGCCGAGACAAGGGAAGAATGCAAAAAAAAAAAAAAAAAAAAAAAAAAAAAAGCCCTAAAAGGCAGAGCAGAGGAACAAAGTCCATCTCTGAACTCACCCGAGATGGGGGTTATGCTAAGGAGCCTCTCAGTTTTTTGTCTAGGTTTCCCACTCGCTCTGAATTAAGCTTGAAGTCCAAGCCTGGATGGCAATGAAGGCTTGGTGAAGAAACAGCTTCCTCAGCAGATGTCAGGCAGTCCAGCACTTTCCCTCCAGTTAACATCACTGTTGCCTAAAAACAAAGCTTCCTCACGCTCCACAAACAATTTTAGGTGGTATCTACTGCCACTTGACCATCCTCCACCTCTACTTTCTTCAGTCCTTCTTGCCACACAATTATCTGCACATCAACATCTCTGCCAGCCCATAGCAGGAGCTAAGTGGCTCTGCTCCGTGCCACAGCCTCTGCTGCAATGGTTTCCCACCAGTGCTTTGCTGGGACTGAATTACTAAAGGGCACCTCCTGAATGTATGAATGCTGAATTTAGCCGAGGAGACCAAGGCAATGATTTAGTCATTCTTGTTAGACGTTATTTTTAGTCATCATCATTAAAGAGTGTAATTTGTGAAGAGAAAAAAAAAAAAAAAAAAAAGCAGACCATGATTTTGAGTAGGAATCACATTCACAAGGAACATCACTCCATCAGTTAGAGGGGGGCCGGGTATGCCCCATGCCCGAAGGCAGCCTGTGAAGAAAGCATTTGCCTGGGAAATGTTTGCACGGGATGAGCAACGGGTAGATTCACTCACACATATAAGGTGTCAAGATCTGCCAGCCACAGAATGCATCAGGGCCGTCACACTGAAGAAATATCATATACCGTTTGCTCCCAAGAAATCAAAATCCCTCATGAGGAAAAAGAATGAGAGGAAGGGAGAAGGCCCATTGAGGTTTTGTCATTCTGTTCTGAAAGAGGTAGCGCAGCCTCACTCCTGGGGTTGCTTTTCCCCACGAGCAACATCTCAAGGGCTTTGTAAGGTGGTACCTCCCTCCCTACACAAGCCCAGTTACCACCTTGCAGGTACATGGTACACAGACAGAAACGTCCTTCATTGCACATCTCTTCCTTTTGCCAAGAGCAAGCCATCGCACTGGAGTCGCTCTTAACAAGGAGGTAAAATCAAACAGGTTACATCCAATTCCCCCCACCTTGACCCCTCCACATAGCAGCAGTTGGAGAAGACCAAGGAGAAAGTGGAAGAAGCTCTGGAGGGAGATTTGTACCAGTTACCGTGCCTGCTGCCAGCCACCTCTGCTAACCACCACAGCTTGGCCTTCACTTTTCCAAAGAGAGCAGTGATTTAAGATGATGCCGTTTTGGGGGGTGCCCAGCATAAACACTGCAAAAAGACCAGAGTTTCAGGGGGGTTTTAATGTTTTGCGAAAGCACCCAGACAGCTGCCCAAATGGAAAACTGAAGCATTTTCCCTTTTCTTACTTCATCCTTGCTCCTGGCTAACCAGCAAGATCAGGCGAGCAGCAGATGCACAGAAAAATGAAAACCGGTTGGGAAAACACATATAAAAACAGCTGCAGTGACCATTTTGCAATGCGGAGAGCGCAGCTATGTGAAGAATACATTTCAATGCCAGCAAAGAAACTCGGACAATTCTGTTAATTAAGAAGCATCAATACCCTGCACCACTCTCCTGCTCCCATGACAGGCAACAGCTGCTCTTGGCTTTAGAGCAGCATTCAGCAGAGGGGCCCATGACCCGTAGCAGAGGATGGAGATCATAGAATGGTTTAGATTGGAAGGGACCTTGAAGATCATCCAGTTCCAACCCCCCCACCATGGGCAGGGACACCTCCCACTAGACCAGGTTGCTCAAAGCCCCATCCAATCTGGCTTTGAATGCCTTCAGGGACAGAGCTTCTACAACTTCTCTGGGCAACCTCTGCCAGTGCCTTATCACCCTCAAAGTGAAAAAATTTCTTCCTAATATCTATTCTAAATCTACCTTCTTCCAGTTTGAAGCCATTCTCCCTTGTCCTATCACTACATGCCCTTGTAAAAAGTCCTTCCCCACCTCTCCTGTAGGCCCCTTTTAGGTACTGGAAGGCCACAATAAGGTCTCCCCAGAGCCTTCTCTCCTCCAGGCTGAACAATCTCAACTCTCTCAGCCTGTCCTCATAGGAGAGGTGCTCCAGCCCTCTGATCATCTTTGTGGCCCTCCTCTGGACCCGCTCCAACAGGTCCATGTCTTTCCTGTGTTGGGGGCTCCAGAACTGGATGCAGTACTCCAGGTAGGGCCCTACCTGAGTAGAGTAGAGGGGCAGAATCACCTCCCTTGACCTGCTGGCCACACTTCTTCTGATGAGATGTGGGAGGGATGATTTTAGTGACCCTTGAGCATCAGCCTTCCTACCTGCTTCAGCTTCCCCAGCTGTGAAACTCACCTCTCCTCTTTTGCAGCTACGCATGGCTAGTACCTATGGAGGATAATCATAGTAGCAGTGATAATATAGGTGCATCTTCCTTGCAAGGGGCTGGCTCATTCCTAACTTACTGCTCAGGCAGGGTAGCACATGGTTTATGAAATAAGGACTCCTGAAACATAAGCTCGCTAAAACTTGCAGTAACACGGGCATCTGGCTTCTCTCTTGCAGCTTTATACAGTTCAGAAGGGCCTTTGCTCCCCTATATTGTGTTTCCAGATCCAGTATCTCACTGCTTCTGATCCAGTCCTTTGGGAAGCACAAACTGTCCGAGCTCTGCCAGCTGCACTCAGAGAAAATCCTCCTGCAGCCAGGCTTTTCAGGTCCTTCGGTTGTGCCAGTCATGCACTGCCTTCTGTGGGGCTGAACTTTCCCCGCATAAACGCTACATAATGCTGTGGCTGGTCACCAAATCACACATTTATCTCCTGAACAGCTCATTCATCATCTGCAGCTGACCATTGACTCTGCTTCAGACCAAGGGCAACAACCTTCCCAGGTTAGCGCAAGAGTATCTGTTCTCCGTTTCCCATAGGGCACCTCAAGCACAGGTATGTAGGAGGTGAGAAGCATGTTCCTCACAAGCTCCGGGTCCCAATGATGGCCTGAGCAACCACCTCCACACTCCTTGCCTCAGACACTGATGGGGGACATACCCCAACATCTGGAAACTTTGGTTCAGGGAGAGAGGTGACAGCATCGGCTGGCTCTTGCTGCTGTCTCTGTGGGCACCAGGCCCCCAGGTACATCACTGCATTTGCCTTCTCTTTATCCCTCCTCCTTAAATCATAAGAGTTTTACTTCTCCAGGATGCCAGAAGCACTGAAGCAGCACTTTGAGAACCCACTTGCTTTGCTGAAGTAGCAAACCATGCAGCGTGGCACTGGCTGGGCACTGGGAGCTCCACTCTGCTCAGGAAGGGAGGCTGCAACACTCACTTGAGAAATGTCCAATTTCTCTTCCCAAATCATATCGTAGCTTGGTTTTACCATACGATTACACATAGGAAAATTTGAAGGACTAGACAGCAGCTCGTTTCACCACCGTTGCTGCAGAGGAGGTGGCAAGGGAGGACAAGTGGGAGCAAAAGCAGCAATTTGCCCTCAGCAGAGCAAGGCTGGAGGTGCTTGGTAGTGAACCCCACATGAGCAAACCAGCCTCAGCCTCCCCGAGAACCCTGCCAGCACATCACCCCACGGGCCACCCCACACTCTCTGCCAGGACTGCCTGTGGGGTGGTGCGTGCATATACCCACGTAGGACTGGAGGGGGATAGATGAACACTGGTTCCTTCTCTTCTAGAAAGGTTTCTAGGAGCCCCCAAACTGGGTTTCGACTAGAATGATCCAGGGCATGGGGTGAAAAAGTCAATAAATGGGAGTGAGAGGAGTAAACAAAATTCATCCAGGCAAAGCAGAGGCAGAAAGAGGCGGGCAGAGGGCTCTGCAGGACTCAGCACGGGGGAAAGAGGAGAGAATAAAGGGAAAGCCTCAAATCGGACAATAAAGTGGTAAATGAGGCACAAAGGACACGTGAGAACAACTAGACCGTTGCTGCTAATCCAGCCACAGTTTTCAAAGCAGGATCATGAGTCACCAGCCTCATCAGGGCTGGAACAGAAACCCCCAACCCCCTCCCCCAGCTTACCACATGAAAGAAAAGAACATTCTCTTTTTTTTTTTTTTTTTTTGGCAAAGCCCAGGGCTCCCATTTGTGGCACATGGGAGACTGGAGGTCTGGACTCAGGTGCTGGAGGTACCTGTCCCTGGTACAGAGGGGCTGCAGGAAGGCTAGATCTGAATGGAGGGATGCTCCAGGGGAGCAGGGCTCTCCCACCAAGTTCAGGGCTCGCAAACACATCGCTGGGCAACGTGCCAGGCTCGGGTTGTGCTCCACATATTGGCGTTTCAGTTTTGACAGAAAAATTAAAAAAAAAAAAAACAAAAACGAAGACCCCACAGGACTTTTTCTGGGGTTTTTAATGAGGTGCATTCCTGTTTTTTCCTTCTTGCCCCAGCAACACACTGCGCAGTCTGAGCTCCCACCCAGCCAGTCGTTTGGGCTATTTCCACAGCCCTGAGTCACACCAGAGGCTCTAACCCTGCCGCCAGCAGTGTGGGGAACTCTACGTGTTCCCCAATACCATCACGGCCACACCACGAGAGCCAGCAATACCTCCTAAGTTCCTCCTTGCCCATCACAGGCATCTTGAGGCACTTCCAGAAAGCAAAAGGGCCCGTGATGCTTTTGCCATGTTCTAGCACATCTGTAACGATGTTGTGGCTCTGTTTTTGTGCCACTCCACGTGGGAAGCCTAAAAACGTGTGGGGGCATACTACTGCAGACAGCACACGTCCCCATCAAAGAGGGCACCTGCAGAGATGCTGCCACTGTGCTGCTTCACAAACCCGAAAAGAGCTGAACTGCGAGCAAAGAGTGTCGGCCAGCTGGGAGGGTTTTACAGCTTTGGGTTTGTTTCTCCCCTGCCCTGCACTGCAGGTTTTGGGTACCCAGAGCCGGACAGCAGAGCTATACCACCTAACGTGGTAGAAAGCAGAAATGTGGGCTCACCCCAGCAGAAGGCAAGAGGGCTGACTCCATGTTCCACATAGCCCAGGCCACTGGGGCGCTCGCTGTTGCGGCGGATGGGAGATGCACGTGTGTGCACATATTTATACGTGTGAAAGCACAGGCGTCTGAGAAAGGTTTCATTTCCTTGTGGCGGCTGCCGAGAGATGCACTGAAAGTATTTTTAGGAAGTCCAACGTCCCCTTGGCATGCAAATCAGCCGAGCAGCCTGGCAATCCTCTGGGCAGCCAGTCTTTCACTTTTCACCCACAGAGCATCACCCCCAAATGGGGTTCCCGCAGCGGGGCTGGGATGCGCAGGGGCGGCCAACCAGGCAAACATGTCTCACCACCAACCAGTGAGGTGTATTGCACCATCAAAGCCGCGGGGCTCCCTGCCCGGCCCAGCCTGCTCGCTTCAGGTGGTTCCCTCTTTTATTTTAAGCCCAGAAGTCATTATCATCAGGGCTCCGCTTGTTATGAACCGCAAACAAGCGGGAGTCCTGCCTGCACGCTCTGAGAGATGCTGTTGAGCCGAGGCAGCTCTTTTTGGGGTGAAACAGCAGGACGCTTCACCATTCTTAAAGCTGGCCTCTAGGAAGAGGTAACAGTGCTCGATGACATTAGCAGTTATTTATGTGTCTATAAATAGCGAACACCCCTGTGCCAGCTAATGCTATTTCCATCTCACAGCCGTTTCACCTGGTCCCTCACCCCGAGTTTCAGAAAAAGCCCCATCCCGAGTACCCATATGCACTTGGCAGAGTTTTTATTTCTGGTCTGGAGGATGGGATAAAAGAGATTTCCTCCAGATTTTACAGGCTGCCCAGTGAGACCAAGAGGGTGACAAGAACCAGAGGAAATCAGCCTTGGCCTGGGAACGGGGAGAGAGATGCTCCGGTCCCGGCCCTGGCACAAACCCATCCTGCCTGCAAGCGCCCAACAGCACTGTCTGTTGCCATCTCCAAAGAGGCTTTATTTAGAATAAAAACAACTGTTACAGGGCCTCTGAGGACAGGCCACTGTGCAACCCTGTCTCTCCCTGGGACCGCAGGGCCGGGCTCTCCGTTTGCCCCGCTGCCACGGCGGGGACATGGATCCACGGCTCCTGCCTGCGGCCAGTGGACAAGCAGGCCAGGGAGACTGGCCTTCATTTTAAAGGTCGCCCCAGAAGTCAGGAGAGATATGGGGTTCATTGACTCATTAAGCAAACAGGGTGAAGCTAAGCTCATCTCGCATCGCCCATGGGCGGCCAATACCCAGGTGGAGGCGAGAGCGGAGAGGCCGATGGCAATTCTCCGACCCTGCGGCTATTCAGGTTTGGACAAATGACCCCTCTGAGGGACACGGCTATAAATTGCTTAAACAAACACAAAGTTCAGACAACTGTAAAGAACGTGTCTCGCTTGCCAAAAAAAAATAATTACAAAACGCCAGCGTTTTCCAAAAAACAAGTCCATGCAGCTCTCTTGTGAGAAAGGTGGGAAGATGCCAGAAGCTCGTGAGCAGGGCAGACGAGGAAAGACTGCCCAGACAATACTTGGAGGGGTGGGGGCGAGCTTGTTTTGCCCCTAATAAAAGATGCGAGGTCAACTGGAGCCCTGCACTGGTTTGTAGGGACAGCAGAGACCCCCAGGCACGACAGGTGAGGCAATGTTTGATCGCAGCCTTCCTGAGCAGATGCTGGTGCAGCTCATTTCATCACCCCACTTGATCAGGAGGTCACTCACCTCGGCACGGTGGCTTTTGAAGTCCCCTGTCCTCAAATCAGTAGCAACTTTCCACACGATGATTTCAAACAGCTTCAAGGAGAGGGAGTAACGCAGCAGCCGTGTCCCACCGAAACAGCTCTTATGTGCCCTCAGCCTCCAGCGAGGAGCCGGGACACATGAGCATCACCTACTGCAGCGGTGAGCTTTGCCATTGTGGTATTTGAATAAAAGTTGAACCTCTGCTCCCTTTTCTCTCCTCGAAGACTGGGCAAGGGGAGGGGGAAGGTGACTCTGCACAATACCAGAAGCAGTTGAAAACCACCACCCAAACCCAGTGTCTAGGACCTGTGCTAGTGAATGCTATCTGTGCCTAGACAATGAAAGCCTCAATGGTGGAGCAACACGGCCACCAACACCAGCATAACTCCTTGTGTCCAAAGGCTCAATCCAGTAAGAGGATCTTTTGTGCTGAACACTGCAGGAGTACCCTCCTGCAGTACACAAGTGCCACGTAATTCATGGCATGAAGAAATGAACATGCCTTCCCCATACAATCTATCCAGACATAAGAGAGAAGAGCACAGATAACTTTCACCCCCAAATCCCACCTAGAACCCCTCACCCACCCTTCACCATTCAAACCACTATGCTGGAAGCTGTTATTTTACTGTTTTACTCGGAGGGCAAGAAAGAAAGAAGCCTCCAGAGGACAGAAAGCCACCAGGAGTTTACACAGCCACATGAACCAGCTGGGCCAGGTCATCAGAGCAGATGAACCTGAACTTCCCGAGTTCAGCTGCACAGAAACATGCATCCAGGTATGCAGCTTCTCGTACACCCCTCGCTTGGGAGCGCTGCCAAACCCTCTTCAAACACTCCTCCAACCACGCTGCATTCCTACAGGTGGTTTGGCACATGAAAAAAAAAAGACACATCTACCCCCAAATGCTGTTTTCTGAAATTATTTTCAGCCCCTCTTGCAAGCAGAAGATTGGTACCCTTCACATCTGTCTGAAATAGTTTCCTGGTGAGCAACAACGCATCCCATCACACCGCCCATCCCTCCCAATGGCTGCCCTTTTGCTGTGCACCAGCTGCCTCACAGCAAGGGGATTTAAAACCTTAGACCTCACTTCTTCATTTTATCACCAGGCCCCATAATCTGCTTGCGCTTTGGTTGCCACTGCAGGGATAACAACCCCCAGGCATATTTAGGAGGTAAAGCACACTGTGTGAGGAGCTTTAACACAACAGCTCAGATCCCAAATCTTTCACAAAGAACTATTTAAAGCAGGAACATAAACATCTAAAATTTTAGGGTTTATTTTACAGGGAATAAAAACAAGAAGCAACTCTTTTGGACTAAAACCTTCCTCTTCTCCCTCACCCTGACTCACTGCAGCATGACTTACCTGCCATCCCTACTGTTGGATACTGAAATACTTCTTCTGAGGTCCCCAGTACAGCAGCACACTGGAAACTCACCCATAAGACTAAAACAGCTTCTAACCCTCACCTAGGAGAGGGCCTTCATGTCCCTATATAACCTGACCCCACACCTGACAGCTGCTGGGGATTAAGTTCCAGCTGATGGAGGTCAGCAGTAATTCACAAATACCACCTCAGAAAGGTGCTGGGATCTCCATGCTGGGAGGGAATACTCTGAGTCAGAAAGCAGCAGGGAAGCACCCTGGTCCCAGGAGGATGGGATGGGATGGGATGGGATGGGATGGGATGGGATGGGATGGGATGGGATTTCTCCTTGTTGTAGCTCTGCCCATCCCCTCTGCAGCACCTGGAGCAAAGCCCAGCAGGAGCCAAAGTGAGCCTATGTTACCTGAGCAGTAAAATCAGGTAGATGAGATGGCAAATCATGACCAGGCCTGCACAGAGATCCGTATGCTGGGCTGGGAGCTGAGCTGGTGTGCTGCCCTCCTTGCCCTGCCTGCCTGCGGTGAGGGCCCTGAGCCCCCTGCCTGCGCCAGCCAGGCCTGTGGGGAGGTGGAAGGCAGCCATGGGTGCGTATCCAGAGCAGCCTCATCTCCTCTGAGGTGGTCCTGCTGAGGGGTTTGTGCCTTCTGGCTCTGAGAAGGGGTTTGAATGCCATGTTGCACCATGGATGGGGGTTTTCTAATGGTGCAAGGATCCCCTAGAAAGAGAATCATAGAATCATAGAATGGTTTAGGTTGGAAGTGACCTTGAAGATCATTGAGTTCCAACCCCCCTGCCAAAGGCAGGGACACCTCCCACTAGACCAGGTTGCCCAAGGGCACGTCCAACCTGGCCTTGAACACCTCCAGGGATGGGTCCTCAACAAACTCTCTGGGCAACCTGTGCCAGTGCCTCACCACACTCAAAGTAAAAAACTTCTTCCTAATGTTCAATCTGAACCTGCCCTCTTCTAGTTTAAAGCCATTCCCCCTTGTCCTATCACTACATGCCCTAGTAAAAAGTCCTTCCCCAGCTCTCCTGTAGGCCCCCTTTAGGTACTGGAAGGCTGCAATAAGATCTCCTTGGAGCCTTCTCTTCTCCAGGCTGAACAGCCCAAACTCTTTCAGCCTCTCCTCATAGGAAGCAAGAGGGAAAGCGGAGGGGGGCTGGCAGAGGGGGAAGGCAAGGCTTGCTATCACCTGCTGGTGAAGGGAAAGCAGGAACATCATCCTGATGCGGGACAGAGAGTGGGATTCTGCTTGGTACCTTCCCTGCCAGCTCTCGTGTATGAAGGTTTTGCAGAACCCCTGCCCCGCTCAGACCGGGAACGGTGATGTGCAAGGCTTGGGAACGCCATCCCTTCCCCACTGCTGAGCAGGTGGGCTAATTAAACAGGCTGTGCTGTTAAACAATAATGAAGATTCATGGCCTGGAACAGCGTGATAGTGTCTCAGCGGGGTCTGACAACATCGGAAAATCGTTATTGCTTTTCCACTTGTGCCTGGAGAGCGCATCTTCATGGAGCATCCCCGGCTGCCACCTGCCACCGCTGGACTGAGAGCCAGTGCACGAGCAGCTCCTGCAGCCAGCACTCGATTCGGGTTGCTGCCCCACACCGGCAGGTGAGGCTGGAGATCTGGAGACATTTACAGTTTGTGGGGGCTGTTTTCGAATCCTTGGCAAGGTCTGATTGGAGGAAAGATGTGGATTGACCTCACTGAGGATTAAGCCCTTCAGCCTAAGCGTGGGCACCCAAAAGGCTGAAGCACCTCACATCAGTAGCCGCACCAGAGCTCCTCATCTGACACCTCTCCGTGGCAAGGCAAGGGCTTGTTGATTGATTTTTGTCTGCCTGCAGGTCATGCTGACCAAAGCCACAACATCACCAAGAAGGAAGTCAACAGGAACACAGAGGAAGGAGAAGGAATTCCCGTACACACTGCTGGCTGCTGCTAAAATTAAACGGGAAGGGTGCTGGTTCCTAATTTACTATTCCTTCCTGCGATTTCCCATCCACCGGGCTTGTGTCTGCACTGCGAGAGCGGTTCCCGGGAATGGATGGCTTTCCGCAGCAGCTGTTCCCGGAGAGCGGCGAGCTGACATTGCACGGCATGTAGATATTTTTAAAGTTATTTGGCTTCCCCTGTCCTTGCATATTAGCTAAGATAACACGGCCAAGCACTGACGAGACACCTCACGTCTAAGTGGGGTTGGGGCACTGTCTTGGCCACCTCATCTGGGAGAAGAGCCCTTTTCCCCTGTGTGAGGAGCAGCCAGCTTGGCTCATGAGGAGGTGGTGGAGGCAGGAGAGCAGTAGCACCGCCAGGAGCTGAGCACCCCGCAGCAGCACCGGCTACACCACTGGCTCACCCATGGGGATCTGCACACCTGCTGGGTGAGGGTCAGGGGTGGAGAGCAGCCCTGGTACTCAACCCCAAGGCAGGTGACCCAAGCTACGTCTTGCTTCACCCAATGGTTATCTGGCGACTGGGTTTCAAAGGCGTTTTTCACAGGTTGATGCCTCCCTGAGGTAGTAACTCAAAATCCAGAGCTGCCAAGGATGCGGCGCTCATCCCGTTGGCTGCAGCCCTGCTGCTTTCCCTGGCTGGAGAAGGGGCTGAGCTCCTCTTCCAGGAGTTAACGAGAAGCCGACTGCTAATAAATCAGCCTCCCGATTGCTCTGTGCTCCCTGTTAGGCCTGGGTAAGTGACTGCAGGAGATGGCACCAGCATCACTGGAGGGGTTCAACAGCCATTACTGGTTTTGGGCAGCACCGGTGAGAGACGATACCTCTTGCCAACGGGCAGGCTGATGAGGTCTCAGCACAACCCAGCTGCTTCAGCGCTTATTTGGCCGAGTACCTACCAAATCTGTTTGCATTTATACGGGGGAGGAATACAGCCGCTGTGGGGCTCCGAGCAGCCGGAGGAAGCGTTTGCAGGAAGCCGGGGTTAAGCGAAGCCAAGACCACAACGGGGTTCCTGCCCTAATTATAGGACTCATCCTACTCAACGCAGGTGCCTGGTCTCCCCGCCACATCCAGCCCCCGGTCTGAAGGCAGTTGCCCAAAGGTGCTGCGAGCAGCCAGGCTTCCACCAGCCCCCTGGTGCAGGTGTGTAGCATCCCTCGCTTTTCTTCATTTTGGGGAATATCCTGGACATATACAGCCTCTGTGTTGGCCGAGGGCAAGGCAAGCTCCACCTCACCCCCAGGCATCTCCTGGAGGGGCGTCCCAAACAGATGTGCTGCTTCAGGAAAGCGCAGAGCACCAGCAGATCTGGAGAGGCAGAGGCACCCCACCCCCTGCCATCCTCCACACGCGGGGAAAAAAATCAACTTTTTCCCCACTATACTATTTCCTTGGAAGTTTCCTTCTGTTATATGCATGGGATGAGCCTGTTCAGACCGTTTCTGCCATTAAAACGCCCTTTCTCCTGTAAAACTTTGGTGTCCTATACCAGCTGGGGCTGGTCCAGCCCTGCCTCTGCTCTGCTCCTGGCCAGCCTTGTGATTTTGGGGTATGGAGTCCCACATTCAGGACACCCTCTTTACCCAAACAGGTTTCCTGGTAGGAATAAAGCTGGAAAAATGCACATTTTCCCACACAGGTCCCGGTACGCAGTCCCGGGGCACCACTGCTTTCTGCCCACACCGCAAAGGCAGGAGGTAGCCTAATTGAGGACAGCATCACCGAGAAACCTGATGGTGCAAAACCATCGTGCTGTTTTTAGCATCTTCTGTCCAGGAATCTTATGAGCGTGTGACTGAGGAGGTATTTTTACCTTCCTCCCTTGGCATTCCAGGCGGGATAGCTGGTGCTTCCGCAGCCTGAGCCAGTCACAGGGTGCCTCCGTGAACACCAGCCAGGCCTGCTGCCAGGATTGCCGATTTCCAGCTCCCAACACCAAGAGAGCCCGCGACTGACCGAACCGTGGCATTTCTCCACAGGGTTTAGTCTTTGGGGTCAGAGCCACAGCTGGATGCTTGAAATCTCCACCCCCCACCCCCCTCAGTCCTTCTGTAAACAACAGCAGAGGAGATTAATAGGGACAGAAAATGTGAACTGAGGACAAAAATGATGCAAAATCGTGGGAGTTTTTCAGATAAATTATATGTAAAGGCTGCCCACAGCTCTTCTGCTTGCGGAGTCCTTACTCGTGCATGCCCAAGCCCCTAAACCCAGAGTCAGGCTCTTGAAGACCCAGACAGATGAAGAGCTGGCCAAAAACCAGCAAGTGAGAGACAGAGGAATGGACTTCCAGCAGCGCTCAGCACCCCAAACCCATCCTCCCCGTCCCCACGACGCTGCTCTCCCTCACGTGACAAAAGAAAAATCACACCTTGTGGGGGAGGTCACTGGGGGACCAATCCCTCCCAGACAGCGACTGGGACCCTCACATGCATTTCCCTCATCCAATTCAGTTTTCATGTAGAAAAATGTCCACAGGGGCATCCCTGGCACACCGGGACTTCCCTGTGGACTTGGGAGCTGCTGGTCTCCCCAGCAGAGCCATTACAGCAGGTGGGACTTGTGGCAGCAGTACCCTGCCTTAGTACAGAAGGAAAAAATACCTTCAGCTGACTCCCCACACAGGCAGAAGAGACATTGTTGAGACTGGGATTGGGCCAAGGCACCAGCTCACTCCTTTCCTCCTGAGAAAATGAAATAAATTGCAGTCAGATAGGAGCAAAGAACAAGCAGTGCCTTTAGCTGTTTGCTGAAAAGGTGATTTTGCATGTGACAGAGATGTTAATTTCCATGTGTTGGTTCAGCCTGGAGTCAGACGAGACATCTGAAGGTCCAAAGCAACCTGAAAGTCACTGGCGCTTCTGCCCCTTCGGTGCAGGTGACATTTCCCCCAAGCCCCCACCACCACCCTGTCCCTGGCAGCACTCGGAGCTTGAGCTGTTCCTGGATGCAACCCCAGCAGAGAAGGCAGGTAGTGCTTTATGCACAGCTTCTTCATCAACTGCTGGCCATCTGTAAGTCATCCAGGTCTGAAGGTCCACCTGCACACTTACACCTCGGTGGGTGCCACATAACTCCTCAACTTTCATTGTAGGCACCAAAATAAATCCAAGGTGTGTGAAATCCCTTGGGGTTTTAGTGAGCCCAAACTCTTCTTTGACACAGTGATGGTCATCTGAGGAAAAGGATGCAACCTCCTCACTCTCCTTTGGACCAAGCCAAACGCTGGCAAGGCTGCGGTAGGAAGGATGGTGCTTGGTGTGTGGGCTGTAATGTATTTTGCTGCAGGGCAAAGACCTTCTCAGCCTTCAGGATATATTCATAAGGATATCTCGATTGTTAAGACGTCAATGAGAGCCACTCGAAGCACTCAGCTTGAACCAGCAGGGAGTTAGTATCCCTGACAGAATTCCCTCCTCTGGGAAAGCAGCCCTCAATGAAAACCCAGCACATGTCCCTTCACGGCGTGCAGCAAATCGGCTCAGCATGCCAAAAACCAAGTGGTGTGCCTGTCCTCCGGCACTCAGCTGGGGCCGGGGCACAGCTGACACCGCAGGCGGGATGCTGCCGGCTGCAAATTTGGGCACCGCTGCCCCTTGCAGAGACAACTGACACAGCGGTGCCCGGGGACAAGGTGCTCTGCAGGGCCCCGAAGCTGAGGTGGATGCCCCTGCCTCTGGCAGATGCTGCTCCAGGATGTTGGGAGATGTGGCGGCGATGGCAGGCGCCAGCCCCTGGAGCCGGAATTAGGTCAGTGGAGTCGTAACATCTGGCAATGTTGCTGCCTTTCCGCGGGGATTAGGCACAAGCACCGCTCAGACGCTGTGACGTCAATACCCCGAGATGCCGCTGGTGGATCTGAACATCTGTGCTCTCCCTCCACCCGAGGGGTTCAGGGGCTGCTGTGGGGACCCGGAGAGGAGGGAGCCTGTGGCCACCCATCCCGCGTTCCTCTCCTGGCCATGGCCTCCCCAGAGGGCATTGCTCTCCCTGGGGACAGCTGCTGGGTCTGTCACCTGTGAGCCATTGCGACGGCGTGGGAGGAATCCCAGCAGCGAAAGCGAGCAAACCTCCCCCAGGAAACCGGGAGAAACTGCCGGTAATGAGGCAATTAATTATCCGAAAAGGCTGAGAGCTACCCCAGGAGCTCAGGAAACCCGGCTCAGTCACGGGACGAGGCCACGGCCAGCGGGGACAGCAGCTGCCGAGGCACTTTCCCATTCACGGTGCAAAGCGAGGGTCAGCTTTTTATATCCCATATATAAGCACACAGTATCTCTGCCTAAGCTCACGTAAATAGAGTCATGCAGAACAACTTGCTGTTTTGGAGACACCAGTCTCGATTAGCACTTTAAGCAGTGTTAAAAATCCCTCTTTCTGAGTCGTGGGATACCTTTATAAGGCATTTACATTTTCTGTGTGTTTTTTTTATTTCTTTTAAGTGCACACAGGGACAGCAGCAACACTGTCAGGTGGTCCCTCCTTGTGATGCTTTCACCAGTTCAGGGTGCTCCATGTGGCTGTGGATTTCAGACCCGTTTTGTTCAGGGTTTTGTCTTTTCCACTGCCGTTGGAGCAGCAGAGAGGTGCAGAATAATTCAGGTGGGAAGGGACCATGGAGGGGTCTCTGGTCCAACCTCCTGCTCAAAGCTCGGAGTGGGATGCTTAGGGCTGTATCCAGCCAGGCTGCAAAACGTCCTGGGTGGGAGCCCGCAGAGCCTCCTGGGCACCTGCACAGCCCCTCGGGGGACCTCCCCTGAACTCACTGCAGTTCACTGACATCCATCAGGTACTGGTGGGGATGCAGTATCCACATGTGGTCTAACGAGTTCCAAGTAGAGCGAGATAACCCCTTCCCTTGACCTATGGGCCATGCTCCTGCCCTTTGGGGTGGGATGCTGCTGGTTTCCAGCGCTGCCAGGGCACACTGGGGGCTTATGCTCAGCTCCTGTCCCACCAGCTCCAGGCCTTTTCTGAAGAGCTGCTCCCCAGCCAGTCCCTCCCCAGTATCACTGTCGGGGGTTAATCCTTCCCACTCGCCACACTTGGCACTTGACCTCGCTGAATTGCAGGAGCCTTTTGGCATTTTTTGAAGCCAAGGTGTGCCACCGGGACTTCCCTTGATCTCCAGGACCTTCCAAAGGTGACAGACAGGGGTTTTTCAAAGGCAACGGCCAACCTTCTCTGCACCCTCAGGTGCACATGCAGCCTGGCTGCTCAGGCAGACGTGCGTGGGTCCAGACTTGATCCAGTTCCTCCAGACTCCTACCAAATGGGACCACCACGTCCAGCCAGGACTATGAATTACAAATTCTGGTGCAGGAAGAGCATGTGGAAGAAGAACTGAAATCATTGAGTAGGAAGGAGCAGGTGTTAAGCTCACATCTTTTCTAGTCATGGAAAATTAATTTTCTAAGTAAACGGGATCGTTTGTTTGCGTGCTTTCTCCATGCAACCACATTTCCATAGCTTCATGTGGATGAGGATTGTCCTTGTAGATGGAAAGACCGGAAGACACGTAAACCTGGTATTTAGGAAAAACAATATTAATGGTAAGAGCAGATTTAAAAAGGAAGAGCTTGAAGCTAATGGAAAACCGGTCAGAGTAAGATGAATCACATGCCAGAACGATGACCATGACAAGGGCAGAAGATGAAACAGAAAGTGGAAGCGTGCCTATTGCCAGTGCCCATAATGAAGCCCACTACTTATAATCACTTTGTGACTTAATAAACTGGTCTCCTCACCCGTATCGAGTGAAATCCCCCAGGCTTTCAGGCATCTGCCGTTGACCCTCTGTCTTTACAGACAGAATTATTTTTGTATCTTTTAAATCAGCGTCACGTGTGTCTCTTCCACAATTTCCAGGAATTTCTGGGCTAGCATTTACTGTCCGCACAGCTACAGAGATGATCTTTTGTTGTACCAAAATCTTGTGATCTGACTTAATTTTCTGGCTGCTTCTTTTTCCATAATAGGATCCCTTCTTTTGTTAGTTCCTCTGCGTTTAAAACAACGTGACCTTACCTCTGGCCCTCAACATTACCCACCAATGACCCAATCAAGATGACTACAGCATATTTTTCTTACAGAATATTTTTCTCCTTTTTTTTTTTTTTCTTAGAGCTCAGCCTCACTATGGAGATTTTGCATTATTTTATGCAGCAGTGGCAGACAGAATTGCACTGCAGTCAGAAGGGGATTGTGTCGGCAGTTTTGGGGTTGTTTTTTGCTTCTTTATGCATTTGTTTGTTTAAATCACTGCATTTTTTGCCATTACCAGCTACCTCATGGTTCATACCCATGACCTTTTTGGTTTTGCTAGCCAGAGGCATGGAAGAGCTGAGTATGTCTCAGAACAACAACAGAGGTAAGGTGAAGGCAGCACATAGAAGAATTGAACTGGCGTTCTCTCTGATGAATTAGAAATCATACCACTAAACCACTCTGGACCCTTTCTTTGCCTGTATCCTCCTATGCCAGGAGTACCATAATTTTAGGCTTCTTCAAGCAGCTCCCATTAAAAAAAATTATCTTTAGCCTTTTCCCTTTTGGGATTAGTTCCAAATGTCCTTCTCCCCATCCCACCAGTCTGAGGCTGAGCGATGCAGTGGATGAAGCACACAGAAACAAAGAGTGAAGTGGCTCAACAGGTTTACAGCAGCTTTTCCAGACGCTGAAAGTTAAAAGACACCCGAGTTATCAGCTGCAGACTAGCTGATGAGTTTGTGGTTGCAAGGATGGCAGTAAAGCCGGAGAGCCATACCTGGTGGAACCAGTGTATCTCAGGTCTAACTGCTGTGACATCAACCGGGTGCCACGGTACTTGCTTGAATTCACATTTCAAGTGGTTTGTTTGCAACCCACTAGGGCCCACGGAAGACTTCAGGAGGTTGCTGAGATTTTGCGGTGGGAACCAGGAAAAAGAACAGCAGCAGCAACACCCTTTAAACCAGAAACTCGATGCACCATTAAAGGGAGGGTGCCGGGTAGATGGGAACGGTCTTTTTTCAGCGGTGCCCAGTGACAGGACAAGAGGTAACGGGCACAAACTTGAACATAGGAAGTTCCAACTAAACGTGAGGAGGAACTTCTTTACTTTGAGGGTGGCAGAGCACTGGCACAGGCTGCCCAGAGAGGTTGTGGAGTCTCCCAGTCTGGAGACATTCAAAACCCGCCTGGATGCTGTCCTGTGCAACTTGCTGTAGGTGACCCTGCTCTGGCAGGGGGGTTGGACTAGATGATCTCCAGAGGTCCCTTCCAACCCTGACCATTCTGTGATTCTGTAATATAAGCAAGACACAAGGAGTCGTGCTTTCAAAATTCCCTCAGGATGAATAGCCAGCTCATGATCCAACGCATCCCAACACATGGGACTACAGCTCTGCTATGCCCCATTTCAGCATCAGGACACCTCTTCCTGCAGGCCAGAGCTAGTCTCAAACTGGGCAGCTGTGTCCCTGTGCCCAATGGCTGGAGAAAGCCCACAGAGAGCTGAAGTGCATGAGGAACAGCCGTGAACAGGAGAGGACGAGGGCTGGGTGCTGCTCACCCACCACAGCAGTTACCGACTGGCTTCGCATCATTATCCCCTTGCTCGTCGGAGCTACAGAAACCTCAGTACAAGGAGCTTTTGTAAGCATGGTGGGAAGACGACGTAAGGTTAAAAGGCAGGAGGGGATGATGGGGAGATAGAGGAGAAGGGCAGCCCCCTGGGGTCTTATCCCACAGTAGAGGCAGGAGAAGGAGAAGCCAGGGCTGAGGGAGCAGGACATGGCCGTGGGGAAGACAGGCAGGAGACTGGGGAAACAAGGGCAGGAGGAGAAGGAAGGTCCTGGAGGTGAGTTCTCACTAAGCTGCCCTGCAGGGAAATGCTAGGAATGGGAAACTGGAGATGTTTTTTAAATTGCCCCTTTGAGAAGCCGTTAAAACACAACACCTATGCACATCCCTGCATTCTGAGCAGCTTTTTTTTTTGTTTTCTCCTCCCTGCTTCTTTCCCAAACCTACTAAAGCCACCATATAGGGAAAGTGTTTGTCAGTAGAAGTAGAGGTGTTCCTGCATGCCCTCACACACCACCAACTCACTTCAGCTTGTGCTCATTGAAAGACATCAGGGGAAAGAAACACCTTCTCTAGACAGGAACCATAGCTCTAAATTCAAGGTACTCCCCTGCTGTGCTTCTGAAGACTTTATCTGGGACACTGGCAAGGTGCTCCTGAGGGAGGCAGACGCTGCAAACACAGCCGGAGGTTTCTCCTGCTCCAAGAGAAGGAGAAATAAACCCTTCAGGAACCCGTAAGTTGGATTTCATAAAGCAGTGGATGTTGCCACCTGCTGCTTAAACACAAGCAGACAATAGTTCCCTGGGCTTTGGGTCATTTCTGGGGTTTGAACAGTTTTGTAGCCCAACAAGCCGAGTTAGGGGGCATAGAGGGAGGTAGCACTGCATGTTCCAGAGACTAAGAGCTGGGTTTTTTTGCACTTGTAACTCAGCTGTCAGTGACTCCTCTTCCACCATACTGCTGGCGATGGATCACAGAATGCTCCCTTATCTGCAGTTTCTTCACTGTAATCAGGTTTGCAAGTCAGGTGGGCTACCACAGCAGGCAAACATCACCCACAAAGCCTTCAGTGGAGCCCAGGTAGGTTACTCAGCTGCCATTTCTTCCTTGGTGCCTCTTAGTACAAGGCACAAATCTTCAGGGATGGCGAGGATCCAGGGTGGCCAAGACTTGGGTACCCAAAAGCAAATTCAAGAGAGAAGGAGCTTTTTTCGAGTTATTTTTAAAGAGCTGTAAAAAGCGCATAACCTAAGCAAACTGGGGAACAGGTGTTGAACCGCTGCCCTTATCTGCAATTCAAAGAATTAGGTCAGAGTATTGAGGATTAGAGCGTACATGCTTTGTGCGGGATTAAATAAAAAGGGAAAAGGCCCACGTTTCTGCGAGAGAGGGGCTTGGCAGTCAGGGAGAAACCAAACAAAACCAGCCCGGGTTGCTCTGCAGGCAGAGCCGATGAAGCCACAGCATCAGATTGCTATTCTTCCCCCGGCGAAACGCCTCTGAGGAAAGATCTACTAATTATAACCACCTGGAAGAGAGCATCTCAGCTGCAGATGCAGTCGTGATGCTGGAGAGGGGACAGCAAGACAGAGCTGGGGACAGGGCTGAGCAGCCAGAGCAGCGCCATGGCTGGGAAGGGACAGCACATGGTGACGATGCTACACCCATCTGTAGGGCCAGGAGAGAAACCCCACCTGAGCTTGGTGCACAGTCCTGGGGAGAACGGAGATGCAAAGTCTTAGGAAACATCCTGATTCAGTCTGAACCTACATCCTGTAAGGTCTCTGGACAGGATGAAATTACACAGCTACTTGCTTTTTTTCCTGGGCATTGAATCAGCTCCACATGGGGTCTAAAACCACCAAAGCAGCAGCAGAGGGAAGGCGAGGAGCTCACGCTGTACCAGGTGTCAGGACACTCAGCCACTGAAGCTGGTCAAACCCGCTTCATCCATTTTGCTAAGACTCATGCCCCTGCCTCCATCCCTTGGAAGAAAGGTATTTTTTTTTTTCTTTTGCAGGGAGACCAAAAGTTGTTTTCCAGATGGAAAACTGAAGAAAACTACATTTTAGGTGACTTTCCCAAGTTCTCAGAGGCTTTTACTAGCCAGGTGATAGCCTGAAAGCTGTCACCATGAGTCTCAGACTTGGCACATACAAAGTAAAGCCTTCCTCTTGGTGAGGAACCAGTGATGTGCTGTTTTTTTCACATTGCTCCAGTTCATCTTTGCTAAAGCCCACAGACCAGGGCAGACTTTTGCTGTGAAGAAAAGGGCGATATCATATCGTTTCTGAATTTTAACTTCACCTCAGGCATAAGTGAAGTTCAAATGAGCAAAGATTTCAAAACTTCACCATCGCACTTGCCTTGTGAGAACCATATGGATGAGTTAAGTCTGGGGAGAAGTGATTCAGCAGCTCCCAAAAGGCGAGGAGCAAAATTAATCTCAAGGTATTCAAGAGAAGCTCTTCAAGAGTATAAAAAGGGATTCCTCTCTCCTTTTAGTAATCTTGTTAAACTACAAAAATCTGCCTCGGTCACTGCAATGTGACTGCTGTGACTGCTTTTTCCTCTCATTGGCTTCCATGAAGATTATTGCTAGCAGACTAAAGGGGAGGGGGGGGATCAGAGAAGCCAGAGGAATCATATTGTCTTAATAAAGCAAAACCGCAAGTTTTATCTTGACTTACATGGTCTAGCTGTCCCAGGGCAAGCTGAAAGATGATCACCTTCATTGAAAAAAATTGCTCTGGCTGCACCAAGCCAGCATCTTGGCTGCCTCAGAGACCTCTCCAGATGACAGCACAGAGGTGATGTATTACAGAAAGAGAACCAGAGCTGCCTTCCCAATCATGAGGGGAACGGATAAAGATTTCTGCTTGTTTTCCTGTGTCCGTCGGTAATTTCTTCTCACAATATTGCTCGAAAATCTGTACCCTCACAGCTCATTACAAGAAAAGAAGGTGCAGCACACAGGGATTATTCACACCTGCAGCCTCCGCAGCAGCACTGCCCTGTGTCCCATGGTGGCCACGGCTGGGCCCCGACCCGTAGTCGCAGATGCCCTCCCGCATCCCCTCCTGCTTACACGGGGATGCCCCAGGCAGCTGTGGATACCTAATGAACGGATCAAACTGCCTGATCTCACAGCTGTACATCCTGGTGACCACAAGAAGGGAAAGACCTTCTATTTGCTGGGCTTCCTCACTGCCATCCATAGCCAAAGATGGCTGACAACCTGTATCCACAAACAGAGACGATGGGAACAGTGCTGTGTTCCAGCATCAGCAGGTGTTCAGATCCAAGTGCGGGGGAAGGAATCCCATTTGCACTCTCTGAAGCCGACCTCTGCCATTTTTACCAGGATATAGCGCACATTTCTGAAGATGAACATTTGTGACTAGTCAGAAGCAAAGGAAGCTGCCAAGAGCAGCAGCCGGGTAGTTCCTGGGAGAAGCAACCGTGTGGCAACAGGAAGGCAGAGGTGGGCAAACCCACACCACAGCGCAAAGCTTCGGAAGTGCTCCATTCCTGAAGGGGTTGGTACGAGCAGCTCCTTTCAGGAAGAGCAACACAGCAGATCCCAGCGTCAGGGGCAGGCAATGGTGATGGTTGGCCACCAAACCCATGAGCCACCTGGCAGAGCGAGATACTCAACAGCACACAGGATGAAGCAGACATGGGGTGTGGAGAAAGGAATAATTTTCTTTGCTGAGCCTTAAGCAGCATAAGATCAGGAAACGGAGATGTTGGCAGCAGAGAAATGTAAGACGCATGAAGAGAGGCTTGTAAACATTAAGGTTAAGCTGGTAAGAAACCCAAGAACTGCATGCAAAAGCGACGTCAGCAGCTTGCCCTCGGGGAGAAGCATATCCTTGCCTTGGGGCACTTATCGCAGCCTGTCCTTGCTACCCAGAAACAGATGAAGCTTGATAGCGCTGCACAGACAGGAAGATGAACCCTTCATAGGAGGGTTTGCTCCACAAATTCACCTACACTTTCTGCTCATTTCCAAAGCGTGAAACTGGTCACCCTGCCCAATTCTTGACTTCCACATTGATTTATTTGTATCGAAACCTTTAAAAGCACCGATATATAAGCCGTTTAGATTAAAACCAGATTGAGGGGTTTCTTGAATCACTGAAGACAAAACGAGTCCTCAAACAATTAAGGATCCCTTTTTTACACTTACTCTGGAAATTATGAAGGTGAAAGCGTAGATCGCCTCATTTCCCCAGGTGCAAGATTAAGCAATGGTTTTGGTATTGCTCGAGCAGCCTGACCACAAGGAATAGTCAGATGATACAAGGTCACCTGAACTCAAGAGGTCCAACATGTGGCCTTTCTAAGAGTCAGAAAGGGCCTCAGCTGGCCACTGACTACCCAATGGGAAAACTACAGTGAAAACAAAGAACCACAATGCCACTCCATCAAAACCTGACACTTCGTATTTCATGCTAGAAGTAGGGATATTAGCAACCCGGTACTCAGGATGCTGAACCTGAATCGTGGTCAGCCAGATAAGCAACCCACCACGGCAATGTATTTTACATCAGAAGAAAGTCCCAAGTTTGCAGTCTTTATTCACTTTTTCATAGATAAAAATATAGATGCATTTTCATATCTGTCTCTATATAAGAGTAAATATACCCATACCCCCATATAAATGTATGGGCTAGTACAGCTGCACACTGAACAGGGCTGTTTGCAGTGCCATGCTTGACAGGACCACAATTATTTTCTCTTCCTCACTACTTCTTTAACAGAACAGACTCTAAGCCAAATTGAGATCTTCATTCCAAATCAGAGCAGCAAAACATCCAGCCTCATGAGTGCCTGAAGACTAGACTGTGTTATTCTACCATTACAGAAACACGCAGATATACAGAATTGATCTTTAATACCTCTTATTTTGTGCCTCAGTAGAGCAGGTAATATTTCATAGCATACCATAGGGGAAACAAGAGACACGTCTAGCACGTGTCCAGTGACATCTGGATGCAACAGGTTTCTGACCAATAAGCATACATACCACAAAGCCACTGCTGCAAGTTCTTTTGAGTTGTGACACAGATATAAATATAAGTACCTATTTATTAGCATGAAAAATGAGTTTGACTTTACAGAAATAGCTCATTTAAATTATTATTTATTCAGTGGAAGAAAAAAATTCTGGTTGTATACTGTCTCTTCAGCTTATAGACTTTATTGGCTACACAGCTACTATACTGCAAGCTGCACAGGTTCATGCCTCCTATTTAATGATTTATTTTTTTTTTAATAAAAAAAAAAAAAAAAACAACAAGCAAACCACAACTAGAGAGCAGGAAGTCTGAAAAAGAGTTCTAATTTTTGGCAAACTCGTCCTCTTCTTGTGTAGCCCAAACTCAGCATAAAAAGCCAAAGCATTTAACAAGTTAAGAGGTGACAAAAGTCCTCCCAAAAGGACAATGCTCCATTTCAGAAAAGAATTTGGAACATTTGATTTCTACATGCTCTAAATTTCCATTCAAATACAAATGCTATGTTATAGAAGATGTATGTGCCCTCACACAAAAGATCTAGCAAGAGCGTATACTAGTTTCTGGTTATCCTGAGAGCGTGTGTGGGAGGACAGAGAATAGGAGTGGGGAGAATGAAGGCAAGGCACGATTAAAACAAGTTTCCTGATAAAGGAAATCCCCATTTCAGAGCAAATGGGAATGCTAAAGCACTAGCATACCCACAGGCAGTACATCCTGAGTTTTGATGAGTCCTAAAAGCAATTCAGAACCTGCAGCTTCTGTCCTAGATAGTAACACTCTTGCCTGTTCTTTACATCATTCAACTTATTGAATTAAACTGAAACCTGAGGGGGTGAGGGGCAGGTGCAGTCAACGTGCATCCTCCGGGATGTATTCAAAGATGAGACTTTGCAATTCTGTTTACTTGAAAGGGAAAGCTACGTCCACTTACTGGTAATTGGTGTCTTCTCTGAGAACAGGCAGACAGGATATTTGAAATGAGTTATAATGAGGCCTTTATATAGACTACTGAAAATGCCTTCATTTCTTTGGGAAGCTAGCTGAATAAATGATACTTCTGATAAGCATAACTCATGTATAAGAAAAATGAACAGAAACGGAGCGATAGCAGCGGTAATACAAGGGACACCCGCAAAAAATGAGACATTCTTCATTGTTTCACAGGCAAAGACAGTCATAAGAATCCCCATCAATTTTTTAACAACTTACAGGCTCTATTTTAAATATCAGGTTCCTGGCTATTACATTTATTAGAACTGACACAATTAGGCAAAATAAAAAAAACCACCCTTGCCAACAAACCTAACACAAGTACCCGAAGAAGCAGCTGCAAATGTGTTGTTAGACAGCACGCACTCACTAAACCCACATAAAAGCAGAAGGCGTAAGAGACAGTGTGAAAAAGGCCTGACTACAGAAGCCGGAGCTGGTGGGACACAGCGCAGTGGTGCAGACATTTGGTGCCCTCTCCTGGGCAAGACAGACCCATGTTTTGCCAATTCAGAGGCACGGCCACAGAAACTGGATTTTTTTCTAACAATTCCACAACGCAAAGGCATTTTCTATACCTTGAACTAATTCCTCAGACAAATTAAAGACACGGGTCAATCAAGTCTGGAAGAAAGAGTGAAAGTTCAAGCATTTCCCAAAGAAGTACTTGGCTGTTTAACTCCTTTAAAATTTCTGACACTGCAGCGCGTTACATCACAACATTGTTTATTATGTGACTTTTTACAATACAAACAAAAATACAGAAATGCAGTATATGAATACAGCTAAATGCGAAATGGTGATGTTTTTCTTGAGGCCATATTCCCATTTCTAGTAAAATAAAGAAAGACTGCACACAGGTAGAAACAGGTTGGTAGTTAACTCCACAATTTTGCCTAGAAATGACCTATAAATGCATTTTCCTGCTACTTACCATAAAATGTAAAAAGGGAGTTAAAGGAAAGCTTTACTCACTGGTTCCTACCATATGAAAGAAGCTATATTCTATTTAGGAGGGCCAATATATGGAAAAATATCTAAATTAAATGTTATTACAAAAAATGAAGCAGTAATGAGATCCTGCTGGCTAAAGAAGTTACTAAATGAGAATAGCATATATTTAAAGAATCCAAAACATAAAAGGGTTGTTATAAAAAGCTTAGGTGCACTGTAAGCCTACAACTTTTGTTTTTC
The DNA here is from genome assembly GCF_965231255.1 of Vanellus vanellus. NCBI lineage: Eukaryota > Metazoa > Chordata > Aves > Charadriiformes > Charadriidae > Vanellus > Vanellus vanellus. The sequence continues at coordinate 60,448,836 of NC_138906.1, read as the reverse complement.
CATATGTACTTTTAAACAATGGAAGTGTCAAAAATAGGGTCAACTGTGTTAGACTAAATTACATTATTGTATATGCTGCACTGAATGGAATTCTTGTATTATAATAACAGAGAAGCACTGTTTGCATCATATTATGGCAATTTATCCTCACTAAAAACCGTCTAGAGTCCTTGCAGTTTTTAATATCCTGTAAACCGTCAAACCACCAGAACATGATTGTACAACAGTAACATGTTTTCTTTTGCATTAAAATGACATCTGTTTAAAAAAAACAAAAAGGAAAAAAATAAGGTACTTAGAGCTGTTATTTTTCCAAGTACACAACACCCTAGACAATTCAAGGCATCTCATTCTCCATCAAAATTAACAAAAATTTGTCATGCTGTTAAATCCATTACTATGGATACAACTGGTGCAAAATTGGTCAAACGGATCCAACAAACACTGATGTCCAGGCTGGCATATTGGCAACTAATACATAACTGGTGGTCAAAATGATGCACTTAAAATATCTTCCCTTTCTTCTTATTCTTTTCCAAGGTTCTAAAATGATATAAAAAAACAGTTTGTTAGATAATGCATACAAGCTTTGATTATTTTTTTTTACATCACTAATGTACATCTTTAAAATATGCATTTTATAAAGCCTTACTGGTTGCAATACGATATATGAAACTTACTATGTACACAGTACTTGTATTACATGAAGTCAAACATTGCATTTATCACTAGATTTCCCCTTCCAAGGACTAGGAGAATTAAACACTTTGATTCTCAAAGCTTTAACTCTTCAACCCGCAGAAGTCTGATGCAATCTAACTTTCAAATACAAATATAATTTTTTTAGAGAGATCCAGTCATGTATGGATACTAATACTGCAGATTAAAATCTGCTTCAGAAGCTAATAATTTTCCCAATATTTCTGATGTATGCTCCTGTGTACCTAAAAGCAGTTCAAGATTGTTCTTGGCTTTTAAGTGACACTTCCATAGCGGTCAACCACCACTGACCGTTATTACCACAGAAATTGCCTTTTAGTGGAAAGCTACAGAACATTTACTGTGAACTGCAGGACAAGACACCAAATTTTACCTGGAAGAATTCTGTTGTTCCAAAATACGTTGTTGGGCTTCCCAGTTTGCTTTCTCGTCCTCAAACTGGCGACGCTTTTCCTCTAACTCTTTGTGTTGTGCTTCCAAATTCTTTTTCATTTGCTCGTGGCGTCGCTGCAGCTGTAGAAAAAGTTATGAACAGAGTCAGCACAGAAAACAGCAATTTTTGGGGCCATAGTAACAAACATCAGCAACTATAGTAACATAAGAAAATATAGTATTAAATTTTCTCTTCAGAGAAAGTAACTCTTAGACCAAAACCTCTGAGGTTATAGGTATTGCCAATAACAGAAACAGGAAGGGTATTAATCCCATAGCCTCATTTTAGAGTTAACACACCCCAAATGCTGCCTGAGTTACAAATAGGTGTTGTAAGCAGCTACATGTGGCAAACAAAAGGAAATTCAAGAACACTTTCATATTTGATACAAATATTAAGCAGCAAGTTGCAGAGCATTTGAGTATCATTAATGCATAAATTAGCAGGATCTTTCACTTTGTGTGGGGAAAAACCCCAAACATTTATTTCATCATATAGTATCAACTATATTAAGAATCAATTTGGAAAAAACATGATTAAGTGGATTAATTTATTCACTAATTAAATAAATTATGATTAGTATTATTGAAGTGAATTGTTTACACTGCCAGAGCAGTATAAGAAATCTCCTGCAAGTTGATGGGACGGATTGACAATCAGATATGTTGTAGGCAAGAATGGAGACACCGTCAGGAAACGTCATTCCTTTTGTTTGATGTAACATGTTTTTGAATTAAGTTAAATAAAAATTCCTATTTCATTACTCTGTTCCAAGTCCCTCTCTTACACAAACCCTTCAAAACATATTTCCTTTTACAGATTTTTTAAATGCTTTATACTCAGCACTGTCTGTTGCCTACATTTCTACATTTAGAGAAATACAACAGAAATTTATGAAGTCATGAATGGTGAAGAAAAAAAGGAATGAATTGCATGAACATTTAAAAACTGATATCACAGGATATACTCGCCCCAAAAGTCATGAGACAGTACATGTAAAACAAGAAGAAATATTTTTGTTAGTTTTTCATTCATGTAACAAGGAGAGTGTGGAGGCCAGAAGTATAAATGGGTTCAAAAAGATTCAAGACAGAAATTGAGGAAGGATAAATCCAGTGAGTAATTAAACACTGGGATCCAGATAAAACACCTAGCTTTACAATCCTCAAATTGCTGACTGGTGTATAATAGCATTTATATCCTTATCTATTTGCTTCTCCAAAAGAAAAAAAAAAAAAAAAAAAAAAATCTAGATTGATATATTTTTCCCTCTGATCCAGTATGCCTTGGCTCCTTACAATGCCCAGGTGGCCAAGCATTTCAACTACGCTTCCAAGTTTCCTCACTTTCCCTCAAATTTGGAGCCAAACTTTCTTCAGGAACTTTGACAGTTTTGAACTTCTCTGTTAGGCTTCTTGTGAGAAGCTGCCTCCTCAAACTTAAAATTGATTTCCTACTTAAACATAATTTTATAAATCTCTTAAAAAGACCACTTCAAGAGCAGCTTGAAGCCCATAAACAGTTTCACTGTGAGGACTTCACCTGGAGGTGACAGAAATTAGAGTTAAATATCCTTACAATTTATATAAGTTCAAATGACACCAAAACCTGACAACAACATAACCTTGCCTCTTTCTTAGTCTAGTAATTCTCATTTAAATGATTTCTTATAGACATCATATCAAGTTCCTGAAATGCTTCTTTAATATGCAAAGCAAATTATCATAACCACATTAGCTTATGTAAACAATGAAACTCTCAAGAACTTTTTAAAGCATGTGGAAGAAAACAGGCATAAAATAGTCAAAAGAAGAGGGAGAAAAAGAGGTTAAGTAAGAAAGTGAAGGAGTATTTTAACATACTGCAACTGTGAAAATAGAAAAAGAATGCATGCGAACATTAAAATTACATTTTAGGTTCGGGCTTATACTAATTCAGCACACAAGAAGCTAAGAAAGAGTAACTGAGTTGTCTTTCAACGTAAAATCTAACTATGGAATCAATTACTAGACAAATGTTAAGTTTCAAAGTCTTGGCAAAAAAAGCCATCTCTACATTTGTTCAGCCTCAAGCATATTGGGGTTTAAGACATTTCAATTACCTCAGCTTCAGAGTCCTTCAGTTTCTGAACTTTTTCTTTGACTTTCATCTCAAACACCTGTTCCATTTCCATCTCCATTTTTTTCATTTTGGCTACATGCTCCCTCCTTTCCTCCTCCATCTGTGCCAACGGGCTCCTGCCATAAATCCAGAAGAAGTAGTTAGCTAATAAGAACTTTTTTCCTATCTGTTACATGAGGGCATCTGTAAAAAAAACCACAAGATAAAAATGCTGAAGCATTAAAGACAAATAACATCGCTGTACGCACTGCTAGCTTAAATTCTATTTGCATTATTTTACTAACTGTTTACTATTTACTAACTGTAACTAACATTTCATACAATATCTTTTCCTCCTCCACAATTTATTTACATTACATTTAGGTTAACAGAAACTCTTGACTTTCTATCTTTAGTAGAACCTGGTCATGGGAAGAGAGGAAATCAAAGTTACAACAAAAAAAATTAGCATCTTCTGAGTGATCTTCAGGTGTCTTTTTCTCTCCCATTCCAATATATGAAAAATATGGACATAAAAATTTTAAGAGCTTGCAGACAGAAGTCCCATTTCCTCTCTAAATCTTCACTGTTCAAAGTGAGCGTAAGAGTAAGTTAACACTACAACTGCGTTGAATGCTGTCATCATACTTCTGAAGAGATAGCGACTTTGAGAAAAAAAAAAGGTTCAAGCAACTGAGCATCAGCGTTTCAAGAAAGTGTTAGTTGGAAGATTTTCCTTTAGAAAATTTAATAAACAATCTATAAAAATAACATACATGATTTTTAATTTTTCTATGCACTTTATGGTAACTACTTTCCTGGATTCTACTGAATTTTTAAAGCTGTATAAACCCGCTATCCAGGTGATACAGGTTTTAGACAGCAAGTTTCACGTTAAATACCGAATAAACAAGGACGATTTTGATCTAGTGATGATTGCTACATACAGTCTTGTAAGACTTTTCCGCTGTTCAAAAAAGAGCAATCGAAACAAATCACTGGCCTCTTGTTTCAGTTTTGAGTATATATGGCTTAAAATGACAATGTTTTAACTATCGTGTTGGTAAAAGTGAAGAACTACTGAATATATTTGGAGATTTTACAGTCAACCTGCAGCGGATATCTACTGTAATGTATGCAAAAGTCACTCAGACTAGCAAATTGTAAAGTAGAGGCGGCAAGCCTAAGCCCTACCAAAAATAGTATTATTGCTCTCAATTCATTAAAAAAAAAAAAAAACCCAAAAAACAAAACAAAAACCCACACACAACAAAAAAAACCCCCAAACCCGTTCTCATTCAAATCATGCAGAGAAAGCATTCTAAAATGAGAAAAGAAATGACTAACTATCAGTGATGACTGAAACATAATTAGCAGTATCTATTTGTATTCAGAATTTGCCATTCATTCTTCAAGGAATGACAACTGTATATTAACTATCAGGTTTGCCTATTAATGGCTCATTTTATCCTTCCTGCTTGCCCTTTTAACCAACTAACCTTACAGTGAAAGGAATCAATGTCATATGAACTCAAGGCCATATGAACTTTTTCCTCAAATACCAGTATTGTAAAGATGACAATTGGTGGGGGGTGAGGGGGAAGAAAATGGCATTTCCATTTAAAAACCAAAAATTAAACTGAATCTGAACTGGTAGTTGCAAAACTTGGATTGATGAGTAGAATGCTATATAATATATGGAACTGAAACTGATCCTCAGTCCAATGTTTAGCCCTCCAAAAGGCCAATTACTAGCAACTTTTGTCAAGGAAAAAAAAATGGTTAGACACGGGTGGAATACAATAACACACAACAATAAGAAAATGAAAGAAGAGGTGAGTAGCAGTACTTGTGGAAGCTAAACAGCTGTCAAAACAAGACTATTTTCTTGTTGTTACCTTTTAGAAGTGTAAAGTTCTCAAATGTATCTGCTCTTCAAAAATTAACCTAGGAGGTAGATCTGAATACTGAGGAATCATTGCTGCAGTTTCTACAGACTTGAAAGGGGAGCAGAACCGTCCTTCTATTGACAACCTAATAATCTAATGGGGATGTCATGCGAGCTGTATTTGAGAAAGTGGTAAAAATCAGTCTGGGCAGAAAATTTGATATACTAACAAGCGAGCATTTACAGCTGAGATCTTTACAACATAGGCCACAACTGGTTTTGTTACGTCTTAGGTACGTGATATGGGTAAAAGCACATCATCCTGTACTTCAGGATAAAACTATGCAAGGGACTTGAACAAAAAAACAGCTGAAGGAAAGAAAAAAACCGAAACCACTAAACAAAGATGTAAAACATTTAACTGATTTAACAGGATGTATGTTAAAACAGCCCTCTAAGTTAATCTGCAAATATTAAAAATTATTCTAGATATGCGCAAAGTGGAACCTCTGCGAGCCAGTAATAAGATAAAATCATGGTCAGGAAAGATTAATTAATTCCCCAATCCACTGAAGAGTTGTAAATTTACAGATAAGGATGAAAATTCCACTAATTCTTTATAAACATCTATGTAAAGATGATGGAGCTACGTATAGAAAATGGGGTAATTTCATAATTTATGCACTTCTACTCATTGTAGAAATTTGATTCAATTTGTCTTGAGTCTTAGCCAAAAAGTTTCTAAAGAGAATAGGTTTTTACAGAGATATTTGTCACTGAAATTATTTATAAATTCTTAAATTTACATTAGCACAGCTTTAGAACAACAACAAAAAAAACTGCTAGGGAAAAAAACCAATGCCAAAAGCAGGATAACAGGAAACTGTTTTAAAATTGAAACATTAAACAGTGAAACCCTTTTTGTGTTTATAAAATTTTTGTCTTTAAGTTTTTTGGAAAAATTTAAATGACCACTTACATGCCTTCAACTGTGTCAAATCTAAAAAACAAAAAACACAGAAGCTTAGCTTAGCATGCTTAAATAAAACCACAAAACCAAAAAGCAATAATTAAAAAAGTAAATTCATTATTAATAGATTCCTAAAGCTAATTATGTGCTCCCCTAAAAGCAAATTTTTCACAGTAAAAGGAAAGACTGTTAGTTAAGCTTGTTATATTTACTTCAAATTCAGTTAGTAAATCACTACACCATGTCAATATTAATGCAGGTTTGATGTGCAGATACTTTCAGGAATAGTTTCCCTAGAATATGCTTTTAAAGGGCTTTTAAATATTTTAGTGACATGAACAACCACTTGCTCTAAACAAGTTTTCAGAAACCAATGCCATATCGAGGCTTATCTGTTAATTTAAAAATTGTCACCTAGTAAAAGACGATGTATGAAAACCCCATGAACGTTCTTGTGCTACAAAAAGAGCACTTGACTTCAATGGCCAGCAGAGGTCTCACCGGCGGCTGAGCTCAGCTCTGAAGAAGGCTTGGCTGCAGTGTCACCTCCCCAGAGCATGATGCTTAACCTGAGCACGCCTTGTGTTAGCACTTCACTAATACTATAGGAGGGGAAAAAAAGTCTGAAAACAAGATTCTGATATTAAGTGTCACCATATAGTAAGATGGGCTTAATAACATTAGAACCATTTCACAGAATTTGCTAAGAATATCAGCAAAATGAGTTAGAAGCGGTCTAAGCTAAGCAGTTAGAAGGACCTATGTGTTGTGTGTTTTGTTACCCTGTGTGACATATTATTGAACACATCAGGAGATGGACAACGCTCATCTTCACAGTGTACAATATGACTTTCAATAAATTAAGGTCTTTCTTTTAAACTCACTGAAGATATCACCTTCATACAGCAAACTGAAAAGGTTTCTCAAGTTAAAAATTTTAAATTTCAGAGCAGATACCAATTCTCGCACGTCTCCTAGTACATGCATGAAATTACAATTACCACATAGTTTGAAGAGAGAAGTTATCCATATATGTGAAGACTACCCTTGACATTTAATTTTTTTATGGGTGGGATGATGTTGAAAATTTGAAGAAATCGGGACACTAAACCACCAAAAAGCTCCATAATCATGGAAAAGACTATGGAATGCTCTTAGGCCAATGAGTTACTTGTAGAACAGTCAGTTTTACCAAATCAAAGCAGACAAATCAGAGAGAAAATTATCAACTGGACAGAAGAAATTGCTTCAATTCATCTGCCCAGTATTATTAAAACTTGTAGCACATACTTCTATTTAACGTTCACATTTTTGTTCACAAAAATATGTTAAGTTGCATGACAAACAAAGATCTGCCCAAATCACAAAAATACAGCTGTTTTAAAGGTACAAAAGGTCAATCCAGTCTCCAACAGCTGCCAGTAGGAGATACTTTTGGAAAAGTGCAAGAACCAAGGCATGTACATCTCCTCTGACGTGTACCCTCCCAGCTTACAAAAGAACAGCCCCTTAAGGACTTTCCAGAGCCAGAGGTTGTATCTGTGTTTAACAGTAAGCTTGTAATACCACCAGATAGCATCAGAGCACAGCTCCATTTTCATATAGAGATATAGGATCTGTCTCCCGTGAAAGAATCAGATTTCCAGAGGACAAGTCAAATATTAATCCATTTTGAGACCCACGCACTTCTTTCAAAAGGCAAGCTGGCAAGCATAAAATTCCTAAGGGGATGCACAGACAAAGTGTTAATATCTGTTCTTCCCTCTTTTAATTCATTTCCAGGAAGACACATGGTTATTAGGAAAATTCCTTCTATGCTGCCTCAACTATGCTAGATTCAAAACTACAAAAATACATCGAAGCCAAAGAAGCGAAAACACAGTGAAGCCAAAGCAGCATGGTAAAGCTTAAAAAAAAAAAAAAAGAGAAGATAATGCAGCTCAACATACAGATAAGATAACAAGACAAGAATAGCATCAGCTGCTTCATAACCAGTATATGCATTCAATAATTTAAAGTCACCCTGTGTTTGGATGAACAAACTCTAAGGAAAGCTTCAAAATATTTCTTACAAGTTTACAATAGATTTTGACATCTTTCAGATAGCTGAATCAAACAACCTGTGATAATTTATTTCTTCTCTTGAAAAAAAAAAAAGAAAACCTGATAGCTAAGAGCACTAAGTGTATTTATCCACTTCTGACCTGCAGTACTGCAGTGTTCGAGTGACAGATTTCTTATGGAAAAAATTCTTCCAAAAGGTATGTTTACCTAGAAATATTCAGGTGGATAGCACAGTGACCTGAGATGGCAGGAGATGCAAAAGTATGCAATGCTTCACAAAGCAGAGTAATTCCCGATTCTCTTAGCATAAATTCTAGCTAAAATGGAAATCTCAGCAACGCTAACAACCACCGACTAAGGGGGCGAGGAGGGAATGAATGACACAAAAGCAGTTTTGAAACTGTTTGGTAGATGTGTTTATACAAAAATCCATCTTGTTAAGTTTCCAATATGGGAACAAAAAATAAAAAAATAATCATTGCATTATTCTTTTTAAGAAAAATGCAGAATAACCAATTCTTACTTGAATTAGGTAACAGACTAACACAAATCTAAGCAGGCACAAAAGTGGTGAAAGTGTTACCACTAAAATTAAGATTTTTCTGAATCTAAGGAAAACTTACTATGATTTGGAAAGGGATAAAAACTAGTATTAAACAACACAAAAAAAAAAAATCAAAATAACTTCCTCTGACATCCAAAACAGCAATGAAAAAATTTCACTTTTCAGTACAGTAATAGCAATTAACAGTACAGTAAAAAGTGTAGTAATAACGAGTTAGAAGCCCTGGAGGCAGTGCACAATTTTCTGTTCTGCACTACTATTACTACACTATCACCTCAGCAAAGAGAAAGTTGGCTCAAGTTCTCGCGTTCAAACACATTTGCTTCTCTGATGTGCCAACCTGCATTGTTTTGTGCTCTAATGTGCAAAACTACCTTACATGCCTCCCCCACACACACACACTTTTTCCACACTACCTACCTCATTTGGTAATTTTAGTTCTTAAAACTCCTCCCCTCTCTACCAATGACACTGTATTGTTATGAGGACAAGTATAGGTTGAGAAAAAATTCTAACATACTTGCTGTATGCATTCAGAAGCCTCGAGATGCAAGTCAGGGATAACGTGATGGCAAGAAACATGACAGTGAGAAGTAACCACTGTGTTATGGATACACGTATTTGAAGACTATTCTTTTTAAGACTTGACCTCACTATAAACTTTACCTAAATTTAAGTACGCTTTTGAGGAGTTGATGTAACTGACATACACTATTATATTTTTTGTCAACGCTGAGGAGGGAAAGCCCCATGTAGGCTCAAGCTAGATGCAACTAAAACAGATCCACTTAAATCATTTCCTCACAGGCACTTTCAAGGCATTAAAATTGTGTAGAATAGACATTTCTTTAGTGAAAAATGGCTTTGTAGCTATCATAGGGATGGGAACAGCAGATATTTCCATCTAATTTCAGGGATCTTTTGCAGGAAGAACAGCTATAATTTGGCATATCATTAGCCAAACAGAATACTACCCTACATTTTCATTGAGAAATTTGTATTTAAATACAATACAAATTAAAAAAAGAGTATAACTAATTACTAATCATTTAATCACTAATTACTGTTTATATAATTGACACATGTACAGTAGGAAGAATACTTAAATTTAACAGCACAGTTATTCTCAAACAGCATTATAAAAAGAAAAATACAGTAGAGTCTACTTTTAAATCTTCCAATAATTTCATCAGGTTGGCAAACAACTTGCTGTCAGAGGTAATTAAAATGACATACTAGGGTTAAAAAAACAAAACAAAAACAAAAAACACACACAAAACCAGCAACAACAAAGCCCCAAACCCCTGCATTGCAGCTCTCCTCTCACAAAAGATAAAGATGTTGCAATCATTTCCCTGCCATGACAAGCAACCCTAGAAGTAGCCAGGGCAGCATTTCAAAGATGACAGTAGCATGTCTGGATTTTCAAAGTTTCTAAACAAATATTAACCCATTCTTCTCAAAAAACATCGCTGACACCGAGTATCAAGCATTCACACCAAAAGAGACAGTAATTCCAAAAGTAGTATATATACCAAAATAGAAACACTAATGCACAAAACCTTTGCAATAAGTACTAGTGAAGCAAAACTTAAAAACGGAAATAGTAAATGTAAGGATTCTCTTCAATACAGAATCTAACTAAACCCCAGCTATTTAAAATGTTCAGATAAACTAATGTAAACCTTAGTGAAAAAGAAAGAAACCCCAATCATAAGTAAACCAGAAGTATAGCGTTCAGACCAGAACACAGCGAAGAGGCAACTTACTGGACAATAAAATACAAACAAAACCACCACTCATCCAAAAAAACCCCAAACCAAAAATCCCACCACACGTACACAAAACCAACCAAAAAATAAAGAAACAACCCCAAAGCAAAAACATTAAGTGCACTACGACCTTAACAAGAACTTACTTTGTTAGCTGCCCTTTATTTTTGTTGTTGTCAACACCGTTGTATGTAACAGCTGCCAGTTTTCTGCTTCTGTAGTTCTCATAATGTACGTTGTTAGTGACATCCTTCAGGTCCTGCATATGAGTTCTGTCAATAAGTGTAATTTATCAGCTTAGTGCATAAATACAAAATACTATCTTAAAAATCAGTCCATCTTCATTTTGCAGATTGACTTAATTAAAATTATATCCCTCCATAATGTCCCATTCCCCACAATGCTGTCATTCTTCCATTTAAATTAGAGCTGTCAAGACAAAGTCACAGAAATACCCATTTGCACTGAACTATCTCAAGATTGCAATATTCCAAACATTAACTTAGAGGATCAATCTTTGGAAAATTTGAGTTGTGTGCATAAACTTGCAAGTATCTGGAGAACAGATATGAAAACTGTGTATTACTACTGTAGTAGGTGCACCAAAGCATGTCAGACAAGAAACAACAAATAAGCAAAAATCTCCTAGTTTCTATCTTTTAAGTCTGCAAAAGCTAAATGTAAAGCTCAAGACTAAGACACAAACATTAGCTTCCTTTAACAATTTTCCATCGACAGCTTGGAGAAAACCAAAGTTTAATAACCAAACTAACAGTTGTTACAGCAGACGTCACTTACTGAACTGCTGGGAGTATAGGACTCAGCACCTAACACAATGAAGCACAGGTAGTCTTGCTTTTGACAACTGCAGCACTGAAAATTTAAAAAGAATGCCTACAACTAAATTAGCACTAACAGACAATGCAGGTTCCTATGGTTTATCACAATTTTTAAGAACAAGTAACCAGAAAGTAAAGACAACTATTTAAAAAAAAAAAAATCACCACCACCGCTTGCTAAATATGTGGTTAAACAAGATACCACAAAGTGTAAGACAGTGTTTAGAATTAAAAACATGGGGATTAACATGAACTCAATAGCTCAAATCCTTTTTTCTCCAATATATGACTTGCTAATCTCTCAGACATACTAAAAAACTTAATGTTACCTATAATTTACTTACCTTATCAACATGTTCCTCAGAATTGTGAAGTCACAGTGTTCACCATTTTCAACTATAGAAAGAAAGAAATTTTTATTGAAATGCCAACCAAAATATGTGCCTTACACAGAGGTAAGGCTTTTAGATGTCACTCATCTACATTCATTCCAACACCAGGTTACTTTCAGCCTTTCCTTACTCAAATAGTATGTGTAATAACAGTAGGAGAGCATTAACACTATAACTATATCAATGTATCTCACCAGCGAAGTTCCTGTGCTCCCCTAAGCCGTGGCAAATTGTACTCCGAGTCAGTACAGCAGAATAAGGTACAACAGAAACACAGTTTTGGCAGTTTAATTAACTTTATGATCCTCTGGAGGCAGAGTGTGTAAGAATCAGACACTCACTGAAGACCTCAATCTAGATCCAGCTATATCCAAAACATTTAGAAGACAGACTTAACTCAATCTATCTCTCCCTGCCCCACCAAACAAGTTGCAGAAGTCTTCATTTTAATTTTAATGTGGGTTATTTATTAAATAAGCAAAGGAAGGTCATATTTAATTTGATGCACCTGCCTATAGACCAAAAGAGAAGGTTGGCAGCTGTCATTAGATGCCACCTACTCCAGCTGTGCCTATCATCCCATTACTGTAGAGGAGGCTGATGATGTGAGTGGCATTTCCCTGACAGATAATGAAATGACACTGGAGAAAAATGCACACCCCAGAACGCTCTGGCGTGCAGACAGAGAAGGCAACACACAAAGCTCTCAGTGCACACATAAGAAAGGCATGAAACAGGTTCCAATGTGCCCCTGAAATAGAGATGGACATTTTCATGGGAAGGAGGAAGAAAAACAGGATGAAGGAATTGTAACAACCCAGTAAATTCAGTGAATCCTACAGAAAAATGAAGCACATAGCCTCTTCATGTGCTCATCTTATATCTGCACTCCTGCATTATTTTATTCCATGGTTTTACACAAGCTGGTAAGTTCCACTTAGATAGTACATGAAGTCATACTCCCAAAAAAGCATTGCCTCCAAGTATTCTGTCCGTAGCTGACAGACTCAAAGCCACTTAAAGAGGTTCGTTTTAGTCAGGCTGCAGTTTTTCCTTTCTAAAAGTTGTACAATCACACGAGCGTGAAACATTTCTGAAGTTTGTCTTAAAATAAAGAAAAGCAGCCCCATCTTGCACATTTCCAAATGCTAACAAAGGGCCTTAAAATAAAGCTTGATCCTCTCTGGTGCAGCTGGTTTTTACTTTCTGCCAAACCTCATTTCCTGCCAGACACGCACTTCAAAGTGCTACAGCATTTTTCTTTAAAGTATTGGTCCATACTCTGCTTGTTGGTTGGTGATTCCTTTTGGTCTATTTTACACTGCATCAAATTTATAGCCCATTGCTCTCAGAAGGCTGAAATTGTGGGGAAAATATCTCTATGCAATACATACACACTACAAGGAAAAAAGTTCAATGATCATACAAAAACAGTTTAATAGTGATTGTTTCACTGTTTCACTGTAAAGCATGGTGCAAGCTTTATTTTTCATGTGCCATTTGAAATAAGTGAACAGCATTAAAGCACAAGCCATGGTTGCCAGAGGAACATGCAGTTATCTTCAAGTCTCTATAACAGTAGATAGTAAGTTTTAAATGAACAATAAATGAACAATAAAAAAAAAAAGAAAAAAGGAAATTATTGAAAGGTACCTTCCTGTTGCTACACCCCAGCAATTAAGACTCAGATGTTTGGGGAAAGGGGGAGGGGGGAGAAGAGTTCTTCAAGAAACTTTAAATTGAATTTATGCTAGTCAAGCTGATAAAATTAACATTTATAATGTGAATACTCTAGAAAGAAGAATTTAAGAAATACATAGGTTTTATATGAAGAAAATTATAGTGCTAGCAAGCAATTGTAATTTAGGCCTTATCATCAACTGCAGTAAGTTACTACACATTTTACAATTCCTCAGTGAGGCTTCAACAGGAATCTGCTTGCAAAGTTACAGGTTGCTGAACCTTTACCTTGTTCCAAGACTGTCAGAATAACAAAACGGTATATTCAACCAATTTCCAGAAGAAAGTACATTCAAATCAAGCATTTCAAGCATTTCGAAGCCAGACTACTGGCTAGTAAGTCTTAAATGGATAAAAATCATGAGAAAGCCTTACCTTCTGCAACACCCCATGGGTACTGCCTTCCTCTAACCCTCTTGCCATTGACTTCAATGATCGTATTACTACCTACCACAGCAAGAGGTAAACGGTCCTACAAGATAAAGTATTACTTTAATTATCAACATTTCTACTTCCAAAAGATACTGAAAGCATGCCCATGTATAAACTTGATGTAAGCTAGTTAGGTGCTGTAACACTGCAATGCAGCTTACCCGAAGTGAAAGAATATTTACGTTTACTGACCTCTGTCTAGACAAATTACATATACACACCCCCTTTGGAATTCTTTACATTGTTGTATTCTGTAAATCTAGTTAAGAAACAGACATTACTGCTACTTATTAAGCTAAGCAACAGGCAAACCATTTCCTATTTAATCAATTGCACAGTAATTATTTAACAATTCATATTCCCCCTGGCTACAAGGACTGTTACTTTTCACTGGATCTTGCACCCAGTTTTCAAAGGTTTGGCAAAAAACTACTTCAAGTTCTTGTTTTCAGCTGAACCAAAAATCCCTCCAGTGTAACAAGCAACAAAAGAGCCAAGAGCAGCTTCAACTAGCTGAAAGGAAAAGTGTAGAAAACTAAATATTTTGGACTTTTGTCCCTGTTTTTATTATTCTCTTTCCCTTTAGGCTTAGTCCCAGACTATCTTCCATTTCTGCTATTTATGTTTATTTATCCTGGGTGCTTCCCACAGTAACAAAAAAAGTAAAAGCTCTTACAAGCTGTTAAAAGCTACTGAAGAAACAGAAGCAAGGCTCAAGAAACATACAAGATAGACTCCAACATAAGAGCAAACCAAAAAACACAAGGAAACACAGAAAAAGCCTTTCGACAGCCTGACAGCCCTTTTGATTTTCTTTAGTCATTTGTCTCCATTATGGTTTCAGTATATCAATTAGTCAGACAGCTATTAACTGTAATGCACACCTCTGTCTGAGAGACAGCCCTTGTATACTTCAAAGCTCAGGATCAAATAAGATGTGGTAGGTGGATAAAAGTCAAATAGGGATAGAATAATAAGAAAGTGATCTTTTAAGAATTTATTAAAGAAGCATGTGATCTAGTGCTCTCATTCTGAATTTTAGCCACTAAAGGACTTAAGTCATCTGTCTAAGAGTGATCTGCTGTGCCCACCTCTGCTGAGGAACGGCAACTCTCAGAATAGCTTTACATTTGATTTTTATCTTCTAAACATTTTGGTGGGATCTTCATTAATGACAAAAAGCTTTTCACTCTCTACCTTCCCTTTCACACCCCCAGTAAGCAGTTTTTCAAAAGAAAATTATTTACCTTTATCTTTTTAACAATCTTATTTTCTTCTTCATCATCTGTTTCTGGAAATTCATATATTTTAATTTTGTGTTCCTGGATTTCTTTCATTATCTAAAACCAAAAATATGTTATTTGCTTGAGAAATTCATACTTGGTAATAACTCTATTTTGTGCTGCAATCTGATTCTGCCTCCTTTTGTTTGACATGCAAGATCCTTGCATATTAAGGTGACTAAGTTACATCACAAAACTTGCACATGTTAAACACCACCAGGAGACCCCGAGGGATTACCTGCATGACTATCTCTGCTTAGCCAGGAGAAGACAGGATCAGAGCTGGAGCCTCACAGCTAACAAAATACTATTCATCAATACGATACAGCAAAAAGTGAACGTCAGTTTTTTACAATGGGGAGCAAATAGAGATTTACACTAATGGGAATCTAGCTACACATGCAAAAACTAGTACAATACAGCTTAAATTCTCAGAGTAGTCTTGCAACTGAGTACCTTAAAAAAAAAAAAAAAAAAAAGATATTTGAATAGATAACTGCAGGCATACTTCAGCCCTTTGAGTTCCCGCAATAGATACTGCTGTTATTCCTATTCTTTTCTGTTTCTAGCTCACCTGAGCATCAGTTGCTTGAAGCAGGATCACCTGCCTGTTTTAATAGAGCTTGTGACTGACAGACTGACCCTAGTGGTTAGTTGTGTTGAAAAATATTTGCAAGCACAAATGAAAATTTAGGAATAACTGACAGTGTCAAAAATGAGACTGTACTGTTTTGGCGCTCAATTTGTCTGACGGGAATTTTATAAACAAGCTGATTAGTTTTCCAGAATTTTAGAACGGAAAAACGTTAGACCATTTAGCTGACAGCTACGCTGCAGAGCCTTGGGGAATATTTCTGGTTCGTGGTTTGCAATCTTATAACAACATAAGTTTCCAATTCATGCAGGGTCTTATTTTCAAAGTTTGACTGGGGAAAGTCTCCCCTATTTAACATCAACTCATTGGTAAAGCTGGTTAATATATTAAGAAATATCCTGCATTCTACTATTTTCTCCTCCGTATAGAGTTACATAAAAAAATTTAAAAATTAAATACAACCGAAACAGACTTTAGGTCGACAGCATCTTGCCTAAGTTTCCTCAAGACAGAAAATGTCCTTTAGTTTTAAATAAAGAGTTTTGCACACAACATCTTTTAACACCAACTTTTTTTCAGAACCTGTGTTCTTTCAAACTAGGACTGGACACTGTTCAATAAAACTAATTTCATGCCTTGTCTTGTCCTGTTCTGGGTCCTCCTTATCCTCCTCATACAATACAGCAAAGCCTAAGTGTTCTACTCTGATCATGTAGTTGAAACAACACATAAACCACTCAGACATTAATACCAAATTTATTCTACAAATACAAAAGTATTATATCAGTTATATCAATGTTAGAATTATCTCATTATCTTTAAAATGCATTGCTACAACCCAAGACTGAATGACAGGTATACTGTTTCTCACCTAACACCCGAGGCATCTTTAATAAATACAGCACATCAACACAAAAGCGAATGCCACAATCAATAATATTGCAATACTGTTAAATACCTTTTTTTAAAAAAACAACAAAAAAACACCCACAAGCAAACACAACTTCTGTTAGGCACCTAAATCTTGAAAGCTCCCTTCCTCCCTTACCGATTTTTATCTCAGCAGTGAATTACTTCACTTGCCAAGAATCATACTAAACTTGAAACCTCTTCCCCTGAGGATAAAAAAAGATTATTTCACCAAGAAATATAATTAAATCTAGAGATATAAATTACTTAGCTTTGCTGTCTCAAGTTGTTGCTTCAGGGTTTAAACTTTGCATATAAGAAGTTAAATCTCACCATTTCCATAGGGACCAACTTACTAAATTATCCCATGTTGTAATATTAATCTTTCAACTCACCTGTTTTTTAAACTGTTGGCATTCCTCAGGTGTAAGTGTGTCTGCTTTGGCAATAAGCGGAATGATATTCACTTTTTCATGCAGGCGCTTCATAAACTCTATATCCAAAGGCTTAAGTCTGAAAGACAGCATCACAGCTTTGCAATTTATATTAATTAAACAAGAACACGATGCGAGATTTGTCCTGACAACTACTTATTAAGACGCTGATTTATGAGTGAGATGCTTGAATGAAATTCAAAAGGCTACCTGCAACTGCTACAGGAAATCCCCTAGAATTGTATAATACCAGAGGAATAAGTCATAAGTTAATATTACTACTAGTTCTGACACTTCTGCTAGCTGAAATTACACTCATTTAATGATAAGAACTCTACTACAAAGGTAGTAAAGCTCATGTGACTACCTTCCAGCTAATGACATTTAAAGCCTGACTGGTAAGACCTCACAGCTGTGAATAGTTCTCTCTTCACATACCCAGATTCAGTTTCTGAAAGTCATGTTTATTTGTATGCTTCTTCCTGAGAGTAGGCTGAGATGTTTTTTATACTTTAGACTGCTGAAGACAGTTAACTGTGGCCTGTATACAAATGAAGTAGAAATATCTCATCTCTAAATCGCTATGTATAATACAAAGACCATTATGAAAGTGGATGACAATGACAAAAACTAAGCTACCCACCATACGGGTATATAAAACCATCGACGTGGGTCAAAGTGGTCAATATTACCTGCTTGCTAAAGAAAAGCCACAGAGGTATTGATGCATTAATGCTTCAGAATTACAGCAAGTTTAGTCAGGCTTAAAGGATTTAACAAGATTATTTCTCATATAAAAGAAATTAGGATTAGGAACATTAAAACCAGATTCATTTGGTACTCAAATTTAGCTTCTCCAAACGATATATAAAAGAATAAAGAAAATGTTAAAGAACACATACTCAACTTCACTTTAACATTTTCTACCTGCCACTGAATTTCTCAGCTTCTTAACGCGTTTCCATTAAACAGCTAATGTTAACGCACATCTAGATTAAGAGCACTGATTTGGCTATCCATTCCCCTTAATATGCTTTCCCTCTTTTCACTTCAAAAAGCTACCTAGGGCAACACCAGGTTGAAGGAAAGTTGCCAAAGCAGAATAGTTCAGAACAACAACAGTGCTCACCTAACGGTATTGAGTTTACAATGGAGATTGCAGCAGGAAGCCTTTACATAGAGATCCTAGAATTGCAGAAAGAGGCTGCAATTCATTATCACCCCATCCACTCACCTGGAAGTCTCCCCTTTCCCCTTCTCTCTCTCTCCGCCTACCCCCCACACAAACTAACAGTTCAGATGTTTGTGGGGTTACCAGCTAAAAGTGGTGGAATACATTAAATAAAAGGACCTAACCTGCCATTTTTTTTCTTTATAAATTGTAACAAGTTGGCTTTTACAAATGTATTAAGTCATAAGGACAAACAGAAGTAAGTTCACGTACAAACGCTTTAATTCAAATGTAAATACAATCATGCATTATTAAGAGTGAAGAGTACACAAGTCGATGGGTTGGTTACATGTCCTGCTGTCCACACAGGAAACATGACTAATGACTGCACTGCCACAAAAACCAGGTAGGAAGTGAGCAACGTCCTTTCAAAGAAGACAGTATCTTAAAAGAGGAAATGAATGCTAACAGCAGCGCAATTTTTCTCTGTGCTCCATTCATTTCCTTAATGAGAAGGCAATTCTAAGCATTTATGCCAGTAATTGAAAGACACTATGAAAACCTAGCTCAACTTTACACATTTTTTTCCCCCAACAACAACATGACATAATTGTACAAACATGCTTTTCCAGGTTTTAGCCTCACAAATTTTGTGACCAAAACTTAATTTATCTGAGGCATGACCTTTATTTTTCCTTACAAACAATTTGTACCTCCCACCGGTTTAGAAAGTTTTAACAGATAAAGGGAGGGTGTGGGGGTGTGGAGAGAAGGCAAATGTTCTTTCAAGAACATGAAAGTTAGCTCAAAAAAGATTGACTAACACAAGGAATGGATCATCTTCACTTTATTTAAATGGCATTTTGATTTTTGCACACCAGTAAAGTAGTATATGCCAAGGATTCAAGTGTTTGCATTTAAAATTTACATGCACACTGAGCAAAACTGACATTACAAACGTGCATGTTGAACAACCACCAGAAATTGTTTAGCTAAGGCAAACCTACATATGAAAAACTCTTCTCCCCTCCCCAATACTTCCAAATTTGAGTAGTCTAGTTCAACATTATTAGAACCATTCCAATGCTAGCTACAGAAGCTAGTGTAACAGTATTTTTTGCTGCCTGAGGAATATTCCTCAGAATTCCTTCAACAAGTCTTACTGCTTTTGACCCATACAACAGAATAAGCTACTTATCTTCTCCTCCTTCTGGTTTTGAAGGTATAACTTAAGAGTCTCTGACAAATTTAAGCAGTTATAATACAACGAAAAATGCTGAACAACCAGTTTCACATGCAGTCAATCTGCATCTAATACATCTTGGAAATGCAGTTCTCTCCCCCTACCACTAGATAGAAGTCTGATCAAGTTAAAAACTAAGCAGGGGTGGAAGATTGCATAATAATTGAAAAAAAAAAAAAACAACCCAGAATGCCTATATTGGAATTGTCACTAGACAAAGGATTACACCCTAGGTGAACTAAAGCATACGTACAAGGATGCATGAAACTTCACATCTTTAATTTATCATAAAATCAAAGGGAGAGAGGAAGAGTGCAACAGAAAAATTCTGTTGCTTGAAGTGTGAACAAGTTTCTCCTTCTAACCAGAGTGTGCGAACAAAAGACATATGGATCGCAATTAGACTGGCACTTGTGAACACCTGTGTATTTTTAATTGTTCTAATACTATTTTTCTTGTTAAGTAATTAATGTGCAATCATGTTTTCTGGTGTTCTAACTTATTACTTGTCTGGCTTGCTGATGTTTGACAAGCCAAAGTAAGCTCATCTTGAAATTAAGCATGGTCTGCAGACCATTAAGAAAATCCTATTTGGAACTTTACATAATTAAGAATGCCAAATTTGGATGTTTATCTGAGATAAAAGACAGAGAAAGAAAACATAAAATACACTAATACCAACCCATGTCCTGAAGGAGCAATGAAGTATAAACAACACTGCACTCTATTATCTGGCATCTGACGTCTGTTCACTCGAGATTCTGCATTCAGGTAGTCCTCAAATTTACTGTCAATGTAGTCGATAACTGGTTGCCAACTGCAGAGGTTACATGAATAAAAACCTGTAAGTTACATCATTTATGTAAAAAAGTCTGCTTTGCTAAGAAATAGATGTACACTATTTCCCCATGGCTTGTCTGTCTTTTTTTTTTTTTTAAATTAAGAGACTAAAGACAGCACATTTTAAGTGACCAGCTCCTCAAAATACCACCGAGTTACATAGCTCTGAAGATACAATCTGTGAGTTCACTGAAAAACCCTTTCAAACACAATTACCTTCATTGTAATAGCATTAAATAGAACACTTAAGAACAGTCGCCAAAGGAATACGCTTTACTGGTCACATCTTGTGACAGCACAGAAATTGGCTCTGCACACTGTGTGTGTGGATAAAGAGCCAAATGCTCCATTCACTTTAAAGGGAAAAGCTGATAGCATTTCAATCGCGTTATACTACAGTAGTTAAAGTTTTCACCTAACCAAAAAGTTTAAAAGTGTTAAAATTTTAACTGAAGATCGAAGTGCGCATTTAAAAAAAAAAAGTCACAGGGTATTATCTCTCTCTCTCTCACACACACACATCACAATGCAGAATTAGTGTGGGAGAACATACAAAGAATGTCTTACCAATTACTATTATGCACAGCATCTCACACACACACACACAGAGTACAATTCGGGATTATTGTGGGAGAACATACAAAGAATGTCTTACCAATTACTATTATCCACAGCATCTCCAAACCCTGGTGTGTCAACTATTGTAAGTAGTAACTGAACACCACCCTCTTTGATTAAAACTTTTGACTGCTCAACCTGTAAAATGAATAAGATTAAATTTTTAGCAACTTAGTCACCCATCTTAAACACTGGAAAAAGGATTCAATGAATAAGAAGTCTGACAAAGAATTGCACACTTTCCTGCTTCAGAGGCATACTGGGTCCGTGTTTTGCTTGTAAAATCTCAGTAATTTGATAATCATTAGTTATTTTTTTTTAAAGAAAAAAGGCTCATAATTTAAAGTTAGTGATAAAAGAACCCATCTAAGTATATATGATATATTAATATTTTACTTCCTGTCAAAATAGGAAAAACCCTAACCAACAATACTCATGCCCGTATTAAAACAAACAAAAACAGATGTTCTGAGATATCCAGACATTCCGATAAAACAAGCATTATACTTGATGAAATTGTGAACTTTGGTCACTTCAAAGAAAATTACACTTTTCAAAACTAATCCTCCCCGTAAGCACCTTAGACACTACATTTCTAGTTCTGTTAACCTATTTTTAATAATACATTCATTCTTCGGCTAGTATAATGCTTGGGAAAGGAATCATAGAAAGTGATGGTTTCCTGTTACGAACAGATTGATATTGGAAGGTAATACAATCTAGCTGCAATCTGCTGAGCTAGACCTCATGTGACAGTAATGGATTGGTTCCTGTTAGCTCAGGTCACTGACGGAAACCTGGCTCAGACAGCAACTGCATCAGCACAAGGCATGATGCAAGATCTGGGCGTGGGAACGTGAGACTCAAGTTGTGACCACCCATCTGCAGCACAGCTCAGTCATCTTGCAATAAGCATGTCAAACAGATTAAGCACGTCATGACACACAAAATTTAGGCTAAACAGCAAATAAATTGCTACCCTCTTCTTTCTATCAATAACTCAGTAATTATTGATAATACCAACGTTGGGTGTATCTGCCTGAGATGTGCTGCACACCACTGTTGCGTCAGTCTGATCCACAACAGTAAGAAATGACAAACTCATGTTAGTGTGTTGGCTCTTTCCTTTTGCTCACACATTTAATCATAGTTTTTTTCCCTGATATTAAGACAGTATCTATTAATTCACTAGTCATGCCCTTTTCTAGATATGGATTCAAGAAACCCAACGTGCGAGCCATTTATTCAGAGCCATACACACGAGCTGGCAGACATTGATGCCACCTTGTTGCTCATTGCTTAAAGTTTCTTAAGCTTCCTGAACCCTAATGGGAGAAAGAAAAGAGAATTATATTTAACTAGGTGAACACCTGCAAGAACATTCACTAATGAACTTAGAGAGCAGAAACTTGGATAATAAATCCTATCTGGATGGTCTCTTGACCAGCTCAAGATTCGCAAGATCGTATCAATGCTGCTTAAAGCGCTTGCACATCCCTAGTTACACAGGCAAAAGACTCTCTCACAGCCACACCTGAACATTGTTGCAAACACTTTGCAATCACTGGTTACGTGATGCAATGTAAATCTACAAGATAAATTAATACTCTGCAGAAAGTCAAACTAAATCTCTCTTGCACAAGCAAAACACTGATTCTAATTCAGAAAAGAATATACAGAACACAGAAAACAGTAACTGCAAGAAAAGCTCCATATTTAACCTCTGGGTATGCAGGATGCTATTTTTATTTACTCATCAGTAGGAATCCTATCTGAGCTAGATCAATCTCTTTCACCACTAGGTCTCAAAAAAATTAACTCAGCTACACTGTGGCTGTCTACAGCATGCAGTCATCACAAGTTTGATCATCACTCAACAACAACAACAACAAAATCAGTCATGCAGCTTCATTATAACCAGAGCCCCCAACACCAGGCTACCTGGATGCTAGTCACAAAATAATCCAGGTTAGGGTGGACTTTGAACTCGGGGGGCGGGGAGGGGGGGAGGCTTAATCTCCTACTTGAGCAGGCCTTACTGCAACATTAGGAAAGTTTAAAATAAAGAAATAAAATAAAAAAAAAAAACAACCCACACCCACCAGGCTAAGACACTACCAAGTTGCCCTTTCACTAACTGTACAACTCCTACCCTTCCAAAAGTGTCCAGTCCAAAGCCATGAGAATCTAGGAATACAAGCAGTGCTTTAAAAATGTAAGTTTTAATTATGGTGAATGTATTTCTCCCCCCCTCAAGAGTTCTATGAAGAAATTTTATTGCACACGATCCATGCCAGAACTCAAGAGAGTAATCCTCAGCCACACAGTCAACTCAGCCAAGAGTTTACTACTCACAAGGTTTAGCACACAGGAGATTAACTTCTGATTCCTCGCATTCTTTTTGCTATCTTGCACATAGTAACAACACAGCCCTCCTATAACCAAGCTCTCTGCAAGTATAACAAACCCATAACACTTTCAAAGTACTAGAGATGATAACGTTAAGAGCTGTACTCCTGCCAAGTGCTAGAAGCTTCATTCTCCAGCACAAAAATTCCCAGCAAGAACCATTAAATTATTAAGCACTCATGGTGGAATGCTTTTACAAAATAAGCAATTAATAAAACAATTGTCTTGAACATGCGTTTATAACAAAGGAAAAGGAAGGTCAGGAGATCCTCAGAAATGCCACACCAAAATTTTTCCCAATTCTGCATGTTTGTAAAAGGTAAGTGTTGAATTTGTGAAGTCACCTTCTGACAAACAGCCCGCAGTAACTGAATCCGTGCAGACTGTGTCAATACCTTACTGGGTGGCGAGGATTTAAGTTTATTTTTACTTTTTGTAAATTCATATGCGTATCTTGCTATCAGAGCAGGGTTTTCAAAACCCTACAGAACAAGAAACATTCGTTGATCAAATTAGATGTCCTGGGCTCATGTTGCGGACAATCAGACCACATCCACCATATGTCGTAAGCAGTAGAGACTTCTGGTAAGAGACAGTAGGTGAAGAACCTGCCATAAAACCTCTGTAAAGCTGCATTTTTCTAATCTAAATGGATGTGTCCATACATGGTCAAAGGCACAGAAAGCAGCAACATCTGGAAAAGATCCAGAAAACCACTGTAAACTAGTGTCATTCATAGTTAAGCATCCAACTGCATCCTATCATCTGACTTACAAGTATTCCCAAGGGATTCATGGAAACATTAGTTCAAGTCTTGGAATTTAAAACTTTTAATAAAAAGTCTCCTCCAAACGGCCATTTTCCCATGCACTCCAGTCAACTGGGTCACAGGGGTCTCCTTGGCAGTTACTACACAGCATTCATGACCTGATGCTTGTTACAGCTTGACTACTTTTAATGGATTAAACGAGCCTTTACCATACTGCATTTAAGATAGTCAAATAATGATCAGAGAAAACATATTTCATCATTTCTGAAGAAGTTTCCTTTGAATTCATCTGACATCAAGTCACTTACTATTAACTGGTTTTCTGTTTTTTCCGTTACTGTAATACAAAAGACCTGCCTCACAAAACAACTTCAAACTGCTATTGTTTATTCATTTATGCGAGACTCTCATACAAATCCTGATCAGTAAGTTATTCCCATCTTATAAGGGCAGGCTATTATTACCACCAAGATTTTAGGATGCTCTGGTGGTCTGTCTCATTTCTACCCTACAAAACTCTTGACATCCTCAACTTAGAAAGGTTAATACTGGCAAAGAGTACAAACCCCATGGATCCAAATAGCAGCTCCCACTGTTAATTCTTTGATTTAATATTTGAATGGAATCGCCTCCACATCATACACATAGTTGCTAGAACACACAATTTTCAAGGTTGTAGGGGGAAACAATTTTATCCTCACTTAGACATTGACACTGAAATAAGCCAGTTTCAGTTTGTTTCTTAAAATGCTATGCTTACTGTTTTTTCATTCATCACAAGTAACTGAAAGCAAAGAATACAAGTATACTCAAACAAAAAAATAACTCATTAGATAAGAGCAATAGTTTCTATGGGGGAAGGTGGTCTTTAAATGTATTTTATTTTAATCTTATTATTTGCTAAGTCATGACAGACCCAATTCACTACTGAAAATAGTTTGGTCTAGCTCTCAGCCACCCTCAGGCTTTAGATCACACAGTGGAAGTAGGAAAAAATGCGATGATTTTCCAGACAGGCTCTGTTCAAGCCCTCTCCCCCACTCCCCAGCTTTACATGCCAGAAAAAAAAAAAAAAAAAAAATTAAGTGAAGCTTTCTGAAAAGTATGGGAAAGGTATAGGGTTTTTTCTTCAACCAGTAAAATTAATAAAAATCAAACCATCTCTGAAGAACTCAAAAGGTCAGGATGAACAGATCATCTAATCTTGCCGCCTAACAGATGAAAGCACTTAATTCAGATTCCAGAAGCTCTACACACAGACTTTTAGTTTAATTTTTCTTACACTTATCCATCGTTAGCGAGGGTGGGACCAAGTGATTTTTGAAAGATGTTTTGTTAGGTTTTTGTTAGTTTGTGTGTAAATTTTTCCTATGATTTTTCCCAATTAAAAAAATCTCTTCCAATGACAGGGGATCCAACCCACTGTTAAGTTCCTTAAACTATCATTCAATGAACACAACCTGAATTGGTTTAGCAGAAGCTAAACCAATGTGTAATCAACAGTAATGAAGTCACACTACACCTCTTTTCCAATAAAAAAAAAAGTCCCCCTTCTACTTAGTTTTCCAATAGTCATTGATTATTTCATGAAATGTATATTATACCAGAACTATTTGCACATCTTTTCCATCCCATTTAACATCTCTTTAAAACAGGAACATAAATTCAACCCTTTAATTCAAATAATGGTCTAATGCCCCTGCTAACAAGCTTTTAAGTCCATTTTGTCAGAGTCACTATGGTTTTACATTAAACTGATAAAATAGTCTAATAGACACGGCCAAAGCTTAGAAAAAAAAAAATACACTGTTAATAAAACTCAGGATGTTCAAAAGCTTTCTTCCAAATTAAAAAAATTGATATTCTGCAAAAAATGCATTTTGTATTAGTATTCAAGACTGCTTATCAGTTAGCTCAACATCAATGTCATTTAACCTTCTTAGTATAATCATAACTAACTTTTTCCTGGCCCTCTGGTAATTATTCAGTGTTCTGAGATTGGAATAAAAAAAGCCTTACCCAAACCTCAAACAAAAACAAACCAAAAGCCCCACAAAACAGTAAGGTCAGTGGATCATAACACTGGAGCACAGTTATTCAATTCCATTGAATAAAAAAAAATCTAAACATTCAATTTTACAGTTTCTGTTTAGCACCTTGCATACCCTCCTAACTCAATACAAGGCTTAATGACTTTGACACCTCTGTAACTGCATAGTCACTTCAGCCACTGGTCTGAGACTGTTGTATTTTGCAGCTGGAGGAACTCTGCTGGACAACAGCAGCAACAGTGAGCACCCCTGGTCCTCATCTGTATGAAGTTAGATTACCACAGTCTACCTTCACCAAAATCTTAAAGAAGTGTCTGACAAGTGTCAAGAGAGATGAATGGAGCTCATGCATCCTTATTCAGCTGCACAGCTATGGAGGCAGAAAACACCCCACTGAAACATAATGATTTCCTAAACTACCCACATTATTTAATTATTTCGTAGTGTTATTTTTTTAAATAAACTTTTTATAATACAAAAAGCACGCTCCTTTTCTTGAGAGAAAATATAATTGATCAGTAGCAAATTAGTACACAAACCAAATGGATCAAGTTCAGTTTTTCAGTCATTGACTAAATATTTCAGTTGTATCATGCACTCGCAAGAACATCTTTGCCTTTAAGTCTAGTGCCTAAAGTGAGCCATGTGCACCCTAGTCCCAGATATGTTTCAGAATAACAATATACAGGGGGGGCGGGGGGGGAGAGTACCACAAAGGATACAAGTTGCAGAAGAAGTGTGGGATATTTTTGAACACTTCCACTTAAACACTTCCAGGGACCGGGCCTCCACAACTTCCCTCATACACATTGGATCCTTGCACTTATGTCAAATCCTTTAATACGCAGTTTTTAAAGGCCTGCCATAGAGGGCTTAGTGCACATCTACGTATTTCTACAGATATACTCAATATTTTAATGGATAATAAAACATTCAATTTCTGAACAGGACTGCACCGGGATAATGTTTCTAAAGTACACGTAGCACACAAAGCACTTCACTTCAGGGCTTCCACACTTCAAGAGGCTACAAACTTCATAACCTGGAAGTTTTGTGTAGCTAGGGTATACTGAAATACACACTGGATATTTCTTAGTGATTCACATCCTGGATAAACTTACTTGAATTATAGGTGCTTATGTGACAACTGTATCCCGTTATGTTACTAAATTGCAAGTTACATCGTTCAAGCTGCATTTTTTTCACCCAGACATACCTGTACAGTCTTCTTAATTCTGTGTGAAGGACCTGGATACTCTGGGGAATACAATTCTGTTAAGAATAATGAGTTGATTAATGTTGATTTTCCCAGTCCAGATTCACCTAGAAGAAAACAGAACAGTTTAGACCTACATTTCAAATACACTTGAAACATACTGTCTGAAAACATGCACTGCACTCTAAGGCTTTAAGAAACTATCATCTTTTCCAGTTTCAAGGAAAAACTTGCAAATCCAGCTATCACTGTTGGATACTTTAGACATTAATTTTTCTGATCACATTAAGTACTGAATGCATTTAGCACTTCTCCATCGTTCCCATTACAACACACAAAGATGATATTGCCCCACATTAAAGTTTATAAACAAGCTATCTTCCTGGTATTACTTCCTATCATGGCACCAAAGCAGACTAAACTATCTCCTTTATTTCAATTATTATTTGACGGTCTTATTGTCATGGGGGGGGGGGGGGGGGGGGAAAAGATTGAGATTATTTTGGTCTGACTCCTAAAGCCACAAAGCTAAAATGAAGTTCCAGAACTATGTGGTTTGCCTGGGAATTTTGTTGTCATCGGGGCAGGGGAGGGGGATTGCATTTTGTTTGGCTGGTTTTTGGTAATTTGCTCATGAGCAACAATAAGTCTGCCTTGCTAAAGAATCTGGAGACACTACTGCCATGACAAACCAAGCAGATACAGCTACAATTCCCACAGCAAAAATTATCTCCCACTTACAGCTCTACAGAGACAAGAGCAAGAATTTCAGATCAACTACTTATTACAGTATTTAAAAAGACAAGTCTCTTGCTTAGTTTTCTACTGTAAAGAAACTACTTCAATACAACAATTCACACTGGCATGAGAACTAAGGAAAAAAGTATACAAACATGATACTTTCTGTTCAAGTTTTCATATGCAGTGCGGTTAGTACATTGACCTAAACAGAAATAGTCACACAGAAATTTGCTCTTAAGCTAATGAATTTGGGTGCAAAGTACTGGTGACATACTTTCAATGAGGGAGGAGAATGAGCTGCACTGCCCCCATGCTTTGAAAAGAAAAAAACTAACCTGCTAATCCCCCCCATCCCCAAACAAATACTGGTTGATATAAAGACAAAACTCAGAAAGCTTCACAACTTGTCTTGAGATACACGTCCTGGGTTAACGCAAATAATCGAGGGTTACAAAACAGAAAGCAGTTACCAACCTCAGCAGACAAGACCCTGTCTCCAGTGTAATAGCCGGCTCAATTTCATACACAAGCTAGCTTATACACATCAGCCATCTCGATTACAATGGTGTAGCTCAAAGTCTCTGCAGTACCAAACAGAGCAATCTGATTAGCTATACTGTAAACGGATTAGCAGCTGATGAAATGTTGCAAGCAGAGCTCCTGCAGGATGGCTAGCTACCTTATTAGCAGTGCTTTTTCTTCAAACCCAACCCTGTCCAACAGACAAGCTAACCCATCCTGTAGGCATGGTCTTGCTATAACCAGAAAGATGGGCTGCAGCAGCCAATGAACATGGAATTACTCAAGTCATAACCTCAAGATAGCAGTGCTAGGAATACTAACCCCAACACAACAGCTATATGTAAGCTAGAAGGGACAGGCTTGCTGACAAGTGCTTCATTACTGTAGATTTTGCCCTCTTCTGTGGTCAGATGTATTAGACATTTCAGAACCATGCAGTAAACACAGTGCCTAAGAGAGTCTGGTTGTATGGGACACGTCTTCTACTTTGCACTGCGAGATCTTTAGGGCAGGGTCAGCTGCAGCTGAGAGGCTTCCCGACTGAGTTTGCAGTAGAAAGCAGCTCTGAAAAGCACAGCTTTCCATCCTCATAGCTGCAGCCAGTTTGAGGCTAAACCTTCTCC
The DNA here is from genome assembly GCF_965231255.1 of Vanellus vanellus. Lineage (NCBI taxonomy): Eukaryota > Metazoa > Chordata > Aves > Charadriiformes > Charadriidae > Vanellus > Vanellus vanellus. Next base: position 60,419,497 of record NC_138906.1, on the reverse strand, counting down.
ATCCCACAACTCTGCTCAAGACACACATTATCATTCCAGTTAAACTGATGAGTTTTTCACCCATCCTACTGAACCCCGCAAAAGGGCAGCTCCGATTGTGCAATGTACAATTCATATCCTTTCAGCAAACAGGTTATTTTTTTAGTTGACCATAATCTTGCAAAAAGGCTCTCTACTGCACTACTGAAGAAAGATTTGCGTATCAGATTCTACCGCAATATACAAAAAGGGTTGTCCCTTCTTCTCCCCTCTATTAGGGTTATTGCTTATCTTAATGTGCTACGGCATTTAAAGTGGAAAATAGTCAGAACCACCACTTCTCCCGAAAAAAATCACACTGCTTGTCAAGTTGCCATTGAAATTTAACATATGGAAATAAGATTCCCAGCTTTGAAAGAATGTGATGGAAAAGCAGCAGCTTGCCCTAGATGGTTCCTGCAGCTGTGGCACTTCATATCAAGCAGTTCCTGAACTGCTGAAGCATTATGCCCTGATAGATTTGAGGTTTGTTTCCAACCCCCACCTGGATGCCATCCTGTGCAACCTGCTGCAGGAGACCCTGCTCTGGGGGGTGGGGGGGTGGACTAGGTCTCCAGAGGTCCCTTCCAACCCCGACCATTCTCTGATTCTGTGATACAGCAGCGATGGGAAGGCAGTTTTGAGCTGGAATTAGTGAAAAGACTATTTATTTTAGTGAAAAGGATATTTATGCACTACCTTGCTCCCACAGGTGCCCATCACCCTAGATACCCAGACCCATGCTAACTTTAATCAACCAGTGCTGATTATACCAGTTTAAACTCCTTAACTGCTACCAGTATTACATGTGTGTGTTTGCATCAAATACACCAATCCTCGATGCAGTTGTGCCTCAGATCATGTAACAGTCAACACTTACAATGGTAGCAAAAGGCTGTAATATCAAATAAAACAATTACACTGTAACTGTAGGTAAAAACCATAACTGGAACATTCAATACTGTACTATGGGGACTCATGCTGCTTCCACTGTAATCAAATAGGAATTTCTGCTGACTACAGGGAAAGCAGAACTAGCAAAAATAAGTGTATCTGAGCAATTCTAGCAGCCTTTTTGGACATATTAAAATATTCTGATCTTAGCTAGAAATAAGGTAAGGGGGGGGGGGGGGGGGGGGGGGGGAGGAAGGGGACACAAAACAAAAAAACAAACCACAAACAAAATCCTCTGTTCTTCACACGTAGAACCTTGCTCAACCCAAATTAGTCTGAAAGGATTCCTTAGTGGAAAGGCTGGGAACGAAGCTTCCAAGGATGCAACAGGTTATGAATATGACAAACAAAACACAAGAGAACAGGGAAAACAAGTGGCATTTACTTTGCCTTAACATGAAAACAAAAAGATGTGTGTCTTCCCACTCTGAGTAAGTACTTCTGATGAGATTTTGCCCTTTCACCATTATATGAAGTGGCATCAGGATGCAACATAATAGAACCATTTCAGCAGTAATAACTTCCAATCACTCAATGCATCATGACACAGTTAGATCTAGCTGCCTAATTTAGAGTGAGTGATTTTTAGAAATACCCTATGTCTTCTGTTTTCAGCATGAAATGTTTTGTTTCAAAAAAAAAAAGTTTACTTTGACATTGAAGGGTAATCCTGAATCCAAGAGAAATTATTTTTGGTATCCAGCTACTACTTTTACATTGCACTCACTCTCCCACTAAGTGTTTTACACACAAAGTTCTTCTGAACAAATACATGGTTCCTTTTCTTCGTTATTTTGTGTCTCACGTTTATAAGCAAATTAGCGTTTCAAAATGTCAACGTTTTCTCAAGCTATTTTTCTACTATAGTAATATTCAAATACATGGAGCTGGCCACTCAGTTGGTAGAAATAAGCATGTACTTTTACTAACATACTCCTGTCAGTTTTGCAAAGGACAGAATCTTTTGTCAGCCCTCTACAAGACTAGCAAAATTTGCAACTCCTCTCAAGTCTCGGAATTTCTAAATGGCTGTACAAATATCAGAGCTTTTCCTGTACATCTGAGTTAACAATTACCTGTTGACAATTAGCATCTTTATAGAGATGGCCCTCGGCACATCATTTAACATTAACCTTGGATAGCAAAAATTCTTTCTCTGTGAAGAAAACACTGATCAAGTACTTCCCTTTTTCTCTACACAGATGAGACTAGCTATAACAGTATGGAGAATTAACAAAAAACTGGAATCAAGAAGTGCAATCCATGGGAATGGGGGGAAAGCCGTGCTCCAGAGATGAAAAATAAAGTAACTCGGGTGGTTCTCAACTGAGCTACATAAATCTCTCACCTTCATTTCCAAATCCCTCCCTGTAAATGAACCAGAAATCCTAATCTGTGATACCCTGTTAGAGAATCATACCACAACTAAGTTTCAAGTGTTCAATACATGTTTTTTTCCAATTCAACTTCTATCCATCAGCTCTTCTTATGACTTTATTACTATAAAGAAACTTCAACTGTATGCATCTCCTCCCCACAACAGAAGGGAATTGTTATCCTTAAGCCTTAATGACAATCATTTTTTCACCGTTCGTTGTTATGGCACATTGAGACAGTGGCATATTTCCAACCTCCCCCGGCTTTTCAGCCTGCACCATTCTTAGTCAAATACCTACAACAAGAAATGCACAAGCAAGCCAGTCCAACCTAGCTTCCAGATTTGTGTGACTCGTATTGGAGACTGCTATTTTCTCATTTTACACCTCCTGATAATGTCCCCCACAACATTTTCTAGCTAACACATTACTCTGAAAATCCCAGATCAGTTTTCTGCTGTGATCTCCAAGTATTTTTAGGATCTTGTTTTCTAAAAATCAAGGCCCTGAACTGAAAAGCATGACTTACATTCTTAGACTTATGACCCCATGTGAGAGTTCATGAAACGTATCAACTGATTAAGACCACTAATCAATATTGAACCTTCTCAGTGTGCTCTCTGCATGTTTTATTTCCTACCCTTTCATTAAAGAAAGAAATTACTCTTGCAAAAGTCACCAGAACTTTTTCTATTCTTCACTAACAATTACTTGGCTATCTATCAAGAGTATTTCATGCTCGTACCCTGTGACAGTCAACCGCACCTCTGGGAATGTGACTGCACATGCTATCTATACTTAGAATTTCAAGTCACTTTCTCAAGCTTCAAGTGGGACTACAAGACTGCCTAGGAACCACCCACCTGCAAGAAAAATGTTTTTGGTGATCACACCATTGTAAACTGAGACTTCAGTTAAATTCCTCAAAGTATGCTTCATGTATTGTCACCAAGAAAATGACCCAGTCTCCATCACTGTATCCATTAAATGAGAATGGTAGAAACTGCAGATGCAGAAGGTGCATTAAGTGTCTACAGCTCTGGTGGGCAAGTGATGGTAAGTCATGCCAGAGGGGCTTGTAGCTTATTAGAGACAAGCCACCAACACCAAATGTCCCAGGGTAAACAAGTTTTTTTTCAAAGCTTCTGCTGCATTCTAAGTAGAAGTCTGTGTTCAGAGTTACTTGATACAGTCAAACACAAGCTGCAGATGCTTTACTGCTTTATCAGAATGAAGATATGCAACAATATGTTTCTTCTCTCATGTGAGGGGGCAGAGACTTTTAGTGCATTTGAATGCCCCAGAGAGTTATGATAATGGGATCAAATTCAAGAGAAAAATGTTGTACTTCCCCACCACTTACATATACAGAATGTTTACATCAAAGCACATTTTATTTTTAGCATGTGAGCCATTTTTTTCCTGGAATTTTTTCTATTTTATAAATTCTAATTATTGTGACAGTTTTTGCTTAAAATATAATCCCATCAGTTTGACGCTGGTGACTCAAAGAGGGGCAGAAAGCCTGTCAGAAAACATAAAAAATAATGCATTTCATCTTCTTTCATCCTTGTACCATTCACAGATTATGTGCACAACAGCACCTGCAGCTTTATGCAAATGTGCAATGGCTTTGATGGCACTGTCACACACAGTTTTTTGCTTTTATACAGAAGGGAAGCTACGTGAATAATCAAAGAGCCTGAAATGGCATGATGGAACCATCCTCTTGCTGAGGGGGAATGACGCTCTGCCATGTTATTATAGATGACCACAAAAACAGAGACTACGAGATGCTTTTAATTTGAAGTCTGATTTTAGAAGCTTTCATAAAGGCTAGTTCCTGTCTTCAGCACCCTACAAAATATGAACCAGTGTTTTGATAAACATACAAGAATATCCAAGTAAAACCCATCAGGAGGAGGGGTGAGAGCAGCACTGTGCTACACAGCTGCTCCCACATATCTACAGTTCCATGCAGGACAATGTCATGTGAAATCTTTCAAAAAGTTCAACTTTGCATTTTATTGACATTTATAAAGGAAAGTAAGCCAAAGCGCCACCATTTCACAACCTGAATTCGGAGCATAAGTACAGAAGTAACATCTGTTAGAACCACAAAGCTGATCCTAGCAAACCAGAGTAACAGGGAAGTCTACCAGTGATAAATTCACTTTTGCCTATCAGCAAAAATCAGAATTTCAGCATTCAAGATACAATAAGACAACTTAACTTTCTTAGAGCAAAAATTAAACTGAAGACAGACTCTTGGCATATGGTTCTTGTCACAGATGCCATTTAAATAATTCAAGAGAGTCATTAAAGCAGAGAAGTACTTCAGAAGAATATTATAACAGATTCTAGATGGAATTTTTCAAGTACTATTACTTCCCCTCAAAGCAGAAGCAGTTCTAGCTTTCTACAACTGACAGAATAAATGGCCACAAAACAATGGCTTAACTTCACAGGTGAGATTTTGGCTGCTGCCAAAGGAAATGGTCCCCTACTCCCAACTCGCCACTTGCACTAGAATTCATAATGCAGCATGGTGGGGCAAAAAGCAATCCAGCAAACGAGGGCATTAGGGGCTTGTGGATGGGAAAATGAGGAGGAAAAAGTGCTGCAGAGAGAGGAGGTAAGTCAAATCTACAGGTTTCCAAAGAAGGGGGAGGGTAAATGTAAAAATTTGCATTTAAATCTAGACCTTTTCTCTGCAACAAAAAACCACCACCGATTCACAAGTTAAAAAAATATGTGGCACTTCATAAAGAAAGTCACATTTGCTTTTATTACATATATAGGCTTTGCTCCTGAGAAATAGCACATCTACAAAGTAGACATTTAAAATAGAATGTTACTTAATTAAACATGAGGTAAAGAAAGCAAGTTTTCTTATTTAAAAAAGTTCTAGTCTAGCAAAACCAATGAACCAAAATCACGTTTCTCCTCATTTTTAGTTTTCCAGCATGACTGCACATAAAAAAAAAAAGACACACCCCACAGCATTAGTCCACCCATATCTAGTACCAACAATAGCCAAAATGTGACAACTTGGACGTCAGCATCCAAGCTTGCATGGAATTACAGGTACGCAATTAGCAGCTGCAGCCTAGGCTTGCCAAAGCTTATCTCACTTTGTTTTCTGTATTAGTTAAAAGAAAACTCCTATGTCTGATCAAGCTGTAGTCATACTGCAATGCAGTTTCAGAGACATTACAAGCAACAAGAAGTTGTAAAAACTGACCTACATGGAAAATCTGCATGCACAAGCTATCTGTGAAATAACTGGGTTAAGGGATTCAACTGGAAATGACAGAAGCTGCAGAGCTCCAGGACGACGAGTCTTCTACAGTTAAACCCCAAAACCAGCACATACCTTGAATTTTCACAGGCTTTGATGAAGACAAAATAAAGAGCCTTGACAAGAGAAGAAAAAACCCATATTGCTTCAAAATGAAAGAAAGAGGAACAAAAACGGTTGGGAAAGATGCTAAAGGAGGGTGCTCTCTTTAAGCCTAAGAAAGCATACATCTAAGACCACCACTGCTTGATTTGGAAGAATTACCTGTCTAGAGAAAGTTGCTGAGCTGGACTTACTCTCTGGAGACATACGCAGTGACAAATATAATTGATTTCCCAATTATATGAATTTAAAAAAAAAAAGAGAGAGAACAATGATAGGAATATGAAAATTGTCATCTATACAATCTACACATTACTACTGACAACTAATTGTACAGCATTTCTAGGGCATAATTTCTAACATTTGCTGACTCAAGAATGAAAGGTACGTTAATCAACAGATCACAGATTAAGTAGTCATAGTAGGATCCTTCATTACTTGGGCAGAAATAAAACCCACACAGCAATCTACATGCTAATGAAAAATTAACAAAAGTGTGATTAGGTTTATTTAATCTTTAAGTCTAAAATACTCGGTACAGATAGCTTGCATCAGTTGCATTCTAGTATTACAGATCAATTCAAGCAAAAGGAGAGAAAGGTAAAGCACTTTAGGCAGGATGTTACTCAAAAAACCCACCCAACTGATACATCTAGAGCATGAATATCACAGAAAATTTCAGAAGGACAAAAAAGAAAATTATTTTTATTTACATGGAAACTAATGAGTCTCTATATAACTCAAAGAGCACCTAGATTGACTTACTCAACACTGCATCAGCTCTTCCCTTGAAAATTTACACACGAACACAGTAAAACCTACTGGAACTAAGTGTTGAGAGCTCTCAAAATGGTGCAGGTGGAACATTCTGCTATCAAATTCATCCACAAAAATCTGCCAGAGGACTGAACTTAGAAGATTTCTAGTGCCAGTCGAAATTTCTTTCCACACCTTATACCTTGTCTCTTGATGACTTCCCTCCTTAATGTCTTTGGAAGCACTTGTTTATTGCAGGCAGCACAAAGGAAACCACATTAGGACAAAATGCTTAACTGGCACAAGTGGCAAGAGAAACCTATAGATAGCTTGACAGAATTCTGCAAATACACCCCAGTGATATTATTTTGGGGCAATAAGGAATGAAAAGTTAGGACAATGCCATTTGCAAGTTCGGATAATTTTCCTTTTCAAAGTTTGGTCTAGTGTTAGTCAAGGAGCAAAAGGATCAGAGATGTGCTCTGGTGGATAGGCTGTTGCCACTCTAAGCAACCTTGGCAAAATACACAGATTTGATACTGAAATTACTTGGGCACAGCTACATGCTTTTGCTCCCTAAGACAGCTTTCACTGTAGTTGTAAAAATGGGTGTTTTAACTCTAACAAAGGCCAAGGTAGGTTGGAATAAGCTTGTGTTATCAAGACTACACCCTTTTTAATATGGTGAGAAGAACTGTTTTGCTTAAGTGCTAAGCCATTGCTTCCAAATCGTCGCCACCACTATTTAATTTTCTAATAATTACTTAGAGGAAAACTGAGACACTTTTATAGCCAAAACCAGAAGCATATATTTACAAAGCTGAAAGGAAAATGGATAGGTCTGATAAGGTGATATCCTACGACCTGTTTAGTGAGCTTGCTTTGTTTTGTAGTGAATAAGCATGAAGGACAGACACGGGAGGTGGACCAGGACTCCTTCTGGAATTCCTGCCAGCTAGGGAGGACAAAGCCCAGAGCCAAGGACGCAGAATCGGGTAAGTCACAGGCTTGTCCTTTACAGGAGGTGAGGAGGATATACAATGAGTTTAAGCAAATTAAATACAAGACATAATTCTAAAAATATTTTCTCATGTAAATTCTTAAATAATTCAGTCAAATGCAATGTAAAAAAAAAAATACTAACTCAGTAAGTTAGTGAAAATCTGCCATCCTCTTTTGTCTCTCAACATCTGCTGAGTGGCCAGCTATTGGGTTCTGCTGTGCCTGGCACTGATGTAGCAGAAAAGTGGTGAATGAATACCTGCCAATAGTCAATTTCCTCTAAATTAGCAACTTCTTATATATTACACATTTGTCAGCAGTGTATGCCTCCAAGACCTAAAAAAATAAAGAAATCTTGCCATTTTCTCCTTCACTACAGTACAATGGTATCCCTTTAAATCAGCCTTTTTAATATAAAATATTACAAAATTCTCACCTCATCTCCTGTTTCAATACTTATGCTACTCTAAGGCTCTGAGTTTCACTATAGATTTTAAAGTTACTTGTTTTTGTAGGGCTAGCAGCACATAAAACATTCTAGCAATTTCTACATTCCATAAGTTAGAATATGAGGATACCACCTTTGCAGTACTATGAATTTTCATTTTATCTGAACTTCAAAATCTGAACTGGAAGAGTCTTATGTTGCTCTCCCACAGCAAAAAACTTCCCATTCCTCATGTGCCATCTTCAGGAATTTGCTTGAGAAATTGTCAGACTCCCATTCAAGTTTGTTGTTGAAAGTGGTATACCATATACTTGTACATACTGAAACAGTAATTCTACTAATGAGACTTCAAAAATAAAATTAAGAAAAGCTTCAGTGATGTATGGAAGTCCAAATAAGATACATCTGATTAACATGTAGTTATTTATTTACAGTTTAACATATGTGAAATCTCCTCATTTAATAAAAACTTGGAGTCATTTGAAAATACGTACAAATAAGATTTCCATGCCCAAAAAATGTTTTGCTTGAAACACACATCCTAAACAACTGATTTAAAGCCCTATGAATGCTAAATGATGTCATTTACAAAACTTTCAGTTGTTCTTTTTAAAACCGGGAACAAAGACTTGCCTTCATCCTACACCACACTGGGCTGCTGCAACACCAGTACTTCAAAAAAGCGTCAACTCAAAAGCATGTTGCCATAGTGTAGGAGTTATGCACCCATTAAAATCAGCTGATGTGATGCATGACTTCAGCTGACCAGTGCCGAGCAGTAAGGTTGTGCTCTTCCTCTGAGCTCTCAAAAATTTCAGACACATACAGAATCCGCAACTTTTAAACTTTTACCTAGGAGTATTTTTCAATCCTATCCTACAAGACTGACTTGTGCATAGCTTCATTTAGTATTTTTAGCATAAAGGTATCCATAGGATATACTGCTCTTCCAACTATAGAAGTATTAAAATTCTTAAAGGAAAAATATCTCAGACATGAACACAGATCCTTCCTTACAACCACCACAGTATAGTCAGTAATTACAATGCTGAATATTTTTAGCCAAAAGTAAGCATTATTTCAATGCAGCCAAGGCTCATTTTGACAAGTTTCTGAAACAAATGCCTAAATCGCTGTCATATCAAACAGTACTGCTACAAAAAAAAAAAAAAAAAAGAAGAAATCCCAGCTTCTATGTCACCCCTTTGTGCTGACACAAGATTTTTCTTTTGCCATGCTGCAAATGGACTGAAGACTAACCTTCTTTGCAGCTCCCAGAAAACTCTCCAGCTGGATTCGCACACTACTCCAATTTGGGCCGAGTGCTATTAGTTCTTTCAGCAGCAGCACAGACTTAGGCCAGGTTAAAATCTGAACTTCAGCCTAGAGGAACAGCTGCTATTGTTGGATCACAGTTTTTCCTAATTAAACCAGAACGACACTTCATAAATGCCACTGAGGCCTGTATGTCTCTTCAAGTACTTAAAAATTAGAGAGAATCATTTCTGTACTCCGATTTATACAACTGACGCCCTCTACATCAACCAAACTTTCCCATCCAAGCACCTTCAAAAAGTTGTGTGCTATATTAAGAAATAGTGTGAAAAGGGAATTCCAGAATCTGTTAAAACCACCCAACTTAGTTAAAAAAAAAAAAAGTCTACAAAAAAAACTAGTCGAAAAGAGGCTGACCACATATGGAATGCACAGTTTAATTTTTTCCACTTCACTTTGTTCTGTTTTTCATTAAGCAAGAAAACCCTTGAAGTTTGGGGGCGTGGGGTTTTTGTTTGGGTTGGTTGGGGTTATTTTTGGCAGTGGTGATTTCTCTGCGCCGCCCCCCCCCCCCCCCCCCCCCCCCCAAAGAAAAGTCCCTGTCTCATTTCCCTAAAAGTCACTGTAACCTGGTTTGTAAAAAGAAGCTGACAAGCACACAATACTGAAATGAAAATACTCATTTAAATTTTACAGTTTTTAAAGATGTGCAATTACTGAAAAGCTAGGAAAAAAAAATGAGAAAAAACACAAACCTTGAAATGAAGAAGTCTAATAGTGACTTCAGTGCCACATTAAAAAAGTGGTTTTCTGTTAGAGTGTTTTATCCATTAACGTCTGACGCTAATCATCCTTGCCATGTTCCGATGAGAAACCTCTCAAAGGAACCAAGGATCTTGGAGACAGCAGCTCTAGTTATTTTCCAATGGTAACTTTATGCTGTTCACATTACAGATCTAACAACATTAAAATGATCAAAGGAGGGCTAGAAAAAGACAGTTTGCCACATCAGATTGGTCAGTGGAAAAAGAGCCATGTCAAAGAAATCCACTGGTATCAATATGAAAAAAAAAAAAAAAGCAGCCAGGAGAGGTAAACAACAAGAAAATAGAGCCATGGTTAAGGCAGTAACTGCCAAGGAATTTGCATTGATTTTAATATTTTTGAAAAGGAAGATGCAAGTCTGGATTCTTCCTAGCTGTTTCCAAATGCTATGGTTAAATTAGGTCACTGTGTGGTACAACATCCTTGTAAAAGGGAGGGAGAACTTTTACAGTTTCAATAACATTAGTTATTGTTCAAGTTTAGTATGATTAAAAAAACATGGCAAATTTTTGTACTTGAATATCTAGAGTGTTACTGGGAACTCAGTTCTCAAAAGCAAAGGCAAGACAACAGCCAAGTCAAGATCACAAAAATGGAAGGCCTAAATGAAGCAGCCTAAAAGATAGGGAATGAGAAGGAAGAAGCCATCAGATTCAGTAGTTATGTTGCACCGTAAAGCGTCTCAAACATCAATACTCATCAGAAGTTAAACCAACATGCAAGCACACACCAGAATCAACGGAAAACCTGGGATTAGGATGAAGGGAACCGGGAGAAAAGAAAGTTGGAGAGTTTTCAAAAAAGTACAGGGAATTTTGAATAAAATTGGAAAATAAACTACTATCTGTATCTGAAAGTAATAGCTATATGCAGGCAGTACCAATCTATGCTGCTTCTGAACAAAACATCTCAACAGTGAAGCACTTAAACCACGCAGACTAGTCAGAGAGAAAGCAAGGACAAGAGTCCTAAATCAACTATTATAGCAGGAGAACAGTACTAGTCACTTCCAGAATCCAATTATACTGGAGTGAAATAGTCCTACAGAAAAATCAATCAGAAAGCTGTGGAAAATGGTTGTAGGCAAGATTCAGAGTTCAGCAAAAATCTCTGCTGCACTGAACTGTGTTACAGTGTACATCAATAAGCCCTCTGCCCTCCCAAGAATATTCCTTCCAAAAATAAACTCATGATAAACAACCACAACAAACTTTCTCTTTATAGGATGCATTTCAGATTAACTATTTTTTACAGTTTGATCTAAACTCATCTGTACTGTAAAATAAAGATCAAGGTTGTCACTACCACCCCTCTGAATCATCTTTCCTCCAAAATTTCCATGAAGGCGTCATCCCCTCCCCCCCCAGCCCTTTCCCCAACTCATCTCTAGCAATGCTTCATTTGAATTATAGGCCTAAATTGCTCCAGGGATAATTCAGGTTCTGAAATGACCAGCAGACTTATTCACAATTTGATGCAACTTGCTACTTTTACCACCTGAGTAATTTTCTACAACATTCTCCACCCCATCAACTGGAAATGCAGCACTGCAATCTCTATCGGGATGCTGTAGTTTTTCCTTCAACTATACAGGTAATTTCAAAAATTAAGCACATTCCTTCTCTATTAGCTAACTTCTTAACTACTGGAAAAGGAGCATCCTCCTGCCGCTAGCACACTGCAAAAAGAATACAAGATGCGTACTCATCTCTTCTCAGATTTAAGGGCTTCCCCTCTCACCATCATCACCATAAACTGTGTCTTTTCTGCTGCTTAAAACAATCCTAAAGGACTGGACATAAAGTTAGCATATTTCTGCATCAAAATTTTTCTTAATACATACCTAGCTATGATCCTGAAAGGAGTCATTTAAAGCATATCCAATGAAGATTTAAGCTGAAACACTTCTTTAAAAATAAAATATTTCAACCAGCCACTCCTCAAGTCCTTGTACCAGGCCTACTGAAGGTTATTTCAGCAAAAAGTATATGCCAAGGTTGGTGGATTTTGGTTTTGTTTGGTTGGTTTTGGGTGGGCTTCATTGCAATGATTAAAAGGGCAAGTTACCATGAGTGAAGGAAATCAGATAAAGTGACCTGGATGGCTTCTTTAAGTCCCAAAGTATAGATTTTTTTTTTTTAAATTATTTATTTAAATATAAATAGCTCATAAAGAGCTACATTAAGATCTTTAAAGTGATCAGACAACAGTAATGTCTGCAACACAGGAAGAAATATAAAGGTCATTTTCAGCTAGAGTGCTTCTGATAGCAGATACAAGATACTCTCTAGCATTAACTTTGTTATTTCAAATTAGGCCAGATTTGCTCAAAGCACAGCATTTGTATAGATGCACACAAAAAATTGGTCACATCTTTATTACTGACCAGATTTTAAAGAGGAACTGTTAGGAACAATTTCTTGATCTTAAAGATCATTACAACTATTCACCGTTACTCAGCAAATGTTTGAAAGACTACTACAGACATACCATACCTACATTCCTGTGCGCTTCCACATGCTTAACTGATCATCTTCCAATGTCAAAAATGGGAACAGAGGTGGGGGAAAAAAATAATTAAAACTCCATTATCCATTAAAGAGGAAAGAGAACTATCTGCTAATTCCTTCATTAGGAAAAGAACACACCAAGCCCATTGCAGATCCTCAGGTGCTACCTGTCTATGCTAAACACCTCAATATTCATGGAATTAAGACAAACAAGCTTGAAGCTTTTACCACTGACAAGTTTGCAACAGTTGGCAAAGCAATCCACCAGTAAAAAGCAGTCAGAACTGCTCTGGCTAACTGAATTTAACTTGAAATGTTTAAGTTACAGCTTACAGCCTGTGTGTTAAATGTGTCATGTGCTTTTATGGATTCTCAAGAGTTTCTATGCACAAAAACCCCCGGACTTCTAAAACTTGCTACTAGATACCTTCCTGCTTTTGCTCCTTTCAAAGACATCAGCATCACTTCACAGAAAATATGAACTACTTCCTACATACAAGGAAAGCCAAACACTCTAAAATTTGCATAAAAAGTTGTACTACAGGAACTAATTAAGACTTGACTACACCTAAGGCCATGTTTACACTTTTACTGGAACAGCTGCTATGCTCAGAAAAATTGTCTTCATTTGTAAACAGTTAATATGGGCTTAATTGCAAGTATATGCTTACAAAAATGTTTATAAATTCTATGCATTATTATTGTACCAGTTGTTCCATAACTGGCAGAACCAAGTTTGGTATTCTAGACACCAGTGGCCATCACTTCCTACCAGGCAGTTAGAGATGGTTCCTTTTTCAGCCCTCTTACCTCTCTCTTCTTCCTGAAAAGCATCCTCAGCATAAGCCTCAAGGCAGACAGACTGAAGGCTAATTAGCAAATAGACACTATTAGAGTAATCCTAGACAGAATCTTCTGATTTAGTATTTTTTTCTGAAAGCAACTGAGTTCACATGCTTCCAGACTGCCCCATGATGTGAATGAAAGCGCAGTAAATGGGAAAAACTGGGAGATTCACTTCAAAAATGGAATTAAGATCAGAGCTTAAACTCCCTTGTAGATGCAACCATCTCGCATGCTGTTTTGCCAGACCCGAAACACAAGTGAGACCTGCTGGCCAGTAAAGCTTTTGCCAACAAATGCAAACTGTGGAATAGAAAAAGCTTATTTATATTGTCCCTCGGGGAGAGAAAAATCAAACCACCCTATAAAAACTCTGCAAAACCAGCATCTACATAAATTACATGATATTTCTAGTCTTTGGCACCTTCAAGACGTCCCAGTGTCATCTGGTGAGGTGGTGGAGTAAAAGGGAACTAACAACAGGCTGCATGATCACTTAGTCTTCCACCCATGAAGAACAGCAAATGTTCTGGTGCCAGACAAAAGGTATGAGGAAAAAAAAGAAAAGGCGCATTGATACTTTACAGACACCTACAAACCCAAGTCAGGCTATAAAAGCACTGATTTTTAAATCCAAATGCAGAATACTTCCCCAGTGTCAAGGAGCTCTTTCACATGACAACTGCTGGCCTTAGTTATCTAAAAGCTTATTCCTAGATAAACTATCCAATTACAGGGGTATAAATTATATTCAATCCAGAAAGGAAACAAACTTCCCTTCTCCCCTTTTCCTCAAAACTTAAGGGTCTGTCCTCTTACACTCAGGGAAGGGAGTGAGGAAGTAAGCTTTTATTCAACCAAGGGAGGAACACACCCAAAACAGTTTTTTCCTTATATTCTATTTTATATACATCTGTATTAATGCTTTTGGACTCCAGCTTCCTTACACAGAGCCTTGCTGTTGGTCTGTTTACTCCTTTTCCCTTCAAGCACAGAAACATTATTTCCTCTACAGCAGAGCAGTATTTCCTAGTCCTCATCCTCTCAGACTATCTAAAGTAGCCCCCATCGAGACAAGAGCCACTTTCACCAGCCCCACCAAAGACAGTGGTGGTTTGCCAACCAAGGCAGAAAGATTCATGCAGAATAGCGGAGATGCTCCCCCTTCCAGAGCCAAAGCTGAAAATTATAATAATGTTGGTACCTTAGAAGTGGAATATAATTATTGGGAGCAACTAGTTGACTCCACTATCAATCAGGGACTAGAAATTAGTTCTCTTAACGTTCTATTCAGGAATCCCGCCCAAGATAACAAACCTGAAACAGCCAATGTAAAACCATGTAATTCTTGCAACCACGTTCCTACTCTCAGAGAATAACTCACTGAATACATTTTATTCACAATTCTAACATTAGTCCTTTGAACCAGGCAGCAGCAAGCTGCAGAATATGGTTAGACTCTTGAGTAGTATTTTGGTAAGTATATACAAGCGCCTTACATGAAAATGAATTTAGCCCCTTTGGATGATAGGGGAGGAAAACTTAATGCAATCTCTGTCCTCACAGTTCTGAAAATAAAGGACGGCACAGTACATAGCAAATATACTCTTACCTGGCATGTGTTATTATGCACCAGATCACATAAGTCTTCATAAAAAAAAAAAATTTGAGAACCTTTTTGCATTTTGCTTTATGTAAAACAAAATAAATCAGTATTACTGAAAAACAGAATAAAAAAACCCCACAGCACTGCAGCTTGGAAGTTGCCCTTATCTTTTTTACTCGCTTCTTTCCAAAAGCGCTACTGGACCCAAAGCATAAATAAGATATTTTTAGAACTTCAGTGCATTTAAGTGAGAAGGATCAACATTAAAATACTGCTGCATTTCATATACCCTCAAACAAAAAGTGCCAAGAAAAACATGCATGTAACGAGACAGAAAGCTCTATTAATTCATCCTGTTCCTAGCATACACAAACAGAGCTTAGTTTTGATTTATGACCAATGCTAACTACTAATTAGCAGGCTTGGAACTGAGATACTAAGAAGTCTGTTCTGAAAGGCAAGCTAGAGTAGTTTTGACAAGCTTGAGTAGTTAAATTATCAACATAGTACAAGTCATAGTCACTATGCATAAACTCAAATATAGCCAACAGGGAATACAGAGACGGTTAAAAAAAAAAAAAAAAAAACACACACACCAAAAAACCCACACCACCTTTCAAAAACAGCATTATACAACAACATATATACACAAATAAAAAAGGTAAACTTTTACTGCCTTTTAGCAAACTTTATACTTTGCTGGGATTTTTTTATATTTATATATAAAATATTCACAGTTTTCTTTGCTACTTTGCAAGACTCTTACAAAAACAGCCAAAACACAGAACCGTAATTTCCATATCCAGGTTTACAAAAAATATAAACCCCATATTCCTATACTGAAGGTCTCTATACCTTCGAGTGAAATGAAACATCTCAAAATAGCTGAAGAAGGCAAAGAGCTTAGGAATAGCTTCCATGTATTCTTTTGCATTCTTTATAGCCATACTGGACTCTGAAAAGAAAACCAGTAAGTTCTGCTGTTCTGGATGCAGCTTATTTATTATGATCTATAGTTTTAGATGGACACTTCTGATTAAAATGTTATGCCAAACACCCTTCTTTGAAGCCAGTACACTGACACCACCCCCCCCCCAAAAAAAAAAAAACAAACCACCAAACACAGAGAGTTACCCAGAGGATTATTGAATGTATTAATGTATATAGTGATACTTTGATGACAGAAAGGGCAGGACCAAAACACATTTAAGGCTTAAAGAGAAACACCCAATGAGCTCATAAGTAACAAAAACGGCAAAACAGCTTCTGATGAAAGAGGTATGGAGAAGAATTTATGCTTATAAAAATTCCCCATGATACAATATTCAGACCAATTCCAAAAGCTTAAGTGGAACACTGGCAATTGCATTCATTCGGAAGAGAGTGTCTATGCACAATGCCCCAGGCACAGCAACCACCACACTTAGCCAGTCAAACAAGCCTCCCTCAACAGACCCGCTTTGTAACAAACTGTATTAAGTGGCATCTCATTTATCCTAACCTTTTAGGGAAACACTGTATACCACCTCTACCTCACTCAACCACATCATTGCGATGTGTCCTCTTATCCTTACTTGTTAAGGACTTCAGTCACCTCAAAAAAAGATCACAAAGACCTGTGGTATTCAGCACATTTGAGATAAGAAAAATCCTTGTGGGTAGCAGGGTACCGTGTGACAAACTCTTGTGGCATACTGCAAGAGGCTGAACAGAAATTTGCCTTTGTTAGCAGATCCCATCAAGGCAACTTCTCTATGAACCACAGCTCTCTGCCGTCCCTGCCTATCTTATCACCAGCCAGCCACATGGTTTCCACTTCTTCAGCAGCACCCAGCGCTAAATCTGAATCATGGGATTTGAACTGAGAGGACAGCACACAGCTGGAATATCTGTCCCAGTCACATTTTTCCCCACCTTTTTATCCATGGAAATTCAATTACTAATTATTTTTGCAAATCAAAATTTACATCTCAAGATTAAGCCGCAATACAAGAAATTTCCTTTGTCTTCTGTTTTCACCTTCCCTCTCAGTACTTTCCCACCTTCGCACCCAGAATATCAAGTCCTCACTTTCTCCCAGAATAGCTTAAAGAACCACAGCTTTTGCTTGCTTCTAGAAGCAGATAACTCTGAAACTATACATATGTTTTGACATATGCAGTCACTTTGTTAGAGTATGTGGAAAGAGCTAAAGATGTTTTTGAACAGTAAGTAATAAAAAGCCTTCCGGAAATGGTCCAAAGTACACCAACAAAAAAGCTGCAGCCAGAAACATCAGAAACAGGATCCCTACAATTCACTGGACATGAAAGGATGCTAAATATACTCAACAGTACTGCTATGACACAGCAGCTTGAACAAAACAGGTAGATAGGCATGTAAGATACAGCCCTTGATCTTCCATTCTCAGAAGCATAAACATAATCAAGGCATAATTTAACTAAAGAGTCATATGTGATCATCTACAGAAACAAAAATGGTCTTTTTAGTTATCTTAGTCTTCTTAGCCAGAAAACAAAAATTTCTCAGTTGCTTATTTCTCCTTTATTTTTTAAAAAAATCTCATTTAAAATCTCCTCACTGTATCAAGAAAACACAGCTGAGGTTTTTAAAATCCTTTGGCTCTATATGTAACAAAATCTATCATAAAACTTCATCTATGAAGAGGCTTTATATAAAAATCCAAAGGGGAGGGGAATCTTACACAGCAAATTGAGACTGCAGCTCATTAAAAGTAGAGAAGATGCATATTTATGCCTCTTCTTAAATTTATTGAGGTGTTCACGTCACTCAGACAACATCGTCAGTACTAGTACATGCACCAGAAATCTCTTATGTGAAAAAAAAAAAAGGTATTTAAAAAAGATAGAAAATGGGGAAAATTCTCAGGAGAGGAAATATACAGCAATTACTGCCAAACTAAATTTGGCATATACAGCCAACTCTCTAAAAGATACCACAATTTGCAATATTTCTAACTGTGCCAAAGTTAATCTTTTATCTTTTGTGTAGAGTTAAAAGTTCTAGAGGTTCTCAAATTCTTATCTAATAAGAGCCAGCCTCAAGCTTCATCTAAAGTACATTGACAGTGGGTACTGACAGAACAATGTGTCTACCTGAAGAAAACACAGCTTTTAAGAGGTGACGCTTTTTCTAGGAAGTACTGACTCTTCTAGTACACCTGCAAAAGTCTAGTTCTCAGTAGCTGGACAATTACCAAACAGCTTTCTCCTCCTTATTAAAAACCTACAAAAAACAGCAAGAAAAAAAATCAAAACCAAAAAAATTCCACCACTGTATTATCCATTGGATAGGGAAGGTGGTTCTGGAGAATCAGAAGTTTTACAGCCAAGGACAGGGATGAAAACACAAATTAAGCCTTTAACCACTTACTGGGGAGAGAAGGCGACTTCAAGAGGGAGCACTCCATAAAGCATGAATATTAGCAGCACATAGAACAAGTTAAGGAAATGCCTTCCCAAACCCACAAAATACAGTCAGTAAAGACCCATCTTTACTGAGTCTAGGGCCCTAACCTTAGTGCTTATTTTTGCATTTGGCAAGTCAAGACTGACCTAAACTTGGAAAGATATATCTAAATTAAACAGCTTAGAAACATACAAACAAGTAAAGAACACACCATCATTAGTGAAACATGGCTGTTGGGCATTCTTTTAAAAAAATATTATTTCATTTAATAAACTATTATTTAAATATTAATCATATTCAACATTCATTAAATTGATTTTACTTTTTTTTTAAGCTGACAGCACCAGTCAGTTAAGGAAACTGGTTAAATACACAATGTTGACAAACATAACCTTATTTGAATAAGCAGAAAAAATTCTCTGCATCTGCCACCAGCTCATCTTACTAGTAAGAAGAAGCCTTTCTTGTTATGCTTTTTGATGGCACAAAAAATGATGCAATAACTATCAGTTTTAAAATGCCAAAGGAATAAGACAATCAACTACAGGTTTACTTATTAATTGTATCATCTTTTCTTTAAGAGTTTATTAAAAAAAGACATACATCAACAAAGGTCTTCACACTCTGCATATTCAAATTAGTGTCATTCAAATAAGAACTGTCATGTGCAATTTAATTGAATGCTAGTTTCTATCTGAGGCAACCCTATTTAATCTTCGATTAAAAAAAACCCTACTTTTTAATAAAATATTCACAGTATCTGGTTAATGAGAACTGAAAATGGCCTAACTTCAGCTGATTAGCAACTGCAAAGCATGCCAAGATACAAATTTAGCCAAAGAAAAATTCTAAAGGGTATTAGATTCACAGAGATTTCAGAATCCTTTCAAGCTGTCAACATCTTCCCTCACTTGAACTCTACTTCTAGTTGAAGTGGTATAAAAGCATTTTTGCAGTTCAGTCTTTTTTGAGGCAAAATGAAACCGCCTAAATGGTAAAACAAGAAAACTGAATGTTAAAGACTTCTATGAAGCATCTCATCCATATGATGAATCTCTAGATTATAATGTTGTCTGTCTCTAGAAATGCATGGACTATCAAGTTAACATCACAAACTGATTTGACACAAACATTTGTCAAGTAATTTTAATAACCAGACTGGAGAGCCTATGTTTCATCAGAAGTTCAAGAGTACAACAGATACCAGACTGCTGTATACATTAATTTATTCACCAAGACACGTGCATGCATTGGACCAAATATGCTCTACCATACCTACATTACCAAAATATGACTGTGCAGTGAACATCAGCAGGATAATCCAGCTGGATTTGACCCTTGGCTTTCCAAACAGTAGTGTACAGTAATAAAATAACCTGTAGAAAAATGAACTGACATTTTGCATAAACTCAGGATTTTGTTTTTCCCTTGCCTTCCTCCACTTAAAACCTATATTGCTTCTCCAGATACTACATCGCCATAGATAAGATACAAAAGACCTTTCAGAAAACTCCAGTATCAACTGTGACCCCAAGTACAAGGAAAAACTAAAAAAAAACCAAAACCTAGCCTGAAACACAATTGCTCTTTCAGCATCAACATAAAGTCAGAAAATTGCTCACTATCATTTTAAAAGAATTCAATAAGCCTTATTGATAAGAGCTATGTACAGAACTTAAAACCTTTGGTCTGACCAAGTGCCCCATACCAGCACCTTCCTGAAACGCTCACAAACTGTCATCAACTGCGATCTCAAAATGGAACCTAGCTTATTGTATCTAACCCAATATCCTTCTCCTGACAGAGGACAAAAGAACATGCCGAAGAAAATACCCATGAACGTACTTCGAACTGGGGCTGAACCCAATGACTTTGAGAGATTCCATCCAACCTGAAGTATTGCATGATTCTGTAAAAAGGCATGCAAGCAAGCAGCGATATTTCCTTGAAATACCATTTATCTCTCAAAGTTTATGCTGCTAGTTGATAGAGATCTTCATTTTGACCTCTTAACAACATATGCCTGTGGGAAGCTACAAACAAAACAAGAAAGCAAGCATCATCTATAGGCAGGCTCTGATGCTATTAAACTCAAAATTTATTTCTCAAAAACCAAAGGCACCGACTTCAGTTAGTCACAAACTCTGAACAAGAGATGGCTGCTTAACACTTATTAGCAAGAGGGCTATTCTGAAGCCTTTTAAAAGCACTCTATAGATGCACAGCCAGGAGACTGCAGGAGGCATTCAACTGGAGACGTCTCCAATTGTCTTTACAGATACCTGCTTTCTCCAAATTAGTACTATGTCACGATTTCAGCTACTGTCATTATGCTAATCGTCTTTCTGATTTCCTGTATTTTCTACTTATCCTGCTGTTTGAATCCTTGCCTGATCTCAGTCAGACACTCAACACAATTTAATAGGCATTAGAAAACACAATTACAGCATTCTACACTGTGCCCCAAAAGCAAATTACTTCTTAGAAGTTAAGTTTATTTTTAGTAAAAGAACAGACAGAAAACTTCAGAAGAGTGCCAGAACTGAGGGACAAGAAGATATATATATATATACACTGCCTAGAAGTTTGTTTGTTTGTTGGTTACATGCTACAGTTGATGTTTTGAACTTGTAGGTCTCAACTAATTTCTAATTAGACAGCTGTATAAAAATGTTTTGCAATTAGTTGTAGAATAAATGCTTTTGTTGTTACTTAAAGCAGAAGCTGGTTTTTTGAGCAGAACCTCAAATAGTCCAAGTATCTACAAAGTACATAAAATATTTCCTCTGAGGCAGTTTTATTTTATTCTGTTATCTGAATGCTTGCCATTTGACATAAATCAACCAAAGCAGATAAATTCACAGTAAAATAAAAATTTGGACGCTGCCCTCTGTTCAAACCATAGTCTAACAGTATATAAAAATCATATCCTTTTATTTACTGTATGGACTGAAATAATTGTGATAATTCAAGCCAAATTGTTCCAATTCAAGGAATACTTAAGGCTAAAATCTGGCTCGATCATCCAAGTCTCAACTCACTTCTTTCATTCAGTCTCTGAAAATGTTTCATCATAGAGAGTGACCTCACTATTAAACAGTTCAACAACAGCAGGTAAAAGGACCAAAGTATACGGAGCAAGAACTGTATTTCAGAAACACAGTGTGCATTTCCTCATAAGAGAAGTACAGGGATTTAGTTTTCCAACCACTATACTGTCTTATTAATTCACTTAATAGACTAAGTAACATGCATTATTGGATTAAGCTCTACCTTTATTGTAGCAGAAGCAGGTACTGATTTTGCAAAATCACTGACAGAGGACACTTCCCTGCAGTGGTATTTGGTTTAGTTTTTTAGCCTCAGTTACTCAGGAAGAAGTAGGAGACAAAATATATACTGTAAAATATACTGTAAGCACCCCAGACCATAAAAGAATAAAATTGAAAAAATTCCAGCACAACTTTACAGAACAAGTGAATATAAAGTGCTGTTTTATCGATACAGTACTCTACATACAGGAGGGGATTTGGTGTAACAGGCAAGATTGTGCTCTTCAAGGTCTGACTTTGCCAGGGTTTCACTAAAGTTAATCAATGGGCCACAAATGGTAGTGCTGTGGAACATACTCGGGGTGTAGGACAAGAGGCTTCACTCCTACTTCTCAGGCATTAGTCCCCTCATGCAGGCTTCAGAGTACATGGAAACAAGGTCATTAGGATTTTGTTTAGCACTATTTCTTTCTGCATCAGAAGACTAATACTAACAAAGTTACCTTTGGTATTTTCAGAGCAAGGAGTGCCATACACTACACCTCTACAAAAAGATGATATGATTTCTTTTCACAACTACATTTCTGTTGCTGGGAGCACAGAAGAATGGTTAGCCACAAACCAGTGGAATCATCTCAAAGCGTTCTACATTCCCCAAGTCTTTTGCCAGAAGTCTGGAGATACAAGATTAGAATTCTGGTGAGCAAAATGTAGTTAGTGCAGAAGGGAAATCTCCCCTAAAATTAATTAAAATTAAAATTGAAACTCTCTTATGTTGCTAACCTCTCGACAGGTCATTAAGCAAAATATCATCACATGTTATCCAAGACAAAAGAAAACTGGTGTTCAGAGTCAAGCTTGTCTTCAGGTCCTTTGAAGAGCTCTTTCTGGTATTTACTTGTGCCATCCTACATGAAGACAATGGTATTTTTACTTCAGGGTATTGCATTAACTGCTCAAAGGCCTCTTTGACAGACTGTGCCACTTGTCCTGTAAAGCATTTTCCGGGGCTGAAAAAAAGAAAACAAACCAAATCCCCTTCATCAATGGCAGATGTAAATAGCTAATAAGGAAAACAGTAAAGCAAAAATAACCAGAAACTGACAATAAACTTTCTCATACCTTAAACCAAGGAAGAACAGATGGTAGAAGAGTTACTGACTTTCAAGACAACCAAAAATGTTTATTCTCAGAAAACCTACAGCTCCCTTCTAAAGTTTCTGTCCCACGCTGCAGTTAGCAATATCTCCTCATCAGAAAAACTAATTTAGATGCGAAGGCAAATTAATGGATCACAGTTTAATACAGATACAAAGTAGATGTTTTGCAGATTTACATTACAGGGTTTGAGGAGATACTTGCAGATGAAAGCTCAACTAGGTCTTTACCAGAACATTGTATCACAGGGGAACCATTCAGACCTTTCATGAGACAACTTCAGAATATTCCTGAGATTACCTGATGTGTAACAAAAAATCAGATTACTCCAAAAGAATACAAATCCAACTACATTTGTTGCAACAGTTCAAAATCCTTTAATTAGTGAACTGCTGGTCTGACTGGTGACAACCAGAGCCTTGATACGGGCATTTCTGTCACAGTAGAAAAACATTACGTTTTGTTATATCACTAGCAAATAACATTTAAGGTCAAAAAATACAGGTCTTAAATGAGACTAGATCACGTACAGCAAGTTCCAAAACAGTGGAATAAACTGAAGATCAATGTTACTTGCTTGTAAAACACGTGGTTCCCTACCATGTTTTTGAATACAAAGCACAGTATTTCTGTCTTGAAAGACAGAAGACATGGGCAATGTGGATCAAGGCAGTAATAGTAACGGATGCATGCGCGCAACGAATTCCTTTTGCTGCTCCACGCCATTTGAGCTTATCAAGTGTCACTAACTGTTTATCTGGCAATTATATTTTTCAGCAGTGGTTTGTTTCACAGTTCTTCGTTTTAACACAATGATCGTTAGCCTGTACTGCAAAGTGCTCCACAGACATCCAACAACTCCTTTCAGACCACTGACTTACTATTTTTTAACTGACTTGGCAAGAGAAAATGGACCCAAGATTCAGAATTAGCCCATAAATTCAAAACTTAACATACAAATGACTTCAGACTGCAAAATTGCTGTTTTAAAAAAAAGCACTGCTGTTTGCAGTTAGAGATGTCCCCTGGGAATGCTTCAGATTCTTTTCAAATAAGCAAGTTGTCACCTTACATAGAAAGCAGCACTACTTCATGCATCCCAAGTAGTGAAATAGCAGAGCCAGATGCTGTTAGAACTGACACTTGTT
The DNA here is from genome assembly GCF_965231255.1 of Vanellus vanellus. NCBI lineage: Eukaryota > Metazoa > Chordata > Aves > Charadriiformes > Charadriidae > Vanellus > Vanellus vanellus. The sequence continues at coordinate 60,395,474 of NC_138906.1, read as the reverse complement.
GTCCTTATCCAGCCTGCATTTATTTGTGCCCTTCCATCGCATTGCTTCTCGTTCTGCGGAAGGCCAAGAGTTTAATTCCCTTAAATCACAGACCATTTCTGCCCTTCTGGAGAAGCATCTGCCCCATGAAAAACACTCATTTAGCCTTCACAGCAGAAGTTTTATGACCAGAAATATCAGAATGACGCACTTCGCATTAGGTTTGTCACACTTATAGTTTTTAATACAAGATCTCAGCATAATTTCTAGCTTAAAGCCTCATCGATAATGGAAGGCAAAACATCAGCGATACAAAGCCAGAACTGCTTTTGAAATTAGCAAGTCAGAAACCTCCAAAAGCACTTTCACTTCAAACTATGGAAGGAACTATGTTGAATAGCATCATTACACACTTAATACAGCTTATATCAACACCGACAAACTTAGCACCATTCCAAGATAAAGTGTAAGAGTTCTTACATTTGTGCTCTTGGTATACATAAAACTACCTACAGTGAAAAATTGGGATGGAAAAAAGGCTGACAAGGACTCGGACAAATCTGATGAAACAGTCAGCTTCAGCAGCCTTTCTCACCTCCAACCACTGATAAGTCTAAATATTCTGTCGTAAGTATTCTTCTTAGAAGATATTCATTCTCTTTAATAAAAGAAATTCTAGACAAGAGTATGGTATAGATGCTCATTTGTCAGTAAATGTGCTCAGAAGCTCAACAGAAAAACATTCGAAAACCAAAATGAAAGTTACACACAATACTACATACAGAAACACACTGGAAAAAGGAACAACATTGAAGAGCTTCAAACAGATTCACAGTGAAGATCTGAACTGACTATTGCAAAATCAGCCAGAGGGAAAACATGCATATTGAATCAGAAGAGTCACATTTAATGGGTCACTGTGGCATTACTACAATTGGAAGTTTAGCCACAAAATACTCCATCCAAGAATATCACTTTGGTTACAATATTAACCTTTTCATTCATGAAATTGTCAGCATTTCTAGATACAGCAGGCAAGCCGAACATTTTCAGCCAACAGGAAGAAAGACACAGTTTTCAACTCATACAGTATTGATCTATACAAAAACCTGACTTCTACTTTGACTTTCGCTCCAGGCTTGTAGCAAAGATGGCCCCAAAAACAGCCCTGTAGTAAACTGGCACCTGATTATCCAGGGCTAAGGAACTGGAAACCATAATAGTGTGACTTCTAACAGGTCACTGCTTACAAGATGTGCAACATTTAGCTCACACCGTACCAATGCACCATGACAGCTCACGACAATCTGTTGTCTTTTGAGGGTAGAATCAAAAGTAGTGTTGGCTAGCTGGTAACCAATTTAAAAAGTAAAACATATAGATTAGTTAGGTACCTTTCTCCAAGATGTGTTTAAGTTCACACATTACATCTACAAAAGTATAACTAGATCATCATGCAGCGACTATTCTTATTCCAATACACAAAAAAAACCCCAAACCCAGTCTCTTTCATTTCAGTTAAATTGCAACCTACAAACCTGTCACCAAAAGCAACAAGGACCAGGTTCAAATGCTGATCTCCCCATAATGAACAAGCATACTGTAATATATGAAATACCAACAGAGTAACTGTGTTTGTGTGCACATGCACACACATTCAGGTGTGTAAAATCAGCAAGGACATTTTAGTTTTGAGATAAAATGAAAAACTGGTAAGGTAGGATAATGAAAAAAATCACCTAGAGCAAAAGTATTTATGTAGTTTGAAACATAGCAAAAGTTACAACTGGCCTGAAGACAGCTAATATCATGACAAGATTAATTATGTAGGTAAGTACTGAAAAACTCCATAAGCTTAAAAAAAAAGACAGTGAGGATGACACCTACACAATGCAAAGTACAGTATTTCATTAGACAGTTTTCATTAAATTCCCCGAATTAATCTATTTGAGACCCAAATTTACAGACTGAGAGAAGTAAAAGAATTCATACCATTTGTTAGAAGACTGACAAGGAAATGACATATGAAATAGAAAAAAGAAAATGTTTCAAACAGAATCCTCACTTGTTTAAAGAAACAAAAGCCAATTAGGTTGCAGGCAGATTTTTGCCAAATTGTGGGTTCACATCCACACACTTAGGCAGAAGTCTCGTCACTCCAAAACCTTTGCCAGAAAACAAACAAAGAATTTTAAAAGATAAATTCGGCTCTGACCAAAATACTGCTACACAAGAAACAGTTCAGTTTAGTTTAAATACAACTACCAAAACTTTACAAAACCTTTTCTTAATTTTTCAAAGCAGTATTTTAATATAATAATACTTGGTACTTGACGTTAGCTATCAGAACTAAAATTCACATGGCAGCAAGCATCCAGTAAGAGATACCATACTGAAGGTGGCTTTCATATAATCTACTCAAGAAGCTTCAAATCCAAACAGTTAATAAAGAAAAAAAACCCAAAGACTGTTTAAAAGTTGTCCAGTAAGCACTACAATTCCAATTAATGTTGTAGTTGCAAACAATGAAAAACTGAGAATTGAAGAGTAATCATTTTAAATACCAGCTTCAGTTCTGGCCACTAGAGTCTTTTTGCACCATTCTATACAAGCCTAAGCTATTGCACAGTGAAGGAAATGTTTAAAACGAGCTTTACAAAAATTAAGATAAAAAATGTGTTTTTTTCATATTAAGTGATTAAAAACCACTATGCTATAAGCAACTTTTGAGAGTATTTGAAGAGCTATGGTTTCTAGATAAGCTCAAATAGGTAGATTAACTGACCTTTCCTGCCACTTAGTTTCAACAATAATACACTGTAAAAAGTATCTCTTCCTCCATCAGGTTTTAGACTTTGTGTAAGTTTCTTTCCCCAACGCTGGAAAAAGGCATAGGAAAATACCACAAAAGAGGCAAGAGCAAGCACACTGCAAACAGTATTTCATTACATTACAAAAGAAAGGGGGGACATACACCAAAAAAAAAACCACCAAAACAACAACAAAAAAAAAACCAACACCCAAGCAAAAAAAAAAATACCCATACAACCAAAGAAGTATGAGAGAATTCTCTAATTGAAGCCAAGTAGTCACATGACTATATTTCAACCTCTCACCTGAAAGTAACTCTGTGGAAAATCATGCATTGCTTGCCAGTAAACTCACTGTTAGATTACTGACCTTTCATATCTTCAAGAGATATTCACTTCTTTTCCACAGAAAGATCTTCAGACTTCATCTATTCTGCCTTCTCAAAAAACCTTTATCAACTTCTTTCCACAAAAAGGAGTGATACACTATTGGTGAGGCCTTACTCCATCAACAGAGATTACTCCAGAGGAATGTGTCATCTCCAGGAATACCCAGGCTTCATTCTCAGTTCCACTGGTTTTCTACTTCTTTCATTTTTAACTCCGCCAATTCTCCTGCATTCAATATATTTTGCCTCAGCATCCTCATCAGGTACACATAAGTATTAAGCTATCAACTTTAATACTCTGTAGACATCACCGCTGGAACACAAATCCACAAGAACCAGTACATGAAAGGCAGTAATTTTTTTTTTTTTTTTTAAGGTTACAAAATTCTTCAGAGTACCTTATTTCTGTAACTTCACTGAAATCTCATAATTCTGCCAACAGAATACCTACAACTTAAAATCTTTTTTTTTTTTTTTTAAATCTACTTTCCTAAGGGAGCCATATCTGCTACACAACAGTTGAACCCAGACTACTACTTTTCTTTACAGAAAGAGTACCCGGGTAACCGAAAGCATGCTGTCTAACCTGGCCCTAGCCCACTGGCACAGCAGTACCGGGCAGGCAGTTAGCTGTCGTGCAAGTAGCCCAAAATGGGCTGCAGCCAAGGTTGTAGCACAGAACATGTGACAGTTTTCAGAGGATGATAGAATTGGAGGAATTGAGGTATTTTGAAGAAGTTACAGGGGAAAAGAAGGCAGCACACACACTGAAGAAATAAAAAAGGCTTTGCTAGTTCTTTTCCATAATATGCTTTTACTTTTTAAGATATGTATGCCAGTGTACACCCCTGAGCATATACAAAAGGAAAGGCTCCATAACCGATAATGCAACGGTGTAGCCCAGGGAAGCTAAGAACTGACTGGAAAGGTCAAAACTCACTTTTTTTCCTCCAGCAGATTTAAAAGAAAGCATGTTTTAATTTAAGATATATTTGTATGGTAGTAGAGTCTAGAGGCCCATAAAACAATGGCAAAATTAGGCAACTAATACTCAGCAATAATACTTCACTGCTCCTAAGAAACCAAAGGCCAAGCGCAGATACTTTAATTAAGAGCATTTCAAATCACAGCAACTCAACAAGAACTGGGAACATCCCAATACAGTTTCTACTAAATTGTACTGCCTATTCACAGGTTATTTTTCACTTAATTATTCTTCCTATCTTGCCATATGCTTAATGATTTTGTTCCTGGCTTTTAAATTAGGGGGGAAGGATGTCAGACTAGCAAAGAACAAGTAGCTGTGAGCACCTGAGGCTCTTGGTACCACTGGTTGGCTTGATAAATAAACTGCCCCAGAAAGTGAAAAAATGAAAGGGGTAATTCTAATCAGACCATGATCCATCACCAGAAGATACCAGTACTAAAACAGTTCATCTTCTTCAGTGAACAATAAAAGCATTTTAAAATCAGAGTACGCTTTTTCTTTAATATAACTTCAAGTCTTGCAAAATACAGCCCTTTCCTTTCCATCCATGCCAAAAAGCCATGTTTAAACCAAAACATTTGAGTGTACATATAATTACAAACAAAACACTATGACAATACTGCATGGCATTTTCCTTTTAGTTGTAATCTACAGGTGATGTACAAGGCTAAAGCGACAATTAGAAAACAAAACAGACAATTTACTATAGGAGAGGTTTCAAAACAGTTTTCAAAGTCAAAGCTACCACGTGGTTGTTCAAGAAATAGAAACTCTGTAGAAAGGTCCTCTGGAAAGTGACTTGACTGTGTTCTACACTTTGCAAATCAGATGATTTAAAAAAAAAAAAATAAAAATTAAGAGTCCAACCCCTTTAATAAGGCTCATGAAGCCTGAACATCTTAAAGGATATAGCTCTAGGAAAAGCCACCCCAAGTAATTATTCTTAAGTACATAAAATCTGCAGGAGAAAAATTTTTTTTAAAATTATAGTTTTGCACCTACTTGTGTGGTGATTCAAGTCACATTGCCAGCGCAATTTCAATACAATAACAACAAAAACAGGGATTTCCTGATTCAGTGTTTAGAAAAAAGATGCTGAAAAGCAACTGCTTGTCTACACCTCATCACACTAAGACAAAAAGAAAATCTCACACTCGCTACTTAAGCAAGTGTAATTATATTAATAAACAGATATAACTACAATTTCACAATTCAGATTCTCTAACTGTGAGCTACTAACTGTGGTAGTATTACTTCTGGAAGTTTTCTTTTCTTAAGCATCTAACTTAAGTATGTACTTTTCTGCAAAAAACCTATACAGCAGAGAAATACAGAGAATACACTTTGGATTTCAAACAAACCAAATATTTACATTGGGTTCTCAAGCTTTTCAACAACTATCCTATACTTGAAGAGATTACACAAGATTATGAAGGAAGCAGCCTCCCGAGGCAAACTTGACATTTTTTCCACTGGTGAGCTTTAATATTTCAGATGTAGAATTAGTTGCTTTAAATTACTATTTAAATGTCTTCTTTTGAAAGCATCTAGAATGAATCTCAGTTTCATGCATATTTCTGCTTACTTTATGTCTTATCCTCAGAGGATGCAATTGTTAGTTTTTGTTCTACAAAATCAAGTCATTTCCAAAGTAGCATGATTTAAACTACTGATTAGCCTTTTAGAATACGACTAATATGAAATTCATTGTCTCATGAAGATTTTAAAGACAAATTAATGTCCAATGACAACTGATCAATAAGGAAAACAAAGGGCTATTTCAGTCTTCAGATTCTTAGGAAAAGTTTAGAAACACTACCAAATGAAACAATACAACTTAGAAAAAACTTAAATACAGTTAATAAGACAAACATTGAAATCTTTATTATGGCTAAATATTATAGAGTAATCCCAGTTCCTATTAAGGTTTAACAACTTTATTATTAACTTTTCAATGATTCTTAAAAAATGAAAAGGATACTTTTAACATCAACTTTTTGTGTTTAGCTCATAGTTCATAAACATTTCACCCTTCAGTTACATTTAATGTAAACACCAAACCACCTGGAAATTAGCAACTATATTTACAGAAAAGATTTCATTAGCATTAAAAGCTTCAAATAAAATAATATTACTGAGTCCTGACTCAAACAGCAAGTTACAGGACAGAGCGCTGCTCATGTAGCTGAAATGGAGCCACTTCCAAAGCAATGCCCCCAACCATCTTAGATTAGCTCAGATAAGGAGCTTTTATGTCATGAACCTGTTCCAGTAACTATACTCTAGGCTATTCAACAACTACTCGCTCAGCCTTATGCATGCCCAAATTTAAAAGCCCTCTCTCCAGCTTCACTGGCACAACAGAAGCGCAGGAAGCCACCACACACTGCTATGGGCAGCTCCATCATTTTCTAGGGCAATGACAGTAACTCAGCAGGCTGGGACATATACATTTTATGGAGTACATTCACGCTTTATGCACAAGAAAGGTCAGTTTTACAGAACCTATCTCCCAGCAAAAATTCTTACTGGAAACAGTGTCAGATCTGTTAGATGCTGTACTTACTACTTCCTCAGTGACAAATCTCTTACATAGTTAAACTGAAAACTGAATCATTTCTACAACAGTCAGTACAGCTGTACAACCATACTGGCAAGTCCCCCCAGAACGCTGATCTGGTGACTTTTTATACTACATATTTCAAGACAAAGCAGCCAGATATCACACTACGCACATCTATTAAATTTAACTGATTCCAGACTAAATGTACAACCAGATAATAGTTTCTATACAAATGCATTATCTGCAATATCAAACCTCACAGACACCTGAAAACAGCTGGACACAGAGATCATAGATCCCAGACGTGATTTATTTTCTTCCATGTACCTGTCTAGCAACCACAAGCATTGTTTTTCTCATTTTTAATTTCACAACAAACAGGTAACATACTGATACTGAAGTACCTATAAATAAAGCATAGCCAGCAGAGTAGTAATTGTCTAATCTACAGTAAAAAGCAGCCATGCACACATGACTTTTGGTAGTAGAAAGAGGAAGAGAATATTTTAGATTATCTCCAAGATATGATATACATATTCTTATTCAGTCAGCACTGACCATATAAAGATTAGCTCTAAATTCTAAAACTTTTAAGTTTAGATAATAAGTATAGATAATTCCATTTATTACTACAGAATTGCAGCATACTGTCAGCTAAAGGTCTCAAACCAAGTCAGAGTACATTATCTCAATAGATAAACACAGCAATAAATAACTACAAGTCTGAGAATCTAATTGCATGTTACATTACAATGTTTACCAAAAGTGATCAGTAATACACGAATTATTTCACCTTCATATTAAAAACAGATGTATTTTTTCAGGGCATACTATTACCAGACACATCACTGAAAATAATTTCTCCCCCCATGCCCCTCCCCAGATGTTAGAGTACTAAAAGATCTGCCATCATTTTGTTTAAACACTCACTTTCAAGTATCCAATTTCTATAATTGGAGGTTGGAAGGAGAGATTTAGATAAATTTTTAAGTCTTAGTAGTAAGTACAAAAATATTAAAAGTAAAACTATTAACAAAATTTTCAGATCAACATCTTATTTTCAATCTAGTTTTGGACCAACCTTTCTTCGAGACAGCCACAATTTTCCACAGCTCTCCTAAGTGCAATTGCATTAGGCTGTACTACAGGCAAATGTAGAGAACACCAAGGTAATTTTTACACACTTTCTCCAGTTCTAATACACCACTACATCTACTACTTGTGCTTTAAGTGACTTGCTTTTTGCGAGAATGAAACTTGAAAGTACAAATTATATCCCATTCTGAAATAATACTTTATGAAGACAGTTCTCTCCCTTCCTCCTCCATTTTTCCTGCACATGGCAGAAAACCAAATTTTAAGACTAAAGAGTTTTGTACCAAATAATAAATTATGTACTTGGATGCTAGATTACAAAGGAACCTGTAATCAAGTTCCAAAAGAAAAAAACAACCCTGAAATTTTAAAATTTTAACTCACTTCATAATCAAAAGAAAATTATAAGTGATCTACAATGAGTTTTCACCAATTTGACCTTGATTTCTAACTCAGTCAAGAGTACTATTAGGTAACATGTTACATGTACAAAATGACTGCTCAAGATATCCATTGTATTGATGACAAAACATCAAAGCATTATCAAACTAGCCAAATCACAAAAGATAAAGGTAGACCTCAACAAAGAGACAGGTGGCTATTATTAAACATTTAAAAAATTGTTATTATTATTTTAATGATTAGCATGTCAAAACTGAGTCACATATCCAGTATATACATATCAGTTACACACAAAGGTACCCAACCTTAATAACAGTCTACTATCATATGAGTACTCCAAAGAAGCGGGATTGGGGGGGAACTGGATGTCCTAGCAGGAGATGACAATTTGGGTCATCACTGAAGCCTAAATGAACCACTGCGCATGGCATTATTCATCCATACTAACTAGTTTCCCATTCTCTGCAGTCCATAGGGAAAGCACTGTTTACATTTGGTTTTCTTTGCAACCATACAAACTAGAAAGGTTTGTTTAAATTAAAGCTTTGATTCTGTAGCACAGTTTTGTGGTCACAGAAGTGTAGGATACACAGGATCCTGCTGCCTGGTTACATGCAAGGAAAGATTTCAACTTTACTTCTGGATCGCGGTTTACTGTGTTGCACTCAATTGTAAAAGCAGTGCAATGTTTTTATTCAAATGAAAATCCAAGTTCAAACTACTTCTACTGTGTCACACTTGCAAGTCCCATTTTAGACTAGATTCACACCAAACTTTTTTCTTTGGCTGTACAAACTATACAGTTCTCATTCTTCATTCTCCTCCTCATCTACCTGCATATCAGAACACATGTTCTTTTTAAACACTCTAGATTTAACAGTCTAGAAGAGGAAGATCCATATTTTCTCATGAGATCACTACATCATCATCACCACAGATTTTTAAGAACTATGTGAATATACTTCTAATGATCACTACTCGAAACAAAGAAAGAAACTTACCTACTACCATGAGTGTGAATTCAAATCCTCTCTTCACAGACTTCCGGTAAACTTGATTTGGAAGATTTGCAAACCCCACATATCCTTCAAGGTTCTTCTGTTGCTAAGGCAAGAGATATTTAGGAAAAAGTTAAAAGAAAAGCTTGTAGCTTCCTACTTGTATTTTTTTTTAGTTATTTAAACGTTCCCTTCATTTTCACATTTGTAGAAATGTGCCAGTCTACTCAACCTCTCAATAACCTAAGCTGTCTAAATCAAAGACAGTGCAATGAACTAAAACAACAAATAAGAAAAATTGATTTTTTTTGACTGGATAACCAAAAGACTGGCACAGAAAGTTAGCTATGCTAACAGTATTTTGAGCGAGTACAATTACTGCATTATGACTGTGCAAGCATCAGAGTATACAAGCACAGACAGACTAAAATATAATCAACTTTTTTCCAACGACCATTTGAAATGCAGGCAAGTAGTACAAGCGGAGCTCTCCTATACTCCCAAGAGTCATGGTGGTACTGCCCCAATATGATGGGAACCAAATTGACACCATCTACTTCTGGGTTACACAATTGGAGGACTTCATGTTAAATCTAGATCTAGAGCTACACTGATGCAGCATGCATTGCAACAAATCCTCCACATAGGCAGAACTTCAGTTGCCTTGTACTGTGAAGAAGTTATTCAAAATATTGCCTACTATGAAAAAAAGAGGAGAATTTTGGATGTTAGCTATTACTTCTTCTCACCACACTAATGAAAATGTTGAAGATCCTTACAATGCCTCTCCCTCACTGTATTAGACCCAGAGATGCTCCAGAGATCAGCCATGCTACTTTTAAACCTCTCTTCCAGTAGAGTCCTAGAAATGTGTTTGATATCGCAGTAGGCCTGAGGATTCTCTTATGAGACAAGACAGTTTAGTTCTTTTACAGAGAATCTGAAAATACTTTTGGAGACAACTGTCTACTTAAAGCAACAAAAGGTACTGTTTCTCATGGAGCAATGATTTCAGCCTTTAGGCTTCACATCCATCCAAAGTTGAGAAGATGTGATTTGGTACTACCTCAATTTCAGAACAGAGAGTTACGTACATCCACAGACCTGAAGCACTGGCTACAAGCTTAAGACTATCTTCAAGAGGACAGAGGAATTCTAAAAAATAAGTAAAAAATAAATGTTATCTGTTCTACTACAGGCACTGTTGCCTCAGAACTCCTCTGTATGGAATAGAGTATGGTTAATTTAAGTTTGGTATGAGGTTTATTCATGCCTATTTGAATGGGTTTTTTTCTAAAATTGACCAAATGAACTTATTACAGTAATAACTCTTAGAGTTTAATTTTTTTTTTTTAATTAAAGGAAATATTCCTTGCAAGGATACAAAAACACTATCCCTTTTAAAGCACTGAATGCAGGAACTAGCTTTTTTGCAATCCAGCAGCACTAGTCAATGAACTGACTCTCTGCTTTTAGTCACATAACCGATTTCTTCATTTGGCAAACAAGCCATTAGTCTCAAGCAATGCTACACCACTACAAAGACACATTATACTGGTGCCATCATCAAATTTAAGTCTGAAAAGTCCAAACTTAGCAGGACTACTTCAAAAGAGATAGATTTAATCCTAGTGCAAATTAGAATCAGCTCTCATTTAGTGACGATACACTGCATCAATTCACCTTCAAGTTTAAAACAGGCAGTATCTTTGAACTCATTAACTCATACAGAATGAAAGAGGAACATCTAATGATAGCCAGCTAAAGCTAGGTGTTATAGTTTCAAGTTCAAAGACACACAATGCAACAAATGTTATTACTTCTCTAAATGTGGGAATGTTTGCCTTGTGCCATGAAGAAACTTTTTTTAAGATGCTTTTTGTTTCAATTCAGTCTTTGGTGCAGCAATAGTTTCATCTGAAAGGTTTCAAAAGATTAAAAAGAGTGAGCCAGGAATTTAAAAATCCAAAGACTGTTTTCCTTTTCCAATCTATTACTACAACTACAGGCAAAGAATAAAATCTATCACAACCTAAAACCCTGAACAAGAGCCAATGCTTCAGAGATATTACATGACATGCACATGGGTTCTTTTTAAGATATTAAAGAGCTCCTTAACAACTATTAAGGATATGCAATTGCTATTCATCCTACCAGATGTAACATCTAATCAGTCAGACACTCCTTATAGTTCTATTTGTCAACCATCTGCATCTTTTAATGTCTACATACCTTTTAACATGCATCATGCTTACCAGAAACAACTCACCCCCTCATTAATCCTAGGTAATACTTCTGCTTAAAAGAATGGGTTTACATGTAATTCTTGTTTTAAATTGTTTTTATTTCTCTTCCCTTCCCCTTCACATATAGCTCCACATTTAGGATGGTTTCACTAAGAACTTTAAGAATGCTGAGTATGAAATGCTAAACAAGAATAGATGGCAACTTTTGGGTTGTTTGCTCTGTTAAGTGGGTCTATAGCACTTACACCCACAATTTTAGATAATGAAATATAAATGTTACTAACCAGAAAGATGTATGAAGTTTTACACTTGGTATTAATTCTGTACTTAATGTGAGCATTTATACTCCATAGGAAAGAGTCTTTTAAAAAAAAACTCAAGTCAGACACCAGAGTCAGTTTTCTGGTATACCAATACCAATTAAAATTGAAGCTTTCAACATACCAATTTTTAAACAGTTGCATTTGTTCATAACTTTCTACTTCTAAACAGACCAAAACAAACTAGGAATTAATTTTCTTAAATTCCTGCAACAGCTTTTAAAAAAGTTACCTATTACTTTTTGTTGTTGTTGAAGCACTGACTTCCACTGTATTGATTATGGTGCCAGGTGAGATCTCGTTTCTAATACTTACAGTGGCTTCTCCCTTAAATTTTACCCCTTCTTGATTTTCAACCAGCTTCTACCTAAGCTCAGTTTCAGTTCACCTAATAAAACCCTAATGCTTCTTCTATTTCTACAATAACTGTAAAACACCTTTATCAAACTCATACTTACAGCTACTTTGTAAACAACACATTTCCATCATTTCCAGTGTTGAAGATATCGATAGAATACATCCAAAAGTAGTCCCGTAAAATGATGAATTTGAACCGTTGCAGCAACGAGTCCACACAGGTGCAGCAGCAATTCAGAAAGAGAAACAGGGGTGGTGTGAGGAGAGAAAGAAAAGGAAAGAAAGTTACTTACATTTGACCAACAGTTACACACAATGCTTAACATACAGTGGTTTATGTAACCTTAATTTCGTTTTATACATGACAGCTTCATTTCATGATAATACACCACACGACTGCCACACCATTTCATGATCAATACAGTTCGTTATTTGATAGTTCTTTTTACTCTAGTTATTCAGTGTGCATTTGTTTACCATGTGCTATCTGAACCTGGAATGGGTTCAAGGGTATTTATTTTCTTCAGCAGCGTTCACCAGAACATGTAATCTCATTTCACCACACTACTGCACAATATTTTTATTTTAGAGTGGAAAAAGTACAAAGATCAAAGCCATCATCATCCTCTCTTAGGATTTTGTATTTCTATGTCGCTTCATACATTCAGTGAACAGTGTCAATTCACTTGATTTGCAATATTGAGCATTAGAGCACTGCTGCAAATTTGGGCATATCTGTCATGGTTGAGCAGACAGAAAATAAAGAACAAATTAGGGGACACAAGTTAAGTGTCTGTTCAGCATCACCTAACTCCACGGATGACAAGAGATGAACGTTAGTTCTCCAACACAACACTTAGAATACTTTAACTACAAACCCTTATCACAAAGGCCCTCTAAATCTCTTCTCATGCTTGAGTATTTCAAGACACCAATACAAAAAGAAAGAGAAAAATAATACCAAAAATACCTCGATACCAAGTTCTAGGCCAGCAGTCAATGATTCTTCTGCACCCTAACATCTAATTTTTTAATCAATCCCATACTCTCAGAGGCTCAGAGCCTATTTTTAAAAAGTTTACACTACAGTTCAAAGTGCCACTGGGGTCCCCTTCTCCTTTTCTGCCTAATGGGACACGACCCTTCTGTTTTTACAGTTCCCGTCATATTCTATCAGTGTCCATAGCCATAATGATTCAGCTCATTGGGTACTCTGCTGCTGCACTCTTCAAAAAAAAAAAAAAAAAACAAAAAACAAAAAACAAAACAAAACAAAAAAAAAAACACCAAAAAACCACAAAGCACTGCCAATTAATGCCAGTCCCTCTGTGCCCTGCAGAGAGGTGGCCACAAGACACTCCATGTAGCTTTGGGAAGAGGACAGATGCATGTGCAGCAGAACTGGTGCAAGCTGTACATGCTGGGATACGACTAATGCTGCAGATCCTGCAGCAGTATGAATGCCCAAAGTTTTTGATAGCAATCAACCTAAGCACTATATTATATCATTTATCATGTTGCACATCATTACTTTCAACTTTGAAACAAGGTAGCATTGCCAAGCACAGACGACTTCTACATCAGCTCACCAAGTGCACAGGAGGGCCTGGTTCCCTACACAAAAACAGTATTATTAAACAGCACGGTTTTAGAACCATCATCCAGCAAGAACAGCCACACGGGTCAGACCAAAGTTCCTGCCTTCAATAGTGGCCAAAAACATACGTCTATGGTACCGCATACAACTGAGTAAACAGACAGCAGTATTTCTCTAAACACCTCCGCAGCTGCCAAAAATCTACCTCTCAAGTATTTGTTAAGATGGGGGTATTTTTCCACTTAAATAGCATTTAGTTGATTTTTCTTCTATGCGCTCATACACTCTTCTTAGCATTACATAAACAGAGCATCCACAAAAGCCCCTGTACCAAGGATTCCCTCCGATTACCTGTACATTGTGAAAGGGAGGACTATAATTTCAAAATCACTACCTGTTTAACTGCTGCACAGTACCACCCGTGTTGGAAAATAGCCTTAATAATCCAGCATACTTCATTGAGAAGAAGCTGGTTTGTACCTCTGATCACCTCTGCTGCTCTTCTGTAACTCTTCTAGCTCTGTACTCTTCTGGAGAGGCCAGGGTGCGAGCTACATAGAGCATCCACGAGGCAAGAGAGTCACAGATCCAGAGTGGCATCTCTTGTCCTCTGATGCTTTCCTACTGATTCACAGCATGCAATTTGCTTTTTTGACTACTTCTGACTACTGAGCTGATGATACAGTCAACCGTACACAGGCCCAAGACCTTGCTCCTGAGCTTAAAGAGATGTTCACAGCTTATCACTGAGCACACAGCATGAAAGCAGTTTGCATACATATCACTTGACATTCACCTACACTGCATTTCAACTACCATTTTTACCAAGTCTTCTAATATTTTTAAGCCCTTGTAGCTGTCCATCATCTAGCAGCGCAAATGAAGGCAAGCCATACAAACAATTATCAATTTGGCCTTAGCTGACTTTTCATGCATCCACTCTGTGCACTCAATGTTACTTTAATGTAGGTCTCCCCCAAGCAAAATGTCAAAGCCCACATAAACCAGCTGCAGAGCTGGCGGTTTTAGATCCATCATCTGAACCAATGAATTAATAGCCAGTAGCAAGCTGCTGTAAGTATGTAAACAAATGCAGAGAGAGAAAGGAGGCACCATCAGTGGCTTTCCAAGGAGTTTTAAGGAAAAACACTGATAATAATAAACTCCTCTTTTCCTTGTCTTTTTATCAAGTCCGTCTATCATCTTTGTTATTGCCCATACACCATAATTTACATCTCTCTTTTATTCGGTGCTGTGTCCAGGAATAAATCTAAATTCATTCTTCAGGTACTACCACCTGGGCCAGAAGATGACAGTCTCTGGGATAAGGTCCATTGCCTGACAAAACAGCATACCTTAACCCTCTTATCAAGAGGGGATGCAATTCCACAGTGAGCTAAAGCCATTTTTTACCTCTACTAGATGCAACTTGAGAGCTCAGCTCACACTCTACACGGGTTAAAAGCAGCTGCTGTGCACTGGTAGTATCCGGCAGCCTGTTATATGATGTTAAGAAAACTCTTCAAGGATTTATGACCTAGCCAAACTAACAGGAAATATTAGTATCTCAATATGGAGGTGATACATAAAGCATAAAGCTAATACATATCCCCATCTTGTCCTGCCACATCCTAGAGGCAGACTGCAACTGCGCATGTCTTGAAACTGACAGTTTTTGTTACCACATTCTTAAAATAGGAGCTTTAAGTAGCTTTATTTGGTGTAGTAGTCCTTCTACAAGCCCTGAACACTTCTTAATATAATAAAGATATACGCAATCACCATTAACAAAAAAAATACCGAATTTGAAAAGTATGGAAATAACAATACAAAAGGGGAAAACTCATCAGCTCTACCTGTAAAGTTAAAATTAAACTTATGCTGAACATCTACAAACATGTTTCTCTTGTCACTATTCAAAGTAAAGTAAAAACATCTGCCAGGTCAGTAATGTCTGCTGTAATCTGCATGGTAGAAGTCTAGTACTGATGGAAAAGAAATCAGCACTTTTATTCCCCCAAACAGGCATCAACCGCAGACAGCAGAAGCCTATTAAAAGCCTTCATTTATCATAAGACAACTTGGTTTTCAAGTGCCAACCTAGGGTCTTGCCTACATTAGAAAAAATAAAACTATCCTCAAAAAGGAGCCAAAAAAAGAAAATCGTTCTGACATGTAACCATGATTAAGAAATCAAGATCTCTTTCAGTCTCTAGCAGCAAGCTGATTAACTCAATAATCAGTAACTTCGATTGCTGATCCAGTGAATGAACTTTTCAATTCAACTGTTCCCCAAATTCTCACTGGACATAGTGAATCAGTATCAGCAAAGAGTGAGCTTCAGACTGTCTCTCTTTTCCTGTGCCAGACACTGTCATCTGGTTTATTAACAAATAGTGCTGAAACACATGTGATGTCTAAAAGCAAAAGGACTCTGCAAGAAGAATTCTGCACTGTAAAAGATCAGAAAGAGCAGACAGTATAGTCCATCTGTTGGGCTACAGGCAGCGTGTCCAGAAGGAAAGCAGAAAACTGAAGAAAAACAAAGGGGATGTAGCGGGCACGGTAGCAAACCTTAGCTTGCACATTAAAAAGAAATTTGTCAGCCTTCAGGGCCAGTGTACAATATACATGGGCATGTCTGAGCAAACTGTGCATAGACCGCAGCAGCTATAGCAAACACAGTCAGCGCTACAATTCTTACGCTGGCCAAAGAAGTGCAAGAAAGCAGACAACTACAGGAAAATTGTCAGTTAACTATTTAAAAAACAAAAGTAATTATAGATAGACAGGGGGGAGGAGGAGAAAAGGCTGTCAAACTACCAAAGCAGGCCTGCATAACTACAGCACACAGCATTAAAGGAAGTTCTACCCTTCACGACTCTACAGAACATTCAGGCCAGCCACCCATATTGACAGTTTTTATGTAATAGTTCATTCTTCACTAGAATTAGCTAGATAACTAATTTCTTGAGGAAAAAGTAAGCCTTTTTTGTGCATTTAAAATACAATTTAAAACTACAGGAATAAGATTTTAAAGCTTCTTGGGTTTTTTTGTGCATTTTCTCCTTTATTCTGGCTTTAAGAAAACTTTCATCTGCCTGCAGAAAGCAGCACACAAACCACCATCACATAGCAACTTTCATCTAACTGAAACGTCCAACTCGAAATCAAATTTGACAGAAAAGTGACAAATTATCTTCCACTCCATAAAGCAGGGGTCAAAATGACTACAGCAAGTAATGGCACAGGAGACAGGGAAGTTTACAGGAAGAGGTCACCAAAACAGCAGCAAGGGGAACTAGCGTTAAGAAGAGCAGCAGATCAAGCATCAACCACACCTCCTTTGGTGTGTCTAGCACCACTTTTAATCTTCCTTCCTAACTCCTCCTCCTCAGTTTTGCTATCCTTGAATATTTATTCCAATACAAAAAATACAAAAAACGAGACAAGGGTTGAAGATGAAAGATGCAAAGGAAAGATATTTTTAAAAAAAGCTATGAAAGATTCCTGGATACAAAACCTCCAAGGGAAAGCAAAAACAACAACAACAAAAAAAACCCACACCACACAAACAAAAAACCACCCAACCCATACCAACCCAAACAAAATTAAAAAGTATCTGTATTCCATTTCATATTTAACATGTCTCTTGTCTATTTAGTTTGTGGAAGTTTCCCAAAGAGATGTAAATAAAAGTTTTTTTAAAAAAATAAAAAAAAATGGTGGGAACTTCCAAGCAGTTTTATCTTGCACTACTTTCATCTCCTATGAAATCAACTAAACCATGGGTTTGAAAAGAGCCATTTTTAAGGAAACATAAATTCTCCACAAAGTAGGTTAGTCCCTCAACCTGGAGACCATTTCGAGAGTCTTACTCAGCACTGGAAACATAGTAGGAAGAACCAACAAAGCATAATAAGTATTAAGAAATACACTGAAGTACCATGCTGTGATGTATCATTTAGTTCCTTTGCCATTTCCATCTTCTCAACTTTATCTAAGTTTCCAGTTCCTTCTGGTTCACCTTAACATTGCATTTTTCCTTCAAAATTTGCATACAGTTTGGTCAGTTAACACAAAGACTCAGCAGGTGGTGATAAACTATGGTTTATAGGTTTAGACCTATAAAAAAAACAAACAAAAACAAAAGCAAACCAACCAATTCCCTCTCTCTCCCACCCCAAATCTCTGGGTCAAGCAACAGCAAGGGCATCTCACATCTGCCCAAGCACACGACTGAATTTTTCAGGAAGAGTAGATTCCAACTGGCAGCATTTCAACTGAGGGACTCAGAAAAAGGCATTTGCAGGTGTGCACTCTGTGATACTTTCTGTTCTACACCTTGAATACAGACAGAAGTGAACTCCCCAGCAATGTATCCGATCCTATTCTCCTCATCAAGTAGCTGTAAGGATGGCAATACAAGAAACAGTATTGTTACCCTTCTAGCCTAAAGCAGTTACTATCATACCTAATAAGATTTCTTGAACATGTAGGTGCAGAAATGCTAATGAGAGGTGAATCACTCATGCAGAAATACTCAAGTATGTTCAGCACACTTTAAGTGAAGTGTGTTCCCCTTAAAAACATGAGAGAAATTACAGTATTTCACCTCTGATGCTTCTGTTAACATGAGGAATTCTCATTTAAAGTAACTAGGGTGAAGGGCTTTTACCCTACATTTCTGTATGGTGGATACAACTCATTCCCATATGGAAGCCATGTGTTTTTCTATACATTCTCTTATTTTCCTACACGAGTTTCTATGCTGAGCACCTCAAGCTCTGACTTACAGAAGCCTTCAAAAACCCTGTAGGTTTCATCAAGGAAGACATTTTGAGCTAAAATTTTCTAAGAGACATTATCTCTGTCACTCGTCTTTTAAGGTTTGTTGTATTTTTGCGCTGTAGCAAACTAGCGCCCCAAAACTGGGAAACCCAAGTTCTTCTGAAAGCACCAATCCTTTTGTCTTAGACAAGCAATTTCTCTAGAATAAAAAAAAAAAATATATATATATATATATCTTGAGATTATCTCATCATTAACAAGCTGTCACCAACTAATTTAAAACACATTTATATGAAAAAAAGCATAGTGGTAGTTCAAAGTTAAGTTACTGTATTTTTTATCACTTGAAGCAGGTTAGGTATTTTTCCACAGCATTCATTTCCCCCCATGACTGCATATTTTAATGACACTAAAACACAGAAGTTAAACCTTTAATTATAAACTGAATTTTCAAGATAGTCTGAAGTTGTGTTTATTTTCATGTTTCAATACTTCTACTACAAGGTTCAAACACTACTGGGAGGGGTCCTTAAGGATATTACTAAATTACTAACACTTAGAGGACTTTACTTTTTAGCTATTTCCACACTATCTGAGGAGTTCTGTATTTGAAATATAAAGAACACTAATGAGACCAAGAAGGTTAAAAAAAGACACAGGCACTATTTTAAAGAATTATGTCAACTAATAAAACCTCTCCGTGTGTCAAACTTAGACGTTTTGAAACACAGCTGGCTGGCTGCATGGTTTTTAATTGTCTTTATTTTTAAGCTAGAGAGATACCACAGAAAGATAGCTCCCATTATAATTACTGTGTAAGGAAGATAGTAAGTAATACTCAAGATTGTTTCCCTGCAGGTTGCAATGGCAACCAATACAAAAGAATGGTCCATACTGATAATATAATGTATCATCCAGGTTTAATGTTAAGATTAATACAATATACAATTGTTACTCATCTCTAGTATAAACTAGCAGTTAGAAACCTTACGTTTTCAGTTCATTTATCCCATGTCAAGGAATTAACTTTTAACTTAGCATTTACTGCATAAGTTTTTCAAAGAGGAAGGCAACCCGTTTGAGAGCATACAGAACACCAACCATCTATTTTCCTTGGATGACAGAACTAAAGACTGCAAGGACTGAAGCTGCAGCTCCACAGCGAACCATCCCGGTGATCAACAGCACCAAATCTGTCAGTTTCTCAACTTCCCAAGTACTTTTGGTTTAGGCATTAGTAAAGCTGGCTGTGAAGGGCATGCGTTACATGGTCCAATATGTATACCAGCAGAGCAGCTATCCTGCATGGTTAGCCGGGCAAAATTTCAGAGTGGGAGTTAACGCCTCTCCATACCTGGCTTCCGCACCAAAGTACTTGATGGCCAAGATTTACAACTGAGAACTCAATTCAAAAGAACAAGAAACCCAGAATTATTTTTGCTACCCACAACGACAAAGACTTGAACATACGAAAAGACAGTCACCTTTACCTAAGGGAATACTGGCTGTCTTACAGGCATATTGCTAGGCAAGAAGCCACAGACATAAAGCTTGGGCCAAGTGAAATTCATTCAGCAACCAGAATAGAGGCCATCCATTGAACACTGCTTCAGAGAAGCTGTGTCTTAATCACTTTCAAAGCCTTCTCCAAAATCAACTCTTGCATACATTTAGACGAACAAGATGTCAGTGTCCATTCATTACTAAAGTATTAACACTCAAATAACCTCACTTGGTCTGCATAAACTACTGAGTACTGATATAATTTAGAACTCACCTGCTGAAAATTTCAATTTTTTAAGTATTCAAAATACAACAAACCTTAAAGACCTTTTACAGAGGCCCTGTTAAACACCTAAAAAGGAACAAACATCAACCAGCTCAGAAATTAACTTGCTAATTGAATTTGAAACTGCTAGTGAGGAAAAACTCCCTGCTAAAATTCCCAGCTTTCCTTGCAAATTTGTATAGGATGGGGGCTTATTACCCCTACCTTCTCCACCTTTCAAGCATCTAGTCTTCAGTATTGTTTTGAACTTGTAACATTAAGACATTTTTCCTTTAACTGATTGAAAAGGAGATTCCTTTTATTCACAATCCATAACTTTACAAGACCTGAAAAAGGACTGAACAAGCATATCCTCTAGTTTTTGCCTCAGTCTCTTTAAGGTTTTGTTCCTCGCTGCTTCAGTCTGCCATTTACAAACTGCAGGTTCTTTCCACTGCTCTGAGAACTTAAAGGTTTGCAGATGCCCATAGAATTGCAAAAAAAGCACTGAAGGTCAATACTTGGCACAGCTGAACAGGACCGCCAACTTCAGTAACTAATGCTGCAGCAGTTTGCAGGCAATTCTCCTCTGCAAGTTCTTCCTCAACTGAGTACTAAAAAAATAAAGAATACAGAAAGCAGCAACAGCATGGCTCCCCTTTACCCATCATCAAGAGATTATTCAGACCTTGATTTCGCACCATCTGGCAAAGCCTCCCAAGAGGAAACTAATTTAATCTTAAATCTCTTAGTTTCTTAGCATACCTTTATTAACTACAATTAGGAAGCATTTGTTTCCAGAAGTGGGGTTGGAGGAAGAAATAAGATGGGTTTCTTGGCCTCATTCTACTTTGGAAATTTTCACTATCCCAAACTTGAAACCATTCAATTACATTTAAGCCAGCGTCTGGAAGTCAGATTTTGAGTCACATACTCCGAGATGTGCATTCTTGTTTTAAAAAGCTACAGTAAGTATTAGTAAGACTGCACAGCCAGAAAAACTTAGCTGTCAAAAAGCTTCCAGAAAAATTACATTTCTCCAGCATTAGATTTTAATGTCTCACAACTGCTTTGTTTTTGACAAGTCAGCTAAAACAGCTGAGATAAACTTACTTAAGACACCATTACAATTAGTATCTGGTCAGGACTACAAGACCCTCTGCACTGCCAGATTTCTGCAGCCATCATTAGTCAGAGGTTTAGTTTTGCAAATCACTCAAGATGGCCCTAATGCTAATATTAGTATTACCATAAACATCTTAGGTAATGACGCAACAGCAGACAATAAAAAGCAAGTCACCTCACCCATTCAGTGCTCAAGGAGCAAATGATACCAGCTGAAACAAGAGCCATTAAACTTTGCCCACTTGTGTTTATCCTCAGCAAAGTTACCAGCTTAGCACCAAGTGGAGAGTACTACCTTCTTAACCACTAGCATTCATTCCTCCAACGGGATAGGGTTTTCCTCTTCCCTATCTTAACCACCGGTAGAGTGGAAATAAACAAGTTGTACAACTAGATCAACTACCACATGGTATTGTGCCCAAGGCAGAAGAGATACAACTTTCAGCCTACGTTAAGATTCAGTGTTAGGGTAAGAACAGAAAAACAAGCTTGCTTCTCTGTGCAGCAGTGCCATGTTGCACCAGTCTGTAACAGGCATTAAACCAGGACTGTGAATACCTGTTTACTGCCAAAATGGTCAGCTGAAGTTCCATCTCTTCCTAGAGCACACTTGCATTTCTTTTTTCATGCCAACACTTCCGTGATACCATGATATGAAAGGTTCAGGGAGCTCAACTGATAGACAGAAAAATAATCTTGAGGAAGAAAAAACAGGCAGTTCCTGCAAGCTGAGCTCCATGAACAGACTGTCAGGTCAAAGAGGCACCACTGCAAGGGTTGGGAGAGCAGCAGAATTGCCTCCTTTCAAGCAGCTGGCCAACAGATTCACCCAGCAACTGTACCATCAGAGGTGAGCTTAGGCTTCCCTCGTATCAGTTCTGGTAACTGTACAGCTAGGGAACAAGCCAGACTAGCTCACATATCCAGCTGAAAACTACTCTACCCTAAGGTTAAACTTCCATTATATCAGCAAGTTCATCTAATCATACCAGTATATGAACACTAGAGGTAACGCAAAGGAGAAGAGGAAAAAACACATAATCAAGACAGTATTTTTCAGTTGCTGTCCTGTTACAGCCTAAGCTATAGAATTGCATGATAAGGTTCTTAAGAAAGAACAAAAAGGAAAGCAAAGGATACTGTTTGAAAATACTGCCCGGTATACTAGAACTTCCTGCAAACTGTGAAAGAATTACACATAAATGAGATTAAAATACTCCAACTGTCCAACACTGGAAAAGGTTTAAGCTTTATGTTAACATTAACTTAAGCATTCTTGGCAATTTTGACCACCTCACTAGGTCAAATTTCATTTTTATTTAAAGTTCAACTTGAATCATTACATGAATGGTGTTTTAACATGAGATATAAAAAGAGGTAATATTTCATACATTATTCTTTTAATAATCTGTCTGCCCATAATACAGTGACAACCACTGGCACCAGTATCAACATTCATGCCACCTTACATTTTTCTCAGCATCAACTGCAATGACCTACAATGTTTTTTCAGACAAATGTCACACCAGAAATTCTGCCACCAATGACTTTGGCTGCCTTTCTGAAAGGTCTCTTTGTAATAACATTACTGTACAATAGACTGATTTCTACATATAATAAGACTTTCAATTGGAATTTGATAAACTGCTGCTTTGTAGCTCGATATTCGGCAACATTGTTAAAGAGCATGCCTTATATATCTAGTTTGCATTTCTCTTTTTCTGGTCATTATTCCTGTCATGCTTTACCCCAACGCACTGGAAAAAGCCTAGCATGTGATATTCTCTCCTTTGAGGGCATGCTTCTAAGACCACTGTCACTCCTTGGTCTTTTTTGTGGTCAAATGAAAGATGAGTCTAAACTTAAGTTTGGTTGTTTGGGGTTTTTTATTTTTGTTTGTTTGTTTCTTCAGGTCTCACATCTTGTGAGTATGATGCAATGTTCCCATTTAAAAAAAACTCTATTTTAAAAATGCTGACAGCAAAACTAGGCGCCATATCTTAGTATTGATCCCCCTAAAGCTACAGGGAGCCAAAGGAGAAAGAAATCTCCCTAATGTTTTGATCAATCCTCCCCCGATTGTAAGTCCTAACATCTTTATTATTCAGGTTAAAAAAAAATAACCAAAGGAAAAAGCACACAACTGTTATGTGTAAAACAGGGGGGGAAAAAAAAAAAAGCAATTAAAAAGCCTACATCTTGAGATGCAATTTTCAATGTTGACAACAAAAAAGTTTCTAAGTCTTCTGAGCAACTAAAAAATAATTCAGTTCTATTTTAGTTGCTTAAGTGCTTCTGAATGTAACACCCATAGTGTTATTGTTCTGTAATGCTGCTTCCAAAATTATTTGCAAATGCATTCTGAACTATCATTGCATTAAATGACAGAAATCTGGCATGAAAATGGCCACACAAAGAGCCATTTGGAAATAAGATACAGAACTAGAGCCACCGAAGAACAGATTCCGCATAAACAGCTTTAAGAAGGGTTATCGGGCAACGCATTGTTCTGTGCAGCAGCACCACCAGTCCAGACACTGAAGTCTGTGTGTGACTGGCAGGTTTCTGTAAGGCACATTTAGAAGCATGGAACGGCACTGATGCACAAAAACCAGAAGTAAGATTAAGTGGCTTTTGTGGGAAGGAAGTCCAGCATGTACATCAGAACAAGGTTTAGTCAGGCGTGTGTTTTACATACCTCTAGTTCAAACTCTGTCAAAAGGAAAGTGGATACATATTGTCCTCTGAAGTGCTTATGAACCTACTGGTTACTTTTTGATTTTTAATGTAACACAAAGAATACAATAACTTACAGTAGCTTCGCAGCCATGCTTGTGCAATGCAGCACATAGCTGGTTTTGCAGGGCAGCTGCGTTAAACTACAGCAGAAGGCAAAACTGCAAGTTACATAAGTAAATATTGATTTGATTCTTTCCTATTAAAAAGAAAAAAAAAAAAACACAAATAGAAAAGAGCTATCTGATGACATTACAGAGCTATCACTATGCTACCATTAAATCAGGGCTGGAAAAAAGTCCAATTTGACTCATGCCTGACATATGTGAAACTCACTCTGGCAAGGTGAACAGGAAGTCACTGGTTTCTGTGAACCAAGTTTCTGGCCCTCACAGTTGAGAAATGTCTTTACCTCACCTATGCCACCATCCCCACCTCTGTAAGACATCTATTCTATAAACATCAGTTCAAGATGTTCAAACCCTCCTAGGGAATGGTTTGTGTCCGCCTACGGTTTAGTACTACCCCAAATCTGAATTACTAATTTAAACGAGACTTAACTAAACTACTTAAATGGTGAGTAAATACCATTCTAATTACAGAGAACACATTTGCAATTAACTAGCTTATTTCAGAAGCTAAAGTACCAACTTACAGAAAACAGAACGTCGCTCATACATACGCATCTCCGGTCTAGACAGGTTAAGTGAATAGTCTGACAATAAATTAAAGCGAAAAATGTATGTCACACTACAGTTCCGAGTAGAAAGCTCTCTCCTACACCCTCTCAGAGGCAGATTTTCCTTCACTGGCTTTGCGTTTAAAATAAGGTTTTGAATCTGTAGCCATTGTATTTTATAACTATTTATTGCCTTAATGGGTATTTTAAGATAGTATTAAAAACACCACTGCCACACCATTGGGTAAGCTACTAAAACTGCATAAATTTAAGTATGAGAAGTATGAGTCTGACCCGTGGAAGAGAGTAATGAAAGTACCACTAAGATAGCCAACCAGTGAGATAAAAAAAAGATAGTTCTGAGCACGTTTAGACACATTTTATGCAAAAAGAAAGCAAAGTCTATTGCATTTTAGCTTACAAAGAAAACAAATCCAATCCTTTATTTCCATATAAGATAAACAATCATGTTTTTATCCCTATATACACAAAAACACATTTGTCACACTGAGTATATATCTGAAGCACCATTTTAGCTGAGACTAGTCACTTGTCCTTGTGGGTAAACTGAAGGAAATGCTGTGAGTTATTATCAGTGCACAGACTGACATGCACAGTTCTGGGTGCATTTGCTTCAATTTTGTAATGACTAAATAACAACCCCTTCTTGCATAGCAGCAAATGCAGAACAGGTGATGCTCTTGCATTTCAATTCAGGTTTCAACACAGACAAGGCAGTAACTGACATTTAAAGCAATGGCTTTTTGAAACCTGGTCTCCTAAATAAAATTTCTATTTATTGGTTTTCAGTATTCACGTGTTAGCTAAGCAAAAAACCAAAAAAAAATGCAGTCATCTGAAGCCAGAAAGAAATAATGCTCTTATGTTCAAAGTCACCAACCAAAGATGCTAGTAATCTAACAGAGCAAACAAGGCAAACATTACAAAGTAAGCAGGTATCAAAGTGAAAGATGTTAAACACTACACAAAAATACACCTCCCCCAATTTCCTAATGTTTCAGCAAGAACTTTAAAATACATGTAGACAGAATTATAAAGGAGAAATATTTTACAGTTATATTAGTTTGATATCTTGGTGAAAGTTCTAGTCAGAAATTGTTAGCACTGAAAAGCTACTACTACAAAAAACTCTTGCATAAGAAGGTATGGTCTACCTTTTAGCCGAGATGTACAACAGTGGTCCATCTAACTTTCATGGAAGCTGAGCCTGCATATTCACACAAGCTGACATTTTTTTGGTCCCGATATTAATACAGGTAGTAGGTATGTCTACCTATGGAACCATTTCTTTCACTGAACATAACCTAAAGCCACTATCAGTCAGAGGGAAATTCCAATGGCCAAGAAAAGAAACATTCAGTGAATGGGTACTTCTGACAGTCTTCTGTTCACTGATTTTTTTTTTTTTTCCATCTGCAGGAGGCGGCACACAAATCACACACAGAAGATTCTTGAACGTTGTCTTTCACAGAATTACATTTCTACACAACTGGTTCAGCGCGAAGTCAACAACTTCAGGCTAAAATAAGTTTAGCTGCGTTGCCTTAAGTTGCCCGTTGAAATTCTCGTACGCAATCGCGCCTTTTTCCCAGTCACCCTCCTGAAACACCACCCCCCCCCGCCGATTTTGCAGGACTAGTTGGCTAAGCCAGGCGATCACAGAGAAACCGCTCAGAACGCATTTCACACAGATTTCCGGGGGAGCTGTACGTAAATTGTAGGGTGGGTTGTTTGTTTGTTTGTTTTTTAATATATTTTTGTTTTGTTTTACAAACGCCGGCCGAAGGCCCTGCCTGGCCCTGCCGCCGGGGCCGGAGCCCGGTCGGGGCGGCGGGGGCAGCGCGGGCGGGCGGGCGCGGACCGGGCGCCCCGCGGAGGCGGCGATCAGCCCCGCGCACGGCACATAAAAGCCAGACCCGAGCGGCATAAACACACACCCCCACCCCCCACCCAAAAAAAAAAAAAAAAGGAAAAAATAATAATAAGAAAAGAAAGGCAGCTACCGAGGCGGGCAGGCACGCCGCCGTGCCTCCGGCCCTCTCCCGCTGCCGCACACGCATAGGCGCCCCCTTCCTCCCCGTCCTCCTCCTCCTCCCCTCGGCGCTGTGATTTCAGTCCCACCCGCTCCTCTCCCGCATATTTGAAGGCTGCTTTAATTCCTGCAGCAAATTCCTCCCTCCCAAATTTGGGCGCAAAAGGAGAAAAGGGGAGGAGGGATGGGGATGGAGGAAGGGGGGGGGGGGGGGGGGGGATTGGGATGGAGGAAGGGGAAGGGGAGAAAGCCAGGGAGAAGAAACATCTCCGGCATTCTGTCTGCCTGGCTCCCCGGCTCCGCGCAGGCATTATACAATTTCGGCGAGGCAGGAAGTGACTGCGGGGGGGGTTCGGGGGAAAAGGCGGCGGCGAGGGGCGCTGAAGCCGCATCTGAGAAGAAGGGGGGGGGGGGGGGGGCGGTGAAAGGGACTGGGGGCCCCGCGACGGGGCCGCCGCTCCGCCCGGCTGCCGGTCGTCGCCGGGATGGGGGTCTCGGCGGTGCCCGCTGCCGCCTCCGCTCCTCCCGTGCTGCCTCCCAGCCCACCCATCATGGAGACCCCGCGGCCCGACTGTCACGGCCCTCCCCCCGCCCCCCGCCCCGGCCCCGGGCTGGAGACTCACCCATGGCGCTGGCCGGCGGCGGCGGTGGTGTCGCTGCCGCTGCTGACGCTGGGCTCCGGCTGGCTGCCCTCCCTGCTTGCCTGCCTGCCTCCCTCCCTCAGCCGCGGCGGCACCGAGCGGGCCGCCCCCTCCTCCGCCTCCCCGCGCCGCCTCCCGCCAGCCAACCCGGCGGCCGCCGCGGCGATTCTCCAACGCCCCCTACGCCGATTCCGCCGAGGGGCCGCGGCCCTTTCGCACAGCGCCTACGCGCGCCTGCTCTGGCGGCCGGACGGACTTAGCGGCGCGGCTCGGCTCGGCTGCCCGCGCCCGCTCCTCCTCCTCCTTCTCCCTCGCCGCCTCCGCCCCGACTCCTCACACGCTCGCTTCCTCGCCCGCCTCCCCGAGCACGCAGCGGCGGCTTCCGGCTCGGCGTGGGGCTCGCCGCGGTCCCCGCGTCTCTACCGCCCGCCCCTCCCAGCCGGAGGATCGAACTGTTATTTCCTCCCGCTCCGTGTCAGGGGAATAAAAGGACCGCCCGGCGGCCATTTTGAAACCGGGCACGCTCAGGAGCGCGAAAACCTCCACGGGGGCCGCAGAGCTTTGCCCGAAAGAAAGATGGCCGCCGACGCTGACGGGCTGAGCGAGGCGGTTACAACGCCCACTCTTTCTCCGGGGCTATTCTCGGAGCGTCGCTAGTCCGTACGCGCCTTGCGGAGCTCAATGAGCGCTACGGCGCCTTACGCTCCCTCCGCCCGCCCGCCTACGCAATTGGCGTGCGAGAGGCGCGCAGGGGAGGGAGACCCGAGAACAGAGAGAGGAGCTGGGGAGCAGCCAGCGGCAGCCCCTGGGCCGCCTTTAGGCTGGGGGCGCTGAGGCGAAGGGCCCGCTAGTCGCCCTCACCCCCGCGGAGCGCTCGGGCCGCAGCACTGCGGAGGACCGTCAAGGAGTCCGTCTTTCTGCTTCCCCGCCTACGCCCTCCCGCAGCCCCTCCGCCCTGCTGAGGGGGGCCGCCGCCGCGGCCCGGGGCGGGGAGGGGGGGTAGAGCTCGGTGCCAACCCGCCGCGGCTCCGGCGTGCCTGCCCCCGTGTGAGGCGTTTGCGTCCCGTTGGTAACCGCCGCCTCATGCAGGGAGCCGCCACCCAGGCGGGTGCGGAGCCGCTTCCCGCCGCCGCCGTGGCCCTCCCCGGCTACCGACGCGCCGGCCTGCTGCCGGCGGGGCAAGCGGGAGCAGGCTCTCCTTGCCATCAGCACGTGGTGATTCGGTGCCCGAGCGCCCCAAAATGAATGAGAACTCATTAAAAAATAAATAAATGAAATACATGCGAAGGCTGCTTGTTGGCAGGCAGCAGATAAAATGCGTCTTGGAGGCCAAAGGGGTGCTCATACACCCCCAGGAATCAGCCTGACAAGCTGTACCACTTGGGCTGGCCTAGCGTGTCCCGGAGACCCAGAATTGGCTCCTCTGAAATGCTGCCACGAGTCGGAGTGAACATCCGCTGCAGTAAAGAAGTGACACTGGAAAAGGATGGACTCCCCAAGAGAGGCAGAAAAATTACTTTTGCCTTTCCTATTCGATAACAGCTCTCAACATTGTATTTCCTTTTTGTGTATCTTTTATCAGGTATCTTTGGAGCCTTTTAAACTCGGGGGTATTTTACACCCAAACTGAAATACTCGAGACCTGTATTTATGATGTGTGATTTGAAACCTAACATCCTTTCTTTTGTGTTAGGGATTTGCAAGTATGGTCCGTTCCTTCCCTTTTATTTCACACACAACACAGTATACTTCTCTAGTAGGGAAAGGTACTTGGCAAAAAGGGAAAAAATATAAGTCCTGAGTCATGTGCTCTAGGCAATCCTGCTTTAGCAGGGGAGTTGGACTAGATGATCTCTAGAGGTCCCTTCCAACTCTGAAAACTCCGTGATATAAATTTATTGTGCCTATGATATAATTTGTTTCTGCCATTATTAAGAATACACTTTAAGAGCATTCCCTGGTAGTAGAAGGATGAAAATAGCAATTTTCATTTCAGCAGCAACAGGAAAACTTTCAATAATGCTGTTTTTCTGTGGGTAGAGTCATAGCAAGGCAGACAGGAGCAACAATGATGATGCTAAGATTGTCCTTGTTTCTCTCCGATTTCCATCCAACTATGTCTGATATCCCCTTTTCAGGTGCATTTGATAAACAAATGCTATTTACAATGACGAGGAAAACACATCATCTTTTCAGAAAGGTACACAGCCCTGCACAATGTGGTTCAGCGCTGTTTAAGAAGTGGTAGCATTACAATATACTGTGGTTCTCAGATGCCCAAGGGAAAGAGGTTTTTATTATCATTGGTCACAGGACTGCCAAATGTTATCTCATAAATCTGTGTCTTTCACAATGGATGAGGTAAGAAATAACCTTTTTTTTTTCATTCTGTTTGGTTTAGGTGGTAATGACCATGGCAATGAGATAGAGCTACATAGCTTTCGTGGTTATTTGAATACCAAAAAGAGACATTTTACACCACAGAAGTTGTTCGCTGAATACAAAATACGGTCTCCGCAGCTCTCCCATAAAAATACATTGTGGGAAAACAAACAATACAAATAATACTTGGTTTCTCTCTCGTAGTAAGGGCTCAAATTGCTTGAAAACATTTATCTTGGTTTTCAGATATGCAATGCCGAGAAAATAGTATGTAGCTGATGGGGATATCTTCAAAAAGGGAATAATGCTTTTTGAAGTAATATCCTTTTAAGTAAGACATTACTTTGTGGGTTGATCATCGGAAAAACAAAAGTGAGCTTGCACCTTTGAAATCTACTGCAAAACTGGCACAGGCGTAAATGAGGAAGCACGATGCAAGCCAGTGGGTTTTATGTGAGGTTAACGTCCCATTTTTCTGTGTTGTGAATAGCAGGGGGGTTTCTCTTTTCATACGGTAATTTATGGGGTTAGGAAGATTCTGCAAAACTGTGTGCATTTTGAGAAGAAATAAAGCAAATGCAAATGGGTCCCTGAGGTTTGAAGAATACTGTGTTCTGTGTGCAATATAATAAATCCAAACTTTTCCATTCCTGTAGTGATCTGCTGTTCGTCCTTCAAAAGGAAAAGACTTGACTAAATCTGTTATTGAACTTCAAAAAACTGAACTCGGCAAGTACTTTCTAAGACTCTTCAGATCCCATTTCAATTGATTCTTTTGAAAGAAAATGCAGTTTGTGACTGCTTTTTGTGAAATTAATAAAAACCTTTGCGGTTAAATGTAGAACGCTACCTGCCACAACTCAGAACCCATCTGTGTCCTTCTTGTCTTCAGATAGAGAAACAAAACCCACTCACCTGATTTACAAAATCTGCTAACTAGGGTTGCCGCCAGGTTGGTTCCCAACCAGCCTAGCCAGTTTCAGTGTCTTCTTGCCAGTGAGACATATGAAGACTATTTTGGTTTTGGGTTGTGTTTGTTTTTGGGTTTGGTTTTTTTTTTTAATGCAAGCAGACGTGACTCACTAGATGAATTTGCACACAGCATTAGCTCCAGCATGGGATGTGGTGGAATTAGTGGAATTACTACGCTTGTACCCTGTTGACTTGCTCCTGCACGGCAACTCCAATATCTCCTGGGTTTGCAGGGCACGTGGTGCATCTCCAGACTAAATTGAGCTTGCTCAGTCAGTCCAATGTATGCAGCATCCTTTTGAGCTGCTGTGCAAGTGTAACAGATCTTTGCATACCAAGCGATCGCTTGCCAAAACAACCAGTTTCATTTCACCAACTGGGTGAAGTCCTAAACTCCCACTCCTGTAAACAATCTAGCTCTTGCAAGATAGGAGGCTGAGGATGCTCAACAGTGAATAAGCACAGTATCCTCCTTCAAACTCATCCTTAAATCAGCTTGGCAGTAATGCCTACCAGCATCTTGACCACTCTTTGACCACTGCTTGTCATGCTGACCAGTAATGTCTCCTGTCCTTGTGCTTTGTTGCCTCTTGGACCTCTTGCCCTTTACATTGGATGATCTTTTGTAAATGCTGCCATTTTGCTTTGTTTGCTAGTACAAGAAACGGCCCGACACAATGGTAATACAAATGCTAACAATAGTATGAGGCATCTGGTGTCACATCTAATTGGGCCCTGATGTCTTCTTGTCCAACAACCCTTTCCTATTTTGAGATATACTGAGTCAGTAGGGCCACTTGTCTGAATAAAGGTTTCCAGAGTCAGGCCTGTATTTTCTGTATTCAGAGGAGGGCTGTCATAAAGCAGAAAACCCCTGCAAACTCACAAGCAGCATGGTAACCAGCTATCCTAACTATCGTCGCTGCCATCATGGCTGCTGTCTTTGGCCGTGATGTTGACCTGCAACATTATTCTACAAATACGCAAATGAAGCAACATAAAATGTATATCTCTTGGCTCGCTTTTAAGTGTCACCATTTGCTGTTAAAAAAATGCTCTGCCACAACGAGAGAGAGCTATATTCATCAGCAAATGCTTATAAAATGCTGTAAGAGTTATGAACACAGGCTTCTATTGAACAATTGCTATGGGAAAAATACAGCATCTCTTGTTTTGTAGTGTGTTTACTGTATCGTCCTGGTATACATCCATTACTTCAATTATCTAAAGAAAGAGGCTTTGATAGATTATGACCCAATGATGTGATCCTTGTGAGAGGCACACACATGCACTTATTGTTTAAGGTAGAAAATGGTTGCTTTGTGCAGTTACAGTTGTGTGGCAGGGAATATAGATCAGTAGAAGCAGGAAGGCAGCCTAACCCTTAGTCGTGTACTCATACCAATAGCAATTACTTCCTTAAATGAGGTGAGATGCAACCTTCATGGTGGTAGTTTCCTTCATCCTTGTGAAGGACTTGTGGCTTGGGAAACGCAGCAGATTTCCAGTAATGTTAAACTATTTGGAAAATGCACCATCTAATACGTTGTTTGTACAACATTCACAGATGCCAGGCGGTGAGCTGGCAGATGGAAAGATATCTTTCCTACGCCAGGGAGCCAGAGCCTTAAGCAAAGGCACCTCTCACCCTTCTGCTCCTCTGCTTGCAGGCAGCAGCAGCGGCTGCTCGGATGACCAGGAGCAAGGTGATTATGTGCAGCGCGCGTCCTGTAATTCCAGTTCTCCGTTTGTTTATTTGTTAATAAGTAAACTCCATTGGGGTTGGGCAGGTCTCAGTAAATCCTTAAGAGGCTTTCTGTATATCCCGGTGTGTAAATCATTAATAACCAGTGCTGCAGCCAAACGTATACCGATGAACCGTTGTGTCTGAGCAGAGTCCCACAGCCATAAAGGGTCTAGTCACACTGCCACCGTTGCGAGAGCAAGGCCTTCAGAGCATCAAGTTTACCACCTATTTACATTAGCAGGTGCTTCCTCACGTAGCATAAGGTACTGCTGCCATACTTTGCATATTACAGTGGGAAAAAAAATACTAGGCATTTAATGCAATGTGGCGTTTTATTACTTTTTGTTTGTTTGTTTAAGAAAAGGAGTTAGGCCCTCCAAAAGAAAAATAATTTTTCTTAAAATGAATTAATGAGCTTAAAATTAATTTCCTGCATATATGCTAGACAGGGTTTTTTTTCATTCCAGAAGTAAAACATTGTATAAAACATAACAGTAAAATATTACAGAATGAAAACAGATGAATTCTGTATGTACAGTAGTCACCTCTTTATTCTCTTTACTCATATCAGAACATTGTTTTTACAAAAAGTAAAGTCAATGACGGGTTCTGATAGCAAAGAAGTACTATGTACCCTGTGCCACTGCGGTCCCAGCAGTCCGGCTTTGTGTTTTTCCAGTTGTCCCCTTTCGATGAAAGGACATCTACACCACCCTAAAAACACCAAATCGGGCTTTGTCCTTGTAAACACTAAAGCGATAGTATACCTAGTACTTGACATTAGACTTGAGGTAGCAGTATGCCACACCAAGGCCTTGGATACAAATGCAAGTCAGACCAGCGCAGACCCTGCTCCCTCTGGGCAGGCAGGTCCCGAGTCCACTGCTGTGCTTACTCTTCTGACTTGCACATGACCTGGCTCCCAGATCCACCCTTTCAGGCTGCACCTGGCACTTCAATGAATCAATTAAGCAAAATGAATTGCTTATCGCGACCATACCAGGAGCGCACCACTTCACAGAGAAGAGGACTTGAACCTCCACATCTGTCTAATCTACCATGCATAGACATGTAACTCACCCAAGGTAGTCAGACTATCCTTCCTGTTTTTTTCTGACCAGCTGCTTTGTATAAACAAAATTATTGGTGCCTTAGCACCAAAACACCCACCGTACTCTTCCTGAGAGTCACACTTCAGATATTCAGTTGCGCTTTTCAATTTCAGGTATTCCATGTGCTCTTGATCTTTAGGTTCCAGCTTAAAACCACTTAGTGAACCCTTGGGCTAGACTCAATGAATACAGTCTTTACAGTTCACTGCTTGACTTTATCTCCTGCATTTGTCAGAGGATGGCTTATTTGTACTTGTCTTTTGGGCTTTGGTGATAGTTTATCTAGCAGCAGCCACTAAGCTGAACACACCTATGCATGTAGCTATAGTTAATCCAATACAGGTACTCATCCCTTGCAACAAAAGGTGATAGGAAACACTTACCAATAAGTAAAAAAGCAAAACCTTTTTTTTTTTTTAAGCTCTGTGTAACTATTGGTGTCTGTTTACACATGGAACTGGCTGAAGCCTAGTGCCACTGATGCTGGGGGGAATTTTGCAATTGGTTATACAATCTCCTACAAATCAAATCTGTCTATTATCAGGAGAAAAATATCTCAAAACTATGTTTTCTAAGAAAACCACGAACAGCTAAAACATGAATGTAAAGGTACAGAAAAACTCAAAATGTTATATTTCAATCCAGCTAGTTAAATTATAGATGCATAATGTAGAAAATGCTGAAACTTAATTCAGATTACTTCATATTTGTACTCTGAATTACATCATGCCAAACTGCTTTTTTACATAAGGAGAACAGTACTTAGTGATTTTGCTATGATGACTGAGCAATACTAGAAACAGAGAACAGTTCTGAAAGAATCTGTTATGTAGACGTTTGGGATTCATAATGGAAGATAATAGTCTTTTTGATGATGAATCCACTATATAAGCCAAGAATATTTCAAGAGCTTATTTCAAAGTAGATCCATTAGCATAACCCAAGACATATCCTTGGTCTTCCAGATAAGAAAGTTCTTGTATTATTGTAATAACAGAAAGTTAGAGTGTTAGAGAGTTTTTGAAGAAATTATGTGCTTGTTACAGAGCCAAGCTTCAGGCTCAGCTCTTCCAGTGTGTACATTTTAATGCAGCACACATAATTTGTGTTAGTGTAGAAAAATTAGGGTTCAGGTTATTTGCATAATATAGATTTTTTTATGAAGCAACATTTTTTTCCCACTTCTGGATCATGGGGTCATTAAATGTCCTTGGACTAAATGGCAGCACACACTCTTCCTACCCAGGATGTTTCTAAGCTCCTTGCCAACATTTCTTCTTTATTTTTTTTCCTAACAGTCTGATGTAATGTCCAATGTTCTGTAGAAAATGTGGTTAAAAACGGTGGCTGAATACACATGAAGCATGTACTGTTTGGTTGTACATTGATAGCACTTTTTGATAGTTAATTTTGTGCTCTACAGAGTGCATGGGAACACGTCCCTTATATAATCTACTAAATAAAACCACTCTTTTTTTTATACCTGGACTGCCTAGTTGCATGACTTCATGTTTTATGAGTATACTAGTATTTGTAATACCCATGCCTGTTTTCAGATATTACTCATCTTCACCAAAGACACTGTGATAGAAGTAGTCTATTGGACATGCCATTTACATTTATGTGCATTCTTTATTTCCTTGAAATATCTAGCTGAAGCATTGTTACTGAAAGAGTGTTCAGTTGTGCAGCAAGCAAATATTTGCCTATGTTATCCTTCTTTAAAAAGTGTTTTGACTACTTATATGGTAAAAAGAATCACAGTATTGTTCTACCTATAGCATATTATTATGCAGCTCATGCAGTTACTGCTGCATTGACTAGCTGGTCCAAAAATTCAGTGTATTTAATTCCAGTTTGCAAGCCAGCAATCTCCCATTTTATATCAATTTATTTCTCAGTGGTTTTCTAGTTTATTGTATTTATCTAAACTATTTAAAATGTCTGCAAATATCCCCATGGTAATGGAATTCGCTTGGCAGCAACATGTAGTTATATGAATCATAACTAGACGGTAAATATGTGGCTTAAGGCATAACTAAATACCAAATGGAAGTTGATATGTTTGATAACAGCTGAAGGTGTTTATTGTGAATATACCTCAACACTATTAATATTCTTTCCCAGAAACCCCTGGTTCTCCAAAAAGTTGGTTTGGGCGCGTTTGAAAGTTTGGTCCTGATGTTTTGGGTGTTGTCCCCCAAAAGAAACCCTTTCCCTGTGGATGGATGGGTCTCCCCATAACTCTGTTGTGGCTGAGTCCAGAGAGCACAGGTGGCTGTTGGAATTCTATATGAAAGAATTGGGGATCATTGAATTTTTATCATTATGGATCTATTGGTGCTATGGGCTGTCCATAGTAGATAAACGGAGAAGTAACCCTTTAGAAAGGTTCTTAGCTTGAGCCTATGTCTTTGACAGAAAGCAGGCTAAAGCAGCATTTATGGAGCTTCAAAAGATCTAGTGTACGTGCATGTAACTTCCAATGAATAAACAAACCGCTGTTTTTTGTAATGGCATGTAATGGAATAAGATGGCTGAATACTTGCAGAGCATTTTTTGCAAAAGAACAGTATTCGATTTTCTTGGGCTACAATTGGCAAAGAAGCCTTTTTCAGAGTATTCATAACTACCACAGCTCTGAAAAAAGTGTCCATTCAAGTTAATGTCTTAGATGGACCCATTAGCTACTGATGTCTTGTTGCATAAATGCACACAGTTGCAAAAGTGACACAGGCTTTTAATGTAGGACATCTTAATCCACTGTGCTAGCTACATGGCTTCTCCTTCGAACACAGAGGGAAGACTGTGCAGTCAAGGGTATTTTAATTCTACATCTAAAGTTCAGAAAATGGAAGAGAGAGCATTGAAAGACTTAAATAAACCACAATGTGATAAATCATAACAAAGTACAAAATGAAAACATTCCGGTTATTTAGAGAATGTTCTCAAAGAATGGAATACATCAGTCTTGAACCAAAGCATACATTTATCCAGACTGCTGTTAATTCACAGTTTATTTATAAAATGATTCCATTTTTGATAACATCTATATATGGCAAGGTGCCTAACCTCTGGGGCACAATGGGGAGAAGTTATTAAGCTAGCATCCTCCTTCCTCTTTATCTGCAAGCAAAGAAGCTGGAAGGAATCACAGTGTTACTCTGCTGTCTGAACTCAGGCAGCAGCACCAGGTGGGTCTTACTAACTTCCACTCATCAGAGAAAAGACAGAGCTCCTCAAAAATGGCAACAACAGGAAATCTTGGTAGGACGTTCTCAGAACGAAAACCAAAAGCAAGACTGTAGACCTGTTGTGATACAGAGTCAACACTTTGACTTCATTCATGGAGGAAACCAAAGTAATCACACAAAGCAACGAAATTAAATCAGAAATTACCTTATAAGTTTTGTGTCAGTTTGTGATAAAAACTCCAGCTGTTTACAGGCAGCACAAACCCCAGGGTTATTATAATTCTGCTTTTCTCTCTGATTACTTGACTGGGAAAATAGTCAAGCTTAATTTCTATTTGTGCAAATGTTTGATAGAACAGTGAGCGCTTATGAATAATGCAGTATAAGGTAAAGTACTGATCTGGACTGAAACAAAGGTCTTAAAATACATTTTTGTGTACAGAAATTCCATTTGCTGTACATTGCCGATAAATATAGTATGGCTGAAAAAAAAAATCTGATTGGCCACAAAACGTTTTTCTCTAATAGTTGTGACCTAAAAATATATTTTTGATATTGGAAAAAATAACATATTGGTCATTTTGTCTGACGGATTTTACCACTTCCTGCCTGATTGTTGAGGAATTCAGAATGCTTTTTGGCCAACAAGAAGTATGTCTACACTAGGGAATTTCTTGCTCTCTTTTCAGGAAACACAGCTACATTAGTGCTATTAACGTAGGCTTTCTCACCACCATTTATCTAATGCTGTCTGGCCTCCGTCGCTTTTCTAGATCCCTCTTATCTGCTCCACAGTGGGCCCCTATCCTGCAATTAATTCCACTTGGTACAGAGGTTGGCAGTGCTCGCTGTGGTGTCCCAGCCATTCCCGACATCTGTATGTACACACGAAGGAGACAGCAGTACCTGAGCCAGCAGATACCAAGCCAGCAGCTTTCTCGCGTTTGCATGGAGATCAGATTGAACTTCTTCAGATACGGTTACACAAGGTCACCACTCATCCTTCGGCGTCTGAGCCTTTGGGGCAGGGACCGTACGCTCCCAGGGCAACGGGGTCCCCATCCTCGCTGGGGTAAGTAATTAGAAAAAGCGGATGAGACCTGGCTGACCTGCTTTCCATTACCTCCTGCTCAGCGTGAGCTGAGGAGGTACTTCACTCTCCACACTCAGTTGTTTGTTTTTTTAAAATAAAGCTTTTATTTTCTAAAACATATCAAATTTATTTAATAAGAAACAACGCATCAGCAAATGGAAGGGTGTTTTTAAGGCTTTTCTCCTAAGCAAAATGGCTTTCACTGGGCATTACACATGCCCCTGGTAAATAAATTAGGAGATAAAGAGCATTAAACTCATAAAACAATTGCTGTATTTTGCTGATGGTTGGCATCCCTGCAATACAGCTGCTTCTCCCGGCCTCCTGGGAGCAGAAAAAGGGACAATAGCGAGCTATGCAGTGTGACTGACGTCTCTTCTACCCCACCAACACACATATTTACCCACACTCACCATCAGATCAGTCATTTCTATAGGTCTGGTATCATCTTAAAAGACTTTCTGTCACCCAAACGGGAGTCAACGGATGATCGATGCAGGAGGTCACACAGGATGGTCTTAACAAACTCTTTTGGCCATGCAGTCCGTCACTGATTAGATCATCTCCCTGTATCTGTCAGAACATGTCTTTTTTCTGAGCATCTAGTCTGGCAGGTGCAGCTCTGCCTGTGAGCCACCCAAAACAGCCAGCTGTGCTTGCAATGAAACATTACAGTCTGTGATCATCGGGGAGATGAGTCCTCGCCGAAGGCTGTAAATAAACAGAGAAGAATGCAGTGGCTTTGGGCCTTCTGCCCAAGCAGATAAACCTTGACTGCTGTTGCGCCTTTGCTTTCTTAAGAAGCCCCAAGTGCTGTTTCTGATCAGAGAAGAAAGAAGTCCTCTGCTGTGACCCTCGTCATCGGCTGTGGCCGTTCCAAGCTGGAGTTCACACTGAAGGCCAGCAGAGCCAGGACTGAACCCGCAGCGTTGCTCCCTTCCACGTGCAATCCCCCGTGCTGTCATCCACATGCGGCCCCTGATTGCTCTTGCCCAGTCCTACGCGTTTCCTCCTCCGCTGCTGATTTATGAAGGCTTTTCATTAGTCACACCCTGTTTCCCAGTGCCTGTGTCCTATGAGGAGCCCTCTGCATTAAAGTAGGTGTTGAAAAGGCGAGAGGGAACAGGAAGGTAATAAGTAACTGGGTGATGGTTAATTCAGTTATCCTTCCAGGAGCTAAGAGACAAGAAATCTCATACACTTTAAGGAGAAGTCACTCCTCAGGAAATCCTTATGGATCATTGTTCCTATGGAGCAGGAAAACAAGCCTCTCACAATAGAAAATATCTTCCCATCAGCAGGATTAGAAAATGATAAAGTAACCAAACTGTGGCAGAGTGAGTCACTGCTCAACAATTTTTCTTCAGTGCTTTCCCAGTGATTGCTAGCAAAGGTCATGGGTTGCTAAGCCAGAGTTTGGAGGCTCTAAGATAGGAAGGGCCATCAGGAAGCCCTGATGCTCTCAAAGATGCTTACTTCTAAATTTCAGTCAAGCTCAGAAGTAAAGTATCGGGGGAAGATACATCTTCCGTGTTCTAAATTCAAGACTTGCGTTTTAGCAGATCCGAGGGAAGTGTTGTGGTTGCTATGGATAAAATATACGTAGGGTCCAAAACACAGAATTCACTCTTTTAGTAGACAGAAAGCAAAGAAGATAGGAGAAGTTAAAAGAGTGTAGTGCTGTCACATCCCCTGCTGAGACATCCAATTCAGGGTTAGCTCCAGATTATGACACAGAAAATAGCTTTGGCTGCAGTGTTCCCCTGCCTGTCGTGATAATCTGGTCCTAATGTCCTTCCAGTCCACTGAACTGACTAAACTACATAAGGTCTTCAAGCCATCATTTAGCTCCCTCTTCATTCCCTCTTTGAACTGTCCAAGTGATTAACTTACCACCTGTAAATCTGCGATAGTAGGAGGAATTCCGTTCAAAAAAGGAAAATCGCTGCTTTCTGCTTCATTTATCTTAAAACTAAAGTCCTACAGAGGTGCCACTTCCTGCAGATGGAGGCTTGTCTGAAATAGCCACTCTCCCCTAACATTCAGTTATCTCTGGTGTAGCACCGTCGCCTGTAGCAATGCTGAGAACAATTACGATAAGACATCAGTGTTTTATCACTGTGCGGTCTAACCTTACTTAAAGCAAGTCTGGTTGATGTAGTAATAAAAAAAATACCAACGCCTAACAGCACGTCTCCTGCCCTAAAGCTTGTATTGCTATTGACACTCCAGCCACAGGGGAAGTCCCAACAACGGAAGACGTTAGGGAGGAAAGTCTGGTGGAGACCCAGGTTTTGGAGTTACATTGGGGCAGCAGGTATAAGGAGCAGAAAAAAAACGGAACTAGATTTCACGTCCATTTTGTTCTTGTCTTCCTGCCATATCCCTGTGAAAAATGATAGAAAAGTGAGCAGGTAGTGTCAATCAACCACTAACGACCTCCTGGGGAATTTAAGGCTTTCACAGAGGTCTCTGGCTCTTTTTTTTTTTTTTTTTTTTTTTCAAGATTACAGGGAGATTGTTTCATTTCTGTGTTTCATGGTGGTTTGCTTCACTGTGATTTCCCCCTGCAAGGGTAGAGCGACAGGCTGTGCTTGGGTAGAGCTTCTATCCTGAGAATGTCCAGACATGCCCCATACCCCTAATGAGATTATTTTTACTCTGTCTTAAGGGTATTTTAGGCCTTCACAGAAACTGGGGTTTAGCTGCATACCTTACAGGCATATTATATATATAAAGACCGATGTCAGCTGCATACAGTACTGCCTAAAATATGTCAGAAATATGGAATGTATGATAAACAGAAAGATGTGCTTGGGGTTTCAATCATCTTTCTTCTTAGTGAGGTATTTCGAGACTTCAACTGAATGCACATGTCTTACATTAGAGAAGCTTAGCAGGCTCAGAATATGTATATCCCCATTTCCCTTCAGCCTGTGAAGCTGCATTACTACCAAAGCTGAGTAAAGTATCTTTATTGAGTCAGTGTAAACAGCTCCTATTCAGCTCTCAGCCCTGCAATCACACTACTGGGTGGGTTGTTTTTTTTTTTTTTTTCCTGCAGCTTTTTTCTTTTTCGGAAATAAGAACCTTCTCATGCCTGTTGATTTCATCATTCAGGAATTTAATTCAGCAGTCACCTTAAAAGGCCATTCATTTAGACTTTTAGGGAGGAGTGCGTTTGCTTCCTTTGCAAAATGTGATGTCAAGGCTTGCATTTTTTCACCCCCCTCAATTCATCTTGAAATAGGAAACGCAGAAAGAGGAGGGTCCATAGTAGAACAGAGCACACATTTATATGGTCACCTAAATGAACAGAGCTGGAAAGGCTCACAAGTGATGTGTCTTACTGAACGTGAGTACACTGGATGCTCTTTCTGAGGGTCACAGGTATGGGAAAAGGCCCAACATATTTCAGCAGGGTGCTGATTCAAGCTTCTTAATTATCCAGCTAAAAAAGATCAAAGAGAAGTCAGATGAAAGCTAGGGGCTGGTGTGGCTGTAATTCCCCTCCTAACTATCTGGTTCCCAGATTACAATGATGTCAGGCTGTATCTGTCACAATTAACATGGGGAGGAGGAGGATAAAACAAAAGCCTGTTTACTGTATGCTTCCTCAAAACAGTTTTGGTACAGATTTCTCCAAATGAAATCAGTTGTTGTAGGTGAGGCTGGTGGCTCCAGGTATTATTAAAGTTGTCTGCACATCTCGTTACGAAGCCCCGTTTCCAGCCGCTTGTAACTTCCTCTGAGTTTGGCTCCTAGAACTGAGCCATGCAGACCAGTCCGGCTGCACTAGGCCCACATATGTATGCGTGGCTGTACTGCTCAGATAGATACGGGATACGGATAAAAGTGAAACATGTTTCTCGCTTGGGTCAAAGGGGTTTTTGGAGTGAGGATTTGGCCCTCGCAGTCAGGAGGTGTGGGGGGAGGAGGGAGGAAGTGGTGGTTCTGAAAGGGCTCTCTCTTTTACGCTCCTTCAGCAAATGAAGCCACAGTTCGCTCAAGCAGAGAGGCGCCTTTCAAAGTTTGCAGCTCACACGTGTTCAGCAGAAACCTTTACAATTTTAGCAGCTAACCTGCCTGATGATTTTCTCTGCCTTGAGCACACGCCAGTCCAAATTTAAGATTATTTTTTTTCCCCGTACAGTTGTTACGAGCCTCTGTGGCAGGTCATGCTCAATGAGCAGGGGGGCACAGCCTGGTTTCCAGCCAGCATCCCCTGGCTGGCACCAGGGAGGGGAAGGGAAGCTGCTGGGGGCAAGGAGCCTCAGAGCAGTGGGAACTGGACCCGGAGGTGGCAGGAGGAAGGGCGAGAGGTTTAAACCGACAGCAGAGATGGGGGAGAACGCTGGTGCCTGAAGGCAACTGCAAGGCAGAAGTCAGATGGGAGCTGGGAAGGGACCATCATGGCTGGGGGACCTGCGAGGTACCCACAAGCAGAGCCTGGGGCTGAACCTACCTAATGTGGCACGGGAGAGGATAACGGCGCTGGTCCAGGCAACAAGCTGTGCGTGGGGCTGTTGTCTGCAGCCCACTTATCTTGGATTTACTAGGGCCTGGGATTTGCTGAGCAAGAAGATTAGGACTGGGTGGGAAGTTTATGGAGTGGAGGTGAGGACTGGCTCAATCAGAGGTACAGGACTTAAAGCTGAGAGCAAGGAGAATATGTGGTGCGAATAACTGGTCTCTGGGGTTTGTATGCTCCCTTGGACTCCGTCCCACTGCTCCTTGCACACCAGGCAAACTTTGCATATGGTTACCTGGAAGCTCTTCATTTCCTTGGTGAGCGTTGTGATGCCTGATGTGAGAAAGTGCTGAGTGTTCGGAGCTACAACTAAAGTACCTGGGGACTACATTTTTAGTATATACAAAAAAATATGATGTCAAGTGCTTAGAATTATCAGTTTGTAATATCTCAAATTGGATGCATAAAAGCAATTTCTCTTTTCTCCCATTTTTCATCCACTCACTCTGGAGTTTTATGAAAAAATACATTAATGCTTGTGAAGTTCTCAGATTTTATAGCATTAAATGTCACTAAAAAGTACCTGGGGGAACAAACAATTCTTCCTTCAGAGCAAAACAAATGAATACACCACAGTAAAGTCTGAAGCCCCATTAAACAACTAGGAGAAAACAAATCACTGAACAGTTGCTCATTACATGACCAGCTCTTGTTCCTTGTACTGACTGAAGTACAGCTACTCTGAAAAAATAGTTATGTACCATGCTATGAGGAGCTGAGTCATCCATGGAAGTACTAATTGGAAAAATACTATCCATTTCTTTTCATGTAATAGGAATAGTTATAGTAATAGTGTAAAAGAAGTGGTTTTGAGCTTTCTTCATTTGTAGATCCCTATAAACTTTGCAGGAGAGATGCAGATCCTTGGACAGGGACAAGACATCAGCTTATTCCTTAGTTACCTCTTCTGCAGCCCTTGGAAGTCATTTGTGGATCCCTAGGAGTCTGTAGACCACATGTTGTAAACCACTGTCTCTGACTGTATAGCTCACAAAGGCAAGAAACCCCTGTTAACTCAAAAATCATTTTCTCGGTCTTTCCAGTAGCATGCTCTGTGTAATAAGAAAGCGTATGAAACATTCAACGCCCTTGCTGCTAGCAGTAATCTTGAAAGAAGGGAACGTGTTTGTTTTGACGTTGCCATATCAGATGTTCTGCCTAGGAGTTTGTCTCCTTGTTTTCTTTATCTGTTTTCTCTTCCTTGATCGCCACTGCCATATCTTGCATTTCTCTGGTTGACCATCATTATTGTACCCCCAGTCTGAGTTAGGATCCCAGTACACTAGCTCATTTCTGCCAATTTAGTCTAGCTCCTAACATGTACCAGGTAGGGCTGCAACCTGGTTTAAAGGCTCACATACTGGAACATTTCCATTCCATTGCAAATTGAAAGCGTTATTTGATTCTGCAAAACCAAACATTATGAAGGTGTTTCCCCTTGGAGTTTGGGAGCTTCTGTCACCAATGTGCAAGGATCTGTAATTATAGCAACGTTCCCTTCCATCCACCACAGCTGTCTCCGGCAATGTTCCCCCTCATTAGAAAACTAGCCTATAATTTAAGATTAGAACTGGAACATAAGGCAGTAATTGCCCCTTTCTGTTTGAGTCTTTGCAGGATTTACGTTGTCAAGCTGAGGCA
This sequence comes from Vanellus vanellus, assembly GCF_965231255.1. Lineage (NCBI taxonomy): Eukaryota > Metazoa > Chordata > Aves > Charadriiformes > Charadriidae > Vanellus > Vanellus vanellus. The sequence continues at coordinate 60,351,265 of NC_138906.1, read as the reverse complement.
TTTGTTGTGCTTAAACCTTTCCACTCCTTAGCAATAGGTTTTTACTTGAACTTTATGTTGCTTTGCCTCGTTTGCGTCAGCAGGTCCCCTAGTTCAAATGCTGTGAGCACTGGTTGTAGACAGCATTTACTTCAGGGAAGTGCAAATCTCTGATTCTCTTGATAATGTTACAGCCACTGATTATTTTTTGTTTGTTTTCTCACCACCTGACATTCAGCATTTTGCTACGTGTGTGACCTGTGTCGCTTTCCCGCTAAGTTATTCTGGCTGTGAAAATTATGGAAGAAGAATTGAAAGTGATGCGTAGTAATAGGTTTATTCAGTTCACCGGACTGAATATCTGCTTGTTTATGGAATATGGAGCAAGGCACACGTATCTTTATTCATTACCCTTTAAAATAACGCATCTTTTAAAATTTTGTTAATTCCATCTATGTGATATATGAGAGATCTTCCTGAGTTCAGAATATGTCACTGCTGCCTCTGTATGACAATCTTAGTAATAGGTGCTGGGCTGGTGGCGGGGGGTGTAACTCTCTGCTCCCTTATTTCTGCTTCTTTGTTCTTCTAAGCCCTGAGCCTTGGCCACTCTCCTCTGAAAAACCCTGTGTTTGCTAGCAGAATCATAACAACACATAGATAATATAAATTTGCCAGCAGGCCCCTTTTAGCTATTCATTTATTTTGATTTCAGTTTGCAAAACATAAAAAAGTACGCATTCCGGGCTGCGAGCACGTTCAACAAAGGATTAAAAAAAGCAGACCAACCCCTAAGAGCTTTAGCAAACCGCTAGCTTTTTCCCACATGCCAGGGCTCATCGTCAGATTTTTCAAGACAAGCAAAGTGGACAAAAAGGGCTTCGTGTGGGTGGGCTTGGGACAGAGGTCTGATACGTGTGAAGATGGGCTCGGAGCACTCAAGCTGTTCGCTTCTCCAGTCTTTCTGCCTCTTGCCTCAGTGTCTGCGTGGCAGAGGTGTACACGTACACACACATGTGCGTACATGCGCACACCTTGCACCAGGTGTGTGTATAACATCCACTTACTGGGAATTATGCTGTGAGTAGCTACTGACTGCATTAGCTGTTCCTGATGTTTCCTGTTCCAGCTTTCCCCCCTGAGCCACCACCATTAAGTGACTTTCGCTTTACTGCCAGCACACGACACAATGCAAAAGATAAATTTCAAAGAAGTTCCACAGATAATTTATCACCACGTCTTTCCAATTACCCCCAGTTAGTATGGATAAACATTTCCCCAGCAGAATATCACCACGTCTTTCCAATTACCCCCAGTTAGTATGGATAAACATTTCCCCAGCAGACAAAACACTAAACCACATTCCGGTATTCGCCTTGACTTTTTGGAGAGATTGACTTTTACAAAGCAATCTGCTGCTCTATGGGAAGAAGAAAATTCCGTTTCTGAAAATCAAGCCTTTCTTTTTAGAGAAGCCCGTGCACTTTTGCATTTGCTGACTCGCTTCATGTGTTGCCAATGAGTGGGGATGGCCCGAGCCTGACTTTTCCTTTCTCATTATATTTGGTGCGTGTTTGCTTCCCTCGTGGGCTGTGTTTTGAATGTGTTTGTTTAGTTTCTCACTGTTTGCCATACTGACTTCTTTATTCTTTCTCTTCTGAGTTTGCTGCATATTTTATTTCTGTTTTGCATCTGCACTCTGCTTTGCTTTGCTCAGCTGGGTTTAGCATCCTGATTGTATGAGGATGTGCCTTTTTTGTCATTTTAACCTCTTGAGGGTTAGTGCTCTCTTGAAGAGAGAGACTGCAGAGGAGAAATCCAAAAATTAAAATGCTAAAGTAAAGTCCTACAGACAGCAAAAAGAAAATTAAAAAGCCAAAAAAAAAAGTCTGTGCAAAACTAAAATTAATAAAACAGGCACAGGATTAAAAAAGATGCATAATTTCTTCCCACAGACATAATCCAGATGTTACTCAATAAAATAATCACGTTTAAATATAAAAAAAAAATCGTATTTATTGCATGGTATAATCACTGTATTTTTTGAGTTCTTCAAGAAAAATAAGAAAAATCTAGGTTCAGTAATGCACACCTTTCACAGGAATCCAAACCTTTCTTAGCATTGCATGGCATTGTGCAATACGATCCTCTTATCTCTGGTAAAAGTCTGCAAGTTTATCAGCAGCTTTTGACACAAATGAACTTAAGATCTGGCTGCTTTTCCACAGAAGCTATCTGGGATCAATAGGGTCATTCTAAAGAAGAAAACTGTCTGCACTCCGTGCAGAAATATCTGAGAGGGTCACATTTGTTATCTTCCTTGCTTCACATCCCCTTGTGGAAAGCTAGTTGTCAATATTTGCATCAATGGGATGAGTTTTAAAATGAACACTTATATGTATCTCATAATCTGTACTGAACATTACAATCATCCAACTACAGCCAAGCCTGGGAATAGTGAATGTCAGAAGAAGAAAAGAAGCTAACTTAAAATAAGTTTGAAGAAACGATGAGTAGAGCTGACAGATGGTACAGCACTTTAAAGAAATCACGACTTTCCCCTCTTTCCATCAGTTGCTAAGGAGAGATTATGTATGAGAGAGTATCAAGAATATCAGCATTCAGGTAATACTTAATTCTGACCAGTATTTGAACACCCATGAAGCCATCTTACACTCTTTCCATCTTAATCCAACCTGTTCTTGGGACTGCGACAATTCATCTCTGTGACTCTTTATTTCTAAGACGGAAGATGGGAATGCGCTACTTTTTAAACTGACCAGAAAGCTGCTCAGAAGTGTTAACCAGTCCACAATGCAGTTATGCATCTTTTGAGCTGCAAAGGCAAATGGGAACATGTCAGAACATATTTCCCTGCAGCTTAGTGAATCCACATTCAGTAGCTGCTTTAAACCAGAACAATGATCTTTCTCTTTTCGGCTTTCCACGGGATAGGGTTCAACCCCATTAAGACTGTATTTCCCTCCCTACCACTCCAAGGATACTCGCTAAGAGGGGATGATGTAATTCTCATGACTGAAATGAAACTCAGAACAGTTGAGGAGACTGAGTGTGATGAACATGCATTTGCTACAGAAATTCAACCAGCAAACTAAAAAAAAAAGTCTGGGCACATAGACTGCCTCAGGGCCAGCACCCCAAATGCCTGCCTCCAAAGGATGCTGGGCAGAGGGGCGGTGGGTGAGGCTGCACAGTGGTGGCCCCATCACCCCCATGTCACTGTGCCACCACCTGGCAACGCAGCAGTCACAATGCCCCAAGGCAGGATAAAGGGGGCATCCTCCCGTGTTCCACTGCCAGAGATGGCCTGGGGGCAGCCTGAAGACATCTGAGAGGAAGTCCTCGAGGAGGCGGTAGAATTTCTTGGAGGGAGTGAGGGAGGAAGATCAGAGGCTGGATGACTGCTAGAGGTTCTCTGCAGCAAGGCCAGCTCCTGGCAGGGCTGCCTTCAAAGCCCATCTGATAGATGGAAATCCTGCTTCAGCCTTTGGAAAGGCCCTCAGGAGATGAGAAGAACCACCAACCCCTGGAGCTGCCCAAGGCTATCAGGTCTTTTCAGCTGGGGTAGCGGTGGTAAGACCATGGGAATGCTTTCTTGAGGAGCACTGCAGAGCTCACTATCTTCATCCTCTGGAGAGTCAGGGGCAGCAGCCGTAAGAAATGGGATACAGAGAAGTTGCAAGGGGTCCCAGTGCTTTGGAGCACCCACTGGTGTCCTGCCAGGTGCAGGAAGGATTCTTGCCCCCAAGGTCCATCAGGCCAGAGCCATGTGGCCACTCTCAGAAGCCCCTGAGACGGCTCCAGGCTGGAGTAGAATAGGGCTTGGGCATCTCTTGGAAGGCATCACCAGCCTGTGGGATGAGGAGGCAGGTCTTGCTCACATGCTCAGGGAATAGCCGATCGCCAGCTCTGGGGTCAGGAAGGAATTTTCCCCCGGGGCAGATTGGCACTGGTCCCTGGGGGTTTTTTGCCTTCCTCTGCAGCACTGAGCATGACCACTCGTCAGGGCTCCTCTGCTCCCTTTTGGCTAGGTTACTGCCTGCTGCTGATGCACCATGAAGATGGTCTCTCATGCCCTGCAGCTGGGGGGAGGAAGGCTTTTTTTCCCCCACAGTGGGCTAGCAAGTGTCTCTGGGGTTTTTTTGCCTTCCTCTGCAGCATTGAGCACAGCCCCTTGCCAGGGCTCCTTTGGGCCATTTTGGCTAGGTGCCTGCTGCTCCTGCTCCACGAAGATGTCTCTCATGCCCTGTATCCGGGATGGGGGGGAGGAGGCTTTCTAGAGTGCCAGGATGGGCCCCAAGGGTGTCCCCCAGGGGTTGCTTTTTGTCCTATGTAGCATTCAGCACAGCCCCTTGTCAGGGCTCCTCTGGGCTCTTTTGGCTTGGTTCTTGCCTGCTGCTCTTGCACCTCCAAGGTGCCACTCATACCCTGGCTCTCTCAGGCTCTCTTGTCCATTGCAAGCTTGTAGTGGGACCGAGCTCTGCTCTTCCCTTAGCTCCATTTCCCCAGGGGTTCTTGCCTGTGCAAATCAGCCCATGCTTGGAAGCACTCCAGACTTGCTGCACCACCAGAAGCTTCGACTTTTCAGCTCTTCCTGCATGCAATACATGCATAGGACAGGCACAAAACCACTTTTCATGCATCACTGGCCAGGAGGCACAGCAGAGCAAGTTTTGGAAGGCAAAAAGTATGCTTGTCATCACTACATGTCATGCTTTTGAAAATACCCCACAGTACTCAGACCACCACCACCACCACCACTACTACTATTATGACTACTGCTACTACTTCTTCTTCTCCTTCTTCTTCTGTTGTCATCGTTATCATTGTCGTCGTCTTCTTCATCTTCTTGTCTTTGTCTTCTTCGTCTTATTCATTGTTGTTGTCTGCTTCATTATATTCTTATTGTTATTATTCATCATCGTCTTCTCTGTCATCATCTGTCATCTTCATCGTTGTCTTCTTCTTTTCTTCATCTCCTTCATCGTCATTGTCTTCTTCACTGTCATCTTCTTCATCGTCATCTTCATCGTCATCTTCATTGTCATCTTCATCGTCATCTTCATCGTCATCTTCATCGTCTTATTCTTATTCTTATTCTTATTCTTATTCTTATTCTTATTCTTATTCTTATTCTTATTCTTATTCTTATTCTTATTCTTATTCTTATTCTTATTCTTATTCATCGTTGTCTCATTGTCTTCTTCTCCATCATCGTCGTCTTTGTCGTTGTCATCTTCTTTGTATTATTATTATTATTCCTCATTGACATCATTGTCTTCTCACCACTGTCATCTTCATCGTAATCTTCTTCATTGTCATCACCTTCTTTGCCATCATCTTCTTCATCTTCTTTGTCATCTTCTGCGTCGTATTCTTCATCGTATTCTTATTCTTTGTAGCATTTTTATTCTCCCTTATCCTTATCCTTATCCTTATCCTTATCCTTATCCTTATCCTTATCCTTATCCTTATTCATCACTGTCTTGTCATCTTCTTCTCCATCATCGTTGTCTTTGTCATCGTCATCTTCTTTGTATTATTATTATTATTCATCATCATCATCTTCTCCATCACCGTCATCTTCATCATAATCATCTTCTTCATTGTCGTCACTTTCTTCGCCGTTGTTGTCTTTGTTGTCGTCTTCGTCATCTTCTTCTTCTTCTTCATCATCATCTCATCATCTTCTCCATCATCGTCATCTTTGTCATCATCGTCATCTTTGTCGTCATCATCATCATCTTTGTAGTATTATTATTATTATTAGTCATCATTGTCATTGTTGTCTTCTCTGTCACCATCATCATCATCTTTGTCGTGGTCATTATCTTCATCATCCTCTTCTTCTTCTTCTTCTCCTCCTTCTTTGTTGTCGTCTTCGTCTTCTTTGTCTTCTTCAACTTCTTCATCTTCCTGTTCTTTTGTGTGTGGTTGGTCGGGCCTGATCCTCGTTCTTCATGTTCTCACTCTTCAGGAAACAGGGACTGCTTGGCCTATACTCCTGCTGCACCTTTCTGTAGCTTTGCTTTGCCAGACTGCAAGGCATGTTTTTTTCAAGCTAAACTAAAGAATGCATCGAACTGCTCCTGGCTACACATGCGCATTGTGTTAATGCTTGTGGCCATCAGCTCTGAAATGGGTTCAGAAGAATAACATAAAATAACAAAATAGCATAAAATAAAATCCTGTTCCCACTTTTAGCCTTCGTGTTGTGTGTCCTTGAGAGTGTTTTTGGAGCTGAAAAACCTTTGGCATTTCAGGCAAATAGTCTCATTGTTCTTCAGCTCATGGTGAGTGCAGTGAATAGAACATAATAGTTATGCTATGAGAGCAGCTCTCTGCAGTGCAGGCCCCAGGCTCATCCAGGAGACAGGGGCAGAGACAGAAATACCTACAACAGCGCTCAGGCAGGGACTAAAGGCCCCAGGCTGAGCTGAGACATGTTCCCTGGGCCCTTGGCAGGACATGATATGAATGTGGGTCCCAGAGGAGGCCGATCCCAGCCATTGAGGCCTATGAGCACCCCAGGACCCTGACAGAAGTGGACTCGCGCTGCTCATATGATCTCCTCTAGACATTCATGGTTGGCTTCTTTGGAGGCCAAGCATTGGGCCAGATGGACCTTCTCTTGGAGGTAGTACTGCTGTTCTCATGCTCTTTTGTTTTAGTATATTTTTCCAAGGGAAACGGCTCAGGCATTTCTAAAAATGAGTACAAAGAGAAAAAAAAGAAATCCATGGGGAAATGAACAGGTATTACTCACCTCAAAAAGATTTGCAACCATTCAGTTGAGAAGCATGTCCTGCTTCAGACCATGGGCTTGATCTTTAAGGCTTGCTCTAGTGTCAGAGATGCGGAGTTTTGCCATCCTGTGGAAACCCAACTCAACTGGATGAACACAGAAGGCTTTCAAAAACTGCACTTCACACATGCTTTTTGCAAATTTGTTCAGATGGTCCAGTTATCTTGAGATGATCCACAGCTCTCACCCCTATCAGAAGGTATGTGCCTCCTTCCCACAAAGCGACTGAGCCAATGCCTAGGCTGGGACATGGTTACGTGCTCAATCCCTTCTGCTGGTGCAAGGCTGGGAAGAACTGTCGAGATTTCCTCAGCACATACTGTGAGGGAAAGGAGAAGGTAGGAAGAAGAATAGCATGGAACAGTATAGGTCAGCTGGAAGGGACCTACAACGATCAGCTAGTCCAATTGCCCAACAATTTCAGGGCTGAGCAAAAGTTAAAGTATGGCATTAAGGGCATTGTCCAAATGCCTCTTAAATGCTGATAGGCGTGGGGCATTCCTGTATAGCTTCTGTGGGAAATATAGGACTGGCCTGGGTGGGATTATGTCTGCCAAGGTCTATTGCAATTTGCTGTGTGGTGAGTCTTGGTGTAGTTTGGTGACTGCCATCCGTGCTGCTCTAATGAGACTCATGGGAAAGGGATGAAGGTTGGAAATGGGTGACTTTGCACTGTACACTCGGGGGCTCTCCATATGCATCCTTGTGGTCCTGACCTTTGGATTATACGATTTGTGATTCAGGTCTACGGCTTGGGTGGAAAGACAGGGGAAAAGGCAAGGGAAAGTCAAACAAAAGAATTTAGGATCTTGTATTTCTCATGAGTACCCCAGCATGCAGTAGACAGGATGGACGCTTGTGCAATTTAAGAAGGATGTGAAGGTCCTTGAATGCATCCAGAGAAGGTCACCAAAGCTGGTGAAGGGGCTGGAAGGTATGTCTGCTGAGGAGCGGCTGAGGACATGAGTTTGTGTAGTTTGGAGAGAAGGAGGCTGAGGGGCGACCTCATTGCTCTCTACAGCTTCCTGAGAAGGGGAAGTGGAGAGGGAGGCGCTGACCTCTTCTCCCTGGTACCCAGTGCCAGGATACATGGGAATGGCTCAAAGTTGTGTCCGTCGAGGGAGCTTTGGACTTGACATGAGGAAACATTTCTTTACCAAGAAAGTGGTCAAACTCTGGAACAGGCTTCCTGGAAAAGTGGTCTATGCCCCAAACCAGGGGTTTAAGACGCATTTGGACAGTGCCCTTAACAACATGCTTTAACTCAATCAGCCCTGAATTGGTCAAGCAGTTGGGCTAGATGATCATTGTAGAATCATAGAATCGCCTCTGTTGGAAGGGTCCTTTAAGATCATCAAGTCCAACCATCAACCTAACACTGCCAAAACTACCAGTAAACCATGTCCCTAAGCACCATGTCTACCCATCTTTTAAATACCTCCAGGATAGCGACTCCACCACTTCCCTGGGCAGCCTGGTCCAATGCTTAACAACCCTTTCTGTGAAGAAATTTTTCCTAATATCCAATCTAAACCTCTCCTGGTGCAACTTGAGGCCATTTCCTCTTGTCCTATCACTTGTTACTAGCAAGAAGAGGTCAACCCCCACCTCTCTACAACCTCCTTTCAGGTAGTTGTAGAGAGCAATAAGGTCTCCCCTCAGCCTCCTTTTCTCCAGGCTAAACAACCACAGTTCGCTCAACTGCTCCTCATAAGACTTGTTCTCCAGACCCCTCACCAGCTTCATTGCCCTTCTCTGGACGTGCTCCAGCACCTCAGTATCTTTCTTGTAGTGAGGGGCCCAAAACTGAACACAGTACTCGAGGTGGGGCCTCACCAGTGACAAGTACAGGGGAACGATCACTTCCCTAGTCCTGCTGGCCACACTATTCCTCATACAGGCCAGGATGCTATTGGCCTTCTTGGCCACCTGCGCACACTGCTGGATCATATTCAGCCGTCTGTCAATCAACACCCCAGGTCCTGCTCTGCCAGGCAGCTTTCCAGCCACTCTTCCCCAAGCCTGTAGCACTGAGTGGGGTTGTTATGACCTGAGTGAAGGACCTGGCACTTGGCCTTGCTGAACTTCATATCATTGGCCTTAGCCCATTGATCCAGCCTGTCCAGATCTCTCTGTAGAGCCATTCTACCCTCAAGCAGGTTGACCCTCCCACCTAACTTAGTGTCACCTGCAAACTTACTGAGGGTGCACTCAACTGTAGGTCCCTTCCAACTGAAATAGTCTATTCTAGACACTATTCTAAGCCTTCCTTCAACAAAAGCAGTGATACATTGCCTGCTAAATTACCTCCTTCGACTCCTACTTTAACGATATTATATCCACTAATTCCTCCAAAGACAAGAGCTATAGGAGACACATTCCAGCTGAGGATGAACCAACACAGTCCTCAGAGCTATATGAAGCCATGTTTACATCATCTTCCTCCGAAGTGACATGTAGCATGCTAAAAAGAGGCCATGTCCCATCTTCTCTCCCATCTGAGGTAAATCTGGCCCTTGTTTTAGTAAAGTGATGAAGAAAATTGTGTCTTTTATTTGGTGGCCATACACAATAATGACCATTGTGATGGGAATCCATACGAGTTAATGATGAGCACTCTTATTTGAGAATTAAGACGCACCAACAGAAGTGCCCGCAGGTGTATAGGATGGAGTCCCTCACCACCGCAGAGAAGGATGAAGTTGCATGTTGCAAACTAGTATTTCATGAAGGGCCTTCAGGAAAGGGAAAAAGACCAAGCCTGTACATTTTTGCAATGAAAAGTACCAAACAGAGCCCAAAGCATGCTTAAGTGTTACTGGGAGAATCCCTTGGGCTGTAATGTAGCTGAGGTTTAGGTGACTGGCAGCAAAATGTGCTGCAGACTAACTGAACATGGTTATGGTACTCCAAAAAGGAAGGCATAGAAAAAACAAGAGGCTGGGGGAGCTAGTAAGGAGGACAGGGCCAATGTTGGTAGCTGGGGGATATTCACAAATTTTATGGCAAGAAAGGAAGGTAATAAGAAGCAAAGGCTGTAAAAGTGACTAATACAGCTTAAGGCCAGTAGGGAGAGGGAGCAGAGTTGAATGGACGAAGCAGTCACTGGAGGCAAGTTTTTGGGTCAGAGCACAACAGCGAGGGTGAGGATAGACAAACATCACTCAGGCTTGTTTCCCAGACCTTCCTCAGGGTGTACTGCCTCCCTTATTCCACATAACAAAGAGTTAAGATGCTCCTTAAGATTCCTCTCTTTTGGCTTGACTTTGACTCGACTTTAATGAACTAACTTCCATACGGCCTTGGTCTTTCCCTTGGTTTTTGCTGTGTGGTCTGTAACTTTCTCAGACTACAAGCTCCACAGTAAACCATTATAGTGGTAAAGTATAAAGCGCCAAGTATTACAGCACCTAAATGCTATCTAAAGCACACCTATGGTGTTCTTCTATGAATAATAACCTACCCAGCTGTAAAAATGCATTGCATAAATAGATTACAAATGGGTAGGATGCAGAACTTGTACTTATGGAACGGCTCCTCCAACAGGGTTGGAATACTAGCGTAGCAGTATTTGGGAGAAAAAGTAGTAGTAAAATGAAGTTAATTTTAGTTTTGAGAGGATCTCTTGTGCAACAAGAACCTTCTGTATATCGTGAGCGTGCAGAAGAGAGTGGTGCCATCACAACAATACAATGAACTAGATGTGCCCAAGCTCTGGTGAAATTAAGATGCAGTGAAGAATTTTAAACATCAGGCCACATGTTTTATCTAAAGCATTTAGTAGCATACAGAAAACCTCTTCACTTGGTGAGAAGCTGTGACATATTTCTAAAGCAAGAAATGTCACAGACAGAACTGTCACCAGTGAAAAACAATTTGGACTCAAGTGAAAGAAATGGGAAAAAAACGATGATAGGAAGCCATTATAGGACACCAAGGGAGGATGAGAAAGCAGAACAGGAAATGTTTATGTAGATAAAGGAAGCCTGCAAAACAACTACAATAGGGATCATAGGAATTTCAATTGGCCTGTCACTGAGGAGAATTGTAATTAGGAAATATCAAATAAGTGTGAAAAGCTGAAGACTTTACATAGCCCTGAATCATCTTCAGAGAGTTTATGAATGTGCAGCTATAGATAGAGAAGCAATGGCCTCAGAAAGCTCACATCCTGGCTTTTATCTCCAACTCCAAAATAGTGCAGGTCTGAAAAAATCAGTTTACTGACCTTCTGGCTTATACTACTAGCTCTATTTTCTCAGGCCTTCTGCAGATGGCTGGGGGCTGGTATATTCACAGAGGATGTGGTTCATTTAACTTCTGGGGATTGACTCTTGTCATGTTTGCGGAGGGCATGAACTATAAATTGTTGGGAAGACAACTTTGCAAGCTATGAGATAGTTAAGTCTTTATCCTTTTAGAAGGAGAAGTGGCTATATGTTTTTGCCACCTGGGTTATTCTTAAATAAAGTTGGAAAATATGATAGGCAATAACTAGTCAATTTTGGGAATTACAATATACACTAACACAAGTTTAGTTCCATCTGCAGTTAAAAAAAAAATCATGTACAAAACCTATTCTGCTGTCCATCCCTAGAAGTGTTCAAGACCAGGCAGGGGGTTTGAGCAACCTGGTCTAGTGGGAGGTGTCCCTGCCCGTGGCAGAGGGATCAGAACTAGATGTTCTTTAAGGTCCCTTCCAACCCAAACCATCATATGATTCTATGATCTTGGCTTCTATGAGGTTTAAATTCTCCACTGCAAAAGTGGACTTAAGAATGTGAGGCTTTGGCAAAATTTCTCTGTGTTGCAGTTGTAAGAAAGAACAGTTAAGTGAAAGTTACTGGATGTTACTCAGGTGATGTTAAAGCATCAGGTCTGGAAGCATTGGTCTTCTGTCCATCCCTAGCTTTTTCTTGCCTTTTCTTCAGGCTCTGTGTGTCCGCTGCACTGCTGCAGGCCTGCCTTTCCCAAGGGTTTCTGACTGGTCCTTCCAGTTGCCACTCAAATGCTCCTGATGCTTGCCTCATCCAAAACCAGTGTGTTCTGCCATAAACCACATGGAAGTCCCCTCTGATGCTGGACTTAAACAGACTCAAGGAACATCACGCCATACTAAAGGGACAGCAGCCAAGAAATAAGAAGAGTTGCAAGAGTAACCACCAAATATTTACGGATGGTAGTTCAAAGCATGTTCTTCTGAGAAGCTGAAGCTGTAAAATTTATTGCGCTAAACTTCATTTTTGCAAAGATTCATCTGAACAACCATCTGATATGTTCCAATTCATAGCACATGTCTGATATTGTATCATTTTGCACAACAATAATCGCGTTAAGATTAGTCCTGACTTCATTCAGTATTACTGTTATAACATAGATTATTCCTTGACATCTGCTAAAACGGATAACATACTTTTATAGTCTTTTATCTTTTCTGGTTTTTATTTGTCCCAGTGAAAGATGATCTAGCTTGATATTTCTCAAGACATAATTGTTGTGTCTGGAGTCATCCTTGTTTGTGTAACAGGGATTGCATTTGTGAGACTTGCAGGGGATTAGACCGAGCACTGATTTTATAAAAAGACTGTGCTTCACTAAAGTTTTGATGAAACCGTGGGAGAAAAATGCAGATAGTTAATTCTACTTTCCTTTGGTTCCATGTGTACACTGGTCTCCAAAAGCTGTGCAAAGATGTTTTCAAGAACAAATTGTAATTAAACCTTTTCCTAGGAAAGTCTCATTATCAGCCTGCAGAAATGTCTGCTTTATTTTAATGTGCCCTTTCAGCAGTATCACACAACTGTTTTCATAATCTCAAAACTCTTATTTAAATAGCTGTGACAATCAAGCCAATTATGCTCCCATGGACCAATTTTTAGTTATCTTTGGTTGGCTTCCACTAAAAACATATTTGTGTCTCTTTGCTGTCAGCCGAAATATTTTTTTGGAATTCAGTATTGTTTATCTCACTAATTACTCCTTAACTTGCTTTTGCTTATTTTTACAAATTTCCCTTTTTTCTCCCTACTAGATTATTTATTTTTTTAAGGCTTCCTACTTATTGTTTCTAATGACCTTTGGATCCCTGAGCCTATGAGGCTCTGGGATATTTTTCCTATTTAAAAACCAAAAGGAGACATTTCTGTTCCACCCTCCCTTCCCCCAATATTTTCCGCCAGCGATTCCCTTTTATATGACCGCTTAATTTTGTTTCCCCAACTCATAGAAATTCGTGTTAAAATAGGAGTAGAAGAGATTCTTTTGGCAGCCTGCCTGCTGAACTCCAGAAATGCCACTTCACATAGTCCATGCTTTGGATGGTTGAGTGAGTTCCAGAGAATATAGCTGGGAAGACAAACCTGTGGACTGAAGCCTGTTAATCCGAGGAGAGAGGAAGCCATCCTCTAAATTGCTTCATTCTGATCATCACATGTCTGTTTTATTCTGAGTGCTTCGTCTTGGGAAAGTAATTCATTCTCTTCACCGCTTCGTTTGTCGGTCACTGTGATAACTCAGCCAGCAGGCATTAATGGTGCTGGTGAATTTTGTGACACTGACACCCATTTACTACTAAGCTTATTAAGATATGGCATGCAGACGATTATACGGTTATTAGATAGTAATGACTTTAGACCTGTGCTTACCTGAGCGTCCTTTAAGACAGGAATCTGGCTGGGAAAGGATGGTTCTGTTGTCACTTCATGGTCATCTCCCAAACAAGACGATCCTAATTATGTAACTGAGAAGTCCTAAAAGCATTTTAGTCTTTCCTAAGTGAAATTAAACTGCAAGTTTACAGTCAATCTTTGTATGGAAAATGTTAAAATTCACAGCAGGTTTCCAGACGTCTGCTTCCCAACTGTTTTTAAAATCTAGGTCATTATATATAGGTGGCATCAGCTAAGTCTCCATGGAAGTCTCACAATATTTTAAACAGCAAAATGGGTCAGAGTGCTTTAAAGCTTGTAACCATCTAACACAAGTTTTTCACATGTGTACAGTCCAAGAAAGGTTAAATATCTCTCTTGACCCCTCATCGAGTGTGAATTTTTAACGTTCCATGTTCTCATAGTTCTGTAAGGCGGCATTTCCTAGGTAAATTCCCCTGCCATTCCAATCTGTTTGCAGGTTTTTTGCCATCCAGTATGAAACCTACAGCAATATAAATCCTATCTTGTTCCAAACCTTGGTCATTCCTTGACTCTGGGTATTTTCCACGAGCTGAAATGTTTGACGTGCCTCAACTACTACTGTTTCTTTGATTTTGTTGTTATTATTCTCCTCATAACATTGGCCCAGACTGGGAGTGGAATAGTGCTTCCAAAAGGTGGTCCACTCCCTGGGTGCAATTTTACACACGCCTGCAAACAATTTTCAGACTAGTGAGCAACGCACATTACTCTAAGCCATGGCAGAGCAGAGGTGCGGGGTAGTACAGCGCTGGAGAGGGCTACTGGATGGATGCTGCTGGGAAGTAGCAAGATGGGGAGAGGTGGTTGCCAAGGCTGACAGTCCCATCGGTAGGAAAGAAGGGAGACACCGGACCCAGATGATTTCAGTGCCAGAAGGATGCCGGATGGGTAAGACATTGCTGGGTGAGGAAAGCTGTGGATGCTCTGGTTTCTTGGTAGAAGCTACTTTACCTCTGGAGCAGGGGATCCTGCCGTAACTGACTGCAGTTGTGTCAGCTTGGGAATCTTTATCCTGGTTCCCTTGGCCTGGACCAAGCCCACTGCTTAGGGGCGTAATCCAGTTATAGACAGGATATGATTATGTGCCTCAAGAATAGAGCCACGGGAGCCCCTAGTAGTCCCAAGACACAACTGCAAGCCAAAAGCCTGCCTCATTTTCCCACAGCCAGCCTGAGTGCTTGAGAACCCATCTGAGAGCCAGGCCAGCGTGAGAAGGTCCCCGCTAGCCTGAGTGAAATGCAGGACATTTGGCAGCTCCATTGCCCTACGGGCTATTGAAACCCATAAAAACATTCCCAGTGCTTTCAGAGGACTGCAGATCCTGCCTACGGGCTCCTTTCCTTGTGCCATGACAGCACTCCAAGAACTCATATAATATCACCACCTTCTGAACATAAATCCACCTGCGTCTGAAAGTATTTACAATTTTTTTTTCTGAGCTTTTTACATCTGCTGCTTATTTTCATGTACTTGCCCACAATTGCCGAAGAATAAACTCATCTTTTTTTTTTTATTTCTTTCCATTGCAGCCAATACAATCTCCTTGTGCCTGTTGCAAATTCCTCCACCACTGAGCTCTTCTGGCATCACGCTGGTTTGTGTTTTTAGGGCAGAGGGGAAGAGGGTTTTGTATGGTCATTTAATGCATGAGAAAACTCATTAATAGATTTTCTGGGTAACTGAAATGTTGTTTTTCTCTGAAGAATAGAGAGAGCCTAACACTGCAAGCTTCCTCCTGACGCCCTGGCAGTCTCCTGCAATTCCAATTTGGTGTGACTGTTTTTTTGGAAAGAAAGAGTAGCTCGAACTCTGTGCTTATTCATTCTCATTGCTGGGGCTAATCAATAAAGCAATTGTATTTTTTGGTGATGTGAGTCTCGGTGTGTTTTAAACCGACAGGAAACCATTCACACGTACGATTGCTAGGCCACCAGGTAAGAATGAGAAGGAACCAGGACAGTGACTATGAATATGGACCAGATCTGAGCCCACAAGACAGCTGAAGAAACTCACAGCCCAGTTTTAAACAGCTGAAATACTCAGTTGCTCCATAGTGGCTTATTTGTGATTCCACAGCCTGTTGCTGTGAAATTAAGGTGATGTCAAGAGCAGATGATAATTACTTCAGCTAAGTTCTGTAAAACAGCAACAGATAGACTGCTCAACCAGAGTGTTAAAAAGAGTTTGTGCAACTAACAAATAATTACATAAAAATAAGTAGAGGAACAATATTTTGTGCAAATTGAACCATTTTAAAACAACAAAGTGCAAAGGCCTGCACACACTGTCAGTGGCTCCCTATATCCCTGGGGAAAGGCCCTCTCTTGCCCATGGAAGTGCAATTTTCTTCCCTGAAGATGGCTAGAAGCAATACAGCCATCTACTGACTGACAAGGTTAACCACAGCGTGTTTATGTGCTTGTCATTTAACTCGCTCTCTATTTCCATCCTAAAATTGCAGCCCGTGGAAAACTGGTTTTCAGCAGAAGCCAATTACTGAAGCACACAATTAATAGCTGATTAGTAACTTGCTGACTCTCCTTATTACTCATTGCTTTGACATCTGGTTAGGTAGCTGTGTGTATAAGCACTCCCAAGCATGTGCCATGTATTTTACCGAGTGTAAGACGGCGTCACGTCTTGTGGTTGACGTGGAAGGGCCCCATTCCCACATCTCCACTGCTATGTAGGGCTAAGAGAAAATCCTGACCACAATACATCTCCAGCGAAGAATGAGACGGGGCTCCCTGATGTGTGCGGCTGTCCTCTTGCCCTTTCAATGCCTCAGGTTGGTGTTTGCTGAACACTGATCACTTTGTAGAAGTCAGAGAAACACTCTGGACACCAACACAATGTTGACGTAGCAACCTGGCAAAATAAGGGGATGGGAGTCTTTGACTCGGGAATTATTCAGGCTACTTAATTGCATTCAAGATTTGTTCATAGGTTATATGATGATGCAGGTGTTTGAAAATGGAGCCTGACGTGCAATACCCAAGTGTTATGTGATTTGAGGGCTCGCATGTCCTAAGACCATGGAATCTTGCAGGAAGTCCATGTCTTGCCACAGACTCTCATTGAAACAAACTAACGAAGAACATTTCAGACTCATACCACTACAATGAAAGATGCGAAAATGGGAATGGAATGAAAGTGGATGAAATACTGCTTTTAAAGACAGTTTTTATTAGATCCTGGATGGATGTCAAGAAGTTCCCTTTTACCAAAATACTTTTGTAATCCTTAAAGGAAAACAAAGTTTTGGTTAATAATCATATAAGGCTCAGCAGGAACAGTGTCTGTGTCAGCAAACTGGAAAAAATACCTGGCATATTTGGTGCACAAGTAGCTGGCTGAGCAGTCCAAAAGGCACTCACGAAAACACAGTGAGGCAGCAGACTATGTGTAAATATAAAAACACTCTTACATTGTTATGAAATGACTGTAGGGATCAAGACTGACCAGAGCAACCGACGCCGCACAATGAGCCTCATGACAGCTTACAGAACATGGTTTTTTGACAGATGGTGAAGGAAGTCCCAGGATCGTCCTTAGGTTTAGGAGGAGCCGTGTAACCTGCAGTGCTGCTGTGAAAGCGCTGAACTGCTCTGTAGGCAGAAGGCTGATTGCAACGGTTGGAGCTAACTGACCTACTTACATACGTATGGGTCCTACCCTTGCTGGAACTGGAGCATCCAGATTTACACGACTCAGACTTCGCTTTGAAGTGTCACTGTGAGGATATTGGGCCTTTCTTCCTCCTGCAACCACTTCAGCAGGTCTTGAATTATATGTTAACTGTGTTTAATCCCTATTGCTTACATAACACATTGGCTGAAATCACCCCTTGCAATTTTTAGAACAACCAAAAGCCAAGCCATCAAGAACTACAGGCAAAATACTACTCCTCGGTTATTTTATTGTATCTTGCTATTGTAGATGAGATGTTACTATAGATTCTCAGAACACGGTGTAAAGCTCCACGCATATAAGCAACAAGCATTTGAGACCTTAAACTGAGACTCGAGGCTCTCCTTATGATACTCAAGAACTTGTAAAAACTGTCTTTAATAAGAGCGTGATATTTAATGGACAGATAAGCATCTTGCTATTATAAAATCTTACAGCTACAAGAATAGCATTTTAGGCTGAAAAGGTTATATTTTCCAGAGTACAGATGTGAGGATGACACCTAAAAAGACAAACCAGTATAGAGAAGCATTTGGAAACAAAATATTTGGAAGCATTTGGAAGCAATACATAAACCATCTTGTTTCCACTCAAAAATAAATGAAAATGTCATCACAACAGACATGAGACAATGGCGCAGACAGAACAAATTATAAATATACAAAATATATGGATTTCCAGAACAATTGGATCCTCTTTCTCTAAATACTTATGCACATGAGTTGAATGCATCGGGTTTCCTGGAACTGCTCATGTGCAAAGTTATTACTTAGAGTCTGTAAGTCTCCAGTCATGTGCAGTGACATTTGCAAACCTGTAGAACTGGAGCTTCAAAAATGATAAATTCTTCTGAAGAGCGATGGTTTCTTTTCTATGGACTAGATAATACTTAGCAAGCATTTGGCCATTTCTGTTACAAATAATAATAAGCCTTATATGTAAAGTTGTAAAGCAGAGGCTGAGAAAAGATTAAACATTTCATAATCCTTAGACTGGCAGTTCTTAAAGTTTTTCCTTTTCCCCCTCACGAAGGCACGGTCTCAGCCTTACATGCTCTCCCAACAATTCGTGAATTATTTATGTGGCTATTTCCAACCTGTGCAGCATTGACACACAGGGCACATGGTAGGCGGGGAGAGAGAAATGCTGCGAGCAGCGCTAGGAGGGATACTGCCAGGAGGCAATGGCTACACCAGCGTTGCAAGCAGGGAGGAGCTGCCTTGCTAATTCCAAGAATTTTCATGATGTCCTCCCCCTAACCTATTCCCACCAAGACACTTCTGCCATAAATCCACTCCTAACTCCATCCCTTGTGCCTCAGATATCCCTGGAAGAAGGCAGTGGTGCTGGGCCATGCCGTGCCTGGAGCATGGCGAAGAAGAACTTGGAAGTAGCAGTGCTGCTCTGCTCTGCCCTTGCCGTTTCCTCACACCATGTCCCAGGAGCTGGGGAGGCACTCGGAGAGAAACAGCACTGTAGGGGTTAGTGGAAGAGCAATCCTTTCTGTAATAAAAAGCTGGGTATTCACTTACAGATCTTAATTCTTTCCATGCGTGTCCTTTCTTGCCCTCACCCCCTAAATTTTGTTCAAACAGAAAAACAGGAATTTGGCCTCATGTCTGGGATTTCTGGAGAGCTAGCAACCTGACTGGATCTGCAATAGTGCAGATCAAATGATGGCTGTCCTGATAACCGGCCAGCGCATATACACAGATCAACTGCACTTCAAGTGAATATAAATCTGAGCTATCTGGAGCGTGTCACGCTTACTGCACAGGTGCTAGTTATCTGAGTATGTGCCAGGAGATGCCTGTATCCGCATTCCTGCCTGTGTTGTCCTGAGCTGAAATTAGAGATGCTGGCACGAACTTTATGCAAGATAAGATAAAACACTTTTAAAATATCTGACAGAGCCCTTGTAATGTAAATCAGCAACCTATCAGGTTTCAGAAGAACTTTTCCTTTGAGCGTGAAAAATTCTGGCTACCATCGAGTCGCTTCTTTTCTTTCCTAAGTTTTTAATCCTGAACACAGTCAGAGAAAAACCTAGACTCTAGGAAAGAGCGATCTTTCCAATGACAGTAAATTTTACATTGCCATTGATCCAGATGAGTCCATCACTGCTTCCTGGAGGTGGAAGGGAGGATACCCTTATAGGCAATGCCTCAATTTAGCTTGTATACTATAGAGAATGAAACAGGCATCTGTTCAGACTGCACTTGGGCAGTTCTTAGGTGTGTGGGCAGTTACGCCGTTCCCCCTGTAAGCTGTGCCCTTCGCTAACCGAATCCTTCCCAACACTGCCCCCAATACTGGGGATTGGCAGTATCTCCAGATAGAAAGTTCCATGGACTAATTAGACACTATAGTAAAAAGAGCTAAGAGAAAGGGTCGCATTTGTTTTAACTTCATTTCCTCTTAGTTTAGTTGAATATCTCTTCATTCTCAAATTATGAAAGATCCATTAGGACTACTTATTTCTGCGGTTATGGGACTGACCCAGAACTCTGGGGCGCCACGCGCTATGCCAGGATGCAATGCACAAATAAGCCCTCATTCTGCAGACGGTTATGAACCTACCTCATTTCATACATGTCTGTAAAGCACAAAGGGTTACTCAGTCTACAGCGAGGCACTGTGGAGAATGGGTCTCTGCCCCAAAGGGCTTACAACTTCGAAAGAAAGTCAAGCAAGTAACACAAAACAAGGAAACATTTAGGGCGAGGAATAATATTTCAGGTCTGAGTGTCCCATTATCACATATTGCCCTATCGGTGTCTGTGTAGGAACTGACTGCAATTCCTTGCATGTGGGCAGACTGATAGGTCCCTTAATGTTAATGGGGCGTCACATGAACAAGGAATGCTGCGGATGAAAGCAGAAGCTGGATCACAGCACTGATCTCCTCGGTAGCCTCTTGCGGGCAATAAGGTCAAAGGCTTTTTGAAAGTTAAAAATCAATTATATTAGTAGATTTTCTTTTATTCACCGCCCTGCAAAAAAAAATCTTCCTTTGTAGCAATGCTGATTTGTCTCCAGTTTTGCTTGGTAGAGACTTAGAATTATATGAATTTTAAAAAAGACAAGGAATTTGCTAAATGGAAATAGATTGTTTTAAGAAAACAAATTCTCTTCTAAAAAAAACCATTACAGTACCTGGTTTTGCTAGATTTCCCATGGCCATTTTAGCAAATGGTTTTCAATTAAATATTTGAAATTGTGTTTCTTCAGCATTCCACAACAAAACAATGTATAGACATTTTAACAATGGTTTTGATGATTCTCGTAACGCTTAAAATGGATGAGAAATTATTGAAAAAATAGGTCTAATCTGAACCCATGCTTAGGAAGAATTAATAGCACATAAATAAAACTCCATGCTAAATCTGTAAGCAAAAAGCCATTCTATGCAACCAGAGCCCATGTCTGAGATCAAATCAGAGATCTGATCTGAGACTGTATAACACAGCGGTCTAGCTCTTTTATATGGTAGTATTACAGGATAAAGAAGGGTCCATTTAAGTTCTGTCCCAGAAAGTGACTGCTCGCCTAAAACTTTTCTATCCCTGCAGCTGTTTAACCAGCATATTTAACGTTTGATTTTCCTTGAAACATAAGATACCACAACATTCTCTTACCTGTATGTCTCTTTTGAAGCACCTCACGTGTAAGAAGGAAAATTTATGGGTAACTGCTACTCTTCTTCAGTCTTGAAGCTATCATCAGGGCAAACTTATTTGCAGATGAATTACATTTTCACTTAACCGCTTCAAGAAGTTATTCCTTATACATTTATCGCCAACTGGACCACCACTGCTGGTAACAATGCACCCAGTAATACGTGTTTTCAAGATTTGTCAATAAAATCATCTTCGTGCCCCCATTAGAAACCAATTATTTGGTCTTGCAGGCTTTTATTCCAGAAGTTAAATGTTGAAATTGTATAGCTCAGCTGAAGTCACTGGAAGTCCAATTCTGTGTTGCAGTCCATCTGCCCAGTCACCTATTGCAGACGAGTGGGGCCTTAACCTGTCACGTTCTTTACAGGTGATTTGCAAGTGAAAGTGAGTAGTTTTGTATTTCCCTCTCAGCCTGCTCCATTTGAATTCCTGGTGGCTAGAAAGCAGAAAGCTGATTAGCTTTCTTATCGGGGGATACCCTTGTAAGGTCTCCCTCTCTTAATGGCCCCTTAGTTCCTGAAACTGTCAGCATGTAATATCCGAGAGTGCTACCCCTTGTGAAGTTTGATGGAAATTGGCCACTGGGCTCAAAGGTTGGGGGGGGGAACAACCGGCACTTACAGAAAACATCAGTGTACAAGTCCTGATGAACAACTGAGAAGCCCATTACTAAATTTAAATATATATGCATTTCAGCAGGACCAACAAATTGTATACCTCTTGTTGGAAGACATGTAGTCAAACCTGTTTGTCAGTGTTGCTAACATGGCAACCAAAAGACTTCCAGAGCCATTTTTGCTCATGGAAATCCATTATGGAAATTCCTATAGTACTATTGGGAATTAGCAAAATTTCTAGTACAGAAGAGATGATATACACTTCCAGAGTGAAAAAAAAACATGTGAACATGACCTTTCCCTTAGTTTTCTTCAGGAATAAACCTCTCTGGCTTCATGTATACAAATGAATGCAGCACAAACAGCACAAACCCACTCATTCCTCCTTGTACAGTTTTCCAGATCATTGAATGAAATGTAAATTCTGTGATTTAGAACAGAAAATCCTGGCAGGGGCTGAAATATCGATTTTCTCAAAGCTGTTTCTTCTGAAGAAGGAATGTGGGAATCCTTGTTATCTTTTCGTGGTAAGGCATAGTTTTTAAACGGTCTTGGAGAAAACTGATGTTTCTGAGCATACAGATTTGAAAGTTCTTTCTGGTTGTCATCCCACATACAGGTCAGTAATTTCACATGACCCCAACTATTAGTATAAATAGCAGAAGACTGGCTGAATTTGTTTGTTACAACCCAGCTTGGAACTGCTATGATTTTACTTGGTGCCTAGGCTGAGCCCTGCTCGTTTGTGCAGAGGAATGAAAGGAGAAGGTGATCCAGAGTTTTCAGACTGTACACTCACTGTCTTATCAGAAAATAAATAAATACGTAAATAATAAATAAACAAAAATAATCAAGAAACGGAGAAGATATTTTACTGCAATAACTTGAGATTTTTATTTATTCCAACTTGATAAATGGATGTCAGCACAGATTAATCATACAATGTATCTTCTGTGCCTTACTTATTTAAGAACCTAGAAATGTAGGATCTTACATGCTCTGAATTTTCCCTTGAATAGTCTAATGGCTGTATAAGAAGACTCAACTCTCAAATCAGGTACCTGTTTTAGTTGCCTCAAGAGTCAGAAGATGATGCCTCAGTCTTTCATAACATTTTAGTGCATGAATTCCTTTATTTAAAAAAATTAATAAAGTTTTGGCATTCTTAAAAATGATTTGCCGTAAGTTTTCCTCTGAACTAGAGATGTCACAGACAGTGCAAGTATGCAAAAAGGTTACTGTGGCTTTGTATGTCAAGTCAGACAAGTATTAAGAATAACGACATAATTTCTTGCGTGGTAAAATATCAAATGGCCTTTTGGTGCAATACTTTCCTTCACAACGTATATTCATAAAATATTTTCTGGAATGTAAATTAACGTCAAACTATTTTTACCAGGTTTTAGTCCCAAAGCGAGATTAACATGCGTGTAATTCTGACCCCCGAGGGCTTGTGCACAGTACAGGGATCTGCTCATAGAGCTGGCACAACATGCAGCTTCTAAAATGACATCACAGAAGAGACTTTATTGTTCTTCGGTTGTGACTCAGGGGATTTCTTGGTCATCCCAAGTCTGGAGTTTTTTTCAAATAGCTAATGGGCGTGTTATAGAAATATTATGTGTATGTAGATGGTCAAATCATCAAACAATAAAATTGCAACCATCCTAAATGCAAAATTTAAAACTTACCGTTTACCTCAATTTTTGTTTATAAATCCTTGCATACCCTTGTCTAGCTGATCCGTTTTGGTGCCTCACCCTACGTACAAATATTTGACTGGTGCTTGGAAATTCTGTTCTATTCTTGGAAATTCTTGGGAATTTCAAGTTACATGCCCTGGTAATGACAGCATGTTCAGAATTTCAAGTGCAAATAATTGTTCTTATATAACAACGGAAGGAGCTGGGAAACCCATATGAGTATGTCAAATATTACACTTGAAGGTGTTGTCAAGCACCAGTTGTCCACATTTACGATTCGATAAGCCACCTCAAGGATAACAGGTGCTGTAGAAACACAGGTCTTATGCTCCACCTCGAACACAAGGTATGTGAAGGAGTGGTTGTAGAGGAAAATAATTAGAAGCCAATAAAGGTAAAAATTAAGACTATTTTCTGTGCTTTTGCAAAACCTCGCGTTAACTGTTGTTTGTATCCAGGTTTTATTTTAAAGGAAGAATTAGGTCCTGGGTGCTAACTATGTTCCTTCAGGCTCTTCTTTTTATCTTTCCCTTCAGACTCTGGAGTTCCTTAGGGTCCTCTCTTTATTAAAGCAAACTTTTTTGTGCCTCACTCCTTGTTCATATTGCAGAGCTTAATGAAAGGTATAATTTCTTTTGGATTAAAGGGACACCATCTACTTGAAATATCAAACCTGTCTGAAACTCTTGTGCCTTCTGTAATTACATACAGCATTTGAAGAGTGAAAGGAATAGCAGGAAAGCATTGTTTCTTGGTTCTTTTCATAAGACAATTTAAAGTACCTTTTATAAGCAGTTTATTGGTTTGAGTTAATGAGCCCAATTTTTACTGCAGAGATCTTTAGCAGAAGTATCATGAACTAAACTTTGCCCTTATTCGTTGTCATTTTATCCACCAAACTCAAAGGCGATCCTTCAAAGGATTTTCTTTTCAGCAACCAATAATCACATAAGATGATCAGTTTACAATGCTAACCTGCAACTTCAGAGACTTGTTTTATGATTTTAGACAGGTCTCTTGTGTGATATATGGCAAATCCCTTCCCATGCTTTCCATTCTGGTTATAAAATAGTATTTCCTGACCTCACGAGGATGTTGGCGATAAATACACCGAGACGTTTGGCACACTATGGTGAGGGAAGCGAGACACACAACAACTCATAAAGTTTTAATTCGGTTGCCAAGAAGCATTTAACCTTTTCAGCCTGGCGACCGTCCTGTGAACCAACATCCTCACGCCAGGGGTTGGCGGAAACACCCCACACTCTGCATCGCGGGCCTCCGCCTACGGCCACAAACCCGCAGCCTTGCCCAGACCCAGGACCTGCCCTTCCGCCATCCCACCTTCCCCGGTGCTCCCCACACACCGCCCCGGTGCAAAACCATCGTTCCAAAACGCCCGAATCCTGCCCTCCCAACACAGTTTCCCCCCACTTCCTCCTTCCCCCCGCCCCGCCCCCCTTTTTCTTTACTGCCCCCTCAGCAAAACGCCGCAGATGCTCTGCGCCTCCCTGAGGAAGAGCCGCCTCACGCGCGCTTCCCGCCGCCATTACCCCGCCTCACATCGCCCCTGCCCGCGCAGCGCGCCTGCGCAGTGCAGACCCCGGTCCAGCCCGGCCGGCGGGCGCCCCCCAGCGGGCGGAGGGAGGAAAGGGGGTCGCCGCCGCGTTTCCGGTCTCCATTTTACCCAAGCGACAGCAGGCCGGCCGGTCGAGGTGGTGCCGCGGGGCCCAGCCCGGGTCGGCGGGCGCTTTGCCGGGTACCGGGCTGCCTTTCCTTCTCTGTGGGCACAGCGGGAGGGTTGTCGGGGCGGGAGAGGGAGTCCGTTGGCGCCGCGCGAGCCCCCGTCGCTGTGGTTACCGGAGGGGGGGAGGGGACGCCTGTGTGTGACGTGCTAACCCGCCCCTCTCTCTGCTTGTGTGTCGTGTCCCCGTCGTCCCCCCCAACCCCCCCGCCTGGCGGGCAGACCTCGACCGGTGTCTCTACCGCCTCCGCCCCGCCCGCCGTGTGAGCGCCAGCACGGGGATGGGCTCCCTCAGCTTCCCCAGGAAGTTCGGCCCCGGCCGCTGAGCCCGCCCGGAGCGTCCAGAGATTCGAGCGGCTTCGTCTCTCCGGGGAGAAGAGAAGCGGGGGGGGGGCAGGGCCGGGCCGGGCCGGGCAGGCCGCCCCCTGCCAGCAGTATGGACCAAAGCGTCGTGGATCACCCGGTGACCCTCATTATCAAGGCCCCCAACCAGAAATACACCGACCAGACCATTAACTGCTTTCTGGACTGGACTGTGGGCAAGCTAAAATCTCACCTCTCTGATGTCTACCCCAGTAAGCCGGTGAGTTGTGGGCCAGCCCTGTTTCTTCGTCGTGTCGGTAGGAATGGCGTTGCGGTAACTTCTGGGCAGTTGATCGAGACTTTTCCTTGGGTACTCTGCAAAAATAAAAACAAGGAAGAGCCGTGCTGCCAAAGAGCTGTCTGTGCAGAGGTGATGGCTGGGTTGGAAGTTGGCAATATAGATAGCTCCTCTTTTATATGGTTTAAGAAGATCACAGTATAGCGTCCAGAAAATGGTATCGCTGAAGGCACCTATTAGTGCTCCATGTAACTTTTTTAGGCAGTGGAATTTAGATATCTCAGTTAACTCAGTCTAAGACTAATTTCTGTAAATGTTAGAGTTCTGGCTGAAGTAATTACAGTACTTAAGCAATATACCTAAAGTTACTATGATCTAGTGAATTCACCGAGGTGTGGAGCAGGTAGATGTTTATTCATAATACTACGTGAAACATGCACGTGAACAACCTCCAGAATTATTTCCTTTTCCTCTGAAAAGCCATTTTTTTGAAGTTGTGCTGAAAATTCTGCTCTCAGATATTCTATAAACTTGTATAACAGTTGTAACTGTATTTTGAAACTTAATGTAAAAGCTTATGCCTTTATTTTGTTCACTGTGTAAAATATGATTTATTTCTAAATTCATTTAAGTTCTAAACTTGGCAATTAAAAAGAGGCTATGAAAAAGGATACAGATAATAATAGCAAGATAGTACTGTACCTGTTTAGAATGGCAGTCATATAGAACAGTACATTTGACAATTTGTTCCAGAAAACTGTATAAAGGGAGTGACTTTGCCTCCACGTTGCAGCAGTGTGTGGGGCCTAGACCTTGCTGTAGAAAACATCAGACAAAGGTTGTGTTTATCATGTGAATTATTAGTATTCACCTAGTTCAGTAGAAGAATTATTGACACTGTTAATTTTTTTGGGAGGGTTGGAGGGAAGGCAAAATAGTGGCTTTGGGTCTCAAAGGGGGTTTCTGCCTTTTGGAGAAAGCAGAAGAAAAGCAGTCAACAGCTTAGGCTGTGTCACTGGTACATTGAGATCTGTTAAGCAGTATTTGAGAGTTTGTGGATTTAGTTATTGCTGTAATTCTCTGCTGAGAGAGTCTATCTGCTGTGAAAGAAACAAATACATGACTTCAACTGATTGCTGCTTTTTCCTCCTCCCTAGAATCTCCTCCTGTGACGTATTTGCGTTTAAACACTAGTTTTCTGACTCATCTTATGATCTTGCTAAATTGGGCTTCTTGTTCATTAAGGATTCTTCCTAGAGGTTTTAATGTTTCACTGTAGGTTATTATATTATACCAGTTATATTATTATACCAGTAGTATAATAGTAAATTTCAGTTTCCCAGAGCATCTTTCTTCTGTTGAAAATTGATTGCGCAACATGCCTGTTGTTATTAAATGACTAGTTCAGAATCCCCAAAATTGTTCTGGGTTAAAGAATGGGGAGTTTCTTTAGTGAAAATTGTCTCAGTAATTCCAATTTAATTTGGGTTTACCACACTTGCAATTAAACTAGTAACCGAACACAATATTTTTATTTCATAGAACCTTTCAAATTCAAGTAATAACATGGGAGGGGAGAAAGGTATTTAACAGGATGTGTCCTATGTATAGTAAAACTGAAAAGTGTATTTTTGGCTTAATGTGTTTTTGATGTTGAGTGTGATTGCTTTTCTTTCAAACTTGTTAAGTATTTAGTGCTTTCAGGAGCTTTTTTCTCTCCCCTTCTTTTTTTCTTTTTAAACCAGATCAGTGTCAAAAGCTTGTTGATCGAATTTCTACATTCCCTAAATATGATAGGTCCTGGAAATACCTTCTATTACAATGCTATTTTAGGAATGCAAGAATATATCAGAACACAGATGCTCTATACAGGTATTGCAGTGTTCTTGAAGTGAAGGGTGTAAAATAGAAATCAGTTGCTATCACTGTTATACATAGTCTTTCAAGTTTTCATGTGTGACTTGGACCACATTCTCTCTCTGTAAATTAGTCAGTAAACTGATGGTAACTGTAAATGTTGTCCTTAAATTTACAATTTTTAAGAATATATTTTCAGAAAATGATATGGTTAAAACAGGCAAACGAGAAGTTAGGCCTTGAGGCAGTGGTGTTTGTGATTTTTTTTCAGATTAATTTGTGTAAATGACTTACTTAGAATATGTACATATTTAGTTATCGTTAGATTTAAATAGGTTTAGTTGTTATTAAAGTTGGTATACTGACTAAAGTAAGTCACTGAATAAGGTAAATGGGTTTAAAACAGTGTTAAATTAGTTTGTGGGTCTATGCTAAGGTTCACAATCGCCAGTATTTTTTTTTCCTGACTGGACCAGTTTTTCATAGCTAGAGTACTGCAGTTACAGTGTCCCTAAATTAAGTGTTTATTTAAGACAAGAAAACATGGAAAATCAACCTGTATGTCTCAGTCTGGCAGATCTTACATTCAGTGCATTAACGGCTGCATCAATTACACCCATAAACGTTAATTTAAAACTGCTGTTTCTCATTTCCTTCAGTACCTGTCATCTGGCCTATACTTTGCCTACAGTTCTAACCTGATGTGGTTGTTTAGATTTTTATTTCCTATGGAAGAATGGGAGAGAGGCTGAGTGACCAAAATAATGTCTTGTAGCTGAAACAGGATAGCTTAGAGATTGTCTATGTTTCTAAAGGAAGTTGGTGCTTTAGCTTAGGTTTGGTGGTTTTTGGTAATGTGCTGGGTGTAGCTAACTTAGACTAAGCATTGCAGAAGGAGTCTGGCTTGAAAAATAGAAGATAAAGTAATGCTAGCTGATGAATTCTTGGTTTGAAATACATACCTTTTAGATTATGATCTGAAACCTGTCTTCCACCTCACTTTTAAACTTTAGGTTCTAGAATAATTTTATCTGATGGTATGTGCTTGCTTCTGAAAAGGGGACTGCTCTAATTATATATATATATATATTGTCTTTTTTCATAACAGTTCAGTGTTTGGGCTAGCAGTGAGCATGCTGTTCCTTGAAGCAGGAGGTGTGGTAGTGAACCTTCTCTGGCAGAGGATGAGTTACATGCCTTTTCCATTTGCTTTGGCATATATGTGAATTGCTGTGTTTTTACATTTATCAACTGTCCTTCTATCTGCATTAAAAAAAAAAATATTTCAGAATTCGAGGATGGCTTTCACTCTGAGAATCTCAAATGGTAATCCCATAGTGCACAGTTAGGTATTTAAGTTACGTAGGGAAGAGTATGGGGTTTAAGACCTCATCTTCCCCCATTAATGTCGCTAGCTTAATATAATTAACAGTACTCGGCATATGTGTAAACTTTTCTTTTGTGGTTTGGTAGGGAGCTGAAACGCATTACTGAAGGCTACGTAGTAGTCAGCTTTGAGGGGTCATTTTAATCTAGCAGTTTCTTCTCTGTAGAGTATTAATATTTTTTAAAAAAGTACTACTTGTATCGTGTTTTAGAAGGTACTTAATTAGATGGGATTGAAGAGAGGTTCACATATAAGGTACTGAAGAGAAGAATCTGAATTTGACCATGTAGAAAGCTGTATTGTGAGTGGGATAGGCAAAACAGCACTCCATTGACATTTTGGATGATGGTACAAAGATTTGGAGTTTGGGTTGTTTTTTTTTTTTGTTTGTTTGTTTTGCTTATTTTGTTTTAACTGTTTATCTGTTCTAATTAATCTCCAGATGATCTATCCCAGAACCCAGAAACAAGGTTTCTGATAATTCTTTTCTGGCTCCCTTGGTCATTCTAAAGCAACAAGTTTCTATTATACATGAAATCAAAGTTTTCTGTAATATTGATGCATGCTGAAAATCCTGTTTTATCTAAGAAGGCCTTTCCCAAATACAAAATGCAAATAAGGTTGTATTCTATTAGCAGCCTGTTAACTGCTTGAAAGGAGCAAGCAAAATAGTATAGTTCAAAAGAACTTAGTCTGACACGAGAGACAGGCATTTTTGTTGTTGTTTTAAACTTAATTAGAAATAGTACAGCATTGATGTTCGATTCATTTCAGTATGTTATCCATCAGAGCTTCAAATAACTAGTTCCCTGCTTCATGAGCCCTACAAAAATAGTGTATCACTAATTAAAAATACAGAAAAATGCAGAATATAGAAAATGTTTCTTTAAATAAGTCTTTAAAAAAAATGAGTGCATAAACTGCCACACATAGTACAGAAATGTTTATCACTTATTTGATCATGAATAGCTAGTATGAATTTGGGGAAAAAAGTTAAAGCAAAAGCTTCTCAAATTTACTGTATGCTTTTTATAATTATTTGCTTAGACTATCTGTAATTTTTTTCTAGTGATATGACCAGATTTTTTTCAGGGAAAAAACAAATTCTGCAACTTTTCTATGTTCTGCTAAGTTATTGGAATCTGTAAAAGGTATTGCAAGAAAAAAAATCTTAAAACTTCTATGAAAGCTACTTCTAGTTACAGAGATCTGGATTTCAGGTATTTGTGGCTTAGTATTAGGGAAAGACTGCAGAGTGGGCAACAGAAGGCTGGGAGAGAAAGAGGAGAGATGTTTGCATGATGGGGAAATTCTTCAAATATTTAATGCTGATAATGCGTGTCCCATTGATGTTAGGCTAGATTTTTTCATTTAGCATTTGTTTATGTTAGTACTCTCAAGTGATAAATGCTATTGTATTAATTTAGGATGCAAGCAGTAGTTAAACTGAACCGATGTAACAGTTGGATTTTCTTTAAAATTCTTTCAGTATGGGTGAATATTTAGGAACTTTCCTTTTTTTTTTTTTTTTTTTTAAAGGAGCATGTTAGTGACCCACTACTATTAAGGCTATTTAAAACTTTCTGACAGCATAAACTGAATTGAGTGGGGTTAGGGTTTTTATTTGCTTGTTTTATTTAGTGAAGTAAGGTGCCTATTGCTTTAGTGTACTGGACATCTCAGATAGGTACCCCAACTAGATTCCTTTTAAAGAGAATTTCATCATTATCTCTTCCTTGTAGAATAGTTAAAAGTAATTAATTTATGGATAGTGTATCATTTGTTTGGTTGGTTTGGTGGTTTTTTTGTTTGTTTGTTTGTTTTTTTAAATCTTTGTTTGCATTACTAAGGTATTTTAAACTATGGAGATGTAAGAACAGGCAAAAAAGGTTACCAAAGTTTGAAGGCTACCTTAAAAAAAAAAAAAAAAAGAAATTGCTGCTTCATCCTTTTTAATGCTTTCCTCCTTGTTTCCTCTTGTGATTTTTTTTCTTTTTCTTTTTTGGGTGTGGGGATGGGGGCAGGGACTAATAACAGAAATTCCATGTTGAAAAAGATTGAGATTTGTGCCCTTCTGCATATTTTAATTATCATTCCATAATTCTACTTTTTTTGGTTTTGTTTCTTTGCCCCAGCTGCTTTTCCATCTACTTTTTCAGGAAGTGTCTGGTAATGGGAGCAGGGTAAAGAGCAAATCTTTAAAAGCAAGCAATTTTTGAATATACTTGATAGTTTTGTTGAGCAGCATTTGTCAGTTAAGTGTTATTAATTGTTATGGTACTCTCACTGAGTGAGTAATAGCAGAATTCTTTTTCAGAATTAATTTGTGAGTTGGACTTGTGAAGCCTCTGAAATGTTTTTAAGGCTATCTGTTAGTGGTTGGAGTTATAAGGGGTTTTCTCATCTGTGAATGTTATCTCCAGCTGTATATCTGTACGGCAGGAAAAAGCTAAATACCTTTCTTTGTCCCATCTCCTAGTCTACAAAGGATCAGAGACTGGTGTATTCTGGCAGACTGCTTCCTGATCATCTGCAGCTGAAAGATGTTCTCAGAAAAGTAAGCTTTATATCAACACCATATGCTATTTGATCAAACCCCCTTTTTGGGAAATAGGAATTTGGATTTGTGTTGTTTACCTTCAGACTTTCATTGTTGTATTGAGAGATGTAACCAAGTAATGTTGATTTGTTCAGGAAAATGTATTTTCAAGTATCCTTTATATGTAGGATTGTGATACTTGTGGCTTGAGGCATGTTTGGTGGGAGAGCAAGTAGGCTATGTAAGTTCCAAACAAGTGGTATGTAGTGTAGAGTGACTTCTTTGGGTGGTTCCCACTATGACCTAAACAGAATCATTTAACAGGTCTGTCTGTTGGTTTGGCACATCATTTCATTTCTTGTATGTACTTAAAGCCGAGAACCTACATTAAAAATGGCACTTGTATAAACAAATTAAGGGTAATATATTTATATGCAAACCTGGAATTCTAAATTGCTGAATGGTTTTGCTGGGAAAGCTATTTATTGTCCTGGTTTTATTTGTCAGCTATCAGCTGTTCCTGATGATCTTTGAAAGTTCTTGCGGTTTTTTTTCTTTTTTATTTATTCTGCTGGTTCATCTTGGAAAAAATAATTTTACTAATCTAAATTTGCATTCTCCAGTGAATGTTTAAATTAAATCCAAATCCTGAATACACATGACGTGATGTAGGAAATCTTGAAATACATGTACTTGTTTCTCAAATTGGTTCAAATTGGTTTAGATGGTTTGGATTGATGCTACCAAGTAATGAGACTTCATTAAGTTAGTAAAGTTCTTAAAAATTTATAGAGTAAGATGACATTTAGGGCAGATTATCAACAACTTTGTTTCAATTTTGATGGTAACAGAAAACAAAGCATTATGTTCAGTAGTCTTTAAACTACTTGTAAACATATCAGGATGCATCAATAGCTGTATTTGGAAAATACTTTAGATCATTAAACAATTACACAGTTTTTAATCCTATGAAATAGGTAACCTTTGTAATACAGTACCTGGCTGTTGGTAATGATACTTTTTTTTTGTAATGTATTATGGTAAAAATCCATGGACAGGCTACAGGAGTGGGTTACGTTTTAATATTTAGTATGGAGGAAAGTCTCTAAAGGAGAGCAATGCTTTCGTGAAAGCGAGAAACTGAACTTCCATATTAAGTATGGAGAAACGTATGCAGAGGAATCTTGGGTATTGCTTGAGCAGACTAATGCTGTTGTTACTTTATAATCTTCATTCTGAAATAGGTTTTATTAAATAGGCTTTAACTGCTTACCAAAAAATGATTGAAACTTACTATGTATAGGTTTACTAGAAAACTGGAGCTGGATTGTTGCCAACCAGTGTATATCTTGTACCACTTCAGTTCATGAAAATGCTTATATAACTTACCTCAAAGCTTAGTTTTGATTGTTAAGGACAAAATGAAGTCTGAATCCCTTAAATTCACTTGGCCTACTTACCGCAGGCTAGTTTTAGGAAACACAATTTCAAACCTTGCTTGTGTTCTAGAGGAGAAACTTTGCCTAACTAATGGCTTCCTTCACTATACAGGGGCTATATTTGACTTTAAAGGCATTTTAGTAGCCAGAGGCCTTGGGTTTAGTTAAAGAAATTCAGTGAATTTAGAAACATGAGTCTTAAGCACAAAGTTAAAAATCTGCGTTCAAAGAAGAGGAGTACTCAAGCTTCTAAAAGCTTTTGGAAAAAAAGGTATGATTACTTTTAAGTTCAATCTCATTCTCTGCCATATTATTCCTACTTGATGAGCTATAAATTCCTGCTATTATCTGAGGATTTAATAAATCTCAAAATCGCTTTGTGATACTTATTCTTTGATACTGAGCAGTGTCATTGTGCTGATACAAAATACCTTGAGGCTGTAAGTTGTGGTACTCTTCAAGGATGGTGACGTTCAGCACGGTATGGATAAATAGAAATAAATTACAGTAAACTGTCACACTGAGTAAAGCTGTATACTGTGAGATTACAAGTAATATGTCTAGCTCCCTTTGCCTCTCCAAGTGGCCTGAGTTCTTATCTAGTAGGAAGGTAACGAGTTAGGTTAAGAGGCTTTTGATGTGGGTAGAATGCTGATCACCTGTGTTCAGTGCTCTGTGATCATTGCTTACTATCACCAAGTAGTAAGAAGCTACACTTAATGTAATAATAAGGCTGTGCTTGGGGCTAGAAGCTGATTCATGTGGAGGAGTTTAAATGAATGGATGCGGATAGGCTATGCTAGCAGTAATGCACAATGGTGTATAAAAGCAGTTACCCAGTTTTCTTTATTCCTAAAGATTGAAACTTAAAAATGAGTAAGCGTGTGTTTTAACATTTTTTTTTAATAGCTTAAAAAAACCCAAACCCTCCAAGCCTGGTATTTCTAAATGTTATCTCATTAAAAACTGCAGCTTGACTGCACCACACTGATTTCAAAAGAGGACAAAATTTTTTTTGCTTCTTTTCTTGTTTGAAATTTGGTTACTGAAGAAGCTGTAGTGTGCAATTAAAATACAGTCATAGCTGTTGTTGTTGCTATGGCCATATAAAGCTTCAGGCATGCTGATGTAGTGGGGTGTTTTCATTTGGTAGAGTGAAATAGCTTCAGATTGAAGGTGTTACCACATCCGTATTTCAGGGGGAGCATACTCATGAAGAATAGGCGTGGGCGGATTACTTGCATGCTCACGTGGCTTCAAGTGGTGCTTCCTCACTTTTGAATATTTAGGAATACTCAGGTCCCATCTAGCACTTCTGAATATCATTCCCTGACTGTGGAATATCTTCAGTTGGGGGTCTGCAGGTTATGCTTGAGCCAAACTTAGACTGGAGTGAGGTGGAGGCAGTTACATTTTTCTTATCTTGGTCTGCTTGTGGAATTCCAGCTCCTACATTTTTTATTTACCTCAATGTCTTTATTGATTAACACTCTTCATTAGATCTCAGTGCAAATGTAAGCATTCTTAACTTAGGGAAATCAAGCCCTGTAAAGGGTTTGAGATTTTTGCCAAAATAAAAGTCAAAGCTTATGATACACTTTCTCATGTTTCTCTGTGTGGTCTTCCACTGGTTCTGCTATACTGCAGTTTTAGGGAAAACTGGGGGTAAGTGAATGTTCAATATGTTATTGTGGACACCTGCTAAGAAAACATTAGCTATGAAACAGTAGGCTTCTTTTATGCTAGGCTCAAGTTTTGCTTTATGGTCTCTCCATTTTGCATAATGTTTCTTTACTGATTGCAAATGCAACTTTGAAAGTGGATTCTTAAAGACGTTTTTTGCTTGTAAATTTCTCAAATATTGTTGCTTTAGTTCAATATTCTTTAATTCTCAAATTTTTTTAATTTTTAGCAAGATGAATATCATATGGTTCATCTGGTATGTACCTCCCGGACACCCCCAAGTTCTCCAAAACCCAGCACCAGTAGAGAAGGTCATGGAACTTCAACCTCCAGCAGTAGCTCAGTGAGTTTTTTTTTATACACAGAACATGAATTTCTTCTACCTCGAGGAAGCTTTCCAGAAATTTCTCTTGTAATTTTTGAAATTTGACTATAAAATAGTGTGGTGAAAGCAGAGCATGCCATATGAATTTGTACAATTAGACTGGATTATTTAAGGGTGTCACTTTACAAAATATACAATATTTTCAAATTGTAACAGTTGTTTATTACATGATGATAAAACACTACTTTTTCTAAGCTATTCTTTATTTTTAACACTTTTCTTTATCAAAAAGTACATTTTTCTTTGTCTCCATGTCCCCATATCTTTGGGGAAATTGAGCAGTGTGTTCAGATTAAAAAAAAAAAAGTTGTAATTTATTTGTGAAAATTTGTACTGCTGAAGAGAGACCAGTCAAATTAGTACCCTTGTGGTGAAATAGACAGGTGGAGCTTGGCCAGCGTTCCTTCTGCTTGACAGAAATTGGCCAGTACTTATGTAGTAGCTTCAAGGTAGTCTTAGTGTCTGTAAGACAGTGAGAAGTAGACAGTGTTCTTAACATTTTATTACTTAAGCTGCTTACAGAACGCTTTTGTTCAGTGTGTTCGTAGTCTTCCCCTCTTCACACTCTCCAAAAATGATGTTCCTCGGTTGTACTCTGTTTTAATAGAAGGGCAATTAATGTGTCTGTTGATGACTTGATCTTCATCGCTGTAATTCTGTTGGCTTTTTCCAGAGCAGGCAGTATCACTAAGCGACCTTTGAAGGTTAGTCAGAAGGGAATGTATACAGTACCATTGTAGGTATTTCTCATCTGCGGTGCGTTGATTATCAGTGTATGGGGAATACCCTCCCAGTAATAAGCTGTCTGTTGTCATTCCTCTGTTGGTAGGGTACTGTTTCTGACTGCTATGTGGCAGTCAGAAACGTGAGCAGTTTAAGCAATAGTAGAGAATGGACACTGGTTCTATCATCTCTTCAAAGGCTGTGTTTCTGTCTCTGCAGACAGGACAACAAAGAGCCTTTTTTTGTTATTGTTCTATTGCTACATAGATCAGTTCTAAATGTTGTGTTTAAATGATTGTATTAATAACTGCTTATAGCAGTCAGTACGCACAGCATTAAGGTCATAATACTTTGAAGGAAACAACCTAAACCCAAAGCTTGAATGGCTTTTGTTGTTCGTTTTTTATTTTTACCCCCCCCACACACTCTCTAGTGGTAAATTTTTCTTGTTTTCCTTTGTAGGACAAATGTGATATGGATGTCTTAAGTAATGGCAGCTCCTCGCTTCCTGAGTTATCGAAGTTGACAAAGATTTTCTACTGAGTAAACATTACAGTTAAGCTTAGCAACAGGATTTGGGGATTTATTAAAACTAAAATAATGCATCTCAATGGCCAAATTGCAGTCTTGTTATGGTGGCAAATAATCTAGGAGAACCAGCTGTTGTCCTGCTTCCAGGGTTAAGTGTTGATCTTGGAAAGCATCAGAGGTCTGACACGCTAGTTTTAGGCGTGTTTGTAGGAGCGTAAGTAGTTCCTAGCGGCTTCACTATTCCCACCTCCTGTCCTCTCCCAGCAGGGAACACAGCACTTCGGGTTGGGCAGATGACACAGTGAAGACAGTGCTGAGTAGAAGGGGAAACTGAAGACAAGAATAGAGGAATGGTATTTTAAGCCACTGCAGACACTGTTTTCTCTGAATAGAAAGTCGTATCTTGAGGTTGTAGTTACTTTCCTTAACGCTAGCTGCTCGAATTTTTGTTGCTGCTAAATATTCTGTGGATTAAGCTTTATTTTGATTCAGCTTTTTGAAACTTTCGTTCCCAGTGACTTGTGATTTTCCTCTGGGATCTATGAGGCATTGAGTCTGTCTGAAAACTTCACTGTTTTTATATGCGCACCTGAGTGCAGTTTTGAATTTCTGTTTTTACTAAAGGCTTGCCAGAACCAATAAAACCCCAGAAGACTTGCCTGGTGCTTACGTTCTCAATAAAACTTGTGACAAAACATTAACGCAAATCGTTTTTTTAAGAAACAGTAGTAAATCTCGTAACTAGCAAAAAAAATCCCCAACCTCGGTTTTATTTATTTTTAAGAATTTGGACCGTTCTGGATCAACTGCTGCCTCATCCACAAACCAAGAACCTTCATCTACATCATTGAACACTAGTGCAGATGGAATGAGGCATCGTAATCTTCCGCAAGCACAAAGCAATCCCATACCAAGCCACCAGTTCCCCTATTTAATGCAAGGGTAAGTGAGATTGAAGCAGTCCTCAGCTCTTTGATACTCTTTAAAGTACTTTAAATGTTCAGTTACAATTATGTTTCTTTCATGGTCTGCAAAATGATTTGGCTAGTCATCTTGAAACATAAGTCACATTTAGAAACATTTTTAGTATGAACAGTTTTTAGCCAGGAGTCAAAGAGTATTCTTGGTGCCTTCCCTTCAGGCTGGTTTTCATTTTCGGTTCATGCTTTCTGCCCTGAAGTTTCTGTTGATAAGTGCAGCTGTAATATTTATCTAGTGGATGTAGTTAGTGATGTAACTGATAAAATTATTATTTCTGGTTGCTTTTTCTAGTCCTTTATTGTAATTGTTAATAGTAAATCCTTATCAGAATATGATGCTGCTTAGTTTTTGACACATAGGAGATGTAACTCTTCACTTCTCCATATTGGATTCAACTGTAGAAATAATATGCAGGTGTTTTGAGTACATGTAAGTGTTTGTGTATCTACAATAGAATTTTCAAGTATATTAATGCATACCAATGAAATGTAACCAGTATACATTTTTGTATCAGATTGAACATTAGGAAGAAGTTTTTCACTTTGAGGGTGGTAAGGCACTGGAACAGGTTGCCCAGAGAGGTTGTTGAGTCCCCATCCCTGGAGGTGTTCAAGGCCAGGCTGGACGTGGCCTTGGGCAACCTGGTCTAGTGGGAGGTGTCCCTGCCTATGGCAGGGGGCTTGGAACTCGATGATCTTCAAGGTCCTTTCCAACCTAAACCATTCTATGATTGTTATTATGTAACTTTCAAGATTCCGTAATTATTTTTTTTTCCCCTTAAAAAGCAGCTTTAGGAATTTTTAACCCACGTGACCTTTGCAGCTTCTTAAAAAATTTCTTTTTCAAATTTTCTTCAAAGGAGAAAATGGGAGGAGGAGGGTAGTGCATTCTGAGACGATAGCTGTCATTTCCTCAGGGAACGCTCTAAAGATTTCTTTTCCCAGTACTGTATAGATTCTAGAGATTTTCTTTGGAGAATGTTGAAACAAAAAAAAATACGAACCTGCTAGTAGTAACAATTGTTTCTGTCACTGGAAAGAAAACAAATGTCAAGAACTGTTGAAAATTTGTTTAGTTTCAGTTCAATTTACTTGCTCTCTTGTTATAGTTAACCTATACTTTACTAGTCTTACTAGTTTTCATCCTGAATTCCTTCAAGTCCTTTTTATTATTTATCTGAAATGTACTGCCTACTGGCAAGAAATTGCCTTTGCAGTGGGTGGAGCACTTACGTTATTCTGACCACGTGCATCTCCATGGAAGTGGTTTTACTTCCCTTTATGACAAAGCTAGGTGACGCAGGGGTGACTGTCAGACTGCTGTTTGGTGTAATGTAAATTAATTCCGGAAGCAATATATTGTATGTTGTGTAAATTATGAACCTCTAAGAAGCTTTAATGTTTTCTTAATTAGCTTTTCACATAAGCATACCCTGAGAATAAGTTTTTCGTCAGTAAGCATGGTGAACTGAATAGCCTATGGACTTCAAAAAGGCAACAGAATCATTGTTCAGTCTTTTACCTGAAATAATTCAATTAAAATACAGTAAGAAGCATCAGTTTGGAAGACATTACTGTGTTTGGAAAAAGAATAACTTAAATAAAAATACTAAGTCTATGTCTGTATTGGCAAGTACATTGAGAGGAGTGAATTGGCAAGAGATTGAGAGGAGTGAATCTGTAGACTGAAAGAGGTGCTGAGAACCTGACATCAACACTGCATGTATTTCAGGGTTTCCTGTCTTTTTTGGACTATCTCTAGTCTTGTCACCTGGAATAGGTGCCTA
The DNA here is from genome assembly GCF_965231255.1 of Vanellus vanellus. Lineage (NCBI taxonomy): Eukaryota > Metazoa > Chordata > Aves > Charadriiformes > Charadriidae > Vanellus > Vanellus vanellus. Next base: position 60,312,422 of record NC_138906.1, on the reverse strand, counting down.
TTTGTGGCTAAGGAGCATTAGCAGTGTACCTAAATCATGTCTTTCATTTAGTGTAATCCAGAAGGAATTCAGATGGTGATTCAAGAGCATTCTGTGGTACAAACAAAACTGTAGTAAGATGAAGTAACTGGAGATTTGCTTCTAAAGTGCAGTCCTGACCTGAAAAGAAATGCCAAAAATAAAGGAACCTTAAATAATCTTAGGCCTTTTTTGTAAAAGTAATTTAATGGAACTCAGAACTTTAGGTAGATCTTTGCTGCAGACTGCTAGGCACTGGCTGTGCTCCACTCCAAATAGCCTGTGCCAGTGCCTGCTGTAGTTTGCTGTTGTCTTAAAAAACCCTTTTTAATGCTTTCAGTAATCTTCTCAGATGCATCTGGTTTTGCTTCAGGGCAGTGCTACTTGTATTCCAGCAATAAGAAATGCCTTCTGTTTTTTAGCTGCTCTCTTAAACATGATCTGGGGCGATGAAATCTAGCTTTAATGTAATTTATGCACAGACTGAGACTTGTTAGGCATAACCAAGATCTGTATCTGAAATTTGTGTTGCCTTGTGGATTTTTCTTACTCTTTCATGACCAAACACTTTTATTCTACCTGCATGATGGTCTGTAGGCTCTACAGATGGGGAAAGGTCTCCAGATGTTTGAAAATGTATGTGAGAGGCAGTTTTCTTGAACATTTTGCAACACTTTCATTAGTAAAGTAATTTGTACAAATAAGTAACATGATTGTTAGATGATTAAATGACGGTTTTGATGGGTTTTCAGTTCCTGGCACAAGGCTTCAATGTGCGAGTTGAATACACGTTGGGAACATCAGCTGAGATTGTTAAAAATATTACAGAGAAAGCAATTTAAAAATTTCTGTTGCTTTTGAACTTCTGTAAATGCTGTTTTCTAAAAATCTAGACTTGAGGTGGGACTGGGCAAATAGTTTGTATCTACCAAGTCAGTCTTTTGCTGTGGAGAGCAAGTGCAGCATTGTCTGCTCCTGTGAACTTGGTCATGGATCAGGGCCCTACTGTGCTATGCAGGTATAAACAGAACAGATGGGCTTGCATCCTGAAATGGCTTGCGTCCTGAAATGGCTTGCATTTCAGATTGGAGAGTACTTGGAAGCAGTAAACAGACAAGAAACATCAAGGCAGTGAGATTATTTGTCAAGTGTGGGCAGCCCATCTAATGAAATGTTTTCGTATTGTGTACATAGTAATGTTTGAAAGCAAACAACAAAATGACATACTGATGGTGTACGGTATGTTCTAGCACATAAATACTTTGCTTCATCAGTAGCCTTTGCTCGCTGTATTTTTTTTTTTTTTTTAAGTAGCAAATAACATAGCAGAGGATATTGAAATATCACTTCCAGTTGATATCCGAGGCTCATATAAGACTAACACTAAATGAGATGTTTTTGTGGGTCAAGGTCATTAAACAAATGCAGTTATTGTCAGTCATGCAGATGACAGATTGAGCTTTTAAGACTGAATAAAAAGTCTTATTTTTCTGTTAGTTGCGAGCAGTATCTTCACAATGATGCTAGCTAACTAGTCTGACCGTCGTCTCAAATTGAATCTCAGTTAGCTCATTTCAGGTGTCTTCCATAGATCAAAAGAAGTAATTCTGAGCTTTCTGCCATTTAAGGAGTAGCATGCATCTTTCTTTTCAGAATATTCTGGATCTACTTCTACCATTTAAACCTTAAAAACTGTTTTCTGACTTATCTGACTGTTCTACTGTCTGCTCTGCTTTGTTCTCCACTCTTGGAGTGCCTGTGCCTATCCAGTGTGCTTCTCTGCCCTTTTGTGCTGTTGCTGCCATTCTTTTGAAGTACTTCCTGCCTCTCTTTCTTCCTTTTCGAAAAATATGAGGAGAAAGCACATGCTATTTTCCTTTTTCTAACAGCAAGCTAGCTTGCTTTGCTGAGAAGAACCTCTTCTTCTGGAGAGGTTCTTCTCACTGAAATACCTTATACTGTGTTTAGAGTTGTTCCTCAATTTCAAAAGCTAACTTAATACCCTGTCAACTGTAATAACTGTGTAATTGACATCACCTGCCTCATTCTGATTTTTGATGAGCAAATAAAATACGTCTGAGATGGCTGGCATTCTAAGGCAGAAGCCAGTTCTTGAATATTGATGTCTACTTTTTCTCATTAATGGAGTCAGATCTTGAAAAGTTAAGTCTTCCTTCTGAGAAAGTCCCTAGAAAAGCTACTGGAAGAAAGAAAAAAAAAAAAAAAAAAGGAAAAAAAAAAAAAACAACCCTGTCAAAATATTTGAATGGAAAAGCAAAGAACATGATGTAGCTGAAATCTTCTGTGGTTTTTCTTGGTTGACTGGTTTCTTAATCTGTTATTAAGCTTTAAGACATCAAGAAAGCAACTTTTGAAAGAGTTTGGAAGAAAGTAGAGGCTCAAATCCTGTAATATTTTACAAGACTTATCTGTGAGGGAGAGCTGCTAAGGCCTCTTAACTTTTGTTGAGCTCAACTTAGCAGTTGTAAAGAACCACCCTAAAATCTATAACTGATGAGAAAATGAATTGGTGAATTTCTGCAGAACTCACTCGGGCAAGTTGGGTGGCACTGCTTATCAGTGACTGAGTTGGAGAAGTAGGTGTGGTTGAACAGTTGAGCGATCCTGCTTGTTTGCATCCCTGTGTGATTCTACATGCTTGAAATTGAGACATTGCGTAGTGATTTGTCACAACGTAGTACATAATGACACCCATGTGGAATATTTGAATCGTCTTTACATTTTGAGGGTGAAATGTTTTATGAGGGTCAGTGTTTTATGAATTTTGGAGGAGTCTTATTTCTCAAAGTGTTTGCCAGTTCAGGGGATAGAAAAAGACATTCTTAAAGCATGCAGCCATAAAGGTAAAAGCATGACTGATGTTTTTCAGTAGCAGCTTGACAGCTTTGCGGTTCCAGCATGTTAATTGTGCATAAATAAGTAGCATCAGCAGGGCTGTGAGTTCATCTTTGCGATTTCTGAAAGAAGCCTAGAGTATTGCCTGTGATTATCTCAGTTTGTATGTGGTATCAGGAAAATAGCTTTTGCTTTCTTTTCTTTATTTTTTTCCCCAAACTATTGTCAAAACAGGATGTGACTAAATACAAACATAACATTTTTAGTAGAGGCCATGGAGTTGCTTGGCAGGTTCTTCTCCAAAATTACAGTGAAATACTTATTCATGTGTGAGATGGAAAAAAGATTTTAATGTCTTCCTCCCATCTTTCTTTCTGGGCATGTCTTGTATATCTGGATGCCTGGTAGACTAATGAAATCTCTTGGTGATATCTTTGCAGGGAGTGCCTTACTTAGGGGACAGGTGTAGTCTGCAGTACAATTACAGCAGTCTCAGCTTTTGCTACCTGCAGTCTGAATAAACTTTTCTTCATGCTTTATACTCTCATGCTGTCCTGAAAGATGTCCTGGTTTACTACAGTTCACTACATCAAAATCTTTGGGGAAAGAGTTGGAAATCTTGCCAAAACATGCTATATGCTCTAGGAGGTAAGAGAGGCTAAGAAGTTTAAAAGCAGACAAAACCAAAGCTAAAACTTATGTACAGGAGCTTTATATCTCTTGCATGTGAAATGGAGTTAAAAAACCTTAGGGATGAGAATCACTTATGTTAAAAATACTGAGGGGGGGAAAGTAAATAATTTACAGTGTTCTTAGTTGCATTCTTCAGAAGCTGTATCTGAAAGATTAGTTTGTTATCTTTGCTCATGTTCATTTCTTCATGTCTTTTATCACAGTAGTATTTCAGGTATTGCTTCTAAAAGAAAGTTACAGATGCTAGTAAGCTTTCCCTTTACAGCTCCTGCAGTGCCTTTAAGGGTGACCTTTGAACTTAAAAGGAAGTCTGTGGAAGAATTTCTGCAGTTTATATATATATGTATATACAATTTTGAAAAATTTTCAATATTTTTTTTTTTGAGACATGCGGCTAGCGACAGACATCTAAGTACAAAGACACAAATCCTCTTTCTATAGAAATAACTTTCCTGATTAATTTCTTGTATGAAAATATAGTGTTTTTTTGGAATGGGTGGGACAATGTCACTACATGTCTTTTCAGTGTTATTTCAGTGCATTATTATAGGGGACAAGTGAGAGGAAGAATGCTACTTTAATTGGTTTTAATATTGGTGCATTTTATAAAACTGGCAATTTAGAACTGTATATTTTTCTTTAAATCCTCTTATAGCAATATAGGCAACCAATTTCCAGGCCAAGGTGTTCCTGCTGGATTTTCTATGTATCCTGCATTTAGTCCCTTACAGATGATCTGGTGGCAACAAATGTATGCACGTCAGTACTACATGCAATAGTAAGTCTGCATTATTAGTACTAAGTTACACTACTGAAAGGAAGGTATTAAAAACTTAAATGTTGTTTGCAGGATCAAAATGTATGTGTTTATTTTGTCTGGCAGTGATGTTTTACAGTAAGTTTTGTCCAACAAGTTATAAAATCTAGTTTTGTATTGGAATTATATTAATGCATTAATAAGCAAAGATTTAAGGGAAAATACAGTTTGTTTTGACATGTATATTACATTCTGAAACTTTGTTTTTATTAGTGTAGAAAAGAAGACAAGAATAGGCTTAGAAATTTTCATGCATATTCTTTGACAAACTAGTTTTATGTTTAAATTTTTAGCCAAGCTGCTGTTTCAGCCCAAGTGACTTCGAGCACTGAGCCAGCGAGATCTGCAGTTGCGCAGGCTGTAAATTCAGAACATGTTCCTGCAAATGAGCCCGCAGCAGCACCAAATGTAGCCGTCCAGGAGAACAGACCCATAAACCCGAATGTTCAGATGAATGCACAGGGTGGCCCGGTAGTGAATGAGGAGGACTTCAACCGGGACTGGCTGGACTGGATGTACACGTTTTCTAGAGCAGCAATTCTTCTGAGCATTGTATACTTCTATTCTTCCTTCAGTCGATTTGTCATGGTAATGGGAGCCATGCTGCTGGTTTATTTGTGAGTATAACAGTTGAGTACAGCTGCGGATCTGATATGTGGAGTATGCTGCTAGTGTAGAATCCACTTAAATTGTGAAAAATTATCCAAATGCAAAAGTTCAGGCACTGCTCCTTTACAGTATAATGTGTTTAAAAAAAAAAAAAAAAATTTAAAAAATTGAATTTCAAACAAGCCAAGAAGCTGATATGAAAAAAGAAAAAGTTCTCAAAACATATTTACAGTAAGTTAACGGATCAGTGTTGTAGAAATGTAGAGTTTTGGGATGGAAATTTAGAAAGTGGAGGTAAGGGGAAAGAAGTTCATGGAAGTAAAATTGCAGAGCTAAGCTCATTTATATTTCAAAAATAACATATGGGATTTGTGCAGTAAATTGTGTTAGGCAGAGTTAAGGTAGTGCTACTGTAATGGTGGGCACTAGATCTGGTATAATTGCAGGAACTTAAAAATTTTTTTACAAGGCATCCTAAAGGCCTAAGCGCTGTCTCTGCTTTATGAAGAAATATCAGTACTATTGTCATTACTTCCCTTTATATATGAAAATACCTTAGTGTTGTCAATAGAAGTGGAAAACAGCAGTAATCTTTGATATTTTGGACTGATGTAATTCATCCTCACAAGGACTGTTCTGTTTCTCATGCAGATGCAAGAGTTGAAATCAGAATATACACACTTGAAAAATGTATGAAAGGCTTATTTAATTTACAACGGTAATGTGGTTCAAGCCTCAGCTGAAGTTTAAATTTTTTTCTACAAAAAATCAACTTTAAACTATGAAAATTAAGGCTGCATTTGAGAATTAATGTAACTTAAATACTTATAAAAATGGGGAGGAGACCCCAAAAAAGTATTCTATGGATTTAATCATCTAATCGTGGTAAATTATTCATCTTCCGTAGCAGAGGGTTGCGAACAGCACTTCTGAAACTTAAAGAACAGCGCTTAGCAAGGCCATTCTTAACCCAGATGTCAAAGAATAGCCATCTGATCTAGAAGTAAGACTTGCAGAAAATGCATGCAGCTTCATTCTACTTGAAGAATCTACTGCAGTCGTTAGCTGTGTCAGAAAAGTCTTTTTATTCCTTTCAAAAGAGAGGTTTTCAACTGTTCCCTTTTCTTATGAAGGCACCAAGCAGGATGGTTTCCCTTTAGGCAAGAGGGAGGCCAACAACAGGCAGCCAATAATGTGGAAGTGAACCGTGATGGGCAACATGCAAATAATCCTGATCTTGAAGAGATGGTGAGTAAGAGCAGACATGTCTTTTGAGACTCCTATGTGTTATATTGTCAAGTATGCTGTAATGCCTGAACAAGAAAGTCAACTTTCATGAAATGCAGTTGGTTTAACCAGAAAGCTTTCAGCATTGTCCTCAGTGTTGTGCCTGCTGCTTAAATTCTGTATTTTTCCAGTCTGACAATTACTTGATCGTCTCTACTTCAGTCACAGACTTTCTTCATGCTACTTATTCTTCAGAAGGTTGTTCTTAGGGAAGTTACTTAACATAGGAAGGTACTGCTGGTTACCTTATGTCAGAGCTCTGGAAAGAAGCAGTTGAATTGCTTCAATTTCTGTTTTTAAAGGAACGACTTATGGATGATGGGATTGATGAAGACAGCGGAGAAGATGCAGGTGAAGATGCCAGTACAGAGCAGCAGCCTGGATTCATGGCTTCTGCTTGGTCCTTTATCACAACCTTCTTCACATCGCTCATCCCTGAAGGGCCTCCACAGGTTGGCAATTAAAGTGGAAAAGGAACTGTGTCGGGCAGCCTCAGTAGCCATACGTAGAAGTGGAGCGGATTCTAGAGAGTGTTTTAAATACAGTGCAATTTCTGAAAATTTATAATGTTATCTTTTTGATCATGGTGTACAAAAATGTGTATTTTTTTTCTTTTGGCTTTCTCATGCATTGAATATTTTAAGCACAAGTGGACTACTAAATGCTTTCTTTAAGATTCTTCTTTTTCTGAAGAATAAAACGTAAAGATACTGGTCTTCCATGTTTTATTTTAATTTCAAATGTGTATTATACTGAGGCAAAAAGCTTGTACTTAATCTGCACCATTACCTCTTTAAAGAGCTGTTAAAAATACGAATGTTGACAAACCTTTCCAAAGGCTATCTATTCATCTGAATCACTAATGTATCTTCTGTTAGTTTTATGCAGGATATGAATTATCATTTGGGATTTGGAGTTTGTATCATTCCGGAAAGAATGCTGTAAACACAAGGATTACTTGTTAATGGCGTGTTGTCTTCATGCCACAAAATACTAAGCCTCTTCTCGTACATCTAGAAAGCTAAAAGCTTTTTCTTGAGGCTATACTGAAGTTCACTAAAGTTGGAGATGTTTGACAGCTCTTCAAAGATAATTGACAGTGATGGGATAAACCTTAAGTGTTTGATACATACAGTACTTTTTAAGAAAAATATTACTGTACTGGGGGAAAAACATGTACACTAGGTTTTTTTAATAAAAACTGTTACGGTAACTCTTTTGGATGTTTATGCATATTTGAATGCAAACAACTAAATAGTGCATCATTAAAGATAAGGATATGATTTGAGAGTGGAATAAAGTTATGGTGGCATTACTGGTATTGACTAAAGTGGTATGTTTGTAGCAACGCATACACAATTATGGATATGATCTCAACAGCAGGATATCTGTATTCTTAAAGTTAACCTAATTAAAACTGAGAAAAGGAAAATTATATATGAGATAATAGTACAGTGCTATTGTCAGTTTGGTTTTGGTTGCTTTCTTTAGGTTTTAATAAGAAGATTAATTTATTTTTGTTCCTAATTCTGAAGTTATCGTGTGTTATCTAACACAAAAATGGCTGCAAACATTCTTTCATACTACAACCAAAACAAAGCTTATCCTGTTTTCTAATTTCCAGGTACAGGGCAAAGCTCTTAAATAGGTATGAACAAGTGAGAAATAAGGGTTTATGTTTTGCTTGCTCATGTAAAAGTGCTGAAGCTATGTAGTGAAGTTTTAAAGGTTAAAAAAATTTTGAAGCATTTGTCAGGATTTCTGGGCCTTATGGAGAGTTGACTCCCAACTGGAAAAAATAAATTTGAGTAACAATTTTAATTTAAACAGCTTAAATGGAATGATTTTTTACTTACAAAAGGATTCTCATGTACAAATCTGTCAAAAGGAGAAATAGAAATGTAAGTCTCACAAACATTAGTTATTTTATTTGCTGTATAGGCAACAGTGATGAATAAATCATGTTTAATTATGATGCTTTACTCCCATAGAATGATAGAATCATTTTGGTTGGAAGAGACCTTTAAGATCATCGCGTCCAACCGTTAAACTAGCACTGCCTCATTACCACTAAACCATGTCCCTCGGCACCACATCTACAGGTCTTTGAAACCCCTCCAGGGGTGGTGATTCAACCGCTTCCTTGGGCAGCCTGGTCCAATGTTTGATAACCCTTTCAGTGAAGAGATTTTCCCCAATAACCAATCTAAACCTCCCCTGGGGCAACTTAAGGCCTTTTCCTCTTGTTCTATCACTTGTCACTTGGGAGAAGAGACTGACCCCCACCTCGCTACGACCTCCTCTCAGGTAGTTGTAGAGAGTGATAAGGTCTCCTGTGTTACTGTGGAGACCTACTCTCAATTTAGGCTCTTTACTACGTAAACATAAAATGTGTAGACCATGTCCAAGAAATTTTACCCTTTGAATTTGGTGGATGGATTTAATTTGACTAACATTTTAGAACTATTACAAAACCTTACATTTTGAAAGGAATGGCACAGAGTGGCAGTCTTGGATGCGGTAAGACTTATTTTTGAAATGCCCTGAAGAGGTTTCATCTATTTTACCTGTGTGTTCTCTCTCTCTTACTTTTCCCAAAAGTTCATTTTTCTTCTTGTCCTGGGGTTAGGGTATCTGTAGCCTATGCAGTTATGACCTACTGGTATCCAGTTACTAACAGCTGTTAGTTAATTCTTGTTCTTGTTGTCATTATTTAGGTTTCTTTTGTTGTCCATGCTATAGGAAGCAATTGGTGGTAGCGCTCTGCTATTAGCAGAACAGATTAAGAAAGTTGCTTTTATGCTGTTAGCCCTGATTTGGTTAAAAAGCGTAAAATTGTCATTGCTTGTTTGTATTCAGACAAGGAGAAATGCGTTTATAGGCTCCACAAGGTTGAGAGAGTGAAATGGGAGATCCTGGCAGTTATTTAGATATTGAGGGAGATGTTCTGAGAGTTTTAATCAGATTGTAGAGCTGGAGCAATGAATTGAAGAAGCCAGACTTCCATGAGAACATTTTAAGGTCATTGAACTTCTGAACAGTGTCCAGAACGTTACCGAGATCCAAGTAAAGAAAAGCAAAAAGATGGTTACTGAGGAAAATGAGTGAGAAGTAAGAATGAGATAAGAAGCGTGACCAAAAAGTAGTAGAAGAGTTGGAGGTAGAGGAAAGCCAATGGGAGGAGCAGAGATAAGAGAACGCGTGATCTTGAATAAATATGAAGCAAGCATTGATGGGCAGATTGAGGTAAGAGAGGTGCTTTTTTTTTTTTTCTTTTCAGAAAAGGAAAGAGCTTGATGAAAATGAGTCCAATCAGGTCTTTGTTTTATGTGTTTCTGAGCAATTCAGGTATAGAATTGAACAGTATGAAATATGTAGCAGGTGATGATGGAATAGAAATGAAAGCCTTAGGAAAATAGTTTTTTTTCTTAGGGTATCCTCGTTGTAGGAACTGTTCTATAGCATAAAACACAATTATGTTGTACATTGCTGTAGGCAAAGCTAAGGTGCTGAATTGTAGCAAATCCGCAACATGAGATGTAAGGACAGGCATGAGGATTAAGGCAGCATAGCGTGTGCCCCACTATTAATGGTTCTACAGCATACCTGTGCATCACCCAGCTTCCACAACTTTGAGTTAAGAAAAAAGTGATTGAAATTCATGAGATAAAGTGTCACTTCAAGAGATGAAGTGACAGATATACCACTTTTAGAAGAAGTCTGTGTATCTAATAGCAAGCCTTTGCCAGCAGGTGCAGCAGCTTCATGGTGTGTTATGGTAGAGAGTCACACCAGAAACGGACACAAGGTCGAAGTGTTTTCCATCTGTAACATGCCTTGCTGCGAAGAAAATGCAGCCCTATTACAGATGAGATCAGCAGTGCTGATGGAGGAGGTGTATGAAGAGAGTAACACATAGCTGCTCTTTTGCATGATTTCTTAGCATTGTGCTTACTCTAAAAAATAGTTTGCGACTGGTCTGTGTCCCTGCATACATCTACACTGACCTCTTGACAACAAAATACGATGGGACTGTTGCTTTAACAAACTGGTATAGCATAAACTCAAACTGGAGAATTCTTCGATGCAAACCAGTGGTCAAAGGGATCCTTTTTCTCCTGTTAGCTTGTGAGCTCGCAAGCTCTTCCTCGCGCTGCTGTTTGGTTTGGAGACCTTGACAGGCAGCATTGGCTTTCCAGTTGCCATTAAATTCAGGTAACTCAGAGAAATTATCACGTGGTACTTCATGAAAAGGCTGCTTCTGTCTCAGATGTATTCTGCTGCCTTTTTACTACTGCTGTGGCAGAAGGAAAAAAATACCATTGCGTGTGAGTTTTTTGTAATGGTAACGGGTGCTGCAAAATCACTTTGTTCCATCATATGGTGTGACTAATCATGTTTCTGCTGCTTGTTCCCTGTACGACCTAAATGTTTTCTAGCATAAGCCTTTTTTTTTTTTTTTTTAGCAGCCTTTGCTATTGCAAGCAGGCAGTTTCGAATTTACCCAGCACAGTGATTGTGAACTCTGACCTGTTTTTTGTGGTGGGCCATTGGAGATAGGACGGCAGCCCAGCTGGATGCACCCTCGTTAATTAGGTTGCAGACCTGCCTTTAGTGCCAAAGTATCTAGGGTAATAGTGTGTTATTTGTGCTGGGGAAGTTTTGATGTTACAGATGTTTGGGTTAACTGCATTAATGCCAGCGTGGTTTCATGCGTGGGTGATGTACTCTTCTTCCAGATTACAGTGTTGGAATAGGCGGGATGATGCAAACTGGGACCACTCGCAGCCCTCGTTTGCTTCCAAGCTGCTCGTTTGAGTAACAAGGTAACACAAGGCAATAAATAGGTCTCATCATCGTTCCCACCCCCCAAAAAAGGGGATTCAGCTATTCTGTGGCTCTCGGTGGGTGCTACGTCTAGAGTGTCTGTTCAGCTGCCGCCACGTGGGAGGCAGCTTCTTGCTTTTAGCTGGATGTATTCACCTGCAGCTGTCTACGCAAGGTCTTGCTTTTGCAAGAAGCTGGGGTGACTGCTGTGAAAGCTTTGCTGTTTAGACTTACTCTCAAGACCATCGACCCTGGAGCACTGGTTGGAGAGGAGGGAAGCACATACTGCACCTGAAAGAGCTCTCCAGAAAATGGTTAGGGCTGGCTCACTTACTTTTTTTTCTCTTGGAATTTACAGAGGCAAACACGGAGTCTAGTGGGAAAATACCCAAGCTACGTAATCACTATCTCCCCTCCTTTACTAACACATTAATTTGTGGTTGTTTTAGAGCTTTATACTTCATTTAAACAACATGAGGAAATTTTGCTGTATACAATAATACACATCCTTTTTTTTTTTTTTTTTTGGTCCCCCTTTAATGTGTATCCGTGATACTGATGTGATTTCACTGCTTGAATCGTTGTCAGGGCCTGGGATGGTGAAGCTGAAGACCTGCAGTCATTATGTCGGTCTCTTCGTTTAAACTTTCATTTAATGCTTTCTCTGTGGGCCTTACGACAGCATAGTGTTTATGTGCCACTTCTCTGATAAAGCTGGTTGTAAACTTTTTCAAGGATGTGGAAGGGGAAGAAAGATTATATTCCTAGAATTTAATTCAGACTTCTCGTGAAACACCAGGCGATCTTAACTGGTTTTCCGCATCCTCACATAGTTTTGGTTGTCCTAGGAATAAACTGCAAAATTACTGGTCATTTTTGGAGCGAGGAGCCTTGTACCAGGGAAGCTGCGTGCGTTTGTAGTTTAAATCTCAGAGTGGTGGTGGGGGGTGTGTTTAAGTAGCACAAAACTTACAGAAAGACTTTTAAATGTTTTTTCCTCGCTTTGCAGAGATCCAGGGAGGGGGAATCTAGATGGGAAGAGTTTATGGGTAGGAAGTAAATGGAGTTGTGGGTAGGTTAATTTTTAAAAATCTGTTTGTTTCTTTCTTTCTTTCTTTCTTTTTTGTGTGTGTGTCCAGATGTTTTCTTTACACATTCAGAAAGACTGGGCTGCCCTTAACAGCTGGTTGGAAAGGAGACCCGGTGTTTGTGTTGAAATGGGCATGTTTAGGTGGCTTTCTTGAAGTGATTTTGTTAGTAACCCGCTGCCGGTAACGGGAAAACAACGCCGCTGCGACAATAAACGAGCGGTTTTGCTGAGCCGCTTGTGAACCAGAGAAGCGCTACGGACGTGCGTAATAGGCGAAATAAGAAAAACACGTCATGTACGACGGAGTCATTGGGGAGCAACCGGGCGTCCCCCGTCCCGTCGAAGGGGAGCGGGCGGCGGCGCTGCTCCACCGCCACCACTAGATGGCGCCGCCGCCCAGTCCCGCCGCCGCGCCCGGGCTGCCGGCGGCACCGGATGGGGGGGAGGGCGGCACCGTCGGGCGGGTTCCGCGGGGCTGCGAGCCCCCGGCGGCGGGGAAGGGTACGGGTAGCGCCGGTTCGTACCGCTTCTGGCGTCGGGAGAGGCTGGCGTGTGCCGGTCCCCCCGGCGGCGGCGCGCCGCTGGAGCGAGTAAACGTAACCGAGGGGATGTGATGGAGTCAAAAAGACGATCGGCGATGCTTTCAGGGGAGGCTGGGCGGCTTGTCCCTGCAAAAAGTATCGCTAACTGTTGTGGTTTGGGCTGAACCGACCCCTGGGAGAACGACAGGTGCTCCCCCTCTACCTCTGTCCAAAGAGAGAGGCGCAGGAGAGACTTGTGAGTTTAGAAGGAACTAAACTACTTTAATGAAATAATATTAATAAAATAAAAAGAAAATAATGGAATATATACAAACCAGTATCAAGCTCCTAGGATGACAATCACCTCACCGGCTGGCACCGGGGAAGTCCCAGACTGGACTCTGTTACGGATGGCAACTGGATTGCGGATCTGGATTCAGGAATGCACAGATCGGCATCAAAGGCACATGAACAGACAAGAGTCCTTCTTGGATGCGGGCCGTTGAAGAACGAGAGCTAGCCCGTTGATCCCTCAGCTTTTATACTGAGCATGAGGCAGATGGGATGGAATACCCTGTTGGTCAGTTTGGGGTCACCTGTCCTGTCCGCTCCTCCCCGCAGGTGCGACCCCTCTATGCTTTTCCGCTTCCGACACTCCAACGGGGCAAATAACCAAGTCGGCTGCCCTCGGGTGTTACAGCAATACGTATAAGCAAGAGCATCTCTGCATGCCATTCCTTGGCATCAGCTATAAACATAGGTCTTACCGCTCCGAGAGAGTGAACATCGTCTGCACAATACGCTGTTAATTTCAGTAGTTAGAAGAAGCCTAGCTAAAAAGTAAAGTTACTGAACAAAATTGGTCTTGTTTTACCTTAAACCAGGACACTAACCCAAATCCTTCTGCAGTAACCCTCAGCAGAAGTGAGTTATTGCAATTGGTGTGAAGGCTGACCATTCCGCCGCCGCTAAAAGATGCGAATCCTGCTTGAGATACGTGGATGAAGTATTGCGAGGGAGCTGTGAAATTGCTCCCATTGTTGTATCTCTTTCCTGGCTCGAGGGCTTCGTATTCAAGGCTGTCCCCAAACAGTCCTGTCTGTAGCTTGCCTGTTCCCGAGCAGTTCGATTCTCACATTCAGATGCATGTGGTAACGCTGCTGCTTGGTGAAGCACTGCTGTAACAAGTTAGGCACCCTGCTGTCTTCATCGAGCTGAAAAAAAACAGCCTCCGGCTTATGTGACACAGAGCTGGCTCTGGGAAATGTGGAATCATCAGTTTATTGAGTTGTATGCTAGTTTTCCAACACTGTTGATTTTTTAAAAAAATTTCCCCCTGTGGCCACAGAGATAGGGTGTAACATGTAAGTTAGAGCACGAACATCATTAATTAAGATGATTATGCCTGCCTTGGTCTTGATATGTCTTAAATTAATCTTCCTAGCTTTTAATTTTGATGCAAAAGGCAGCATGGGTCTTCCTAGCAAATAGCTATGATGTATGATTCTTCAGAGCAACTATTTTTTTCTTTGTTGCTGAAGAAAACATTTGTCTTAAGTCATCCGAATAAGTTTTCCCAGCTGCTGCTGGTGGAGGACAACCGATACCTTCTTAATGCTGTTTTGCCAACCGCATTTCTTTGGTGAGGGTTGGAATTCCCATGGCCTCTGATGGAGGAGGGCTTTTGAGGTCCTTTACAAAGTGAGGTAACAGTATCTGCAGAGATCCGGTACCGTGATATGTAGTACTGGTGACGTTGTCCAGCGTTACAGCGTGGCACCAGGCAGGGGCTGAATCATGTGGAGGTTGTCATTTTTATGGGGTTTGCAAAGGCTGAATCAGTTCTCTGGTCTGATTCCCAGTGTGGGCATGTGAGTGGATGACCCGGTGCAATGGAGGGGGGCAGCATGGCGTGGCACGGGAGCACCACCCAGCGGCGGCAGTATCTTAAGAGGATGTTGTCGTCAAAGACTCCACCACATGAGACCATAGCTATTGTTCCAAAGTCCGGTTCAGGAACTAGGAATGGACTAAACTGGTCTGGACAGCATCTTGGTTTTGAATTTCAAGGGGAACACGTGTAAGCAAAACACAGGCAGAACATTAGAACTGTTGACCCTCTTCTTCATCTGATGCACGTGCTTTGTGTGAAGTGGGTTAATAAGATGGGAGGATTTGGGCCTGCTTGCACTCTACAAAGATCTAGCCCCAAGGTTGTCAGAGCTATTACAGACAGACATAATTTTACACGTATGTGAAATATATATTGTATATCCTTCAGTTTCTATCTACCTCGGACTGTTTGTGTGTCTAGAGTAGGTCTTTTTTCTGTCCTTTTACACCTTTTACAGGTGACTGCAAGCACCAAAGAGACTTCTGATGGGAAAGAGATGCTGGTTTCCTTCCGTTCTTCTCAGCAGTGGCTTCATCTCCCTTTTTGTGGCTGCAATTTAAGAACCTTCCATGTGTAAAATGTGAGGCATAGATTACAGTGATAACTGTACAGTTAAAGTTTGTTTGTCTTGTTCTGGCGTTGCTTTGTTTCTGTGAGACTGATGTAGCGTGAAGCTGGGCAGTGGTGAAAACCAGATGGTGAAGCTCAGGGGATATGTCGTGAGGAGGAACTGTTTGTTGGGAAGGTGTCTTCCTCTTTGCTGTGTGTTTGCCAGCATTTTCTGATGTCTGTTAAAGAAGCAGGTAGAACTTCATTATTTATTGAAGGGAAACAATGTCAGATTTTTTTGTCAACCAAGTTGAAGAACTTACAAGAAATTGTAGGTTATTATACAATAGGGGTTTGGGGTTTTTTTTGGGCAAATAAGAAATAATCAATAGGTATCTTTCCATTTCCATTCCATTGCACACCCAGGCTGATCTCTCTTTGGCTAGTGGAGGGCTTCATAGTGCTTTTGGAGCACTCTGTGTTAATGTGGACAAAGCCCCTGCCCTCTTTTGTGTATTCAGAGCTACTGCTGAAAAGCTCTGTTTGGGAGTTGGCTTTTGTGATGTACGAAAGCACTGAATGATTGCTTGGAAAAAATCTTTGCTTCTCCCTCTGCCCTTCTCTCCTCTCCCGGCAGTTCCATGTCAGCTCAAAAATGGGGCTTGCCAATGATTTTAAATTGTGTCAGGGCTATTGTGAAGAATTTGGCAACATGAAATGCCACTAATTGAGATGGAGGTTGTGAAAGCACTTCCCATAAGACATCAGGTTAAACTCCATTTCTTGGGGAGGGTCTTTCACTTCACGCAGTACAATTGCCCATCACTGGGGATCTGCAGTGTCCCAACACTACAAAGAATAACAAGATCACAACTACAAAAAAGTTTTTAAATCAGATATTTGAAAGGACAAGTAGGGTCGTTGAAACAGGTTTCAGAGGGCTTTGTTGTCTCCATGGAAGTACCATGAGATTTTACTTAGTCCTTAAGCTGAGAGCCTGTTGCCTTGGTACCCACATCGCAGGTGATACCACTTAATATTCTCTGGCCCTTGTGATGCTAAAAGACAAAGAAATTAGGTCAAGAAACATTAAGGGTGAATTATCTTGATTTTCTGAGTTTAACAGAAAACTCTGGAGTTTATTGCGCTGCCCTTCTGTCTGTGCACAATTTTCCATTTTTAAGAGGAAAAATTGTAATTGCAAACACGGGTAACGATCATCTCGAAAATCAATTTGGTTTTGATTTTAATGGCTACACTAATGTTTTTGCCCATTGTAATTTAATAGCTGTAGTGACCTTCCTTGTAGGGATAAGAGAGTGACTCACTCTGTATAGTCACATAGACACGCGTGCAGCCACTCACATTCAATTACACATGTATCTAAGGAGCTACTGGTAAGTTCAGTATAGCCCACCCAGAATCTGCTTCAAAGTGTTGTTTTTTTGGTTGTGGTTTTTTTTTTTTTTTTTTTTTTTTTGTGTGTGTGTGTAGAAGAGGATTCGGGGGTCCTAGACCGTGAGAGAGATTTTCTGCCTTTAATTTGCGGTAAACGAACTGTCAGCTGACGGGTTTTCTACACCAGTGGAGAGCCGGGGAGCCCAGCAGCCAGAGCCGTGAAGTTGGGGTGAGGACGCCGCCCTTCTTTTTTTTTTTTTCTTTTTTTTTTTTTAAAAGCAAAGCAACAGAACCAAAGACGGTGGAGGTGGTCTGAAGAAAGAAGGTGGCTAGATGCCAAACCTGCTGGAGGAGTCCTTGTGACTGCGGAGGTAGATAAGCAAAGCAAGCTGGTATTAGCTTGTTGGTGGCCTGAGGGTGTGTGCGTACGGGTTGGAAGTTACCAGTGAGCAACAGAACTGGACCAGTGAGTGCAGGACCTGAGATGCTTGGTGGTGTCTGTGCGCGAGGAACGTAAATGAGATACAGGGGGTACAGGAGCAGATAAAGGAATACCGGGGCTGACAGATGTTAAGTCTCCAAGTGCTAATTTTGGTGAAAGCAGAGTCAGGGAAGTGACCCAGATTATTAAAAAAAGGCTATCATCTCAGTTACGGAGCAGGGCATATGCATATGCAGAGTAATGTATAATTATACAAACACTTCAGTTTTTTAAAAATGCAATTGTAGTGTCAAGGCCAGAAGGGTATTAACACAAACATGTAATTAACATTGCAATAGAGTCAAATGAATTACTGGCGAAGGATCTCAGTGGGACTGCAAATACGATTTGGGAACAGAGATCATAAAAGAAAATCAGGTGTTCAAAGAGGAGCACAGGTCAGGAAAGATTAATAAAGCTAAAGGTATTGATAATTCTGTGTTCACGGTATGACAGATGACAAAAGCAAAAAGGGATAACACTGGTCAAACAGACTCGCTTTAGATTAAATATTTGTGGGAAAGATGGTAAAAAAATAATTTAAAAGATCTCCTGGTCTGGTGTTGGGAGTCCTGTTTGTAGATACCCAGGCTCAGATTTAGAAATGGGTGGGTTTCTATAATTAAATTTGATCTGGAAAATCTAGGTAGGGAAAACGGTAGCTAGGATTAGTTGGATGCAGGTAGTCTTGTGAGTCTTGTGTTCAGTAACCGGCAGATTTCTTCACCGGTCCTTGATCTAATAGGAGTCATCGGTACTTCAGACTGATGCATGACCAGCAGCAAGGATGTCACCAAAGAATTGATTATCAGAACCAAACCAAACTGCTTGGCTTGACCGGATGCCAGTAGAGTTCCTTTAAATCAAAAGGCAGTTAAAGAAAACTAAGATGCTTTATTTCAGGAAAGCCAAATTTGAGAGTAGTAACGAGCAGAGCAAGGGGGACTAATGAGCTCAAGGACACGGCTTTAGAGGAGTCTTGGAGCTGCTGACATCAGAAGTGCAGATCCCCTCTCGACTTTGAACGAGGACGAAAGGTATATAGGGAAGTGGTGCAGAGACAACTGGAACATGAAACGTCATGTTTGTCTGGCAGAGCAGATTTTATGGTCCTTTGAGAGAATTTATTAGTTCAGATGGGTAAGATAGGGATGAATACAAAAGCTAGATAAAGAAGAGATAACAGGAAGCTTTGCTGACAGCGGGATTACAGGGCTGGAGACATGTTTTTAAACATAGCCTTGAGGGGAAAGATTCATATTGAATAGTTCAATTCATGATCTTACACAAAAACTAGCAGTGTTTTTAAGGAGGGATTAACACGGGCAGTCAGACGATAATAGGGTAACATCCCTTTCCCTTGGGCTCTTGCAGGGCTAGGTTATATGTTGTGGTTACAGTCCTCCTAGCCAGGGCACGTCTGTGGCCAGGCTCTGGAGCGCCAATGACATTTGATACTGACATGAAGTTATGAGGCATCAGCAACACGAAGAGGAGGGTGATGTGCTTCAGTGAGGACTGGGCTAACGAAAATGTGATGAAGCGCAGCAATGCAAAGAGCTAGGTGAGGAAATTAGTGACTAATAACAAGAGTTACTCTTACAAACCAAGAGCATAGCACTTGGAAACAGCAAAGGAAGTGCGCTGGGTGATCAGAGGTTCACAAGGAGTCATAGGTGCAAAGTAACCAAAAAAAAAAAAGAGTCTACGATCCTGATGTCTTAAGGTACCTCAAACGAGGTCGTGGTAGAAGAGAAGGAGTTATCAACTGCACTGTTCAAGGTGTTAATGTGCTATGCTGCGTACAGTTCTGGTCTCCCATTTTCACCACAGATAATCTCCAAAGTGGAGTCGCATGGAGGGAAGGGGCACTTGGATAATCAGGAGAATTTAAATCATCTGAGAAGATGAAAGCTGAGAAAGGACAAACGTTGCCTGTGAATACATCAAGGGGATAAACTCTGGCAGGAAGAATAGCTATTTAGTGTAAAGGACAAAACTATCCTAAAGAGGAATGGCTGTAAGCTCCAAGAGGAAAATTTGGGCCAGAAGATGATTCCTAACCATGGTAGTGGTATCTTTCCAAGAAGAGCAGTAGGGATGAAGACCACAGGTAGGTAGGTGTAAGATGGTGCTGGAGGAATCCCGTGGCAGGGCAGAGGTCCCTTTCAATTCTCTGTTCCAGTGCCCTGTTACCAGCATGTGCTTGCAGGGTTTGTAGTTTGTAAGGAAGCATCCAGAGTGGCATGACAACACCATTATCCACTGAAGTCTCAGGGCACGTGTAAGAGGTGAAGTGTAATTCTCAGACATGGAATCTGTCCTCAGCACCAAAAGTAGTGCTTGCCTCTGTGAAAAATCAAATTAGATTCCTGAAGGCACTCGGTGATCTGGATTTTATTTGTACGCATCTTCTGAAAGACTAATAATAGTTCCTTTGGGGACTTCAGGGAGCTCTCATTCCTTATGCTATTGTCACTGTCAAAAGAAGAAAATCCACTGGATGGGCCTGGACTGTCAGAGGCTTAAGAAAAAAAATGTATTAGATGCCAGCAGTTTAAATTGGGTCGTGTCTGGACTGAAGTTTCATTTCTTGTGGCAAAGCCTGTTATTAGGGGTACTGTGAATGACTCCTATTATCATTTAAAATAGTTTCTTTGGTCTCTGGATAAATGCAGCTCTGAGTGTCTTGGAAGTTGTGCCTACCGAAATGGTGGCAGTCAAATCCATTCCTATGTGCAAGGGATTTGACCCTCAATCTTTAACTCACCTGTTATCCTTATTCATCTGAATACAAAGCTGGGTAAAAAAAAAAAAAAAATTCATAGAATGGTTTAGGTTGGAAGGCACCTTGAAGATCATCAAGTTCCAACCCCCCTGCCATAGGCAGGGACAACACTAGACCAGGTTGCCCAAGGCCACATCCAGCCTGGCCTTGAACACCTCCAGGGATGGGGCCTCAACAGCTCCTCTGGGCAACCTGTTCCAGTGCCTTACCACCCTCAAAGTGAAAAACTTCTTCCTAATGTTCAATCTGAACCTGCCCTCTTCTAGTTTAAAGCCATTCCCCCTTGTCCTATCACTACATGCTCCAGTAAAAAGTCCTTCCCCAGCTCTCCTGTAGGCCCCCTTTAGGTACTGGAAGGCCACAATAAAATATCCCCGGAGCCTTCTCTTCTCCAGGCTGGACAACCCCAACTCTCTCAGCCTGTCAAATTGATGCCTGGTTATTAATATCAATATGGTAATACTCTTTAACCCCCTGTAACTTCAGACACTGAAAACGGCTTTAATAAAGATTGCACACAAAACTTGAACCAGGCTCCCTAAACTGTTCGAGGTTAGAGCTTTTAGCAGAGGGTAAACCTTTCAAAGTGAGTTCCTGGACTCTGGAAACAGGAGTGTCCAGTGAACTGCCCACCCTACTGGGCTGCCCATAAGCTACAGACAGGGCTCTCGCACTCCTGCCACCGTGTGCCTGGTTGCACAGGAGCTCTCTTCCCCAGGCATTGACATGTCGTTTTGGAGGCTATGGAGGTGATGGAGCCCTGGGTCTCAGACACAAATAAGAAAAGACATAGATAAGGAAAGACAAAGAAACGTAAGAGACAAGAAGGATGTAAAAATGCCATAATGAACTCGTGTGTCTTGAGAAAACCTCTAATCTAATGAGAATGGATTTTGTTTGAGAGATTGTACTGGTACAATTAATTATTCATGGCAGCGACATCGTTAGGATTTCATTTTATTTAAGGGCCTCTAAGTGACTTGGAAAATTGGGTTAAGCTGAAGAGGAGTTTCAGGAGAAAGGCAGGGGAAAGCTTTTCCTTTTATTGGCTGCCTAATATTTTCTAGATAGCTATTAGAAGTACAAACACAAATTACACTCAAGCTCTAGCATTCCTACATTAAATGTGGGCATAAATTTGAACCACATAAATACGAGATGTGAGCCAAATGGGAACCTAGATGGCTTTTTGCGGGATGAGTTAGATACCATTTAAGTGACCTACTGTCACTCGCAGGGGACTTGCTGTGTTCCATCACTGTACGTTAACACCGGGCTGTGACCAGTGGCTCCTCGTCTGCGTTTCCAAACTTGGGCTCCTAATGTCTCACGTAGCGGAGCGAGGGGACTACGCAGCCTTTCTGCCTGTCCTGCAGTAGTGTTAAGTGTGGGCACAAATGGAGAATCATGGGGCCGTTGCCCTAAAACTGGAAAGACTTTGGCTGAGGCACATCCAAAACAGAGTTTATTAGGTCTTTCCTTTGGTGCAGTAGAAAGCAAAGGCAGAGATGGTCCTAAAAACCAGTAGCGGACAGACCTCTCCTTCACACACAGTGGCTAAAGCTCTTTGCACTTGACCACACCACCAAGTGTATTGCCCGTATTGACAGAGAAGAGAGCTTTCCTGGATGGCTTCCCTCTTCCCTGCAGAGGACAGCCTGTACGCCAGCCCACGTGGAGCGGGTTGTGTGCCCACAGACAGCGCTGTAGCCTGAGACTGTGTGCCCTGCAAGGCACAACTCATGGGAACAAGGCAGGGATTACCCTTCTCTGCCCCCCCGGTAAATCTATACCCGATTCACGGGTAGGTTATGCAGCCTCAGAGCTGCTAACTCTTGTACGCTGTTGAGAAGACTCTTTTTTTTTTTTTCTTTAACACATGGATGCTTAGCCTGGGAACTATCCAGGCCTCCGAGTGTTTAAAAAAGTCTGGTTTTCTTTTTCTTTTCCTAATGTTTATTTGTTCCTTCCCTTGTAATTCTGCCTGTTAACTCATGGACATCACTCAGGGACAGATTTAAATCGAAGCAGACAGACTCCAGTTCTGCTCTGTCCCTCGAACAGTGGAGATTTGTTTAAAAGCGCTGTCGGGAGCGCACTTGGTATGACTGGAATGTTCAGGGCTTTATTTTTCATTTCGCATCACGTGCAGAGTAACCCGGCTATAGCTCGAGATGTTCACGTGGCCGTGGTGGTACCATCTCTGCCTCGGTTGGCTGAGGGTTGTGTAAATTATTTACGACAGCTTTGCTGAGGACACTCACAAACAATGGACTGGCCACCGCGAGGAATGTGGGGGATGAAGCTCATATGGACCGAGGCTCGGGGCCTTGGGAAATCACATTGGGCAATGGCTCTTAAAAAATGAAGAAGCATGTCTCCAAGTACTGGTCTGGATCCAGTTTCAGGCTCAGCCTAAAACCGAGAAACAATCACTCTCTTGCTTTGATGTCTGGAAGGGTTTGTTTCACAACATTTATATCTAGCTGACACTGGGAGGGAAAAATCTTATTGAAATTTGCTAATTAAGAAGAAGTTTCAATACGACAATTGCCATTTGTCCTGCAATCCTCAAGCGTTGTCTTACAGGAAAATCCACAACAGCTCCAAGCTCCCAAATTCTGGCTCACCTGAAAACTAAGTGGGGACACGGCAAGGTTTAGGCTGGCATGAGTGGCATCACCTGGATCAGTCCCGAATCAGAAGAAAAAGTGGCAGCTGTTGCTGGTTTGCTAAAGCTGGGGCTTGCCAGGGACATCTCCCAGGGAGAGTTGTCTTGGCCATCTTGGTGGAGCTGTAGCCCAGTCGGGCTGGGAATGTCACAGCCCTGCAGCCCTCCCTGGATCTCCTGCGCCTCCCTGTTGGTGGTCACTGCACCCATGAAGCTGGGTGTGCACTTGCTTCCTAGGAGGGCTGAGAAGTACCGCAGAACAATCTTTCTGAAGTGTGGAGTGCCTCTAATTGCCACTGCAACGTAAAGATAGGGAGAGTGCTCAACACCTCGCAGATGGAGGCTTTATAGAATAATGTGTCCTCCTAAAGCACGTGTAGGCAAACCCATTATACTGGCGGTGAACTGATTTTTCAATGAAGAGCTTGAGATGTCTCAGCTCTAGGACTTCAGGTGGTGTTCCCTTGGACACTGTTATCCTGTGTTTTATGGTGTGTATCACTTAAGGGTGGACATCTCTGCTCCTTCTGGTAGCGTACTTCAGACTGCTTGTTTTCCTCTGGCTGCAGCCGGGGAGGATTGGAAATATCTTCCCACAGTGTCTCATCTTAATCAGTCTGAATAGGTGATTGTTTTGGGCTGTGAAGCCTCGCCATCGATTCCCTGGGGCCCTGCTCTTGCTGCTCGCCAGGAGGAAAACTTTTGCACTTTAAACACTGGGGCTCACAACCTCCCCAAACTTCCAATAGACAAAATGTGGCTGCAGCCCAAGTGTTTATTTAGACTTCAAGAAGAAAGAACCACAGAAGGAAAAAATCTATCCAAATAATAAGACCTTTTCTCCTGATGACTTTTTGATGACGTTATTTTGGTGGCTAGACACTTGGCTTTACAGTATGTAAATATTCATTTGTTTTCCCATATGAGGAGAAAACTCAAGTCAAATAAATTCAAGTCAATTTGGCACTCTCATTTCTCTCCTTTCAAAAAGTTTCCTATTATTTTTGCAACTAAGTAATATGTGTTTGACTAACCATTAATTTTTCCCATGAGTGACCTTGGATAAATACAATAATTTTAAAAATAGAGGTGAAAATTAACTTCTCAGTACAGTGATCCTAGCACAGAACAGTTGTTTTATCATTCATTGTCCACCATGGCAAATGTAAAGCTTAATCCTGTACGTGAAAGTTGACTTGTCGATCCTTAACTCATGAAAATGGTTTTCCTTTGGTACTGGTTCACACAAACTTGAATGACTCCTCCTGGGACTGTAGTGGCACTATTCAAACTGTTGAAGTGCAGCGATGCTTTTCTAATCATCCATTATTAAATCTCAGTCATCCAGATCCTTGCTAAGCAACACTTCTGACGATGTCCTTTAGCTCTGGCCCAATTTTTATCCAAGTGAATTTCAAAACCCCTCTTCACTTTATTAGAGCAGTCCATTAGCAGCTGGACAACAGCCTGGTTGAATCAGGGCAGCAGCAGTGCATGTTGCTTTACAAACACAGATCCAAACTCTACCACCAGGTACGCAAGGGTTTGTGTTTCTGGACTCTGTCAGCCTGTTAGTCTACTTCAGAGAAACTTGCACACTTTGATCCTGTTGACATCAGTAAGAATGAATACCTCCTTTGGTGTAGATTTAACTATTTTCCTCATTTGGGATGGATTTTGTTATGTCCTCAACTTTGAGTATTTTTTTAAGAAGTCAACCCCTTTCTTTTGGGAAGATGAGAGACTTTAGGGTCTTTCCTCTCTGTTCTTTGTAAGGAGAAACAGTAGTTCCTTCCACAGGGCAGTAAGGAGGAACATCATGTAGCCCTAGGGCAGGAATTGATGCTTGCTTTGGTTCCTTTAACGGTTTCAGACCAAAAATCCTGCAGTACAGGACTTTTGGTCTTTTTTTTTTTTTTTCCCTAGCAAACCAGGGAAGAGCCCTTAGAAGGATGCCACCATGTGTTTTTTCTCAGAAGAAGAAACACATTCGTCAGAAAAACTAATGGCATCTACTAAGCTCTGTTATCTCAGGATGAGATGACTTGAAACAGCATCAGCTGGGAGAAAGCTGGATCCAAGCTACAGCTGATATAAATTAGCACAGTCTATTAGCAGAAAGCCTATAGAAAGGCTGGGAGAGCCCTGTGTGGTGGGCAGCAGAGGGTTTAATGTTGCGAAGTCTGTAAGGGGGTGGTGGGTCAGCTTGCTCTGAGTTAGGGTTGCGAGTGTAAATGGTGAGTGGCTGGGAAGGTCCTTGTCCTTGAGGACTGTGTTGATAAATACAAATGTTGAGAGCATCGGCGCTCCCTGAACCAGCAGTAAAATGCTGCAGGTTGCAGGAGGGCTGTGTAGGAAAGGATGGGTGGAGAGAACTAGGTGATATCTTTTCATGGATACTGTTCCCTTGATTTGGGTGGACTGGTGTGACTACAAGGCAAGTCATCTGGAGCTAAAAGGTAAGTGGAAAACTGATTCGCCTTCAGGGAGACTGATAGGAGTGTGGAGTAAAAGTTTCAGTGAAGAGGAAAAGGGTAAAAATGTGCAACTAAACTACTCTGAGGCTGAGCAAGGAAATGCAAAACTACAAAAGAAAAGAAATATCAGCAATCCCAAGCCTGAAGTCCCTTGCTAAGGCTTCTTGAAGGCACCTGGATGCCTAGCTCCCATCCCATCTCAATGCCTTGAGTAGCTAGAAAATACTTCAGGCATTCAAACTTTGTGCGGAGCCAACATGGAAAGGGACAGCTGACAAAGCTGTGCTGGAAGCAATTTAATTTGGTTAAGCAGAGCTGGCTGCTGAAAAATGCCTTTAGCGAGCCCTGTTTTGGCTGCCACCTCTCCTGGGAGTTGTGTTGCCTGTGCTGGACTGGTTGCACAGTTCCCTCCCTACTTCCCCGTGGCTTTTGCAGGCTTGGACCTTCCCCTGGAGCTGGCTGGCGTTAGTTTGACATCACACCCGGGCAGTGATAAGCATGTGTCTGCTTTTTTTTTTTTTTTTTTGAACTGGAGGTTGTTTGAATACATCAGTGAAACACTGTGTGCTGGGGAACAGGAATAATAAACTGCTGAAAACTCTCGGCTCCTGGCTGGTGCCAGGAGAATGAGTGATGAAGACTTTTGCCTGCAAATCTCAGCACTAAAAGGACCCCTTAATTTGGTCCAGTGAGTCTCTCTATGTGGGCACTGGGTACAGTGGCATAATTTTACAGATGTGAAATTATTTGTCCCATTTCTCCCATTACATGTCCCAGGATACCGGGAGCAGAAATCTTGGCTATTTGAGGGGGGGGAAGCGGTTAGAATAAATGAAAGGACAAGTTCCATTATTTTTCCTCCAGCCCTTAATTATTTTTTCTGCTTGCTTAGCTCAATTAGCAGGTGGGAAGGACTAGGTAGTTTGGTGCCCGATTCTCAAAAAGGTTTGAATGTAGACCTCCTCCATGTACGTTCCTCGTGGATGCTTTAATGCTTTACGATACAGATAGGTACCTATGTTGCTTCTTAATGTTGACGCTGTTCTCCTAGTTTAGCCCACAGAGCTGGCTAGATTACTGTATGTTTTATACTCTTAGCAGCTAAATGGTTTGTCCTTAGAAATAATCCTCCTTCTCGGAGCCAATTCTTTTCCCAGTGGTATCTCAAAGCTGGACTCCAAAGCTCCATAGAAATTGGAAGTTGAGAACCATCTATGTTATTCTTAGACTGTAACAGCTGCTGTGTTTGAAGTACACTATAGCTGCACTTGAACTGTAAGCTGCCTACCTGGGAACCAGCAGAATTTAGGTCAGAGCTCAGCAAAGACTAAATGTTGAAATTGTGTTACTCAGCTGAATTTTGTATTAGAGTATGTCCATACCGAACTGCGGTTATGGTAGTGACTACAATGTAGGCATAGCACACTCAGATGTTCTTGAGTATCCCATGAGGGACCTAATATTCTCCATGTTTTGGGTTTAGATCATCTGGGTGCCTTTTGTGTTCTAGCCATGGTGCTTTGAAGTCCCCAGAAAGCCTTGCAAGTTTGATGTAAATCTTCGAACTCATGTGTTTGGTTTCTCAAAGTGAAAAGACTGTGTAAAGGAGAGTTGGGTGTTGTGGTGTTGTTTTATTGCATTTCTATTATTTTTTTTTTTTTTCCCCAGTAATCGGGGCATGTGCAAAAATACTCTGTATGCTGCTCTGACTTTGTGTGAGCGATCATACTGTGAGTGAGAGTGTCTGGCTGTCCGTGGCTGGATGGCCTGAAGGATGAATGTGTCTCTGCCTAACAAGGCCATGGAGGTACCACGTGTTCCACATGAGTGACCTTATCTGAGCACTGAAGAATGGGGTCCTCTCTTTGGTTTTGAAGCAGTAGCATTAAACCAGACCTCTGTGAATATGGCTCGTATCTGGTCAAGCTCTGGTGACTGTTTTGTAAATTCAGTGTAAATTTGTGCGTGTGTGTGTGCCTGCAACACTGTTGTCCTACAGCCGAACTGCTCCCCAGAAGGATAGCTGCCTAAATGGGTTTGAGTTATGTACCAAGACAAAGGTAAATAAGCACATATACACTTCATTGCATCTGAATTGCTCTGCTAAAGTATGGGCTGCCTCTTTTTGAAATACCCCCAAGTTGCTCTTCTTCTTTTAACTTGGTTAACAAAACCAATTACAATATACTGAGAGAAGTTGTGTGTGATATCCCTCGTTGAATACGTACTTCTGGTTAAATTTCTTTACACAGTTTATACCCTAAACAGCTAAATGTTTAGTCCTTAAAAATGCTTTCCTTTCAACACCGTTTCCTTCATACCAGGGCGCGGGTGGGATTCCCACCCTCGGGCTGATCTGCAGCCCTAGACTGAAACTAAATACAATGCCCTGGGACCAAGTCCCATCATCTGCAGAAGTTGGGCAAGAGGAAATGTTTCTTGTGTTAGCTCAGCTTGTGGCCACACTGGGAGAATTTGTTTTCACACCAAACAGTTGGCTGACTCCTCTGTTGTGGGGAGGGGGAAAGGAGAATCAAGGACTGATCTCTCGGAGAAAAGGTTTTACCTCAGCAATAGCGCTTTCCAGAGGCATGCTGTTATTTTTCAATGGTTGTGTGTTTACAGCTTTTGCCTCCCTGAAACACAAGTGTAAACATTTTGCTAGTAGTGCACTTTTGTGCACAATATTTAGGGTTCAGGAGACTTGCTCATGTTTGCTTCTTGTTGTCTTTAAACCATCAGACAAGTGGAATGGGGCTTGTGCTGCACAGCTCTCGCCTTGCTCTTATTCCCAGAACTTTAATTTTGATGGCCCTGGTGACAGGGTTTGGGTAACTTACAAAGCCTGGGGCTGTTTGCAAAGTGTTGCTCAGCATGTACTTTTGTTTCAGGTTGACTTCCAAGTTCAAAGAACAACACATTTTAAATGCTGGTTTGAAAACACCTCTCAGGTTTTAAAAAAAAAAATAAAAATCAAGAGGCTATTTCCCCTGTGCAGTTCGGCGGTATCTTGCCAGGAACAGCCTTGGTTTGATTTGGGTTTTGACCTCCCATTGTGCAGGGAACTGAGAGCCCTCTTGGGGTGCTGGAGCTCAGCCTGGCACAAGTCTAAACACTGAGCCTGTCTCCGCGTGCGGTAACGAGACCGTCACTCCGGGCTTGTAAATCACCACCCTTCAGGAGCAGAAGGTGAACGCTCTTGCTGTTGTGGCAAATATCGTGAGCAAAGTTTTCGCCTCTCCCTCTTGAGTGATGAGAGAGGACGTTAGAGATGCTCGGTTTACTTTTGTGTGCATGTGGATTATGCACGCCTGCGAATTTGCTGAGCGTGTTCTCTAGCCTTTATTCCCTAAACAATATTGCATCTGTGCCAGCTAAAGGCAATAACTTCTTCAGCTTTATTCCCTTCTGTTGGAGCTGCAGCAATC
Organism: Vanellus vanellus; assembly: GCF_965231255.1. Classification (NCBI taxonomy): domain Eukaryota; kingdom Metazoa; phylum Chordata; class Aves; order Charadriiformes; family Charadriidae; genus Vanellus; species Vanellus vanellus. The sequence continues at coordinate 60,284,018 of NC_138906.1, read as the reverse complement.
ACTGATCACTTGTGTTCCAGCCAAAGCCTTTGGGGGTGGAAATGTATCTTCTGCAGATGAACAGGATACTTGCTAATAATTGTCTTTCTGTTAATAAAAGCAATAGGATGATCAGAAAATGTGACAAAATATTTTCCTTAAAATGCATAACGTCTTCCTGAAACTCCTGCAGTGTTTTCCACCGATCTGGGTAAAAACATTACTTTTGCAACTAGTCCATCATGTTATAAGAAAAACCTGTATACTAAGTAGTGATTTTTAATTTTTCAGACTATGTCAGGATTATCCCTGCCTTGTAGAATGGTGATCACAGAGGAGTTGCTGGGTCTGATCCTGGCAAGTAACTTCCAGTAGCTACTTCCCGCTTTTTAGTAACGATTTTAGACTATCTTCTTGATGACTGATGGACAGCATAACCACTTCCAAACTCTAGATGGTACCCTTAAAGAAGAAAATAATCTTGCACTGCCTTATAAAAGTTACTTGAACTTGAACATGGTTCTTGAGGTCTGGAATACTGAACCACAGCTCAATGCCAAAGTCCTGGCGTGCAACATAATGACTTATAAGAAAAATGTATGTAGTCAAGAGTAACCAGGAGATATACATATAAAAGTTGGCAAATAACTATTGGCATTCTACTTGCTGGCAGTGAGCAAAAGTGTCTGTGAATGGCAAAGCATTGAATACAGGTTCTGCAGTCACATCTAACTGTTTTTCCCTTTTAGGGGTGGTTTGTTGTTTTTTGTTTTTTTTTTTGTTTTGTTTTGTTTTTTTTTCCTAGTTGGTACGTATTCTATTTCTTCTATTTCTCTTCTAAAGTCCGCTCAAGAAGACCACAAACTACTGCTGAAAGAAAAGGAAGGCTGAGTCAGTTGTTAACATTAACTGCCTGCTGTTTGATATCCTTGAGCTTATTGCCTAATGGTGTGTATGTGGATTTTGGAGGACAAGAGGGCTTGTGACGGTTGAGGGGAATAACATGGAGGCCTCCTTGGAAATAAGGTTTAGCTTTACATTCCGGCTGAGGAGAGAAAACATGATCATGGAAAGACTTTTGCTCTTTAATCCCTGTCTTAGCTCATCTTGACCACCAGTTTCTTTCCTTGCCATGGCATCACCTGAAGCAAGCATTTTTCTGGATAAATCCATGTAATGCCAATGGTAGACAGAATACAGCAGAGCCCAGTATGATACTGGCACGTGGCCGGTTCTTTGGCCACATAGGTGGCTGAACACCTCCTGACAGTTTGTCTGTGCCCCATTAAGTTCAGTGGTCAATGGATAGACCAGTGAGATGCTTCCCATCAGCACCTGTGCGTTTGCGCTCATTACGGCTTCTAGAAAGTTTGTCGATCTAACCAGATGGGTTGTTTAGGATTTCAGAGAACTGACCCTTCTTGGAGCCAAATCTCTTCAGGGTGACTGGATGCACGTGCGCAGCTACAATCGAGGTGGTTGGAAATGGAAAGGGAATAGCACTTCCTCGCAAATTTATCTGGGGAAACAACTGCACTAAAAAGCAAAGTATCACTGTAGTAAATCTATGCCAGCTGATTTTTCTAGACTTTCACCAGCAGTGGATTTTGTTAGGGCTTTGCCATAGAAAGTAGTAATGCTCTTGCATAGAAGCAGCACAAATTAGGGAACCATTGCGAGTATGCAGGAGCGTTTACTGCCTCAGTTGGAGAGTAACTTTTGACTATCTCGGTGAAAGTAAATGTTTGGGTGCGTTGCTTGCACCAAGTATTTGCAGAGCAGTTAGCATCCCCTTGCTGTTAAAGCAGAACAGGCTGTTGAGGTGCTGGGAAAGTGGCACTTGTCCTGTGCTACCTTCACTTGGTACTCGGTGTGAGATGGGAAGTGTGGTGTTGCAGAACAGAGTAAGGATGGTCTAATCCCGGTGTGAAGTCTGTCTTCCAGCTGCTTCTGGATGGGAGGAAATGATATTTGGACAAATGAGAGGAGAAACTTTGTCCCAGTGCATTCTGCCAAGCTGGTGCAGGCAGGATAGCTTGTGGCTCTGCATTCCTGGGTGCTGGGCTGAAGGCACGTACCATGGTAGACCATGAGCTGGTCTAGGCAGCGCCTAGCTGATTCCCTTTCTCATGATGTTGGTAGAGATTTGCCAAGGTGGACCTCCTGTCATAAGAAAAAATAGCTGTGTGTTTAGCCCATGGGGAAGTCAATTATTGCTAGCTCCTTTTTTTGCTTTGAGGTTCAACCCATAACCAAGTAAAATTCATAAAGTCAAGCAACTGAATTAGCTGCAAACAACCCGTAGTGAATGCAGCGCTCAAAAGCATAGTCAGTTGAAACAACCCACATTCAACCTGACTTTTCCTTCTAAACATGTGAATCCAGGAGGTGCAAATGGCTTTGATGTGCAACTGTAAATGAATACCTGGTGGATGCCTGTTTGAAAATGGAAGTTTGGGTTAATCTGAAGTTGTTCTTTTAGAGAGATCAGTGAAAATGGAGTCAAATTTTGTATCTTACTGTGGCTTCTAAAGATAAATTGAATATTTGCTGCGGCCAAGCACCAGGAACACCAAACATTAAATACAACTCCTTATAACTTGTTCTAGTTAATTCGGTTAAGCCTGACTCTTCCCACCCCTTTCCCCTTCCCCTTGCTGCAGGGAGAGACTGTACTAGTAGTTAGCAGCGAAATGGGCCGTGTTTGCTAGCCACTAATTAGTCAAGTTGTTTAGGCTGGAACTTGTAGATTTGAAGCATCAGAAATCTAGATTTGGGCTGTCTGATGATTTTTGTGGAGCAAAAATTAAATCCTCTACAGGATTTAATGCACTCCTTAGCCAAGTGTAGTATGGGCACGTTTTAGGCTTGAGCCTTGCAGGGCTACACCGTAGCACTTCCCTGAGAGAGCGGTTGCTTTTGTAAAAACACAACAATCCTTTTAGGGGATGTATGTGGGAAAAAAATCTACGTTTAAGTTAGTGTTTACCACTGGAGTAACCCTGCCTTGGGTTTTCAGGGCATTTAGGTACCTACTGCTTCCTGCAGGCTCAATAGCTTTGAAATCTAGCCTAGAATATCTTGAACTCTGCCCTAGGTAAGAAAGCCAAAGATAGCACTGAAATGTTCATTTTCTGTGTGTTTCTAAACTTAACCAAATAAACTTCAACCTAGATAGATCATCGGTTCAGTAGCTTACAGCAAAATGTAATAAAATGAATAACTGTAGGCTTTAATATAATCTCGCACAATTGTATTACCTCCCAATTACTTTTTTGACCTCTTTGGAGCCACGCTTCCCTTAAAATGCGCATGGTCTGCAGTTCTGACTGTTCTTGTGGCATCTTCTGTGTCACGCAAATCGATAAGTCGAGTATCGCATCGTGCCTCTGACTCCGGTTTGTAGGAGCGCAGCAATGTGAAAGGTGTGTGTCTTGGATGAAGAAGTTCATCTACTGAACAGCTACAGGGGCTTGCTCAGTTTCTCAGATCCTGGAGAACTCAAGACAGCTATTTATTTTCCTGAAATCATTAAGCAAATACGACAATAATCTTCTGTCAGTGGCTGAGCTTTTTGAAGACAATAGGCTATTCTTCCTGATAAATTAAGGCTACTGATCTAATCCCGTCACCTCCTTCAGTAGCATATCCAGTCAATAGTGCTAACGGGTACCTTCACTGACTTTAAACAAGTACAACGGGATATTGTCTGGCTCTGATTTAGGAAATGACTTCAGCATCTTGATAATTGTTTTCATTTATGAAAATATTTTGCCTGAATCGATGCTCGGAAGAGAAAAACATTGAAGCAGCAACTGGGGCTGGAGAATCTAGAAAGGGCATCAGAGGGGTAGACTTTTGTCTACAACTGTTTTGAAATGTGTTGTAAGATTTTTTTTTTTGTTAGCCCACAGAGGGTGCAGCACTGTTGATCTTGTTTTTGTATGATACTGATTGGAATATGGTCTCATATTTTGTGTGGTTGAGCAAGGAAAGAGAGGAAATGCAGGTAGTTTATATGGACTAAATAATCCTGGGCATCTCGCTTTAACATCCTGAGGGTTAAAGGTTCAAACAAGAGCTTAAAGCCCACCCTGTATTAAGAGGTAGAAGCCACATACTGAAGTCTGGAAAACTGAGATTTGCCGTGCAACCTGAGAGCAGTCGTACCTCACAAGTGGTGTTTTTAATGAAAACGTCTTTCCCAATGCCAAGTCCCATAATGTTCTAGACATTTCTGAAACTGTAATGAAAGGAGAACCCTTTTAATTAAGAAAGGAGTATTTATTTTGTGCGAGACACCATCGGAATATGTAATGCATTTTATATTGGTGTGTATGTGTAATTTTCCTTTTCAACTTTCAGTAGAGAATTTGAGTGCTCTGAAGACCTGCATTAAACTTCGTTACTCTCTCTGAAGCTATCCAGCTAAGAGTCAATACCCGTAATCAGAAAGGATGTCTTTCACATGTTGATATGCGGAGATGCCCGCACTGATGCGGAATGTACTGCTTGACACGCAAACTGTCTGGCAGGAGGTTTCAGGTTCACAGGCTTGATGGGGTGTCTCAATTCAATCCAGTCTCCGGTGTTACTTTGACATATGTCCCTGGGTGATGCCTGTCAGACAGCTCCTAATGGAAAAAGCCCTCCCTGGAAGGGGCAAGATCACTGGTAGCGAATGTCTGTATCTGCTGGTGTGGATTCCTGTAATGTGGCCAGGGAGCAGAAAGTGTAAGGTTAATAGGAAGCAATGATGTCTTGCTGAACAAATGCTTTCTAGTCCATTTAACTGCTTAAGTAAAAGGTCTCAAGACCTTCTAGTTCATGAAGTTACTATTACAGTTTCTTATTTTTTTAGTAATCTTTCATTTACAGACTGAAGGTATCAACTGGTATTCTGGCATTCAGTGGGTTTCTCCCCCTGGATATAAAAGGAGAGACTAGACGGAAGAAGTAGCAATGGACGTGAACTTGTAGATTAGTGTTGTTGTAACTGAGGTTCTGAAGGCGAGAGCAAGGCATGAGGGCTGTGAAACTCTCTCCCAGCTTTAGCACTTTCCCTATTGACTAATAAAAAGGGCAAGATTTGGGGTGTACAGATGCTTCAGGTCTCTTAAGACAGCATGTCCTGAAACTTGCTCACTTTTCCCCAGCTGTGAGAGTTGATCTCTTACGATACAGTGAAGAAAGAAAAAAAGATTTAAAACGAAAACAGCAGGGATGGTTGCAGTGAAAAAGAAATATTAAATGTAGTTTAGAGCTGGGGGGAACCTTTGTTTTGCAGATTATTTTCTGGCTTTCAGCCTGATCCAGGAAACCACTTCTATGAAGAGAGTGAAAGATTAAAGCCAGAAATTTAATTGCTTAAGAAAAAAGATTTACTACCCATGAGGTTCATTGGCATCCAAACTAAGGTCTGCTCTGTAGCGTACGCTACATCTCAGCCACGCTGAGAACTATTGCAGAGAAAAAGAAATCCTTGCATCTCCAAGAGCAGGCTTCTAGTTCCACCACAAGAAAGTGATTTCTCAATACCACTGGAATGTGGTTTCTAGTACAGAATTTCTGCTTACAATATTCTCCTGTCATCTGGTGAATTTAAAGAATGAAATTAAAGGAGGAAATATTTTGTTATTATAGATCAAATAAATTAAGGCCTAGTTAGATGAATAGCTTGTTGAGTTAGCCATAAGGCACTTTATTTTTCTTCATGTCTCATTCATATAAAGTAGTATAAATGTTGCTCTTCTGGCTGTTAGTGTGTGATACAACACATGCTGTGTTTTTGTAGGATAGTGCCAAGAAGATGGCTCTTCTAGAGCAAAACGGGACAGCCAAGAAATGCCAATTCAGTATTTTCCAAGCTGTGTTCTTATGACTGGGATAGTTATGAAAAAGAAAAAAAAAAGTGTGGTTTTTAGCCTTTGGGGTTTATTTTGTGTGTGTGTTTTTCCAAAGGAACCATGCAGTAACTACATGCATCAGGACTTTGTGTTCTCAGTGAACACGTTACCTTGCTGTGGATTACCTGCCTGGTGGGATAGGGGCTTTCCTTCCCCAAAGGGCAGCAACAGAGGTCATGGAGTAGAAATCCTTCAGCCTTTTCTGGCTTACTAATTTTTTTTGCATGACCAGAGCATCTGGAGGCTGTAGCAGAAACTGTGATTTCTCAAGAGATTTTTGGAGGAGCAGAGGACACAGATGGAAGGCAGGAAGGAAAACTGTGGGACAGAGCAGTACTGTGGGCGTGTGTGGTGCTCAGTAAGGTCAATTTAGCACTAAACAGGGAGGTTCCGGACTCCCAGTCCAAAGCCATACGCACTCAGCCATACTGTGTCTGTCTTCCCCCGTGCACTGGGAGGGAAGGCAGTGACTGGGCTCTGGAGGGGAGCTGGCTCCGGTATACTTCCTGATGGAAGGACTCTGCTGGATTGGAGCCTCTGAAAGATGAAGGAAAAGGAGGAGAGTGTGCTCACAGATATTCCTGAGAGATCCTGGTTCAATCCTGATGGAGAAATGGATCACGAGCAGCACTGAGGTGAACTGCCAGACTGCTTTAACCAGTGGAGAACATTGTCCCAAGAGTGTTTCTGTATCACAGAGTGTAGTCCACTTCTCTTGTGTTTGTCACAGTGAGGTCACCAACATCCTTTTGGTCACAACCTTTACTAGAAACGGGCAATTTGGGGGGAAAAACCTGAATTTGGTGCCAAGCCAAGGTATCTGGTTTGCTTCCACATGTCTAAACACCAGTAATACCTTTAAAGCTATCTACAGACACGTAAAATACAAAAATATACTAAATGACATACATGGGAAAGCGGTTGCCAAGAAATAATGGCAGCAATTATTTTTGCTGGCTCTTTCTTTTTTTGGCTTGTCCACATCTGTGATCCCGGAAACAATTCAGACCCAGGCAATGTGTTGGAATTTGAGTTTCAGATTAACCACCTTCTTGGCAGCCCTCTGGCAACACGCTTGCCCTAATAGCTAATGTATATTGTGGTTCTGCTATGGATCGCACAAGTCAGGAGTTGCAGCAGGAGTTACCTTACCAAAATTAATTTGGGAACAAGATCTTCCCTGGATGGGACAATGGAGGAACTATGATCAAATTTAAAAGCCAAGCATAAAAGAAAAAGTATTGACAGCTACCTGCTGAATCTTCTATTTCATTATTCATTAGCATGAGTGGTTGCTCCCCCCCTCTTCCCAGCTCAGCCAGACAAGCCTATCTGCTTTGTAATTAACAGACTGGTGTCTGGTGGCTGAAAAACTCTGCCCATCTCACTGGTTTAGTGTTTCAGAAAGGCTTAAATTTGAAAAAAGCATAAACATCTGGGTTGCATTCCTCAAGTATCCTGAGTTGAGAAGAGCAGTGTGTTGGATAAGCTGGCGTCTGAAGGTTTAGGGACTTCTGGTTAGTGCTTTGTAAGATATAACTTGGCATTTTGTGGGAATTTTCACAGAACATATTTACTTCTGGGCTGTATTTTCTTTCCTTCCTTTGAAGTTTGTTTTCTTTTTTTTTTTTTATATTGTTGTGAGTTAACTAGAGAACTGCTCTTATTTTTGAATATACTAAGTTCTTTTCTTTTGACTTTATGCCTACAAGTAGGTACCAGGCATTTAAGTTACAGGATCAAGGACTGCTGAGGCAATGTTTTCCTGCAGCCTGTTAGCTCTTTCATCAAGAATTCAGTGGCGTCTGAAGCAGCTTTCTTCCTTCTAAAGCTGTAACAAGGATCAGTACATTTGCAAGGCTTTATCCCCTGTACCTTTTAAATAGAATCATAGAATGGTTTAGGTTGGAAGGGACCTTGAAGATCATCGAGTTCCAACCCCCCCGCCATGGGCAGGGCCACCTCTCACTAGACCAGGTTGCCTGAGGCCACGTCCAGCCTGACCTTGAACACCTCCAGGGATGGGGCCTCAACAACCTCTCTAGGCAACCTCTTCCAGTGCCTCACCACCCTCAAAGTGAAAAATTTCTTCCTAATGTTCAATCTGAACCTGCCCTCTTCCAGTTTAAAGCCATTCCCCCTTGTCCTATCACTACATACCCTAGTAAAAAGTCCTTCCCCAGCTCTCCTGTAGGCCCCCTTTAGGTACTGGAAGGCCGCAATAAGATCTCCCCGGAGCCTTCTCTTCTCCAGGCTGAACAGCCCCAACTCTTTCAGCTTCTCCTCATAGGAGAGGTGCTCTAGCCCTTGGACCATCCATCAAAGCAAAATAGCTTTGCTTTTTATGTGGCAGAGTTGTAGCAGAGGTCCCTTGCTGTGTATGGCATGTGTGGGAAGATGCTGACTTCAGCAGGATCCACGGTAAAATGTCAAGTGCCTGTGAGGGTATGTGACACTAAAAACTATAGCAAAGAGCGTGTCAAAATGCATCTACGTGCAGGGCACATACAAAGGTCTCTGGGGTGTGCAACGTGTGTGCTCGTCATGGTGCAGGAGTTGGGGTAACATGGTCTCCTTGGAGTGCAGCAGTCCCTGCTGCTTTGCAGCCTATCTGTGCTGGGAAACATGTGACTTGGTGGCATGTGCAAGAAAAGCGTCTTCCCAACCCCTCCTCACTGCCTAAAAGCATTTGTTCCCCAGTACTTAGGCAGGTGTAACCTCAGTCTTCGTGCTGTTTGATGTGAAAGTGTTCCTGTGTGAGTTCTTGGCTCTTGAAAGCAGTTGGCATCCTCTAGCAAAGTCTCATTGGATTTGTAGGCACTGTGAGGTTAGTACTCTGAGCATGTAATATTACACCTCTCCTGGCATAAAGAATAAGATAATTCAATTAACAGGAGGAAAACATTAGCGTAGAGTAGGTCACGAGGCGGGACAAAGGTTGAGCCAAGTCTACTGAAGTTTACTCCTGTGACGTGGTCACTGTGACTGATGACCAAGTTGCAAGGATAGACAGTTGAGATCAATGACAGGCTGAGGATGAAGGTCCTCTGTTGTATGTCGCTCTGCAATGGGGTTCTTTTAAATTGCCTCTGTCAAACAAAGTATGAAATAAGCGCATAGAGTTTGCTCTGGAAGACTCCCCCTGCCCCCCAGTACTTGCTCAGCACGTTTTTATTAAGAGGAAAAATACTTTCCAGTTGGTCAGCTAAAAGATCCTTATTTGTTTATTCCATTTGACTGAACCATGGAGGTCTAGGGGGAAAGTTCAATGCTATATTTGGGAAATACGACACATGGTTGTTCCCTCTGCTAACAGGAGGCTGGTACTTGATATCTCTGTCCTGCCACTGGTGTCAAAAATAAAGTTAAAAAGTGGCCCTCAAATGTGTCATGAAATGGTCTGTTGAAAAGTCTCCTGATTTTTCCCAGAAGTAAAATAATATGTGGTTGACAGCTTCACTTAAGCCTTGATGCTCTGGATGATTGGGCATTGGCTAGATTCTCCCTGCCCCAATACATCTTTAACAGTCACCCTTCCCACCATCTAATCTGCTACTGAAGAGAAAGTTATTGCCTCCTTGCTAGTGCCGGTGGGTCGCAAGCCTGGCCAAAAGCAGCCCTGAAAGCTGGTAGCTGGGCTGCAGGTACAGCTCTGTTGGACAAATTCCCACTGCTGGGGGAATTGAGGCACAAAGGGAGAAAGGCAAAGATGCTTTCCAAGTCCTTTTACACCTTGATGAGGACTGAACCAGAAATGCAACCTGTGCCTCCCAAAGAAGAAAATTTGTTCTCCTGGGCAAGCAGCTTTGAGATCCCATTTTCTATTATTCTAGGAAATGATGAGCTCTTGGGCACTGATCCCAAGTGATCTTGGGGTGGAGCAGAGACATCCCATAGCAGAATTTACCTTCTGTGGCCCTGAATCAGCAGGACATGAACTTCTCTGTGCTGTGCTCTTGATACCTCTCTGGGAGGTCAGAAAACCACAGACCTCTCTATCCTTTGGGCAGGACTGTTTGTCATATCAAAACTACTATGGACTCCCTAGATGAGATAAACAGCTCTTCAAGACTTCTGTTCCCACTAAGGGATGGAGAGGTTTGCTTGTGGGGTGCCTGCTCTGGGGCAGGGACCACTATGAATCCCCTCTGACTTGGAGGGGTTGCATGTGGGCAGCTTGGGGGGGGGAGGGGGTTGCAAGATTTCCCCAAGGGGTCTGGGAGCACCAAGAGTCGTGGCAGAACACTCCATTGCGGAGAAAACAAACTGAAATGTTCTTTAGATGAAAAATAAGCAGTGTCTTCTTTTGATGTGATATGTTGAAGTGGTTAGTTTTCACACGGGAGGAAGAAAACAGTCCCCAAATGTCAGGGTTTGCAAGGAACAGAAATGCTGAGTGATCTTTGGCTTCTCTTTTTGTAGCAGTGATGCCATAAAGGCCCTAAAAGAGACATCAACCAGCTACATGCTCACACTTTCCTTTGGAAACACCATTGCTTTCTTAAACTTTCTCAGACTGAAGCTTTTAAGGCTTTCTCAAAGATTGCAGACCTCCCTGTGCTTGGGCTTTTACCAAAGAGGTTCCTCAGGGCTGGAGGATGCAAAGGCGGCTATCATATTTCTCAGTCGTCTTGAAAAGGACTTGCAGCCTCATCAGCAATCCCCTCTGGAAAAGTTTAGGAGCAGTGCTGACTATGACTGTGAAAAATGCCTATGATGGCTGTCCAGCTGTCATTATGCAGCACCTGCAAGATGCATGGATAGGAGAGACGAGGGAGGGGTTTGGAGAATTTGAAGCATGAAGAAAAGATATCCTAAGAACAGATAAAACTGAGGGGTTGACTTCCCAGCCCCATATGTTTTCATTTATGCCTATGCAGTATGCATGTGTAAAATAGATAAAAATTATTTTGCAAACACTGAATCAATTAAACAATGGTTAAGGCAAGAAGGAAACAAGCCCTGCATATGAACTAGAGCAAGGCAAGGAAAACTGCTTTCAGGTCCATCATTTATGTTATCTAACCATTGTGAGGTTGAATATAATGGAGATGTTATTCGCTCGCAGTGCTCACTTGGTACCTGCGATGTTGCTCCTGACTTGAGTGTAGCCCATTGGATGCATTTGCCACTTATGGCTCTTCTAGTGAGGGACAAGAGTTAGAAGATAGCTAAAACAAGTATCCTTCCCACTCTTTGAGTATATGTTACCTGGTGTCCGGTGACCACCCCAAAACGGGTGTTACTTCCACCATTGGTGGTGGGCAGCTGGGAAGTTCTCACAAATCTGAACGCAGGAGTGGAAACCAGAGCAGCCTCTGCTTTGCAGGAGTGTGTGTGTGTGTTCACGAAAATAGCCACTTTTCAGTTCAACAGTGAACTATGAGCCTCTGGGCTGTGATGTGTTAAACACTTGCAGTCTGAGGCTTTCTGGTAGTCTCTTGCTAATGTTACCAGCAAAGGCCCCATTGAGCTCAAGTGGAGCAGGACAGCACCCAAGAGACAGATGGATCACGAGAGGTCTTTCCTATGCGAACCTCTGGATGTCAATGCCTTGCAGATGCTGTGGAAGAACTAAGCACAGGTCTGTAAATGGAAAAACAAGAGGATCATGATGTAAATATTGCCGGAGTGGAAAGCCTTATCTATAAAGAAATAAAAAATGCACGGTCAGTGTTGCCAACCTAAACTAGAAACCTCTTGAAGTGCAGGAGAGCTGTGAAATGAACACCTGGCTAGAAGAAAAGACCTCAAACAAGATGGCCATTGGCCAAGCTCCAGCATGGGAATGAAGACTATAAATCAGAAAACTTTCTCACTGATATCAGTGCCTGCGTAGGGTCTCAGCAGCGTGCGTCTCCCTGGATCGTGCAGGCGTTGCTGATCCCAGAGTAGGTGGTCTGAGGCTTTCATTGTTCCTCTGACTCTGGTTGCCTTCCTCCTCCTGACAAGCCAGTCAGGGATTTATGGTGGGAGAGCGGCCCAAGAAACGCTGCTAAACCAGCAGGGAAGCTTTCCTCCAGGCGCGATCTTCAGAGCCGAACAACGGAGACTGGGTGGCGAGGAGCCCTGGCCGCAGCTTGGGAAGCAGCTGTCCCCATTTCCCATCCTGTGCCCAACACATGGCAGGACCCTGATCATCCTGCCTCATCTCCGTGTCAGCATCTGGCAGAGTTGATCCGTTGGGGACCAGCATTTAAAAATAAACAAATAAATAAAATATCAGTGTTTTTCACCTATGCTGGTTGCAGGATGAATAGGCTTATACAAGATTGACCACCTTTTCATTTTGGACAATCAGTGTGTTTTCTCCTCGTGAAGAAAATAATTGCCATCTCCAACACAGTAGCAGTGTCTGTGTGCTTCAGAGCTGGTACCTACAATCAAGGAGAAACAAAGCACAAATCATCAGCTCTAATCCACTGATCAAAGGTAATCAAATGCATACAAGGGAAAAAGCTGACCAAGCTCTTCCATTCCTACTAAATGTTATGAAACTTTGACTGGATTCAATAAGACCAGGGCCTAAAAAACCTTATCTTTGTGGTGGAAACTCTCTACCTGTGATACTTAAATTTAAATTTTGTTTAGTGTGTCCTGATTTCCTAGGCTTACCACCTTCATTTATTGTTTTCAAACTAATATTGGTTAGAATGGTCATTCTAAGACTTGCTGCCTATCTAGAAGGGAAGAGATATTGTGCAGTTTTGCAACCCCAGTTTTCACTGTCACTTTGACTACTAACATATAAGTAGTTAAAATAGTTGCATTGAAATATCAAATTTTCAACTTTACCAAAAGCTGAGTGAGGATTTACCCTTCGTTCTTCTATGTAGAAATTGAGTATAAAGTTTATATAGGTAATGTCAGTTCTGGGTAAGCATTTGATGTAACTTTCTTTACCAGCACAGTTCCCACCCATAGACAAACCAAAAAAAAAAAAAAGTCTTAGTGATTGCTCGCATCCTGTTTGCAGATTAATCTGCATTGTTTCCATACGATAGCTAAAATACTCCTAGCAAATCCTATCCCTTTATCACCCTAATCCTCTGAGTCTGGAAGGAAAATGCAAAAGCATGTTCCAAATGGAAAAGTACCCTCAGCCCCTCTCCTTGTTAACAACTTGCTTTTCAACATCGCATCGTCTCAGGGCATTATTTGACTTAACATTGAGCTCCCATTAGTATATGCAGAACAGACAATTCAATTTACCATCTCTAGGGTCTCGGCTGACAATTATTCCCTTGACACAAAACAAATGGTTTGGTTTCGTGCGTGTGTGCAAGAGGCTTCCACCACTGCACTTTCTCCCAGAGAACCACTCGGTTGCTCTTTGTTCTGGAAATACTGAGTTTTGAATCTGGGGAAATCAAACCACCAAGGCGACGTGTTGTCTCGCAGAAGTCATGGGCTATGCATCTGAAACACACTGCTTTTCTGCTAGAGATATTAGCAGTGTAAGCTGTATTCTTGTTTGCTTTATTAGTTGTCTGTATCCACTGTTCTTGCTTAAAAAAAAAAAAAAAAAAAAAAGCACAAGAATCAAAAACATGGATATTGTTTGCCAGCAAACAATTTACTATGGTTTTACCCTAGGACACAAAACTCTTCTGTGGCTTCATCTGGCAAAATCCAGCACTGCAGCCCAGTGCTTGGTACACCGTCCAACCCTGGGTCTGTCGTACAGGCGTGGAGAAGCTGCTGAGAAGAGTGAGTGCCGGGGTTAGAGGCTCCTCCAAGCAAAACTTCAGCCTGGGATCCCCAAGGAGGATAAGCAAAGCGGGGAGGCAAGACCTGGTGCACTGGGTGGGGGTTTTGCAGAGGGTTATCAGTCAACAGCTGTAAGCCCAGACTCCTCCAGGCTGATAACAGATCTGCTCATTCAGCCTGGCCGCTCATGCATGGAAAATCAAAGAAGATTGAAATCTGTTTAGAGAAAGAGGGAAGGGGGTGGGAGTGGGGGGTGGGGGTGGGGGGAAAACCCCAACCTTCAGTAAACTCCAGACTACCAGGAAACTGTCCTCAAGGCACCATGTGTAGCATGGGAAGATTCATTGAGCACTACTGCTTTGAAAGGTGCCTCTGTTGGTTGTTGATCTGTGACATAGAAAGTCTACTCACCTCTTGCAGCAGGAAATCAGAAATCTCTATATTTGGGTTTCATGACTTGAATTCTAGGTCAGTAGCAGTTGATAGAAATATTGGTGTTTCTTGAACTATGGTTATTTGTGAGCCCATATTGCCTTCATGCAAACTGGGGAAGGATGCGATTCCAACCTACCTTTATTTGGCTAACAACGCTTTTTCTCTTATTTTCTCGGACACTAAAAAGCTCCCTAGTTTTATAAAGATACATACAGCATTACAAGTGGGCACAGAAGAATTTATAGGGTTTTTAAAAACTGAATTTCTGCATTTCTGTCTAAATTGTTATAAAACGTGTGATTCTCTCTGGCTGTCTTCAGCATCCGAGTACTCTCATACTTGGAGGTACATCTGGACTTGTGTCAGAGCAAGGATCCCTTCTCCTCCTTGTTTTTTATGGTAAGGAAACCTAGGCACGCCCCAGAAGCCAAAGCTGCTGCATCATCTGAAAAATTCTCAGTCTGGACAATGAGGGGATCAGGAGCCTGAAGGAATACTGTGGCGCATCCCACTGGGAGCGCAGTCCTTGAGCCTATGGTCACCACGGAGCAGGGACACGATGGAGACATCTCTGTAGTCCCTACCGTGAATGTGCTGGTGGGAACGATGTGCGAGAACAAGCTTCTGTATGAAAAAATAACTTATGTTCTCCCTGAATGGGCCAACATCCAAGAGGTAGGAACAAGCCTGTACATCTAGGACATCGCCTCAAACCCGGAGTAGGAACAAGCCTGTCTATGGTGAGGGTGCTTCACAGGAGCCAAAAGGACTAGTGCTTTCTGGGAGGAAGATTTGCTGCTATGCCCCACAGGCAAGCCTTAGGGTACCTACCCAATTAATGCTCTGGAGAGGTCTCTCAAAAGCTAGTGGTGTTCAGCATCCTTCTGCAACAGCTTGGTGCCTCCTGGGCTAGCAGTTTATGAAGTCCAGGGAGCACTCTCTGGCTGAAAGGCACTAACTATGCAAATGCAATGTGAGTCATTATCGTTATGGTTCTTTCATGTTCTTACTCAATTCACTGATGCACCTTTTGTGTCCAGCTGACCAAGCAGTATTTCTTGCATTATAGGATTCTGATTCCACTTCCATTGTTAATGTTCATTACTTTCTTGGAGAGCTACAATTTCATTATTAATACATCAGTGTAACAGAGCACAGATTACATAAATGCATTTCTGAGCATTAGTTAAATATTAGTTTTAAGAACAAAGTATGCTTCCTCTGCCAACAACATGTTCCTTCTCATAGAAATACTTTATTGCTACAATTGCAAAAGCACATGGAAAAGGCTTTTATTGTCTTCAAAAAATATAGCAAAGTAAATATTTGCTTACACTCTTCTGCTTCTAAGAAAAATCAGCATTGGGAGTTTGATAGATGGTTACCATGCATGCTCAAATCTGTCCAATGACAATACCAGTAAATTTAAAACCTGTTTGTTATCTTTCTTTGCGAATCAAAAAGTGAGTTCCTAGTGTCTGATCTGTTTCAGGGGTACAACTTGTGGCTGCGGTGTGGTCATCTCTGGTGGTCTGACTAGCCCCGTCTCGAGAAATGATGATGTTCAAGCTGAGAAGAATCCACAGCTGAGCGGTGGGATGAGAGCAGGGTGATGACCATACTCTAGTGTCACCAATTTCAGAGCTGAAGCTGGTCCAAAAGCTGACCTAGCTGCGAACAGATATCTGGTGTGTGGATGTGATGTAGTCAAAGCATTTCCTTGCTGCAGCTGCCTGAGGGACTAGTGAGGCTCAGAGCTGGCTTTGGTTGATCCCATTACAATAGCAGCTGAGAGCTTGGAGCATCTTGTTGTGTTGACCCTCTTGGGAGGCAGGGGAGGTTTACTATGCTGCCTTCATAGCTGCAAAACCCAGGTAGAGATTAGCTGGGGCCAAACCATGCCAAACCTCTCTCTTGCTCCCGAGCCGAACCAGGTGTCTTGTTGCATGCCCGGAGGGCTGCCTTCCTCCCTGCCGGCCTGGGAGAGACGGACGTTGTGGCCACAGCCAGCTACAACAGGGACCTTCTGTCTTGTGTGGATTCTTGGTGTCGTTTTGGTCCATTATTATGAGTGAGACAATCTCTGCTCTGGGTCCCATCGCCTGAAACGCCGCAGAAGGACTGGGCTGCTTTGAAGAAAAGTTCCTGTGCTTTAATGCTTGCCCCGTGCTTTCATGTTTTTGCCTTAAAACTGAACTCAGGGGTTATTTGGAAATCCTCTGAGCAGGAACCCTCTCAGTCTGTCCAGGGAAGCCTTGATGCTCACACTGCTGCACTCATCGGTTTTAGCACATCGTTTGGGGACCTCTTAAAAATGCAAGATAGTTATCTCCTTCACAGATATTTGCGGGGACTGATGCTCTGGTGGATTAAATTATTTTATACACTGTAAACATTAGGCTGATGGAGCTGAAGTGCTGAGGTCCTTTTTTAATCAGAGGCACCAGATTAACTCGCTTTTAGTCTTTCAGAAACTCACTTACTCTTAATGAGTTTACCATGATATAGGTCCACAAATTTCCTGTCTAGCTTCTTTTGGCACTCTTAGATAAAAATGCCATCTGGGAAGGAGATTTATTGGTTTTGAAATGATGTCCCTTCCTTATCACCTTGTTTTGCTGGCCCTGAGCTCATCCTAAGATAGCAGTACTTACCTAGACAGCATCAGTTTCTGTCAGACACAAATTGTGGAAAAATAAATTTAAAATACCTTGACCTTTCTACCCCAGTAAGATAGGATTATTTTTTACCCCCCACAGTAAAGCCTCTTGCTAGTGTAAAATGCTTACATATATACCTATATAAATATGTATGCATACAAATGGATAAAACCTCTTGCCGCTTTTTTGTTATATTTTGCTCTGCTTCTACTGTAAATTCGGTGTCAGTTTTGTCATGGAAGGATTTATATTTTATTTCCACGCTTATTTTGGGGAAGTGAATTTGGAGCTTTGAACAGCATCTGTTGTTGTGCGCTAGGATGCCGGTGCCAGCTGGGGGGGGGGGGGGGGTTGTTCTGTGGCATAATTTTATTTACAGACCCTTCAGCACTCACTTTCTGCTGTTTAACTCCTTGCATATGGCTGTCTTGGAAGGATGGGTGCGGACGCTGGGTGAAGCTTGGTTGAAGCACCACAGTTACTTCCAGGAGATCAGAAGGATGGTGACTTCCTTACTCTCTATTTCCACAGCTCAGTGGGGCCACAGGAGACTGTAAAACATCATTGTGTCAAGACGGCACCATAGAAGTGAGCACAAATCCTCAGTGCTGCAGGGGGCCGGGGCTCTTCCTCGTACCCAAAAAAAACCAAACAAAGGAGAAAAACTTGGAAAATAAATGACTAATGGTTATAGAAGCTGCCAGGGCTTGTGATGTGTATGTTCCCATGTGTTGTAGTAAGGTAATGTGGAGGACAGAGCTCGTGGTTACGCCTGTGCACTTGAGCTCTAGCAATAGCACTTGAAATTTCTTCAAGACCTTTAAAACAAAAGAATCCTGCATCTTTTTGTAACCTTTCTATAGAAAATACTTTAGCCAGCAGTTACGTAGAAAAGATGAAATAGAAATACGCTTCTTGTTCTGCCTGTATGAGCTGTAGGAACGTTATTCCTTTGCACTCAAACTCTGATATCGAAGGGTGAGTGTATCCTGGGTTTAGTTGCCTGAATTGTATTCCTGTACAGATTCCGGCTGTGACTGCAGCAGTGTCGTTCCTTCAGTGAGTAAAGAAACCTTGTAGAAAAAATGAGTTTGTGTTTTCTGAAATACGTGGAGAGAGGGCTGTGGATGAACCAGGGGAGGGTGTAGCAAATTGCAGTGATGTTTATAGCATCGTTTATTAATTACAATAATAGAAAATTGTAATAAGGCTTCATAGTTTATCCAAATTTGCTCCATTGCTCATGGCTGACTAAACTTGGAGGGACTCCTGGGCATTATGCCTGGGAGTAAAAAAACAAGCTCTGCTGGAATTATTATAGAACGCTTAAAAGCGTGTGCACTTTTAAATGGTGACATTAATCTCGTGGCAACGCAACCATGCATTGCAGGGAAGCAGAAGGCTGTTTTGAGGAATGTATGTGAAACGCAAGGTGGGAAATAGCGTTTCTTTGAAATGTCTCTTAAAAGCATTGCCTTACTTCCCCTGCAATTGGGCTTTATTCCCATACATTGGTGTCACCTCATGTTCCTTGCAGGACAGTGTTCCTCTGATGTAGGAGACTGCTGGTTAATTAGTTTCAAGGGATGACTTTACAATGATTTTTGTCATCTGAGTCTTCGTAGCTAGAGGGAAGGAAGCTGCTACACAAGCAAAATTCGTTTTTGCTTTACCTTTCTGTAAAGTTTGTGCTTAATGATCGCGACTCTTCCTTGGTGCTGTGTGTTTACCACAGTGTCCTAATCCGAGCACTGATCTCGCTTTCACTTAGCATCTGAGCTCTGATGAGCTGTCAGCACTTGATGCTGTCCCTTTCACTCCTCAGCCTCCTATTTAAGAGTGGAGTATTTGACTCTCTCGGTGGCTCTAGACATCGGCTAGAGAGATAGGGTGATTTTTACAGGACTCTTTCAGACGAATATTTTGTATTTGTTGCCCTGCTAATGGAAGATGTGACGGCCACATTGCTCCTCTCCCCGCGTTCACAAGGGAAATTATCGTCATGTCAAATTGCAGCTGCTGGCTCCTGCCAGACAGCCCCCTGCCTTATCTTATCTATCTACATTTTTTTAATGCCATGCTCATCATCATGGCATCTAAGTGCCTTAAAAGTTTTCCATTGCTTCAGAGGAGAGATACATTTATGGGTGTGTTAGTGGAAAATTTTCCCTGGTTCTGGTTATTCGGTTGATCTCTGTGAACAAGGGTGATAAAAGGTTAAAGTGAAATAGCGCTGCAAAAGTGACCTTCCAGTGCAACAACTTTTTACTTGACAAACCTGATCCTTGTTGATATTTCGTCCAAAACATGTCATGGGGCTTTTCCTTCTGGTTATGTTTAGGGATTAGCTGGATTCTGCGATGCTTCTGGCAGCGGCGGTGGAGTGAACAAGCAAGCACTGACATAAGCCCGAGCTCTGCTCCAGTTCATGCTCTCACGGTATTAATCTGCTGTCTTCAGCTGACAGTGATCTCAGATCTGGTTTGAAGCACTTGAGGCTTTTTGGTTGCCGAGTAGATGGCACGTTCCTTGGAAATACAACGGTTCGGCTTCTGCGTCCAAGTTTCACTTCGCAGTATGCATTGTAAGAAAACCTGATGCAAAGGCTGGTGTGTGTTAAACAAGGCAATTTAAACTGGGAATTGCTGAGATGGCAAGAAGCCCACAAGGGATTTCTTCTTCGTTAATCACATTTCTGAGCAAGACCATCGTTTATATCTCATAAATGTTCTGGGATGTCAGTTGTACCCTACTACTATCTATTTTTCAACCTGTACCAAAAAGCATGAGAATTTGATATAAGGATTTATACGTATGTGTGTATGTAGGCATGTGTTTCTGTATGTTTGAGCACTACCAGCGCACTTCCCAGAGCAGGTCTGTGTTACTAGCTGTTTTACTGTCCTCATCTGACCGCCGTTTCTCAGTCCCCAGAAGTCTGGTCTGGTTGTAGCTACCCAGCTGATGCTGGAGACCAAAGGATCACTTCTCAAGTGCTGCCTCTGTCCTCGTGACACCTCTCAGCTCTCAGGTTCCTCGTATGGATCCTGGGATATCGGATCTTGTCGGTGCACTGGCTGTAGTTGCTACTCAGTCTTTCCTAGAGATTTATGCTGTTGAGCCGTGCTGTGCATATTTGCTGCCCAGTTCAGCGGCAGGCAGCAGGCTGGGAGCGCTTTGATCCTCTCCTCAAGTCACAGCTGATCCACTGAGCTCCCTATGTGATCTGACAGCTCTCCACGTTTTCACCCCTTAACCTAGAGTGGTGTTTGCAAAGTTACCTTGCCAAAAGTAAGTTTTTTATCATTTTACAATAGTAAAATGCAGCCATCTACGTTTGAGCCTGTTTTCACGTGACAGTGACGTTATTTCCAGAGCTTCTCTATCAGCTAGGGAGGGTGATGCTTAAACTCTTTGCTTTGGTGATAATTTGGTGGCGGAGAGGGGGGCAGGCCAGAGGGGTAAATATTTCAGAGAAGGTTTAATATTCTTTCCTCCTGGCATAGAGATTTCAAAGCAACCAGTAGTAGTAAATGCAGATTCCCAAGTCAAAAGGAATCGCCGCCTGGCAGTTCTTCCATCTTGCTAAATCTCGGGGAGGGGAGGACAGTGGTGTCTTGGTGCCAGTGAAAACATTATTCTAACTCTCTTAACATCTTACTTTGCCATATTGCAGAATTTCTCTTCTGTATTTTAGTGCAACAGCAACTTGCAAAAGAATTCCGGTGTTTCCTCTGCAAGTATTTGCACTGTCAAAAATCAGCTTGTTCTTCTGACATGCTTGAAAAGAAAAAAATCGCAACAAAACACAAGAGGGAGAGAGCTTAATTTGGCTCGCAGGCTGTACTTCACTCAAATGTAGTCGGTGTAAAGCAAATAAACTGCAGCCATGTGGGTTCTGCTGCAGGAGCTGGTGTGCTGCCTTTGATCTTGAAGAAACTATGAACCTTCTGGATCTGACTCAGCAAGGTTCTCCTTCATGCGCCTAATAAAAAGCATCCAAGCCATCCTGTTGAAGTCAGTTAAGATTATCCATATGCCTAAATTTAAGCACATGCTTAAGTGTCCTGCTGAACTGTTAATAAAGAGAAATTTCAATCTCTCTTGGACAACGTTGCTTGGACTTCCACTGAGCTGTGCTACAACAACAGCAGAAGTTGAGAGCAACCAGAAAGGGGAAGAGAGATATTTAACCCAAATCTGCCTTTAGCAGCCAGTTTTCTTGCTCTTTAAGGCACGGTTGCTAAAGACTGTGTGATTGGCTTTGCTGCGTGCTGAAAGATTGCTTCCTCCAAGCTTGTGCTCTAATTTCCTGCCTTGTAATTAGCTCTTCCACATGGTTACCCCAATGTGCACAGCATGCAGTCATATGATGAGCTTATGCCACTGGACATCCTCAGCGGGTCAGAATCACAAGGCAGCGTGTTAAATCCTCCCCTCCAGATCTGCCGGACCGTAACACAGGCTGACGGCGGCGGAGGGGTCTGGCTGCTGAGGAACGACCCCTGAGTGCGAGGACTTGGCTGAATTCAGACAGAAAGGGATTACTCGGGTCAGAGAGGCGAGAGGCACTTCTAATTGCAGTAGTAGCATTGACAGATGGTTATTTTTTGAGAAGCTCAATGCCTTGCCTGTGCCTGGAGGGCTGCAGCAGATGCACCAGCCTGGGGGAAGCTGGTCCTGTTTTGAGATGCTGCTGCCCCAGCTGCCTGCGCCGAGGCATCCTTTCCCTCTAATCTCAAGGAGGAAAAGGAAAAGGTGAAGGATCCAGTGCTCAGGAGCAGTGTCTGAGCATCTTGCCCTGGGAAATCGGAATGCCCTGTGCTGGTTTGTCCTCCAAAGAGACGTAGAGACAATGCTGCATCCTTGCAGGCAGCTCCAGCTTCAGGCGGGGACCACCACCCCCAAGCATCTCCCTGGCTGCTCACTGCTCAGCCCTGCCACTGGCATGGCTGGCCCTGAGGCTTGGGGGCAGCTGCAATTCCTTCCAGCTCACAAAAGGCACTGGGCAGCACTGACTTTTATTTGGCTCTCCATTAAGTCTCTAGGGTCAGGTTTTCATACAGTGCAAACTGGCGCCTCTCTGCTGACTTCCATGGATGGCACCTGAGGAGCCGAGGAGGATTGGCAGAAGACATAATGGGGGATATACCATGATTTTGTCAAACCTGGCTTGGGCTGAGTTACACAGCTTTCCCTGCACCGAGGGAGACCAGACTGAAATGGGCAGTGTTTGACTCCAGGTTTAACAAAGCAAGATTTTCCCTTTCTTTGAGTGCCTGAGGTTCCCAATTAAAATCTTAACCAGAGGTGACAGAGGTAATTTCATTGAATCTCTTCCTTCAGATCCCAAGAATGCTTTTGTTCTATTTTCTGGTTTATAAGGTTTCATTTTAAAGCCTCTTTTTCTTCAAAGCAGTGTTGGTGTCTTGTTGCTTTCGTGTCAAAACAACTGGGAGCAAGGTGACCTGAACTCTTTTCCAGAGCCATGGTAACAGGAGAGCTGATAAACACAAACAAGGTCAATCCCAAACTTTCAAATGATGTTAGATCAGCCTCCTGATGAGAGAAGGGAAGAGGTGAGAGAGGAGAGATAATCTACTTGAGGGCACCAACCTGGATATGGTAAAGCATCTCATGGTGTTTGTTAAAACTATTTAAAGTGTTTCCAATATGTTTTAGAAAATGCTGCTTGAGGGTTAGGCACTTGTGGGGAGATGAAAGTTATCTATAAGGATTTTTCTGTGGCAGGAGACTTGCACCACAACAGACAGCTCTTCTGGCTGTTCAAAGCAACTCGCAATCCTTCCAAGTCATGATTACTTGAGTCATCCATGACCAAAACCAATACATCCCATCAACAGCAAATGCCTTATTTTAGCCCTGTTGATTGTGGGGAGAGTGGTCCCTGAATGGTGTCCCTCTGCTCGTGCCACGTGTTGCAATCCCACCAGGGCCTGCTCAAAGCATCTGCTGTTCTGAGGACTAGCCGTGAACCTCCAGCTTGCAGAAGCACTGTGCAATGCTGCAAACCCTGGTGGAGCCAGGATGGCTGTTGGGGCTGGGGCTTGCAGCTTTCCCGGCTGGGAAGGTCTTTGCGAGCTTCACGGCTGCTGGAACAGGGGCCTGAGTGGGCATCCCACAGGGGTGTTGGTGGGGCAGTGTTGACTTAGGTTGGACTCACTTATTCCTCTGACTTTCCGAATGTGGCGATCTATGCCTTTTCTTGAGCGTGACCTGTGCCCTTGAGTATCTAACGGGTCATTTTAAGGGCATGAGTCTCAGAGGCACTCCATGTTAAAGGATGGGTGTGACTCCTTGCTAGCAAGCAGCAGCAATCATCTTCTTGCCTTGCCTCCATCACAAGAGCTGCAACCAGGGTGCAAGGACAACTCCTTGCCTGCCTGTGTTTCCAGCCCTGGTCACCTAGCTCTATTTCTCACAGGTTCAAGTATGATGCTTCTCTGATGACGACCCCCGCAGAGAAAATGGGTCTCCCCTCCCCGAGTTGTTGCTCTTCTTGTGTCCTCTGCGCAGGGTATTTGTTTGCAGAGAGCTTGCATTAACACTCCATCCTGCCTTAGACTAAGCAGACTAATAGACTCTTTCAACACCTCTGTAGCACTGCCTGCTGTGGTAATCATTCAGTGGTCATGGCTCTCTGCAAACAGCAGCACTGAAGTCGCCTTTCAATTACCGGTTTATTATTCTAAGACGTCTGGGGAGCGGAGTGGTGATAGCCATATGCCAATACGGCTGTGGACTGCTTGTGAAGTTCCTCGTGGGACACCAAAGGCAAAGCCAGGAGTCCGAGCAGTCCTCTTGGGCTGGTGACTGACAGCATCTGGCATAGGCTTAAAATAACCCGCCCCAGAAAAGAAAACACTGCCACCTCCGAATGAAGAATTCCTAACACGTGAAAGCTGAGCTCAGAGGTGGGTGCTTGCACTTGGGAGTCTAGGTTGAGGTGTGTTGACCCGTCAGGAAACCCTGCGTTTGGTGGTGCTGGTTTGGCATGCTCGCAGGCAAGTCCTTCCAGTACTTAAGAACTTGGTTGCCTTGGGGTTTTGTGAAGCCACCGCGAAACAACCCCTTTTTTTTTTGCTGGAATTCAGAACTGAAGGGAGAACCGATCCTCACCTTGGGCTGATGAAAGCTGAGTCTTTCCCGGTGCTGACACAACAGCCTCTGGCTAGAGAGGGTCTCACGCTGTAGCACTTGTTCTGGGCTGGTTCCTGCTGCAATCCTTGGAGGAAAGCTGGGGCACAGAGACTGAAAAAACAAGAACCAATCATCATGAAAACACATCTGCTGGGTTCAGAGTGTGTACACTTTGTAGAGTGTGACTCCTGTTACAGGCTATTAAAGAAAGCTCAAACTCTTCCACAGCGCTGGAAAACTGAGCTCCCTTGAAATATTCGGTTATGCCAAGAAAAAATAAAGACACAGTGGATTTCTCTGTGACTCCAGAAATTTCAGGAAGTCTCGCAAAACTTCATTCGGTCCTCCTGAAATGTCCATATAAAACAATTTAGCTTCTTATGACTGGATTATCAAACAAGAATCGCTTCTCAATTTTTTTTTCCCTTTGCTAAGTAACTTCCTCAACTATGTTTTATTTTTTTTCCTTTTGCTTCTACTCTGTGATCTCTCTCTCATCTTCAATTCAGTATATTCCAAATGCATGCCGAGGGTGTCCATGCCACCTTAGCAAGTGGAAGGATGTGTTGGAAATTGTCTTCTGAGCTGATATAATCCAAAGCAAGACGTTGCCACTTCTATTGGCCAAGATGCAGAATCATTCCTCCTCTTAGCAGGAAGGCATCCAAAAGATAAGGAAGTTAAATCAGACAAGTGTGTGCGTTTTAACCCAAAACGCTGCTTATGCCGTTATGCCTCATCCCTCGTTACTGCTGACTTGTGAAAAGGATAAATCTACCAACAGTAAAATCCTACTGGTAGCTTGCTTATTCCAAATTTCTCTCTAGTGCAGTGTAAGTATCAGAAATAATTCTCTCCTGGGACAGCTTGGTGTCAGGAGCTTATTTTGCGTGATGAGGGTTGGTGCCGGTCCGTGTGTGTAACAAGCCGGTTGGTAAAGCATGTATGTTTTATCTGTCAATGACCAGAGTGCTAGGTTTAGGATAGCTGGAAAAAAAAAAGAGTAGTCGTTGAAGAATCTGACTGGGGAAATGCCTTTTCATCCCTTCATATTCTGAAAATATCTGATGCCAAGATTTGGGTTTGGGAGCACAGTTGTCTCGGTACAGGAGCAAGCGCGGTGCTGCGTAAGGTGGAGGTGGAAGAGGGTGCAGTGGCAGGAGGAGAGGGAAGGTGAGGAAAGACTGCTCTGACAGGGGATTAAGGATAATGAAGGATCTGCTGATTGCAGGAGTCTGCTGACTTAGAGGGACCCAGGGGGGTTGAAGAAAAGGGGGTAAAAGAAAGGCCTACGGAAAAGGGAGAGGATTAATTAGCATTGTCTGAGAGAAAGGAAGAAGAAAATGAGGGAGCCAAGGTAGATAAAGATGAGTAGAAAGAAATGCCTAAAGACCCCCAGGGTACACAGAGTCCAGGTTTTCTCAGTGCTTTCTGAGCCCAGTTCTGCCCTGAGGAATCTTGGAAGATGCTGAGGATTCAGCTGGTGCCACCGCGGCTCTGTTGTGCTCTGGTAGGTGGGGTAAGCTCCTGTCTCCCAGGAATGTGGGCCCAGTAGGGTTGTCTGACACGATTTTTGGTCACGTGCATCTAGGTATACACCAAGCACTATGACAACAATGAGCTGACTTCCCACCTAAACGAAAGCATTGCTGCATTCGGAGGTTTTAGTGGCATGGCGCTCTGAAAATACAGATCTGTACCACAGATCTCCCTGCATATACATTTTAGATGTTTCTATGGGGAAAACACCTAAGGATATTAGGGGGGGAAAAAAACCCAAGTCTTGATTCATGCCTACTTTAAAAAAGCTACTGAAAAATATGATTTTTTTTTTTTTTTTTTTGTTAAGCATCCCATTCTTGTTCTGTTTCAGCAGAACTTTGCTTTGAGTAGGTTTGGAGAAGTCGGGCGGATGACGTGACTGAGTAACGTTTTCTACCTCAAAACCCAGAATAGATATCTGTCCCAAAGTAATGTTTTGTTTGGCAAATCCTGAAAAAAAACAAACAGAAAAACCCCCAAAACCAAGCACAAAAACTTCCTTGCTACACAATGAGGGTGCATTAATGAGTATATGAATATATCCATTACTTTCATGAAATCTGTCTGCTTACATGGACACACCTATTTAAGTAGTCTTACTAATATGTAAAAGAGGACACATGCAAAAGCTTATGTTTGTACGTTAAGGTTTTTTACATATACTTCCATTGACCTCAGTAAGAGAGATGAATCTGCTCTGTACCAAACAAACCATTTGGGAAGCGCAGTGGTAGCAATAACTTTCTGCTCTGTGAGCAGAGATGTAAACCAGCGAGAGCTGGGCTGGCTTGGCATGCTTTGCAGACCCTCAAGCAAATCACTCTTTCGAACTGTGAATGTCACAGAAGAGCACTGGTTGCGTTTGGTCAGCAGTACCACCTAAGAGCATAGCGCACATCAAATAATGCATCTTCCTTTTAGGCGGGGAATCCATGCTTTGTGCATTTCACGTCTGACTCCCGATCCCGTTATTTTACGTGGAAACAGGGCTGGAGTCCCAGGTTACTCCTGGCACGGCAACGAAATCAAGCACTTGCACAAAGGCAGAGGTTTGGGCTGTATTCAGGAGGTGTGGAGTGTAATCCGTGGTGTTATCCCCCTCGTTTGTATTTCACTGTGGTTTGGATGGCTGCGAAAGCAACAGGTTTCCCTCCCGTTTCGGAGAGGTACCTTTGAATTATTACAGTCTGGCTCTGTCTTGGAATACTTTAACGGCTTTTTCGCCTCGTATTATTCGGGAGGCTGCAGGTTACATCCCTGAAGCAAGGTGCGAGCATCCAACCTCCATGCGCTCTTTCTCCTCTCGGCTTCGGCACCCCTGTTTGTGCCAGGAGGAGCCAGCGCAGCGCGTCTGTGCACGCAACTCCCTCCTCTTTGGTGGAATTACAACCCAGGATGAATTTGGCTTGTTGAGTTTGCCTGGAAGGACCCAAAGCGTAGCTCCTATCGCATCTCGTGGCTACCACCTCCAGCCAATATTAACAGCGATTCTTGCACGGTCAGTGAATTCTTCAGGAGGGAAGAATCCGCCCTTAGTCCACATGCATATTACAAAGGATATTTTCGGCAGTGTGCAGCGGTAATCAGCGGAGCTCAGCTTGGCAATTTTAATCCCCTGCTGTCTAGTTTGGGGCTGCTTGTTATGCAGCCAGCATTCACTCAACATAATGGTTGCTACCTGCCAATGTGCTTTGAGGGATATTGTTAGCATTAAATTTGCCATTTACATTTTCATGTTTGACATAATTGAGGAATGAATGCTCTTATGAAAATTAAACTTGTGGTCCTCCTGGACTACTGTAACCCTGTTAAAATGTAATGCGATTCTTGATGCGTCTTCTTTAGGTTTTTATTAAATAGAATATCCGTATGACTAATTCCCCCGGCCTAAATGTAGGCTGGGAAGGAGCATTATTGATAGGGCTGAGCACAAATGGCCCTCTATACTCAGCCTCTAATGGCCTAATAATGCATTATACTTGAATCAGAAATACTTTGAGTTGTAGTGCTTATTGCCATTATTGAAAACACCTGGATGCTCCATTCATCAAGGTTACATCAAAATGGGCCCATTTGTTTATTAGTCTGTCAGTAAACATCTTTATTTAGTTTCATGTTCCTCCGCTCTCAGTAACATCGGGGAGGACAAGACCACGTAGTGTATCTTTCTGTGGTTTGCCGTTATTAGTTTTCCCTTAAAAAGAAAGATAATGAAAAGTTTGGATGGCTTCATAAAGAAAACATTTTTCTTGGGCATTGTTCTTTTTTTCCTTTCCCTTTTAGAAGAGGAGGTTAAGGACGAACCATCGGGTATGCAGTCAGGATGACCAAATTGCAGAAAGGAGCAGATTTGCCAGGCGGAGATTTTTAAAGCGTGTTTTATGGCAGGCAGCCTCCGGAGTATTTTGCTCCTGCTGCTACAGCTCTTGTCCGCCAAGTGGGGTTTGCTATGCGGGGGACGAGGACGCTAAGGGACGGGTACCGCTGCTGGGCATCTCACAGCAAGGCGACCTGTGCCCAGGCAGTCGTGGCATAGGATTGAAGCCACAACGTATCTCTGTAGTTCTGTCAACAGACACCTTACTTCATTGTAAGCACGTCGCTTAATTGCTTTTGCCCCTCTTCCTTCTCCCACCGGCAAAAGGGTGAATTAATTTGGGTTTGCCAAGTGCTTGCGGGCTGGCTAGGGCTGAGGAAGGTGATTCCAGTTTCCAGCTAAAGAGGAAAGAGCTGTTGAAATATTTTGGCCCCACAAAACCCTATCTCTCTCAGGCTAGCTGGAATATTTTTTTCTTTGTCAGCAAATGTTAGCTTTGACTATTTATTCAGATTTTCTTATGAAAGGGAAAACTTTAAATATGACATTTTTGATTGGCATTTCAAAACAGTGGAAAAAATCAACATTTGTGAGTCTTTTTTTTTTTTTTTAAACAATGTTTTGTTTTGACGTTTCCCAATCAAAATTCTTCAGAATCTGCAGTTCTGTGGAGATCGAAGCTGGAAATCTGATGCAGAAGCAGACAGCTCCAGCACCTCACTTGGAGGCGAACCAAGCTCCAGCTGAACCGGAGCTTTTCTTAGCTCAGGCTGGACAAGAAAGCATCGTTCCTGAGGGTACTGCATCACCCAATCTTCGATGCCAGCTGTGAAGCATTTGTACCTTGGCTTTAAGGACAGGGGCTCTCATGCATGTTATTGGCATTTATGTTGATGAGTTTAGTTATACCACCTCAGCCCTACTGCCTCTTACTGAAGTAATCCGTACCTTATGCTGCATCTCAAGACACCTGGTCCATTCCCACATCTATGGTTGTACTATGGCTTGTGCAACGCTGCCGCACCGTCGGTGGTCAGATCAACACAGCGAGACTTCTGGGGGCAGGGGAAGGGAGAAGGTGCCTGTTACAGTGTGGGGGGGTCGGCAGGTCACACGAAGTACTAGAAGGCAGAGCTCCTGCGGGTTTATCTGGGTTCATTTCCCAAGTAACTTGAGGAATATGGGTCACCCAAATGGGGTTCACAACAAGGGAGTGGCTGGAAGGTAACTGAGTGTTAATTTCCGAATTTGCTGCCCTTGCCATCCTAGATGGCCATCAAGGAAAAGAACAAATATTTCTGTGGTCTGCTTGCAGAGGGTTTGCTGCTGATACAGCTCAACCTGTGAGCGCACTAGTTCCAGATCGTATGCCTGCTGCTGGTAGTAATGAATTGCTGCGGTTGGTGTTTGAGGTATTCAGAAATACCAGGGCAGGTCAGTGGCTTTTTTTTTTTTTTTTTTTTTTAATGCTTAAAATCTATCAGGTTTCTGCTGGCAAAGACAACTTTCCTGTCGTCCTCACCTGGGTGGCTCTTCAGAGCTGCGAAGAGGGCAACACTGTAAAACTGAACCTCAGCTTCAGTCTGTTGCTGGGGGTACATTCCCCAGTGAATCACCCTTTTTCAGTAAGAGACGGGGAACCGGCCTTGCAGGGGGGATGATAGCTGCAGTTAAATGGGATTTGAACTGAAATATGCCCTGTTACGGTCCTCTGATGGCTTGGGTCATGGCTGTATGAAGTAGGGCATTGTCAGCGAGCAAACTGGTAATTTTGGCAATAGCTCTTTCAATCTCTTCCCTTCCCACAAGAAAAAAAAAAAAAAGAGGAGTAATAGCATTTTTCCCTCTCATCGGGGAAATATTGATGTGTTTCTGGCAGCAAATAAGAGGAAAGCTGAGCAGGAAAAGACCAATGCTGAGTTTCATATAGAATCTGGAGTTGTATGTGAGCTAAGGCGTTGGTCCAGACTTCAGGGAATAAAAGAAACGTGGGGTTTGCATACTCGATGAAGCAGAGGTCTGGAGCTGTGTAACCCAGATTAGGTTGTACAGAAACGGGGCAATTTCACTCTGAAGGTGAGAAACGCTTGCAACCGGGATGGTGTTACCTGATGTTACCAAAATGAATAGGAACTGCCTCTTATCCTCTTATGCCTTCCTGAACTTGCTATACAGAGCTGCGGGAGAACTGTTGCAGGCCTAATTCCTCTCTGCAGACTCCTTCTGATTCATGTCCATCCAACTTGAATTCTGGCAAGGTGCGTTTCCTGGAGGTTCTTACTCTTTTGTTGCAGTATGCTTCATTTTTTCCATAAGCATAGGGGGATATGGCACAGAGCAGGCTGAGCGGCAAGACAGCTTATACATTATGGAATAATTTGGACGATCTACAACTGATCCTAGTGTATTTGGGCTATTGTTTTATTTTGCAATATGTACGATTTTGTTCAGAGCATGGGAAGAGAATTAGAAATTGAGACACTCTAATCCTTAAAATGTATTGAAAGGAAAGAAAAAACCTTGCTGTGAACCCTAGCAAAAAAGAATTGTATTAGTATTGGCTTCCCCAATGCTCACATCTATCGAGTTTCTTCGATTATTAAGAGAAGCAGTGAATACTTGCAAACTAATCCATCTCTAAATCAATCTTCTTGTACAGCCGTTCAGGATCAGCGACCGTAAGTTCATGATGTTGGAAGACAGAATGATATGACAAGCCATGGGGGCAAGTGGTGCTACAGAGCAGTAAATGCATCTGAAACACCTGCTATCAATTACTGCTATTTCTTACAGTGATCAGTTTGCTGGGAAAAATTTGGAGACAGGAGCAAAGCAGGTTAGAGATCTTCAACCACAAGTGGGAGGACATAGCTGAGAGTAAATTAGGGTTCGTATTTAAAGAGAGAGGGAGGCTCCATGTTAATATAAAACCGGCATGAAGATTTTGGATTCAGAGCCAGCCTTACAGATATTGTATGAGCATGTGAGCCAGAATTCCTATGTCCTACTGCAGGTTTTATATACAGCAAGGCTCTGCTTCATCACGGAGGTAAGAAAAAGGACTCAAATGCCTCTGCATGCAGAAATCCCGCTAGCTTCTTCTCTAATTTTGGAGGTCCTGAAAATCTGTAAGAGCCTCGGGTTTTAATCCAGGAGGTCACAGACATGTGAAAATACGCATCAGTGCGAGAGGTAGTAACAACCTAAACCTGAACAGGCCATGCAAATTTAAGTATTTTACCCTCTTATGCACACATAAACAGGGCAGGCTGCTTATGGTTAACTGTTCAAGATGTAAACACCGGAGAATCTGGTCTCTCGCTTGTTTGTATTCAAGCTAGTAGTGAAAGCTTTCACCCAGAAAATTGGAGATCAGAGCTTCCTGGCTCAGGGTTGCGGGGAGGTCTGTTTTCCAGCTGGAATTCCCAGCCTGGCGCTGCCTCCTTCGAGTCAGTACCCGGGCGTTGGGTGTGATGCTTGCTTCTAGTCTTGCTGGATGATCTGGCTGGTGATAAAGCTCCAGCCTACTCGCGTGCCTCCCAGGCAGCAGGACCCTGAGCCTCACTGGCCTTTTCTGCCCAAATCACATTGCTGTGTCAGGAGAAGGTCAGAACATGCAGCTTATAAGGTTTCTAGGGTCAACCGTCCCCAGCTTTAGATTAGCAGAAGCGCACACCACACCCACTGAACTGGAGGGAAAGCAGGACCATGACCTGGTGGTCAGAGACTTAATCCTGGTCTGTGCTGACTACCAAGAACTCCTTAGGTTAAACAAGCACTGGATGAAAACCAGACGCTTTGCTACCACCTCCCCGCTGGTTGTGCTCTGAATGGAAGCCGTGGCCTGGGCTGTTCCTTCCCAGAACCTCATCTGGGAGGCACGGGCTGCGAGTAGGCAGAGGAAAAACTTGGCAAGGCATCCTCGTGTTTTGTTGTGACTGAGGATGGGGGTAGAGGAAGCCAAATCCCCCTACCCCCAGAGGTTTTTGGCAGAAGAGTGAGTTACTGTGTGTCGTGATGCTCTAAACCCAAGGGATGTGCGAGGCAAGCAGGCTGGCTTAAACCTCAATGATGGAGGTTAAAGCTGATAGATGTTTTTTACCTGTCATTTGTGACAGGCTCCAAAACCACCTTTGAGCAATGACCTCAGCCCAAGCAGTGCGACATAACCCGGCAAAGACTCTCCAGGATGGTGAAGGTGAGTCTCAGGTGTGCCATTTTGGTACCCAGGTTCTGCCAAACCCACCGGAGTCTTCCGACGGCAGCTATCTAAACTCCTCAGGAAGCCGAAGGCGTCGGGCTGGTGGCCTTTTCCCCGCCGGTTGCTGACATTTTGCCGCCGCCAGCACTAGGTGGTGCTCATACACCGGCGGAGGCTCTGTCCCCCCCCACCGGTCCCGGCGCTCCCCGCAGCCGCCACCGGGGACCCGCCGGGCCGGGCCGGCGAGCGGGTACCGGGGCAGGCGGCAGCTGCTGGGGGTTCTCCTAGGACGAAAAATAACCACCCCAAAACAACACCAACAAACAAAAAAAAACCCCAACAAACTCAAACCGACTGTGGCACTACTTGATCAGATCAAACCTGAGCAAACGAGAGTTTTAAAAATTGCTTTCCCTTCACTTATCTGGGGCGAGAAGGCATCTGGCTTGGCACAGGCAATTGTAGTGAATACAATTAAAATTGATTGAGTGCAAATGTTTTAATTGTATAATGGTAGGGTTTTTTTTTTCACTGATTATCTCAATAAACTAATTTAATTAGGGGTAATGGGAACATGTTTGGAGACATTTAGGGACCCGTTCAGCTGTAATGGGTTCAAAATGTCTGAATGGAACCAAATCACATGGGTTCATTGGCTGTGCTTCCCTTTAGGTAACCTGGTTTGTCCTGGTTTGAGGTAAAACAGGACCAATTTTGTTCAGTAACTTTACTTTTTAGCTATACCTCTTCTAACTAACTGAACTCTCTGCAAATAATACCGTATTGTTCAGACACTCTTTGTTCACAGAGAATGATAAGACCTGATTGTTTCTAATTTATGCCAAGGGATGATATGCAGAGAGGCTCTTGTTTAGACTTATTGCTATAACACCCGAGGGCAGCTGACTTGGTTATTTGCCCCGTTGGAGGGTCAGAAGTGGAAAAGCATAGAGGGGTCCCACCTGTGGGGAGGAGCGGACAGGACAGGTGCCCCAAAACTGACCAACAGGGTATTCCATCCCATCTGCCTCATGTTCAGTATAAAAGCTGAGGGATCAAAGGATCAGCCCTCTTTCTTCAATGGCCAGCGTCCGAGGTGGACTCTGTCTGTTCATCTGCCTTTAATCCTGATCCATGTGTTCCTGAATCTGGACTTGGAATTCAGTTACTGTCCATTGCTGAGTCCAGTCTGAGACTTTACTGGTGCCTGCGGGTGATGTCATCATCATGCCTGGAGCTTGATACCGGTTTGTATATATTTCATTATTTTCTTTTTATTTTATTATTAATCCTTCATTAAAGTAGTTTAGTTTTTTCCTAAACCGATAAGTCTCTCTCTCGCTCCCTCCTCTTCTTGGAGAGAGGTGGGGGACAGCATCTGTCATTCGTTTCAGGGTCCAGTCTGGCCCAAACCGTGGCACTGTTTCACTTGCGGTGTCCCCCTTTCTTTCCCTTAGCTACCAGAGCATGGCAAAGTCAGGTTGCCAGCAGAGAACTGGGGGCAGTACTGCCAGACAAGAGCTCAAAGGCTTCCCCATTCATCTTGCCATTGTGGTTCTGGGGATGCTGCAGGAGAACCTGGTCTGGGTGGGACTGAGTGGGCTGCAGGTTGCAGCGGTCTGAGGCCTGGCTCTTTGGGAAGCTCCTGGCCAGAGGTATGGCTCACAGGGAACCCTTTGGCTGTTGGGGTCTGGAGGCTGCTTTCATTTGAAGTAAAGTACCCTCACCCCAAGAGAAAGGTGAAGAGGAGGGTGGGTGTAGCATCTCTCTTGCCTCCTCCCTGAGTATGGGGCGCACCAGGAAGGGGAGAAGAGCTGAGGGTGCATCCCACCCCAGGTCCCAGGGTGACCATAAGGTATAATACATCTGGCTGGTGTGCTTGTGGCACAGTAGTGGCGCTCCCCAGTTCACATGGTAAGATGTATACTCATGTGTGTCTGTAGTTCAAAGGCACCTGGCGGCAGTCTCTTCCAGTTCCATCAAAACTTCATTGAGGTTCAGCTGTGTTCCTCCCCTTACCATTTTACTTACACCCCTCATCACCTGTGGCCCCACCAAGTCATGGGACTTTCTGTCCAACCTCCTCCTGCCCTGGCCATCCACAGGCAGGAGAAGAGAGCGAGGTGGGGACTGTTCTGGCAACCAGGGGACCTATTTCCATACCCTCATCTGGAGGTGACTTTTATTACAAAAAAATGACACTTCTTCCACGTGCTTTCCCAGCTTCCAACTATTTTTGGCTCATATTATTGGGGGAAGCTGGTTTGGTTTGTTTTTTTTTTTTTTTGAGTTGGCTGATGTTTCTGTGTATTTAGTAATCTGTGGTGGACTTTTTTTCCCCAGCATGTGTGAGGATTAAACCGTTATATCTTATTAATTTCTAGGACAAGCTATTTCCATAGTTCAAGGTTAGAAATCTGGTGCGGGGGTAAGTCTCTGCAAGAAAGACTGAGGCTGGGCAAAGGAAAGGAAGGCATTAAAATATTGAGTCCCGTTGCTATGGATTTTCTATAATCTTACTGGAAATAGTGTTCTGGATCCTAGTAGTAAAATTGTGTAAAACATCTTTCTCAGGGGAAAATTCATTTTGCAGCCTTCTGTCTCCTTTGGCAGCCCTTTTCCAGCCCCACGCCGGCCATAGCCCTGGGCTTTCTGTCAGCCCAAACCCAAATCCTAGGCTGATTCGCAAGCCAGGAGCCTAATCCACTGTGACAAAGGAGACTGCTGGAATGAGCCCTTAATTTTTTTTTTTTTTTTTGAGATACTTTTGCAGGCACTCCAGAACTGTTGCTGCTAGTTTACTCACTAGGAACCCTAATCCTAACCCTCATCTGTCCATAGGCTGGGGGCTGCACTTCATCCCCTTCATCCTAAACCCTCTCTGTGTCTCAGATGAGGATCCTAATCTCAGTCCTTCCTTTCTTCTGGGCATTCCTTACATTCCCTTCCTCCCCAGACTGCAGCTACAGATTTTATCATTCCTTCCACATTCACCCAACTCAACGTTGGTTTATTCGGCAGTATTCTATGAAAACCCCTTCAAATATACTGGGGCCTTTTTCTCTTAGGAAAGAGTAATGAAAGACCAATGATTACGCAGTCTGGAGACATCTTGCTAAGCAGTGGCTTGCTAAGCAATATCTTGGTGAAGACACTGCCTTTTCTAAAGCAGATGGTGTGTTCAGATGCGCTACATTTTATTTAACAGCTAAGATAAAATTTGGTTATGGTAGGGAGGAAGTGAATTAGCCATCCAGTAAATACGGCAAGAATAAGCCAAGCTCTCCCAGGTGAGGACCAAAATATCCAGGAGAGCTTTTGGAGTGGCCTGAAATATTCGGGAGGTGTGTGTGACCCAGTGTCGGTCAGCAGTAGATGACTTCCAGCAGTGGCAATACAGCAGTCTGCCTTCTGGTTTCATCTCCTTCAGGTTAGCCATAAATCTTAGTGACCTGTGAGGAGAAAACTAGAGAGAAGTGCACCACATTAGCAGCTGAGGACAGAAAATCAATATCAAGTCCTAGTATACTGGCAATCGAGTAACTGGCTAGAAATATAATATTTTTTTCCTTGGTGCTCTCTGGAAATGTTGAGGTTACAATAAACTCTGAGAGCAGACCATGAAAAAAATTGGGGAGAGAAGCTCCAGCCTGAAGACTCAGCAGACGGAAGTGGTGCTGTGGTTTGAATGTATCTACTGTGATTTGAATTTATCTTGTTATGTAGTCTGATCTACATATGATTTACATATCTGACCAATAAATTACATGGCTTTCTGTATAAATTGAGACTATATTCACTGGAGGCGAACACGTAAAACTTGAGTGGCTTCAGGGAACTCCTCAAACTTGTACATTTTCCTCAGAGAACAATGTGATTAATTCTATGTAATCTAGTGTTTAAGAATCACATGTGTTCATAGATCATTAAAGTCCATGATTTGCACTTGTCCTGGAATTGTTTTTCTTTCTCTCTTGTACCTGTGCAGAAACCTTAAGTCTTTGAACAAAAGTGGGATAGATCTCTACCAAGGCATTTTAGGGTACAGGATTGATCTCTGCTCATCACACCGAACAAAATCTCAGGAAATCTCTCTGATCAGGCAGAGAGACCAGTCAAAACAGATTAAGAATTGTTGCTTGTATACATAGGCAGTAGCTTTATTCCCATTTACTCTTAGGAATTACTGTAACTTAGTCACAGAATTGATATTTAGGGCTGTCATGTAGACCGATTTGACATCAATAGGAGACTAATTCTCCCGTTTTTGCCTGAAGTGAGAGTTTTTGATTTAAGACAACAGGGAAACATGAAAAAAAGCCTAAAGGAAAGCTTGTTCCATAAACCTGCTATCAAAGTAACACAAATCAACCCTAAAACTAAATGAGAAATTCCTGCCCTAGCTGGCATTTCCTTCCTGAGTGTGAAATAATTGGGTGCTGGACTACTGCAGCTTGCCCAGCTGGGAAGTAGGACAGAGTGGTGGGGCAGTGCATCTCCCCATCCCAAAGTCCGCCTGAGCTGTAGTGTTAAAATGTAAACTGCTACGTCCAGACCCACATACTTTGTCGGAGCTGCACTGATTTATCCTAGCTGAGATTCTGTCCTTTTAAGTATGTTTAGGTATCAGCATTTCTTCCCTGTGGTTCTTGATGTTGCAGATGCCCACTTAGCGCAGTGACTGGTGTGGTGAGGGAAGTGCCTCGTAGCCAAGCTTTATATATCTGGCTTCTTCCTGCGCTACTTTGTGTTAACATACTCGGAAGAGGGGAATCCCATTGAGAGAACTCATGGAGAAACCCCCTCTCATGCCTGTTAGGACTTCTGTTCTTCTCTTGCCCCTACAGATGGCCAGTGCGGATCTGTCAGTCCTGCCCAGCCGTCAGTGTGCGTGGAGCCAGCCGTGAGCTCAGGCTGCAATACAGAGGTATTTCTTCAGGTTGTGCGGTGGAATTAGGTTAGATTTTTGTATGTTTGACTTGAGAGAGCTTGTCTGGCATTTTGGAAAACCTGAGACTTGGAGCCAGAGAGAGACATACGTGGGCCAGTCGTGGAGAGGCAGTAAAGGTTGTCTCCCAGTAGCCTCCTCCACCACTGACAACCTTCCCTAAGTGCGTTGAGAGCTAATTTCCACCCCTCACCACCCACCCAGCTTTTACACAAAGCAAAGCACAAACAGGGAGAGCATTACATGGGTTTGCTGACCTCAGGGAGGAGGAAGGATGGTGGTTTAGGGTGGGAGAGGGGCAGCCCTGCAGACCTCTTCGTCACACATTTCTTCATCTACTCCTACTGCTACTCCTCATACTGAAAGAGCCTGGGAGGAAATTTTATACGAGGTAAACATCCATTTTTGCCCTGTCTGTGGGCTCCACTATGTTTTCTTGGAGATGAGCTGTTGATAGGCATGGGAGTTTATCCAAGCATTTTTATCTGGTATAGATAATCCCTTAGATTACTTCTTCCCTCTCTTCCTGTTACTAGAAAGTAAATATCTTTGAGAGAAGCCCATTTCCCTGCACTCATCCCAAATGGGCATGTATGTTCTCATAAAGACAGTGTACCTACCATACAACTAACTTCCCGTTTTACATTTTTCTTATTTGTTTTCTCATTTAGCTGATTAACTAGATACTTGTTGTATCTTCCCATTACCTGAAGGAGTTGCATGTTCTTTTGACAGAAAATCAGAGGCAAGTATCAAGCCTGTCTACTGTGACTTTGTCCCTGAAGGAATATTTTACAATCAGCTGAAATTACACAGCATCCTATAAAAAATAGAAATGTAAGTTAGATTTATGCTTATCCCTTTAGGAAAAAAGTAACACATAAGGGAAAGTTGTATGTTTTACCAAGTTTAGGGTCCTGAGTGAAACAGCTGTTGGTATTTAATATTGCTTTCTTGACCTCTTTCACATATTTGTGCCTTTGGAAGCCAACTGACTTTTTTCAGTGGAGATTTCTGAGACCGAAGTGCTGTTGTAGTGGTTGAAATAGCTGTTGCTGGCTTTTATCAGAGAACAGGCACAAAAAGGGCATAAACGCATGTGTAAAAATCTCGGCAACAATCCCATTTGTTAAACTTTAACTACTCAAGTGCCGTTCTTTTAGCTGTGGCTAAGATCTGATTTTGCACAACATTTCAACAACATATCTGTTCTAGACTATTTTGACACACCTTGAAAAGGAGAAGAGAAGGTCTAGTGCTTTAGGTATGCAGCTGGTTGGAAACCGTGTAGTTGTCAGTGAGTCACCACTGAGCTGGGAATTGGTACCTAAGGGCTCTACCCTGGGTCTGGTGGTATTTCGGTATTTTCACTAGTGACTTGGATGATGGAGTAGAAAGAGCACACGTTGAATTCCTGGGCAATGTGGAGCAGAGAATGGCTGCAGACATGCTGGAGGAAGAATTGCACAACCTGCCTGAAGATCAAGCTCTAGAGATTTCTCCTTCATTTCCAGGTCCTGTTCCCCTTTTAGAGATACTTGTTTGACTTCTACTGTCTGCATCTTCCTTGCTTGCATGCCTCATGCCTCTGGTGGCATCAGCCCCTGGGAAACAGTGCTCCACCTCCACAACTCAGGCCCATTTTTGGGCCTCCCAGAGGCTCTCTTCCCCGAGGTGGGCTGATTTTAACCAAGCAGCGTGTTAGCAGGAATGCAAAAGTGCCATCCTGACAGAGGAGATCCTCCTCCTCTCCACCTATGGAGGCTATAAGTGGCTGGGACTGGATGGCTGGCAAGGCAAGGAGATGGGCTTAAAACAGCATTTTTGCTCGTATGAGGCAATGTATAAATATGAATCAGCGCAAAACTTTTCCAGAGTCCTAAAATATATGTCATCAAAGATAGATGGGGTGGATTGCTTATAGAAGGACTCTCTGCAAAGAGTTCAGCGGAAGCCTGGACAACTGCTTTGGACTAGATGCAACTCCTAGATAGTTAAAATTAACAGCAACATATCTCACCCTGTATGTATACACAAAAAGAGCAGCCCTTGTCTGGGAGAGCTTACA
This sequence comes from Vanellus vanellus, assembly GCF_965231255.1. Lineage (NCBI taxonomy): Eukaryota > Metazoa > Chordata > Aves > Charadriiformes > Charadriidae > Vanellus > Vanellus vanellus. The sequence continues at coordinate 60,245,091 of NC_138906.1, read as the reverse complement.
GCCCACGTCTAATTGATTGCTGTGTGTTTTTCATTTAAACTCATTGTTAAGACAGAAGAAAGAGCAGCAAAATCCTTTCAAAAAGGTTTCAAATTATCTGTCGCTAGTTTTTGTCTTCAGTTATAATTGTTCAAGGAGAGTGGTGGACCCAAGTTGTCCTGTGCTAGCAAGGCTCCAGACAACCCATATACATGATCCTCCTTTCGAACCCTCCCACACCATCCAGCTCCCGCTGAAGTCAATAGCCACCCGTGAGGGGGTCATTGTTTGGTATCTCCGTGTGTGATATCTGAACCAGGTGGATGCTATAAAGTATGAGGCACAACCATTGTTCTTTTTGACACAGAACTTGAGACAATCTAGGACAAGGGAAATCTTTTCTACCCACAAAAGTCCTACTTTCCTATATTATGACCTATATAAACAATATTAAACCTCAAAGCTCTACTGTTTCACTGATGACTTTGTTCCATTGACTGTACAGCTCAGTCAGTACATATAAAATTGCAGGATGCATTTAATGTAACTCAATTAGATTTAATTGAAGTAAAACTATTATTAAATTCAGCCAAAGGTAAGTCTATGGAATTTTTTTCTAATAACTCAAAAAGCTCAAGTCTGGATGAGTTTAAAATAATAATCCTACAAGAGAATATGATTGAATAAGTAAGAACATACAAACATTTAGAAGTCCAGCTAGATATGAAACTGAACTTTATATATCACATAAATCAGTCATTACAGAAATGGAAATCAATTTGGGAGGGTTCGCTCAACCTAATTTTTGCTCTGCTTTTAAGTATTTAAAGAAAGATTGATTTCGTGCCATTTTAATTGGCTTAATCCAGCTAAGTATGGAGGCCCCTGTGTTAACGTAACAAAACATTCTTTATCATCTGGCCATAGGGAAACTCTTGGAGCTGTTTTCCTAAGTTGTAGCAGCCCCTGACACTGAAGACCTTATATCTTGCAGTTCCTAACATGGCATTTTAAGCAGCTGCTCCACTACAATTTCTTAAGACTTCCAGATACCCTGGTCTAAACAGTCGCAGTGTTCAGTCAGCTTTTCTTTTCCTTCCTTTTCCTCTCCTTTAATGTCTTCTCTGTTGAAGACAGGTAATGGGACAGTCAAACAATAGGAAAACGAATTAAGGAGACTTCAGCCCTGAGATTTTTCTATGGAGGCAGAAAGGTGATTAGGAGTCATTCCTCGTGCCTTTGGTGAGACTGCAAATTTTTAGCTACTGGTTGTTACAGTCACCAGCATGGAACTGAACATATGCTATTAAATACCAAAAAAAAAGCACCAGACGTTGCCTTTCGAGTTTATGGAGTACTTCGGTTGTACAGCAGGCAGGATGAGTTGTTTTACATCTTCTGTAACCAAGTATGTTAGGTACAGCTCGCTTGCCAGCTTGCATGTCTCCGATACGGCATGGGCATGCCCAGGTAACCGAGGGCCAAAGGGCTGATGGAAAGCACCTGGGTGTGAAAAGGTGGGGTGGGACCACAGCCTCCAACAGAGCTGTCTCCTGGCTACATGTACAAGGAGTGTACCAGTAAAAGTGTCTTCCAGCAATTACTAGTAGCTCTGATGTGAGGATGCAGTGAACGGGAAACTAAAAGTTAGTTGTCGCTTTGGTGGAATGCTTGTGGAGATGGCTTGCTAAAACTATAACAGAAAAGAGTCTGAGAAACTCTAAACTTTCATCATTCTGCTGGTAACACAGGGTTTGGCTGCTCCTGCTCCTGTGCTGGTTGCTCAGGATCACAGGTTGCTTCATCGGATCCCTTTTCTTGCCAAACCAGAATGTTTTTCCCCTGTAGATGGCTCTGTTTTCCTACACAATTTCGGGAATGCTGTTGCTTCAGAAACACCACGGAAACGAGATTGTGCTGGGACTTTCTTTTCCTCTTCCAGTGGATGTTATGTTCAGATAGCAATCGTTGGGATTAGATGCTCTTTAACATGCTGGCTCGGAAGACAGCCACTTTCCACAAAAAATATATTTTTTTGGTGCTTGATTTGGGACTAAAGTTTCAGAGAAAGGCTCAGCCTGAGTGCCTAAGAATTGCTTGAGATGCCCTGAGCTGCAGCAGTTGGTATCAAGGTACCAATCAGAAGGATGAGGGTCTCCCATAGTTCCTGTGTTGTATCTCCCAACCTGCCATGGGTTTTGCCACTACCTATGGCACCTCCAGTGGTACTAGGTGCTTGGGTTTAGGCAATTGGAGTGAACCCAGAGTTTTGGCTTTCTGTGTGTGTGTAAAAAGGCATGTCTCACTGTTTAAGAAAAAGAAGAAAGGGAGATTTTTCACTCATTTTCTCCTTAGCACCTGCAGCCCAGAAGCTGTTGGTGTGGGATGAACTGGCATTGGGACTGCTCACCCTTAGTAAAACTTAAATACCTAGTGGGATGCTGCGTCCCTCTCTGGGCCCAGCAGCGCGGTTGCCCTGGCGTGGCACGGCTACCAGGCCCTAAGAAGGCAGGTCCCTGTTGGGGAGGTTTAAGGAAGAAGATAGACGGAAATTGCCTTTGTGAGTCAATTGGACAGAGGAATTACAACGTTTAAATTATGGTGTTCAAGAATAGAATCTGAACCCTAAAACAAATGTGATGATGCCAGTGAGACATTTCTGGGGTGCAGAATAGACACTATCTAAATGCAGACAAGGAGCTATAATACCTGGAGATAATTCCTCCTAAACCACGGTTGAGTTACATCAGGAAAACACCTTCATTCTGTGCTGCTGTGTGCTGGTGGTAGAAAACCTGCGCTAGGGCTAGCAACCCACCTGTGCTCGCCTAGCCTGACCTGCTAAAAAAAACCTATGAACCCAAAAATATTTGGGAGAGATGAGAAAGCTCCGACAACTCTCAAACTTCTGATCTATACGCTGCATTTTGGCACTGACATGACACTGGGCTATCAGTTCAATGCTTGCATGAATTTCTATCTGTTCAGCAAACGTGATAACTCAGAGATACTGAAACTGGAGATTATCTCTTCTAGTTCCCATCAACAGCAGGAGCCCGAGCCGGGAGCGCTGGGTGAGATGTTCGTGCTGAGTGCCGGGGCTCCCTGTTGCGAGCCGCTGGCTGGGACCCACCTCCACGAAGAGGAAATGAAATCACCAACCCACAGTTGTTGAGAGGAAACTTGGCAGAAAGTGCTATGGGAAGGTCTGGTAAGGTCACCTGAAGTGCACTCTGGGCATCAGTGTCGGAGGTGCGCGCGTGGGATGGATTTGACTACAGTTTCAAAGTAATTGTGAATGTAAAACCAGCCCCGAGCTGGGGCACACCCCAAAGTGTTGCCCTAAATACATAATATATTTGAGGCTGAGCTTGGTCTCTCTTGTTTGCAAATATTGGTACCAACAAAGATCGGTCCCAGAGGCGCTGTTTCGCTGATAAATTTGTACCAGTATAGAAAGGACAGATAAGAGAAGGAACCTAGTTGTCTAAACAATGCAAGACTTTATAAAGATTAAATTGTTGTAAATTGTATGTTACATTTAAATGAATACCTAGAGAGACCTGAACACCCAATAACTTTTCAGAAAGGGCAAAGCGAACGATTAGAGGTTGGAGAGTATCCCATAATGGAAGAGATTAAAAAGATTACAGCTATTTAGTTTAGTAAAGAGACTAATAAGAAGTGACATGGCAAAGGTATATAAAATAATGTATGGCACAAAGGAGGTCAGCAGGTGCTCCTATTTATCCTGTCTTGTGAAAGAGGCATAGGAGGATACCTAATTAAATTAAAAGGCAATAAATTTAAAACCAGTAAAGAAAATGCCCTTTCATGTCACATATAGTTAATCTGCGGAACTCACCGCCACAATAAATTATGAAGGTAAAGACTTTTAGTTGAATTCAAAAATATATTAGATAGATAAAAAAAGATGGAATTGTCAAAAACATCCAAGTTCTGTTTTCAGAAGTAACTTAGGATCTTTGCAGAGAAGAAATGTAAGCATCGTGCCAAACTCCATGTTAAACATTTGCTGCATAATACATAGACCACCCTTACAGCAGGGGCCAGACTGCCAAGTCGCATTTGCATTTTTCAGTAAAAGGATTAGGATTTTTTTTATCAAGCAGAACATCTGAAGCAAGAAAATGTCCCCTTTTGGGGTAACTGGGAAGCTCTGGGGTGGCGTGTGCTGTGGGGGGCAGAGGATCCCCTCAGTCAGAGGAGGGATTTGGGCTTAGGTCTATAATATCTTTATTACGTCCTTGAGTTGCCATCCTGCTTGTTGTAATCCCCAAGCTGTCACGGGACTTCTTTATTTCTTGGAGACCCTCATACTGCTGGTGTACGTAGGTGTGATGTGGGCATCTCGCTCTTCCTCTTCTCCCCTCCTCGTAGCCCTGGCGGTCAAATACCTAACTTCTGAAGCCCAGCTAAGCATAGGCACATGGTGGACATAAGCCAATATTGTGGTGCTTCGATATGGGTACATGAAACTGGGGAACCTGATAATCAACCACAGGTGCACAGGGAAAGCAGGTAGGGGCTGAATGAGTGTTCGGCTGTGATTTTGTATTGCATTTTTGCTATTTAGAATTATGTTTTCAGTATCTTGACTCTTCACTGGAGCTAGTCATATAAGTCTTACTTCTAAAAATAAGATTTGAGCGCTTAAGTAGGCTTTTTAGAAAACGCAACCCTAAATGAGACTTTCATTGTCATATCCATGCTGTTCTAATGGAATAATGAGACGACTGAGGAATAGCAGGAAACATGGGAATACAGGAGACAACTTCCTCAGGACTGTTCTTGTTTTTGGTGTCTGTTTTATGCAACGGAGATTGACTACCATGGAGCCAAGCACTTCCAGATCTAAATGGAAAATGTGTTTCCTGATTCAGCCTCCTCTGACTCACTCAACAGTAGATGCACAACACAGGAAGGGAGATGTTCACACGAATTAGGTGTTGCAGGGAGGTCTGGGAGAGGTGAGATCAGTTTCTGGCTTTTGCAACTGCACACAATTTCTAATCTGTCTTTTGTTTTTCATTTCTGCATGTTTAAGACATGGACATTCCTTTTGTTCTACAACTTTCTGTCTTGGTCATTTAGTGTACTAATACCAGGAAACAAGAACTTTCTATGTTCTGTACCACCACTGGAAATAGAAATAATTGTAATTAAAAAGCACCTGGGATTTCTATAGGAGCCGAAGGGACTTAGGTGTTTGGCTCATTCTTGCTCTTCAAAATTCCACCTAAAATGTTATTGGCATGTGAGTAATTAGCTAGATATTTTTAGTGACTCTATCGTATATTATATTTAGTAATTCTGGACTCAGGATAGAGAAGGTCCTCACGGATCATGAGGTCCAGACTTCTGATATTTCAGGCAGTCACATCATATATCCCTCTTCATTTATCAGGCTGAGTTTTAAAATAAGTTAGGATTTTTGCTCCCCACCCTGTTGTAGGAGTTGAGTCTGTTCCAGAATTTCGCTGTCCTGGTGACTGGAAACTCTCTTGAAGGATGATGGAGAGGAAAATCGTAGTGACAATTAATGACAGACAGGATTATTTATGAATACTCGTGTGACAGTCTGTGAAAAGGGAAAATATAGGGGAAATAAAGCTTAGGATCACATCAGGTGATCCATTTCCAGCAGAGAAGGGAAAACAAATAGACCTGGGCAAAGGATCAGTGCAACCTCATAGGAAATACTGCATATGGTCCTAAGACACCTCTGCACACAGAAGGACAGGACAGAGAGTGTGCCCAGAAAAAGGAAAACCCTTTGAGAGGGTACTGCAAGAGCAGGATTTACTTGGTCTAGCAAAAAGATGTCTGTGAGGAGGCTGTAATTACCCTCAGTGTGCACGAGGAGAACAAAGAGCAAGGAGGAAAAATTGTCATTTATCCTAAAATAAAACTTTGGTATGAGAACAACGGGCCATAAAAGAGTTTGGCTGGAAATTGGAAGAAGGGATATTGAAGGTGAGGGGACTCTGGCGTGGCTTTCCCATGGCAGCAGGGACAGCAGCAAACCTACCTGCTCTTAAGATTGGTCAGTCTCTGAAAGACCAAATTTGCAATACTTGACCATGACAGCATCAGTGATCCAGAAGCTCTCTGCTGACATAATTTCTAAAGTAAATGTATGTGAATTCCACTGCAACTTTATACAAAGCTGGGTTTTATATATTAAACCAACAGATACATGTCAGCTTCCTCTCTTCTAGCACATACTGTTATGCTGTAGTTATAGAGAGGAACAATTATCTCCCCTCTTAGTCTTTGTCTTGCCAATCTAAAATACTATTTAAGGATAGGCTTACTGGATCCAAACCATCTGTTCTGTGAACCTGGCTAGTTTGAATGGCTATTTCTTGACTGTATTGATAGCCAGGACAATTACTTTTTTTACCCCTCTTTAGAGCAAAATTTTGTTCTGCTTTTGTTTGTATCCACCCTCATTTCAACTCTCTGAATTTGAGTAAGTGGAGACCAAATTCAATTAAAAATAAAATTAATACATTCTGTGCTGTGACTGTCTCTAACACAAGGGACAATAACAGCTTAATTCTAGTTTATCTTCAGTACTCCAGCTCGTAATGGAAATGACAGACCTCTGGCAGTGCTGATGGGTGCTCTAACAACATATATTTTACCAATTATCTCTTTAAGATAAGAAACTTTCACAATTAGGAGAGCCTTCTCATTTTATCTGACGGCTTGTCCCTTGATCTGAGATACTTCTGGGTTTGGGGAGGCAAAGAAATGTGTTTAGGATTTGAATGCAGCCAATGGGAAAAAGAATTCAATTCAATAAAGTTCTGTCCCTCCCATAGATAGGTGGCTTCTATGATCCACAGCGTGCAGGTGATATGACCAAGGGAGCCACCGGTACAGAACAACTTAGGGAGAGGTGGGAAAAGATGTGTTTTGTTAAGGACCATACCCCAGTTTTCCAGGAAGATTTCCACACCTCAGTGGGGCACAATGCTGAGTTCTGTGCCCTCGTGACCGAAATTTGGGAAACATGCATGCATCAGGACAACAAACCTTATGGACCCAAGTCCTGGGGCAGAAGCCTCATTCCTGAGATGATGAAAGAACTATAACTTCTCCTTCACGCAGACTCAAGTTCTGCAAAGACATGTCATGGTGTTTTCCTACACCAAATGAGGAAAAGAGCTATTGAAGTGCAGGGGAAAATATCATAAAGAACAGAAAACAATTCAGGATTCCTTTCCATGAAGAAGACCTCACTGTAAACAGCATGTTATCTATGTCCCTGCAAAGTTCATGCAGAGGGAACCAAATCCCTTTTTTTCACTGGCATCACCACAACCAAATGAATGGTATAAACCAAATATGGTATAAATGCCCTTATTTACATAGATTGTACATACCAATTTTGGCACAAATGTACAAAATGACAAGAACAGTACCTTCCTCACTCTTTCAGTACTTCAAAATACTAAATCCTAAATGAAAAGGAAATTTCCCAGGGTTTTAGATAAGATCTGAACATCTTCCCAGAAAATGAGGTAGGCAGATGGGATCGAGGGCTATAGGCTGTTCAGGAGGGATATGCAGGTCAGGTGCGGTGGAGGAGTTGCACTGCATGTAAGGGAGAGGTTTGACTTTCCAGCCCTTACGGTTAGGGATGATGTGGTTGAGACCCTCTGGGTGAGGATTAGGGGGATGGAAGACAAAGCAGATATCGTTGTGGGTGCCGACTATCCATTGCCCAGCCAAGGTGCTTGTTGAAGTTGGTCACCTGACAAATAGGGATGAAGAAAAAGTGGAGGCATTCAATGATTTTTTTTTTTTTGCCTCAGTCTTTAATAATACTGATAGACTTAGGGCTGCCCGGTCCCCTGAGTTGGAGGACCATGAGTGTGGAAACAGTGACTTTCCATTTGTGGACAATGAAATTGTAAGGGACCAGCTGTATCAGCTGAGTGCTCACAAATCCATGTGACCTGATGGGATTCATCCCGGACTTCTGAAGGAGCTGGCAGATGTTATTGCAGGACCCCTATCAATCGTCTACCAAAGGTCTTGTGAGTCTGAGGAGGTCCCAATGACTGGAAGCTATCCAAACTTATTCCAAATTATAAGAAGGGCGTGAGGGAAGACACAGAAAACTAGAGACCTGTTAGTCCAAACTCAGTTCCTGGAAAACCTATGGACAACATCATACTGGGTTCTATTGAAAGGCATTTAAAGAATAATGCAATCATTGGGTTTCACAAAGGCAGAGTCCTGTTCAACTAGTTTAATATCCTTCTACGGTAAGGTCACCCACCTAGTGAAGGGAAGGTGTAGATGACATTTTTCTGGATTTTGTAAGGCTTTTGATACTGTCCCTCACAGCATCCTTCTGGACGAGCTGCCCAACTGTGAGGTGAGCAGGTAGGTGGTGCACTGGCTGAAAGGTACAGAGCTCAACGTGTTGTAGTGAACGGGGCTACATCTGGCTGGTGACCAGTCACCAGTGGGTGTTACTCAGGGCTCAGTTCGAGGGCCAGTCCTGTTCAATATATGTATTAATGATTTGGATGCAGGATGTAAATGCACCATTAGCAAATTTGCTGGTGATACCAAACTGGGAGGTACTGTTGACTGTCTCAAGGGATACGAGGCCTTGCAGAGCGATATAGATAGATAGGAGCATTAGGCAATCATCAACAGCATGAAGTTGAACAAGAACAAATGATGGATTCTGCACTTGGACAGTGTAACACCAGACACAAGTCCACACTGGGAGAGGAGCAGCTGGAGAGCAGCCCTGCAGAAAGAGGTCTGGGGGTGCTGGTTGACAGGAGGCTGGACAGGAGTCAGCAGCATGCCCTGGCAGCCAAGAGGGCAAATCGCATCCTGTGTACCTCAAACACAGCATCACCACCTGGTCAGAAGAGGTGATTATCCCGCTGTATTCAGCATTGGTGTGGCCTCATCTTCAGTATTGTGTGCAGTTCTGGGCCCCACAATTTAAGAAGGATGTGAAGGTCCTTGAATGCATCCAGAGGAGGTCACCAAAGTTGGTGAATGTGCTGGAAGACATGTCCTCTGAGGAATGGCTGAGAACACTGCGTTTGTGTAGTTTGGAGAGAAGGATGCTGAGGGGTGACCTCATTTGTCTCTACAGCTTCCTGAGGAGGGGAAGTGGAGAGGGAGGTGCCGACCTCTTCTTCCTGGTACCCAGTGCCAGGACACGTGGGAATGGCTCAAAGCTGTGTCTGTCAAGGGAGGTTCAGACTTGATAAGAGGAAACATTTCTTTACCAAGAAGGTGGTCAAACTCTGGAACAGGCTTCCTGGAGAGGTGGTCGATGCCCCATGCCTGTCAGTGTTTAAGACACATTTGGACAATGCACTTAATACCATGCTTTAACTTTTGGTCAGCCCTGAATTGGTTGGGGAGTTGCACTTGGTAGTCATTGTATGTTCCTTCCGACTGACCTCTCCACTCCCTCTCCTCTCTAAAAGGTTAAAGTCACAAATGAGCTGTGGAGCTTTTACCCCATAGCTGAAGCTCATTTTGTATCCCATATAAACACAGCCAATTGGTATGTTTAACAGAGGAGCTGTGCAGCTTGGTTTCAGCGGGAGAAGGGGATGTGATGGTGATAACAGCAATGGGCTATTTGGGTGTTTGGAAGAGTTGTCATTTGCCTGGCTGTGCTTTGGGCACGGATCCAAATGTTCTAGGTCTGAAGATATCCAGCCTTTCCACCACACCACTGTGTTTTTCAAAGCCTGTGTTATTTCCATGGTGGTCTGTTGGCACCGTCCATCCCGGCCTATGGCTCTGGTTACACTTTGGTTTTCCTCCAGGCTGCAGCTACTGAAACCATCCCGTTATCCCCCTGGAAAAGGCTTTGTGTCCCTGTTCCTCCTTGCTGCGTGGCCTCATGGAAGTTAGCTCTGGCACAGAGAGGGGACAGCTGAAATGGGTGGTCTCTGGGCTGCAGGATTGGTTTCTGCCATGGCCTGAGAGAAGAGAACAGCACAAGGTTTGACACTGGGAGCTGAATGGCAGACGAGGTGCCAGGGACACACAGCAGCTGTGCCCAGTGCATGGTCACCAAGGGCAGGGACAGCCCCCTTGGCCTCCTGGGCACAGGGACTGCCTTGGGGCCAGCACCCCAAAGGCTTTCCTCCGAAAGATGCTGGGCAGAGAAGCAGTGGGTGGTGCTGTGCATAGGAGGCCCATCACCCCCATGTCACCATGCCACTGCCTGGCAACACAGCAGTCACAATGGCCCAGGGCAGGATAAAAGGAGGCATCCTCCTGTGTCCTGCTGCCAGAGATGGCCTGGGGGCAGCCTGAAGACATCTGAGAGGAAGTCCTTGAGGAGGCGGTAGAATTTCTTGAAGGGAGTGAGGGAGGAAGATCAGAGGCTGGGTGACACTGCTGGAGGTTCTCTGCTGCAACGCCAGCTCCCGGCAGGGCTGCCTTCAAAGCCCATCTGATAGATGGAAATCCTGCTTCAGCCTTTGGAAAGGCCCTCAGGAGATGAGAAGAACCACCAACCCCTGGAGCTGCCCAAGGCTATCAGGTCTTTTCAGCTGGGGTAGCAGTGGTAAGACCATGGGAATGCTTTCTTGAGGAGCACTGCAGAGCTCACTATCTTCATCCTCTGGAGAGTCAGGGGCAGCAGCCGTAAGAAATGGGATACAGAGAAGTTGCAAGGGGTCCCAGTGCTTTGGAGCACCCACTGGTGTCCTGCCAGGTGCAGGAAGGATTCTTGCCCCCAAGGTCCATCAGGCCAGAGCCATGTGGCCACTCTCAGAAGGCCCTGAGACGGCTCCAGGCTGGAGTAGAGTAGGGCTTGGGCATCTCTTGGAAGGCATCACCAGCCTGTGGGATGAGGAAGCACGTCTTGCTCACATGCTCAGGGAATAGCCGATCGCCAGCTCTGGGGTCAGGAAGGAATTTTCCCCCGGGGCAGATTGGCACTGGTCCCCGGGGGTTTTTTGCCTTCCTCTGCAGCATTGAGCATGACCACTTGTCAGGGCTCCTCTGCTCCCTTTTGGCTAGGTTACTGCCTGCTGCTGATGCACCACAAAGATGGCCTCTCATGCCCTGCAGCTGGGGGGAGGAAGGCTTCTTTTCCCCCACAGTGGGCTAGCAAGTGTCTCTGGGGTTTTTTTGCCTTCCTCTGCAGCACTGAGCACAGCCCCTTGCCAGGGCTCCTTTGGGCCATTTTGGCTAGGTGCCTGCTGCTCCTGTTCCATGAAGATGTCTCTCATGCCCTGCATCTTGGATGGGGAGGAAGGAAGCTTTCTAGAGTGCCAGGGTGGGCCCCACGGGTGTCCCCCAGGGGTTGCTTTTTGTCCTATGTAGCATTCAGCATAGCCCCTAGTCAGGGCTTCTCTGGGAAAAAAGTATGGGCAAAAAGTGTGCTTGTCACCACTACGTGTCCTACTTTTGAAAGTACCCCACCTTACACACAAACACTGCTACTACTTCTTTATCTTCTTTATCTTCTTTTCCTTCATCTTCATCTTCTTCTTCATATTATTTTGTCATCGCCATCATCTTCTTTTCTTCGTCATCATTGTCTTCGCTGTCATCTTTTCTTCGTCGTCATTGTTGTTGCCGTCATCTTTTCTTCGTTGTCATTGTCTTCACTGTCATATTTTCCTCTTCTTTATCGTCATTGTTGTCGCCATCATCTTTTCTTCATTGTCATTGTTGTCGCCACTGTCGTCTTGTCTTCATCATCATTGTCATCTTCATCATCATCTTCTTCGTCATTGTCTTCTTTGCCGTCATCTTCTTTGCTGTCGTCATCTTCTTCATCATTGCCGTCTTTGCCATTTTCTTCTTCAGCATATTATTATTATTTATAATTGTTATTATTATTCATCTTCTGTTATCTTCATCGTCATCATCTTCTTTGTCATTGTCCTCTTCATCTTCTTCTTCTTCATCTTTGTCTTTTTCTTTGTCATCATCTTCGTTGTCATTGTCATCATCATCATCATATTCTCTGTCATATTATTATTATTTTATTATTATTATTCGTCGTCTTCTCCATCACTCTCATCGTCATCATCATAATTTTCTTTGTTGTATTCCTATTCTTCCTCCTCTTCTTCTTCTTCTTCTTTGTCTTCTTCATCTTCATCATCTTCCTCTTCTTTTGTGTGCGGTCGGTCGGTCCTGATCATCAGTCTTCATATTCTTGCTCTTCAGGAAACAGGGACTGCTTGGCCTGTACTCCTGCTGCTAATTTCTGTAGCTTTGCTTTGCCAGACTGCAAGGCATGTTTTTTTCAAGCTAAACTGAAGAATGCATCGAACTGCTCCTGGCTACACATGCGCATTGTGTTAATGCTTGTGGGCATCAGCTCTGAAATGGGTTCAGAAGAATAACATAAAATAGCATAAAATAAAATCCCGTTCCCACTTTTAGCCTTTGTGTTGTGTGTCCTTGAGAGTGTTTTTGGAGCTGAAAAACCTCTGGCATTTCAGGCAAATAGTCTCATTGTTCTTCAGCTCATGGTGAGTGCAGTGAATAGAACATAATAGTTATGCTATGATATGCCTGGCGTTATGCATGACAAACTCCGACCAAGCTCTGAGGGGTCCATGCAGGAGAGCAGCTCTCTGCAGTGCAGGCCCCAGGCTCATCCAGGAGACAGGGGCAGAGACAGAAATACCTACAACAGCGCTCAGGCAGGGACTAAAGGCCCCAGGCTGAGCTGAGACATGTCCCCTGGGCCCTTGGCAGGACATGGTATGAGTGTGGGTCCCAGAGGAGGCCGATCCCAGCCATTGAGGCCTATGAGCACCCCAGGACCCTGACAGAAGTGGACTCGCGCTGTTCATATGCTCTCCTGTATGCTCTCCTATGGTTGGCTTCTTTGGAGACCAAGCATTGGGCCAGATGGACCTTCTCTTGGAGGTAGTACTGCTGTTCTCATGTTCTTTTGTTTTAGTATGTTTTTCCAAGGGAAACGGCTCAGGCATTTCTAAAAATGAGTACAAGGAAGAAAAAAAAAGAAATCCACAGGTAAATGAAAGGGGAAAAGAGGAGGTAGGAAGAAGAATAGCATAGAACAGTACAGTATAGTTCAGCTGGAAGGGACCTACAATGATCAGCTAGTCCAATTGCCCAACAATTTCAGGGCTGAGCAAAAGTTAAAAGTATGGTATGAAGGGCATTGTCCAAATGCCTCTTAAATGCTGACAGGTGTGGGGCGTTCCTGTATAGCTTCTGTAGAAATTTAAGACTGGCCTGAGTGGGATTATGTCTGCCAAGTTCTATTGCAATTTGCTGTGTGGTGAGTCTTGGTGTAGTTTGGTGACTGCCATCCGTGCTGCTCTAATGAGACTCATGGGAAAGGGATGAAGGTTGGAAATGGGTGACTTTGCACTGTACACTTGGGGGCTCTCTGTATGCATTTGCATCATATGATTTGGGGTCCGAGTCTACAGCTTGAGTGGAAAGACAGGGGAGAAGGCAAGGGAAAGTCAAACAGAAGAATTTAGGACCTGTATTTCTCATGAGTATCCCAGCATGCAGGAGAGAGGATGGGCGCTTGTGCATTCCTCAAAAACTAACCAAGTACAAGGGAAGGACTATACCTTCAGGGAAAACTCATCCTCAAATCTCCCTCTGTGTTTGTGTACCTGATACAAACTCCATGCAAACTCTTACTAGCATCAGAATTTCTCATGATGTGACTATTTTAAGGAGGCTGCAGGCAGGCCAAAGTCATATAAAGCAAGAAATGGGCACACCTGAGGGTCCTAATCTTTGGGAGGCGGGATGAAGTGCTGTTTACAGAGCTTCCCCAGAGCCCCATTTCAGAGAAGGGTGCACCAAGAGGATAAGAGAGGAAAGAAGAGTTCAGTGATTGGGCTAGGGAGGGAGCAGATTGTCTGGAATGATACGTTAAGCTCTGTTTAACAGTAAGATTGGGAACTCTAGATCTGCAGATGTTCAGGAAAGAAGTGGAAGTCATCAGCTACCCTCCTGAGGGAGCTGAAATGCTGGAAGCTCTAAGGAGTCCTTCCTGGGAAGTAAAATCATAATAATCCACACAATGTTGTTTGGCCATCTTTGTAACTTTGTTTTATTTTGGGGAATCTATATTAAGCTCCTGAGTAAATCTTGTCTAGCGATGAAGCTAGCTGAGTGCTCTGATGTACACCAAAGTGCTGCACTCCAGTCGCAGTCTTTAAAATCAGGGTCTTAGACCACCTTCTCTCCCTGCCCAGATGCCTGCAGCAGGTTCAGGGCACCCAGAAAGCACCTGGTACCTTTCCTTCAAGCTGCGTTAGTCTTTGTGGATGAGGGTAACACAGGAATCTGTGTGGGAAATGCATTTTTGGGGACCATCAGGTGCACACAGGAAAGTGCCGGGTAATCCCAAATTCTCCAAATTCTCATGATGGGCAGCATTTGTACTTACAGACCTAAGAGCAGAGGCTGCTAAAGTGTGGGCCATGTTGAATTTCTGGGAGACTTTGCATTTGCAGGGTGAATTAGAAAGCCCAAATTTCTGCCCTTTCTTTTTAAAAACAAAATGGAGATGAAAATGAATTTCCAGTCTGAGGACTGCTGATCAGTGACCAAAATGACTCCTAAAATTTTCATTGAAAATCTCTATGGAAAAACCTGATTGAAAGCAATCAGACTATATTAATTTGCTGAGCTATACCCTTGATGCACAAAGGTTTGGACTTTCTTTGTATATACTTAGCAGAGATGGGAAAAACCTACTTCACCATGTGCCTTCTGAAGGATGCAGTGAAGGGAGTGATGGACCTGAGGATACTGGGATCCCACCAGCACAGGAGCAGCATGTCCCAGGGGGGAGAGGACCGCCACGAAAGCACAGCAGGCTTACAGCTACCTGCAAGGGGGAAGTACATGCCTGCTCCCCTGATGTGAATTACAGAAATCTTCCCTAATTTCCCAGCCCACATAGAGGTTTTCAGCCCATAAGTGTTCCTGCTGAAGGAACCACAGGCACACAGAGAGAAATTACAATTCTGTACTTTTGCCTTGTGATTTCTCTCTCCGTTCTCTTGCTGACTTGTTCTTACTGGGAAGATTTTTTCCCCACAGTTTTGAAAGGTGATCTTTCTTCTTAAAGTACCATGAGAGCAAAGGGTCAAATCCTTGCCTTGTTTTCGTTTTCCCCTTTGTATGTTGGATGCATTTGCTGGCTCCTATTCTGGAGCTGTGATTGGCATCAAACCTGGCAGTGACAATTGTCTCTACTGATCTCTAGACTTCATTAAATTAGATAGTTAACATTCAGAAAAAGGCTTTGCTAGTTTCTGCCAAAGTGAATTTCCTTGATTTCCTCTCCAGCCTTTTTTCCCCCCTGCCTGGCCCTGTTGCGGTTTTCTGAGCTGACACAGAACAGTAATGGCTTTTTTTGAGTTTCCTGCAGGTCACCTTCCAGCTCGGGGCAGGGTCAGAAGACTGAGGTAGGCAGGACTCAGGAGTGTGCCCCAGCCCTGAGGGTCTGCACAGCCAGCCGAGACAGCCCCTCACCTTGCTGAGGAGTCAAGGCGTACCACTCCCCCCTTTTTTTACTCCTGCATATGGAAAAAGAGAGGTTGTTTGCATCCTACAGTCCCCAGAGATCCTGCAGGTAAACATATAGGAGGCAATGCCTACCGTTAGTAGGAAGTGAAAGGCAAGGGTCTTTTGCTCTGTGCAGACAGAAATTTACTGCTTTTGTGATAAAACTGTTTTTTAAAAACCCATGCTGATATTTTTTTTCTTTTGTATCCCATTATATTTCCACTGATTTTAAGACAGCCATAACGCAGCACTGAGCTCCCGGCAGGCAGTGGGTTTCCTTTGATGCAGGGGTGGGCTGTATTCCTTCTGCTAACTATTTAGGGCTGCTGACGATATGGAGGCTTTCACTCTCATCAACCCAAAGCAAGTTCATGGAGCTGACCCGGAGGAAAATTATTTTAGCACTTTGTAATTGTGTGTCTGTGTTTGAGAAATCGTTGCGAAGTAAGCGTACAACTTCATTATGAAAGCAAGGTATTACGCCTCTTTTACCAAAGCACGTGGAAAACCCATCAAAAGAAAACCACCCCTGACCTTGCATTTGAAACTCCTCCAGCAGAGCTGTCAATACACAGGAGAATAGAGGCTAGATAACAGTCCTGGGTCTCATCTTAGCAGTACAAATCAAAATAAGAAGTGGAAACACTCCTTGAAATACATGCAGGGATTGTGGCATGCACTACAGAAACTAAAAAGATGCTACTTTTGCTGATATGCTCTTTTGAATGAATCTGGATATTAACAAGTAAGTAATGGAAATGCTTACACAGGGGGAAATGGGAGATATGGATCTTCCAGTCAGAAGATCTCCACATCCTCCAACACCTGCTTCAATTTGCAAAGCTGCAGTTGATCATGCTCATAATGAGTAAGTTTTAAAGCCTATTGGTCAGTGTTTGATGCTAATTAGCGTTTCTAAAAAGGTGGCCTTTTACATGACAGAGTCATGCTGCCCTCCCTTTCTTGAAGAGATCCACCTGAAACCTCCTCACCCAGTAAGGTAAGCATTGAGATATTGCTCATCCTCCATCCTCTCTGCAAATACTGCATGAGCTCTGCCAATTTGACTGTTTTTTTGCCAGGCTTCTGTGTTTTTTCTACTCAATCTGTGCTCACAAACTACAAGTGCACAACAGAGTTGTGTGTGCATATTGACTGAATAACTTAAAAGGGACCTCCAAATTATAGGTGCTCTGTCTGGGTTGCCAAAATGTAGGTTGAACTCTATATGCAGCTGGGCGTCTTGGATATGGTTGTGGTTTTTCTAGTGTTGTGCTAGTAGCCCGGAATTCGTTAGACAAGGATTACACCTAGGGCAGGTGTGCTGGAGGGTCAAAACCTGCGTGAAGCTGAGCTGGCAACTGAGTAACTGAGTTAAGCTTTATGATTATTTTAGTCTAATTTCTTATGGAAATAAAGCTTAAGGCATTCCGCTTCTTTGGGTGTATGTGTGTGTCTGCCTTCCTGCTCCTCAGGTGTTTTTGGAACCCATTGGCCCAGTTTGATAGTCAAGTGGGATTCTCTCCAGTTTAATTAATGAATATAATTAATCAACATGGTGGGAGAGAAAGAAGGGACTGTACTGGTGCATTCCCTTAGAAGACAGGCTGCAAAGTGAACACAGTTCTTGCTAGATGTGGGATAAGCCACCCTGGGGCACAGCGCCTTTGGAAAGCACCCTTCCGAGCTGCTGCCACTCACTCCACTATGCCTGTCATCCCCATGCGGTGGCCGTGAACACTTGCAGTGCTGGCTGGAGACCGGTTCTCATAGATTTGTAGATCGTATTTCTATTACCACAGGTTTTCATGGATGTGTCTTCAATATCATTGTATTTATAGAGCAAGGATAATGTTATTTACTAAGTGTTTTGAGATCTATGTGTTTGATGTTTTTATCCTGGGCAGGGAAAAGGTACATTGAGACCAACTTGACTTCAAAGGGGAATGGTTTGCGTGCAGCTGGTGTTGAATTTGGTGACAGTTGCCATTCCAGCAAGACTGTGGTAACCTTCTTCTTTCAAAAATATCAAACTCTGAGCTCAGGCAGGAAAGCAAGGATGAGCGATGCTGTAGCAACACAGTTATATATTCATTCCAACTGCTGAATTATCAGTGGTGTGTTATGCAATAAAAGGCACAGTTTCTAATTATAAAGACATTCTAATGGCTTTGAACTGAATTTTGTTGAGTGTGAAATATGTTATGTGTGTATCTCTCAAATATTATGCTGATCTTTTTTTCTGTCAAAGAAATTGAAGGTGTCTTTCTACCTAAAAAGAAAAAAAAATGTCCCCCAGAGCATCAGAGGATCAATTTTTCAGCATGGGATTATACAGTTTGGCTGTACAGGCTTAAGGTTTTTAATTTGCTTACACATAGATAGACTTACTTGAGCTCTATACATCACCAGATCAATGCAAATCTATTTACTAGAAACTTGGGTCAATATTAAAAGAATTCCATTAACCAGCAATAAGGACCCTGGATTAATATGATTACTATAGGCTTCCAAGCACACAGAAAGGATCAAGGATTTTCTTCATACTAATCTGAAACAATACCATTGTGGAAATCTTTCCTCTGCTCCCTGTCTCCTGAAAAGTAAGAATGAAAAAGGATAGAAGAGACTGTACAGACAGATTTAATTATTTCATTAATATTGTCTCTTTAGGTTAGCACCTCTGATACCCACTAATAGCGAATGCTTCTGCAGCTTCTGGTAGAGAAAGTGTGGATGGGCAGAAAAGGTTTGGGCAATTACTCCAGGGGAAGAAGAGAGAAGAAATCAATGGATTCTGAAGGACAGAAAGCAAATGTGACATTTCTAGAAGATAAAGTTGATTTTTATTTTATTTTTAAAATTTTTTTTAGCCATGGTAGCTGGGGAAAAAATAAATGTTTTGTTCCTATTGTTTTGAACAACAAGTCCCATATTGTGGTCCTGCTGAATTAACTTTTGAAGGATAGTTTTCCTATGACTGCAGGCCACAAATATGAAATCTGCAATGCAGAATATAATTCTGAGACCCGCAGTTTGGTGGTAGAAAATCAAGATTGCCCTGGAAAAAGTTACCACTCTGACTGAATGGACACTAGTGTCTTTATCAGAAACCCCCACTGGTTTATTTTGCTTGATAGGTTTCTTCACTTATAAATGGCAAAGAGATCATCAGCTAAAATGACCCTTTTCTTGTTAGATTAAGCCTGGGCATTTGCAAATGAATTGCAAGCAGTGTGCATGAACAGTCTAAAACAGAGACTTGTGTGCCTAACTCTCTTAAGCCATCTTGGGTATCCCCACCGATGGGAATAGCAAAATGAATATTGGCAAAAGCAGATACTGGGAGGAAATTGCTGTAGCACCCCTGGCTGTCTGCATTGCACCGGCCACAAAATGGTGGTGTCTGCATGTCCGTAGTTTCTATTAGAAACTTGAAAGTAGAGGCCATATAGAACAAAATTGTAATATTTACAAGCTGCAGAATCAGGTGAAGAAATGAGCTTTAGGCCAGCATTTTGCAAGCCTTTGCTGTAGCTCCATTGCAGTGGGTTAAAACCAGATTTTTGAGATGGGGCTTGGGGAAGGACTGGAGGTAGAGGGGCAGGGTTGAAAAGTGTAAAATCATGAGACTGGATTGCAGAAATAGTCCCCCGTTGTCTCAAAGGTGCTGAGCCAACTGGGTGAGGGGAATTTGGAAGGGCTTAGGGCTTTGGACCCACGCTCAAAATTTGTATTCGAGATGCAGCACCTGTGGGTTGGGGAAGGATCAGGAGGGGAAACGGGATAACTTGCACCAGGAGACTCTTTTGACAGGCTAGGGAGGGCTTCAAATCCTTCCATGCCAAGGGACAGAACGCTACAGCCTCCACTTTCCCCCCATTCCCTTGGGACCTCTGCCTCCCTCTGGATATTTACACTTGAAGTTTTGCAGCTAATCAATTTTCTTTTCAACTTCAAGTAAAGAATTTGGGGTGGTTTTTTTTGTTGTTGTTGTTTGTTTGTTTTGTTTTGTTTTTGTTTTAAGGAGGGTGTGTAGAAATCGTAAATGCTGCCACCCAGGAGGACATTGTATTGTTTTGAAAAGCAGTCTCTGAAACTTGCTACTGCCTCCCCCGGCTTGTGTGCAAGAATGCTAGTGGTAGTTTTAAATACCAAGATTTTAACTGTTGCCAGCAAAGCCAACACCGTTCTGCAGGTGCAGGTAAATGGTTCAGCAGCAGCTGAATCCTTTCCCCAGCTTGGCTTACTTGCTTGGAGGAACTGCGTTGGGCTATACCAGCCAAAATGTTCCTTTTTCCTAATGTAAGGTTGTGTTTCCAGTAGAGCAATTTACTGGCAGTTTTGCAGTTTTCCCTTTTCCAGCAAGCCCTGTCTAGTATAGGCAAGACTTAGATAGATAGACTTCCCCAGGCTAATTTAAGCATTTTTCTCTTCTTGCACTTTAATTTTCAGTCTATATTTTGCTACTTGGTCTGCATTTCTTTAAAGAGAAACCTACTACTTTAGCCCTGTCCCCAGCCACTGCTCGCTCAGAGCATCTTGGATTTGACCTTGGGAGATAAAATAAGGTCCTTGATGTTAACCCTTTCCTTTTTTTTTTAAGTAAGTATTTGCATTTTAAAGCATTTCTATTTGCTTTCCTCTTCTTACCTGGTACTTTTACAAAGTAAACTCCATAGAATGAAAACACTTAGTAAGCAGGCCTTTTCTTTTCTGTTTTTCAAACCAGCTGAGCAGGGTTGTTCCAGAGAGTTGGACAAGCTAGATTTTATGTGGATTTAGGGAATAGGCTGCGTGAGGAGCAAAGTTCTGTTTCGAAGAAAAAGTACTTTGCAGTGGGAGTTTTAAGGATTATGTATGTAACCTGTGAGCAGCAGCTCATCCCTTCGACGACTGAATTATAACAAGGGATATTATGTCCTGGATGATATGACTCTCTTTGGGTTTCATGGCAAGTTATCTGTCAGGCTGTGAGAAAGCATCTTCTGGACGTTTTTTCACACCCACCCAGCCCCATTGGCTCAGGGTCTCCTCATGCGAAGTGCTAATGCAAAATGCATTGGCACTTGCTGCCGAGAGAGTTGGGCCCACTGGTACGTGGGTTACTCGTCCCTTTTCAGCCTGTGGGACACGGATGAACCCTCTCATTACAGGAGGAGAGAAGGGCAGTTGTCTTGTGTTTGTGATGCTGCATAATAACAGTATTGTTCTGAGCTATTTCTCTGTTGCTTCCCCCATTTTCACTTGTCGGGGCGGATATCGTTCTGGTCCCAAGTCAGAACTGATCCCTGTAAATAACTGGAGAGTTGGTCTTCGCTGTGCAGAGCTGTTAAAATCTTGGTATTGAAAATTGATGTCTATTGATAATGTTAATTATGAAGATTTTTAACAGCATTTCGACAGCGGGAGCTGTCTTTCTATCATGTCCAGGCCCTGGTGCTGGTGT
The DNA here is from genome assembly GCF_965231255.1 of Vanellus vanellus. NCBI lineage: Eukaryota > Metazoa > Chordata > Aves > Charadriiformes > Charadriidae > Vanellus > Vanellus vanellus. Next base: position 60,224,096 of record NC_138906.1, on the reverse strand, counting down.
TTGCTCACAGCAACAATTAGGGCTTTTTCTTTGCTCTGTAACACATGTTGCAAACAGCTATGAAGCTTATTTAGCTATTTCTTTTCATCTGTCGTTCCCAAGTGGTGTGCCTTAAGCAGACTTTTCACTGGAAGGGTTTCATTTTTTTTATGTGTTTATTTTTAAATCAAGCTGCTTTCATTCAGATTTCTCAACATGGTTCTAGAGAGCTCAACGAGTAGCTTCATGTACCTGTCCTTATTCTCCCAATCCTGTGTTCACCTATGGAACTGTAGCCTCACAAACTCTGTAGGCCTTCTCGGGTAGAGAGAAAGAAGAGAAACCCCAAATCTGCAAGTTATGGTTTGCAACATGAGTCCTGTTACTTTTAGGAGATGGCACATGCTCTTACCTCAGAAGCAGGTCTGCCGTGTCCATGAGGGTGATGTGTTACCTGGGAGGGACATGTCTGAATTCAGGCTAGTATGACTGAATACAAATATTTGAAACAACAAGGAGTTTATATATCTTTTATATATATAAACACACGCATATTATTTATTATAATCAATCCTAATGTTTTTGAAGGACAGCGTTAAAGGTAGATTTCTATGTCCATGGCTAGACATCTAAATAGACGTGACCTGGACAAATAGCATCATATGCAAACTGGGAATCTGCCACCTCAACCAACCTGCTTTTGACTGCTTGTACTGAAGTAGCATCCTCAGAGCCCCTCCAAAACTGGAGCAGGGCAGATATAAATGATTAATCATAGGGCCTGTGCTCTAAATGCAAGAGGATAACGTTGGTCCAAAGTGCCTAAGATAACACTTGTCTGCTGAATAATGTTGTTTTAACACAATCTAATTCTGCATTGCTGTCCCAGCAGTAACCTAAACAAGCCACAGACCTAAAGGCGTTTTTGAAACTTTGCTGCCAGTGGAGACTCTGCCATTTCACTCAGCAGAAGAAATCGGAGTATTTGGAAACTTTTTCTTTCCAAGTTGTAGCACAGCCTGCTTTATCTAACATAACCTTTAATGGAGCTCCCATTGATTCCTTAAGGACGCTGTTCCTCACGTCAGCTCTGTCTCATTGCTTGGGAATTTGTCCTGATAAACAGCGCAAATGTTACTGTGCTTAATTTCATTCCTTTATTCGTAATTATGTCCCTTTGGACCACCTACACCCTTTCCATAGAGCCCCAGAGGGCTGTGGAAGATGAAGACTGTTTTGTGAGCACACTATTCCAGATGTACTCTCTACCCGCAAAGGGTGAGAGCAGTGCAATGCAGTTCTTTGGACATTTACCTCCTGCTTTAGATTTTCAGGCAGCTCTGGAAGAATAATTACCATTTTGACATCACCTATCTGGCAATGCTGATTCCTTAAACACTGTCCTTGTTGACTTTACTCCTCTAAGCTGTTTTCTATCTAGAAATGCTTTGCTTTTTCTTTGTGTATGTGTCTCGAAGAGAGGGTGTGTTTCTTTAAAATACGTATTTTCTCATTTATTAAAACCTCATATTGTGGCAAGAGACATGCCTGGTAAAAAAAAAAAAAGAAATATTTAAGAAAACATGGTGATGATGTGTGGGAGTGACTTACAATGGTGTTAGGCATTCTGGATTGATGTAAAGGCCTTTTCTCACCAGAGAAAATCAGAACTGTTGCCCTAAAATAGAATTTATAACCATGCATGTGATTATTTAATAAAAGGAAATGTTGTTTGGATTTCAAAGAAATGTCTCGCCAGAATGGCGGAGCGAGCAAAGTGGTGTAGCAAGTTGAAAGGCACGGTTTGTGAGGCAGCTAGAGGGGTACAACTGCCTGCACGAGGCTTGTATAGGGACGCCTCTGCAGTGGGTTGAGCAGTAAAAGATACTCTTGTTGCTATTGAAACTGGCAATTCTTGCCATACTTGCTTTCACTGGCTTTCCCCCCCCCGCCTCCCGAAAACAGATTACTTTTTCACTCAAGTACTTTGTTAACACTTGAATAATAAACAGCTTGTCTTTTACGTGACAGGGTACCTGTGGGACTTAGTCATACAGAGAATAAAACGGCTAAGATGTGCTCGAGCTGAATGTAAACACTGGAAAGGATAATGTTTTTTCCACTAAGTGCTTTGGGCTCCTGGCTAAGCAGAGTGGATACCACGAACCACTTGCCACTATTTGCATTGCTGCCTGCAGAGATGTTCAGGGCCGGCAGGTTTTTCATAAGCAGCTAAGTTAAGTCTATAAATCTTGCATGAGTGAAAGCCATGCTCACGATCCCAAATACAACAGGTGAAAGCCTATGAACAAATGACAACGCATGTAGTTACAAACAGACTGAGAAATTCAGTCATTTCTAGTAGTTTTTCACTACATGACCCCTTTCTTCAGGCATGTATGATTCCGTTTTCTTGCTTTCTACTTATCTGATGGGGAAACACTGATCCCGAACAACAGTTGCATTGCTGATGTCCCAGTGCAGCCTCTTCCTTCCTGTCATTTGTCCTCGATTATCAGATGTAGCAGAGCTCTTGGTCTTCTGCGCGGGGCTGGTGTCTACCAGGAACTTCAGGGAGCCCTCAGATACTCTTCTTCCTTTACCAGCAGGCTTCAGTAGTGAGCTTCCTGCTCGTGGCAGTTAGTGACATTCCAATAGGAAGATACTGCCACCTCTAACAATACCTTTGCAGATCACGTGGTTCTTATTTGGTGTAACTTTATGTGTTGGTCCATTAAGTAAATCTTAGAGTATCCTTTTTTTTTAGCGGAGTGCTTTATGCTAACATCAGTCTTTGGTGATCTTCTCTTATTTTATAATTTAGCCAAGACTCAATTAACCAAATGACAGAAGTCAAAGAATTCTTTTTGATGGACGACAGGGAAATACCATTTCCTGTTACCACTGGGATGTGGCACCTGGTTTTACATCTGCCAGTTGTGCAGATGACTACATGATGTTGGTGCTTGAAAAGCTTTTGGTTTGAGATTTCAAGCAGCTAGCAATGAACTTTACGGTGTCTCCATTTTGGAGTGTGCTACTAAAATCAACTTCACAAGATCTGATGTCTCACTAAGTGAGCGCTGGGCACTCACCCTTTGAACATTAGGCCTCAAGGGAGATGGTCAGTCTTATTGTCCTGGGTGGTAATGACAGAGCGTGATCATCCATAATGTCCTTTTTGGGTGAGTGCCACTCAGTACTTTTATTTTGCTGTTAATCTTTTCATGTGACTCATCAAATTAATTGCAGCATTCAGTTCTTCCCCCGCCCAGTATTTTCCTAGCTTTTCTGCACAAAGTTTAGAATAAACTGAAGAGACACCGTAAGGACAAAGCTTGCTCATGAGCCCTACTGTTGTAAATCTAGGCTAATTTAATTGAAGCTAGTGTTTTTCCAGACATGCCAAGAGCAGAACTGAGCCTCTGTTTTACTGATTTTTGAAGTCTGGAGTGAAAGAGCAATATACCTTCTTTCTATGTGTAAATCAATACATACTGATAAAGTCTGTTTAGAAAAAGAAGATAAACATTTTTAGTGGTTGGTTGGACTTCTCTTCACAATACCAGATACTGCAAGATTTTACTGGATGGATAAACCCTTATAAGACCACAGCAATACCTGTTGATTAATAAAGTGAGGCAAATGAAAAACTTCTATAGCAAAACCCAAGTACTGACAACATATAAGCAAGTGGCTGCATTTTTTTTGGCCACAGACAAAGCAGGGTCCAACAGATACCCAGTTAGAATGAGCTAGTAGATCACCATTTGCTTGAGAGGAATGAAGGCCACTACGCTTGAGCCAAAGGTTTGGTGTTGGGTCCTGTTGAAACAGAGCACATGGGCAGATGTGCATCCCCAGCTGTGTGAGAACACCCAGGGTGCTGTTCCTTGGGGACCGTCCTGCAGGAGCAGGCACGTGGAGCCGTTTCTTCAGCTCTGACCCAGAACAGGTCCGCCCTCTGCCAGGACTCTCCTGCTCTAGGGAGGCTGCTGCTGATTAATTTTACGTGAGTTCAAACCTCAGTGCTGAGGTGAACTGGGAAAGAAAGGCAGGCTTCCTCCGGTAAAAAATTTTCTTTTCAGTCTAGCACTACTAAGAAGGAGTTGTTCTTTTTTTTTCCCCTTCTACCTTTCCCCAATGCCAGCAATCTCTGTATATAACCTCAGGCCTTCCTCTCTTCTCAGAATTTTGCCACTCAGCCAATTTTCCACTCTTACTTTTCTCACCTTTTATAAATTTTCTCCTTTCTTGTCTGCTGGCTTTTCTGCCTTGCAAGGCCTCTTCATCCAACCTCTGCAGATGGACGCAGGCCTCACTGCCCTATGTCTGGATTGAAGTTCTGCTATAGAGCACCATGACAAAGTCCACTGGGAACTAGGACCAGCTTTGGCGACAATCCCCCTCCTCCTCCCAGCACACCCAGAGACCTGTGGCAGAACCCGGCGGGGACCAGATGAACCTGGGATGAGCTTAATGCCACAAGCAAAATGTAAGGAACACAGCATGAACAGTTTTGATGCCAACTACAAGAAGTTTCTGAGAGATATATCTCAGGGCTTCAACTAGTCAAGGCCAACCTCGGGGTGTTGTCCAGCCCTCTGTGGCTTTTGATTGTTGTCCACTCAATGGTGCTGTCCATGTCCACGTGTGCTTGCTATGCTCTGTCTGGCTCTCTCCAAGGCACACATGGTCATTGCAGGGGCTTCAACACCCTAAATAACTTTCTAGGTAAGAAGTTTAGGCTCCTGAGTTAAAATCTCTTTGGGGGGAGACTAAGCCTTCAGCAGCTGCAAAGCGGTCCTGTTTGCTCGATGCACGGGCCAGCAACATCCCTCAAAGCCATCTGTGCACTGTGAGCCAGCGTGATGGTTGAACTGTCCTGATCCCCTGGCAGCACCTGCGTGTCCGTGCCCACCTCACTCCCTGGGCACTGCCAGACCTCCTGAGGCCATGATCTCTTCTCTGTTTGGTGGGGCTCTTAGCAGCCTGCACTGAAATGCTGGATCCACGTGTGGCTTGTACACAGCTGTTTCAACTGGCCCCTGAGAGATCTCACTGGCCCCATATCAGCAGGGTAAGCTACTGGAAGAATTGTTTCCCACCCCACCACCAGTTCCACCACCCATCTCGTCCTCCGGGGAGATAGTTAATATGAAATACTCTCCAGATTTTAAAATAAGCTGTTTTAGGGGCAAGGTGAGCCTTCATTGTTTATTTATTTTTTTAATACCTACCTTTCCAACAACAAAGTTTTCTAAGGACA